>NC_083363.1:38722663-39337913 GCF_030254825.1 Meriones unguiculatus | reverse complement strand
CTGAGAGTAGCCATTGCTCCCTTCTTTTTCTTTTAATCTGTCACTGTGCTTTTGTTTTTTCTTAATGTATGGTCTTCATACCGGCAGTGTAACAGCATTGGGGAATGTCCCAGAACTACCAATTCTTGGGTCTGGTATATGTAACGTTTTCACTAAATTCTATTTCATTTAAACATTTCCCCATTCTTCCTCAGAATTGTCTCTGAATCTTTCTCACCATCTGCACACGAGCTACAGCTTTTGAAAAGTAATCTTTTCTTGCCCTGTTTTAGACATCAGCCAATTTGTTCATTCATTTAACCCATCAATAATAATAATGTACAGACTGCTTCCCATGCCAAAGACAGTGTATTAGATCGTAAGTACACATCAATGGATGTTAAAGGAACGAGATAAAGAAACGAAATGTTAATACATTTGGGGAACCTCATGATAAAATTATAAGCTGAATTAATTTATGTATCAAACCCATGAAGATATCATGGTGTTGTGGTGAGTTGGGAAAGAACTGGGGTAGTCAGAGAAAGGCTCTCTCAGGGGATGTTTTACCTGTGGCCTGAAGGGTGATGGGAGACAGCCTTTCAGACAGTTGCAAAGGGCAGAGACAATCATAACGATGGGTAACATTTGCTGAGTTCTTGCCATTTGACAGTTAAGACTCTGAGAGATTTACGTGCATTTACCCTCACAATCCTGACAACTCTGTAAGGCGGGTATAGGCAATGTTCCTATTGTATATGAGGTAAACCAACTGAGTCAGGCAAACAGGCTATGCAATGTACAAAGGTCAGCCAGGCTCCAAGATTCCATGTGAGGTGTGATAAAAGGAGTATATCAACTGCGTTTTCCAAAGGGAAAACATTGGCATTATCTCTCTACACCAAGGCATTTTATACCTCTCTCCAGGCACCCAATTCAGTTCTGATACTTGCTGCCTGGACTTAGGGCTCCCTGAAAGTTCTGGGCTCAACCCCACACTACTGCCACTGCTTGAAATAACCATAGAAAGTAGTAGGTCCCAGGTCACTCCTACTGTGTCTGTTTTAACTGCAGGTTGCTGTCCTCAAGGCTCACTGGTTTACCCTAATGACTCACAGAATTCAGAGAAATGCTTTACTTACTATTACGTGTTTATGATGAAGGGTGCTCTTACAGGGGTGGCCAGAGAGAGAGAGAGAAGCATCTGGAAGGGGGCAGCAATGGGAGTGTCTTGCCCCTTGGAGCTGGTACATGTGACCCTCCCAGCACATGGGTATATTTGAAAACCCAAAGGAGATTTTAGGACAGTTACTCTGCACAGGCATGGTTGATTCAGTCACAAAATTAAACTTCCAGTTCTCCAGAAGTTGAGGTGTGGGTTAAGAGCTAAGAGTCCCAGTTTTCTGATCACATGGTTGATGAGTTCTCTCCCCCCCAATACTCCCAGGGTCACCTCAATAGCTTAAATTCAAGGATGGGTACAAGACACTCCTCTCTCCACTGCCACACGGTAGTTTGGCAAAGGTTGAGAAGACAAAGCCAAGTGCAAAGCATATTCACATTATTATATTATATCCACAATACTATATTATAGTCATCTTGTATCACTTCCTGTTATATTGTAGTGTCAGTCAGAGGCAGCTCCAGCAACTTGGCAGATCCCAACCATTTTCTGTCATGACAAGACGGTGTGGTCGGGAGTGCGTGTTTACTTCAGTGGGGGAAGATAAGGGTTCGCAGTTTGGCATGACTGTCTTAAGAGGGGGTGTTTTTACTGAACCACCAACTAGAGAGCATGCATGGGACAGACCCAAGCCCTCTGCACATATGTAACATTTGTGCAGCTTTCCTTCATGTGGGACGCCTGCCAGTGCGAGGGACGGCTGTCCCTGACTCTGTTGCCTGCCCCTGGGACTCTTTCCTATAACTGGACTGCCTCCTCTTCCCTCAATAGGAGATGTGCCTTCTCTTACTGAAAGCTGACATGCCAAAGCAGGTTGATACCCATGGGAAGCCTCCTATTTTCTGAAAGGTTTGCAGGTGGTGGGGAAGGTGAGGGGGGGGGGAACTAGACAGAGAGGAGGGAGAAGCCAAGCTCAGGATATGAAATAAATAAGTAAATTAATTAACAACAACAGCAATATGGAGCTGAGAAGAACTGCCCTCCGGAGAATATACATCTAATCATCAAATTCTGCATTCTGAGAAAAGCTGAGCTGTGAATGCCATGGTCCAGGTCTACTAAAGGCCACTTCTCTGTCTTATCCATTGGCAAAGCAATATATATATATTAGTTAATGATTAAATCTTTAGAGGTGTCCAATATTTAAAAAAAAAAAAAGAGGGTGTGCTCCATTTCAGAGAAGTCAACCTCCTCACCCTAATGACCTTGTTGGGTCTTCCATAGTAAACGATTAAATAGAAAAGTAAAAGGTGGTGCATGCCTTCAGTCAAAGCAACCAGAAGGATAAGGCTGCAGGGTCATGAGTTCAAGGCCCGAGTTTATTGTGAAATCTGGTTTCCAATCACCAAACGGGTCACCTTTAGTGTCCTCTCTCTCTGTTTTGTTTTTTTTTTTTAATTAAAATTTGGTTAACATACAAAGAAATAATGTTTCATTGTGATGAAACACATCTCTTTCTCTGTACTTTTGTTCTCCTTCATCCCTTTGTTGCCCTTACCTGTCTGACCTCTCCTCATTCTGACCCCTTACTCCCCATGCATATACATTCCATTACCCCCTCTTGTTCTCTTCCTAAACATGCTTTTTCCTCTCTTGGTTCCTATCTACTGTCATGTCATATATATGTGTACATACATACATTTAAATGTAGATTCTGCACATGAGAGAAAACAAAATAAAATTTCTTTCCCAATCTGGCACATTTTGCATAATATAATCATCTCCATTACTTAAAAAAAGACTTAACTATTTTTATTTTATGTCTATGTGTGTCGATGTGTCTGTGTGCATGTATGCGTGCTATATGCTTACCTGGTACCAGAGAGGGTGTTGAATCTATCTGGAATTGAAGTCATGTGTGGCTGTAAGTTCTGTGAACCAAATCCAGACCCTCTTCGAGAGCAACAAGTTCTCTTAACTGCTGATCCATCTTGGCAGCTCCAATGGTCTCCAGCTGGAGCCATTTCCCAGTGGATCCCATTTCCCTCCTCTTTCCATCTGAATAAGGTTCCGTTGCGTATATGTACCACATTTTCTTTATCTGTTCATCTGTGGATGGGTGTCTAGCCATTCCCAAATCTTTACTATCGTGACCAGAGCAACAATAAATGCGTTCAAGCAAGCCTCTCGGTGGCTTGGAGTTCTTTGGGAAGGTACGAAGTCATACAACTGCATCGTTCGGTAGTTTCCATTTTAATTTCACCAGGACGTTCTATACCGAGCTCAGTAGAGGCTGTACCAGTTTACTGTCCCACCAGTAGTGTGTAAGGGCTCTGCTTACTCTATATACCTGCCAAGATTTGCTCTCATTTGCTTGTCTGATAATATCTATTCTTCCTGGAATGAGATGGAATCTTAGAGTGTGTTTGTGTATGTGTATGTATGTGTGTATGTGTGTATTATATGAATATGTGAGTGCATATGAGAGAAAGGTGATAATTATTTTTCACAGCTATGCTTAGTTTGCAATATGATGATCGCCATAACTTAAAAAAAAAAAAAGTTTGCTTTTAGTGTTTTACTTGCACGTACCATATGCATGCAGTGCCTGTGGGGGCCAAAAGAGGGCAGCAGAGTCCCTGGACCATTCTGTGCAGCTGCTTGTGGAGGCCAGAGGTTGATGGTGGATGTCTTCTATGGATGCTTTTTTACCTTACTTCTTGAGACAGCCTGTCTCAGCAGACCTGGAACTCATTGATTCTGCTAGGCTAGCTGGCCTGCAAGGCCCAGGGACCCTCCATCTCCGCTTCCCTAGTGCTGACATTCAGCTCCATCCTAGCTTTTTCACAGGGGCCTCCATGCCTGGATGGCAAGCCTTAACCAATTGAGCCATCTCCTAGCCCTGCAAGGCAATGCGGATTTGCACTTCCCCAATGGCTAAAGCATGTCCGGGACTTTTTGGAAACATTTACTTTTCTGACCTCTTGTAGTTTCTCCTTGTACTGCCAATCTTTCATTGAGGTTTCTTTAAACGCAGTGAGGATTTTGGCAAGGAAGAATGAGATGAGGAAAAACTGAACCCTTTTCCACACAGGGACCATCTTAGCCACCTTGTGGGCACAGGAGTGTTACAGCTGGGTTGGGAGCCAGTCCATCCTGTCAGAGAAAAGCCAAATCAATATATCAGTGGTATTTTCCTTGTTAGGGAGTTTATCCTGTGTCGACAAGCCTCAAAGTCTTCAAACTCTTCATTAAACTCACAGAAACTAGCTTTGGTCTCTCTAGTGCATCTCTTCTTTAATCTTTAAAATCTCTTTACAGGGAAAGGGAAGATTAAAGTGTCTGAAGATGACTTGAAGAGGCTCGATCTAGTTAAGTGGTGTGTTCTGGAATCCATCCGCTTGAGAGCCCCTGGTATTATCAGTAGAAAAGTAGTGAAGCCTGTTAAGATTCTGGTAAGCACTGGTTTTGTTTGAAAATGATGAACTTTCAACAACAACGACAACAAAACAAAAAACCCCACACAACCAAAAAACGTTTTGTGCATACATTTTCTAGATTGATGTATTATTGATTTCTTTGATTTCTTATAACTGAATATAAATGACATTTGTCCATAATAGACAACATACTTTGAAATATGTATACATTTTGTAATGGTCGAATCCAATCATTAACCTGTATATTGTTTCACACACCATTCTTGCATGAAAATACTGGTGCACTCACTCAGCAGCTCTCCATTATTTCTAACTATAGTGACTACATGGTGTACCATATCTCTTTAACCTGTTCTCCTGTTTAAGTGGAATTTTGTGTTATTTGACCAGCATCCCTCATGTCTCCTCCTACCTCCCAGACTCTTCTTCTGCATGTAGGTATCCTATTATCCCAACACCATTTATTTAGAATACTGACATCTTCCCACTGGATAATCTTGGCACCTTTATAAAAAAAACGTCAGCTTGGCATAAATGAGTAAATTCATTTTAGGGCTCTCTGCTCTATTCTCTTGTTTTGTGTGTCCGGTGTTGCACTGTTTTGATTACTGTTAATTTGTTGCAACTTTTAGGTCATGTGATGTCCTGCCCCCTGCTTTCTTAATTTCAGTTAAAATTACTTTGGTTATTCGGAGCCTCTCATGATTACACACGAATATTAAGTTTTCATCTTTCCAATGAAATATGTCATTGGAGTTTTGGTAACATACACTGCTGTATGAGTCCTAAAGTTCCCCTGAGTACTCAGTGACTATAGGACAGTTTGAAACAGTGAGCTAAGTAACAACATCTCATTGAGAGGTTTGCCTTTTGGGAGATAGTTTAGCTAATGTATAACATTTACATTAGAAATCTGGCCATGTCACCCTATATCAGAGTTACGTAATGCTGTTCAAATCAGGTGGGTGGGCTCTTGTCAGCTGACTCCACAAAGCAGTTTTTTTTTTAATTTTTGTTTATTCCTGAGAATCTTATAGATGCATGTGGTGTATTTCAGTCACGTTCACCCCTTTTCCAGGTCCTTTCAGTTCCCTTTCCACGTCTGCCTCCAAACTTGGCATTCTCTTTTTGTAGTTGACACCCACGGAGCCTACCTAGTGCTGCTCATACAGGCATGAAGGCAGGGCCTGGCTAACCTAAAGAAAGGGAATCCCTCCTCCCCTAGCAGCCATCAGCTGTACAAAGCCCCTCAGCTAGGGGTGGGACTTGTGTGCCCGTCCCCCGTTCTTGTTGGCTGGTTCTTGGGCAGGTCTGGAGCAGGTGGCCATAGCTGGCATGGGCTCATGAGCACAACAGCTCCGCCATGTCCAGAAAACACAGTACTCCCGCCCAGTTCCTCTCTTAGAATCCTCCACTCCTTCCTCAGGGCTGTGCCCTGAGCCTTGTCACAGGGAGAGGCAATACCGATGTGCGTGCCATTTATAGGCGTGCACTTTACGGACACCTATTTTCTGCACTGTGAGTCTCCACAAGTATTTTTGAGTAGAATCAGGGAGTGGAAGTGAGAGCAACTCCTCTGAACGAATGCAAGAAGTTTCTAGCTGCAGGTGAGTAGGTGTGAGGAGAGAGCAGGAGAGGCATGGGTCAGCCTGGCATGGGCATGGCAGTAGAGCGAGGACAGAATGGGGGAGAATGATCCAGCTCACCGTGTGAAGTTTGTGCACTCGGTAGATTGCATGCTGCAGAGAAATATTTGTGAATCATTCACCAGAACCAAGATTTATTTGTTGTTGTTGTTTTTACCAGAATTGTTTGCCTACAGGGCCTGCATTACCCAGAGAGCTCACACGGATTCCCTTCACTCTCTTGTTTGCCTTTTTATACACAGCTGGAGAGTTTGGGGATCGATACCCGGGGATTTTGGTAGAACACAGAAGAGATAAAACTCCCAATTTATAACAGTTAGAGCATTTGCACCCCTGTGAAGACCAAGTTAGTTTCACTGATCTTACATAAATCACAGCGTTTTGTTTTACTGGGATTTAGATGGTTTTCTTTTAATTAATCTATTGATTACTTCAAACTGTGAGTGTGCTCTGAGAGGAAATTGTCTGCTTGTAAGAATGAAGTGGAGAGACATGTTTGCTCCTCTGAATGTCAGTAGAATCCTGACTGAATTTGTATTCTGGTTAATATATATATATCAGACTTGGCACAGCTGTCCCTGTCTCAGTGGGTTTCATGGTGGCTCTTTCAGGCAAACAAGAGTTTTAAAGCAAGATTTATTTCTAGTATTTCATAGATTTTAGAACATCTGTAAGCGGTCATTTGGGGCAGGCCGTTGAGCAGGGTCTCATTCAGAAGAGAACACGTGTACATCCCAGTTAGGCCTGGGACTTGGAATGATCCCCCTGCCTCGACCTTTAAAGTACTAGTACTGGAAGTGTGATATACTCTATCTGGCATATAGGTGTGTGTGTGTGTGTGTGTGTGTGTGTGTGTGTTCTCTTGTTGCTTCAGCTTTCAGTTTTAAGCCACTGGTGTGTAGAAATACGATTGTTCCTGATTTCTGTGGTAACAGGGATGGGAACCAGCATGCCTGTCATGCTCCCTCCCCACAAGCTACATTTCCTGTCCAGCATCTAGGAGTGTTTGTAGATTTGGGTGATTTCTTTGATGTGGACAATGTTTTTATTTCTGTCTTCTTTTTGTTTTCTTATATTATCACCCCCCCTCCCACCCCCTCTAGTGTCCAGCACTCTCCTGACGACTAGTGGTGTCTGAAAGTGCTTTGTTCTGGTCTCGAGGGGAAAGCTGTGTATTTCCACCGTTAGGTACAATGCTGGGTAGAGAATTTTTATAGATGCTCTTTTTCAAGTTCAAGACAATTTATTTCTTCTCGGCTGAGAATTTTGTTCATCATACATTACTACTGGATTTTCTCTCTTGCTTTTCTGCATCAACTGATATAATCACATGCTTGTCTTTGTCCTGTTGATATGGGTTCATTTACTAACGACCAAATAACTGAATCAGCCTTTCGTTTCTCTGATAAATCGCTTGATTGTGGTGTGTGTGCACTGTATGTGTGTGTGTGAGTATGTGTTTGTTTGTCTGTGTGTGTGCTGTATGAATGGATGTGCTGTATGGGGTGTGTGTGTGTGTGTGTGTGTGTGTTTTGTATATGCATGTCTCTGGATGATAGAGATTCACAGAGATTGACATAGGGTGCCTCCTTAACCACTCTACTGACTCATATTTTTAAATTTTATTTTTATTTTACATATTTACTTTTAAATCATGATCATAGCCCACTCCCTTCTCTCCATCCAGTCCCTCTCTCCCTCCCTCCTACCCACCCTCTTCATCCTATCTCTTTTCCTCTTGTCTTCAGAAAAGGGGAGCTCACCCCCCCTCCAACCCACCCCAGCACATCAAGTTGTATCAGGGCCAAGCTCATCCTCATCCACTATGGCCAGGCAAGGCAGCCCAGCTGGGGCAAAGAGATCAAAAGCAGGAAACAGTGTCCATGCCATAGACATCACCCACTCAACTTACTAGAGGACGCACATGAGGATCAAAATGTTCATTGATTAAATATGGGTAGGGGGCCTAAGTCAAGTCCATGCATGTTCTTTGGTTGGCACTTCTGCCTCTGTAAGCTGCCATGGGTCTAATTTAGTTGACTCTGTTTGTCTTTTTGCAGTATTTTTGTTCTCTCCAGGTCCTTCTAACCTACCCTTCCACTCTTCCACAGGACTCTCTGAGCTCTACCTGATGATTGGCTCTGAGTCGGGGGTGAGGGCTCTCAGAGAATGCTTAAGTTAGGTTCCTATCTGTAAACATAGCAGAGTATGGTTAATGGTGTCAGGGATTGGCTGTCTCCCATCGGGTGGGTCTCAGGTTGGGCCAGGGATGGGTTGGTCATTTCCTCAGCCTCTACTCTGTCTTTATCTCTGAACATCTTGTAGACATCTCCATATCCTCGCTGGAGCCTACCCTGTCCAGGCCTCCAGTTTGTCTCTGCTGCCCTAGCCTTCAGTTTCCCTTTTCTCGCCAGGATACTGATATCATTGGATTTGTTTTGTTGATTTCTTAAAATTTTAAATATTTTTGTTGAAAAAAATAAGCACAAGAGGAAACAATGGATGTTTAATTAAGTAAGTATTAATAATACTAAGAGGTGTGGTGGTCATTCTTTTTTGATATCCATCATGCTACACACATACACACAAACACATACACATATATGTTTATATACATACACAACTATATACATATACATACATAAATACATAAGTACATATACACATGTGTATATACACCTCTTTCCTGCCTGGTTTGTTTTTAACACCCGAGCTGGATGGCTTACAACGGCCTACAATGCCAAGTCTAGAGAATATGACACCTTCTTCTGGCCTCTGTAGTCACTAGCACTCATGTGCATATACATACAGATACACACACATACACCTACTTAAAAATAAATAGTCAGGGTTGGGGAGATGGCTCAGTGGTTAAGAGCATGTGCTGCTTTTGCAGAGGACCCAAGTTCCCAGCACCCATGTGGCAACTCTCAACTGTTTACAATTCCTGTTCCAGGGGAACCCAATGTCCTCTTCCAGACTCCCCAATGAGTCTTCTAGACTCATGTACAGAAATAGAGAGATACATATATAGAAATATAATCAAAATAAAATCTTTAAGAAAATACAATGTTGACATTCAAAAACATCTGCGCCTGTATAGTCAAACACATATGCATATGTGACTAATATGTAGAATTAGAAATCAGTCTTCTCCTAATTGGACCATAGAAATGATCTATTTAGGGAGTAAGGAGAATTTGTTAAAGATCTTGTCTTGCAAGCATGAAGACCTGAGTTCAGATCCCCAGCATCTATACACAAAGCCAGTGTGGCAGTGACCACTCATTAGCACAGTGCCAACAGAAAAGAGACAGGCAGATTCCGGGAACGTGCTCGCCAGCAAGTGAATCCTGAGTGATATTAGCTCCAGGCTGAGCAAGAGACCCTGTATCTAACTAAAACATGAGGGTTAGTGAGAAAGCTCAGTGGGTAAAGGCACTTGCCACCAAGGGGAGAGAGAGAGAGAGAAAGAGGGAGAGCGAGTGCTAGAAAAATTAGTTTTTTCTCACACTTATTAGAAATGTCTCTGTTTTTCACAGTATAGTTGTAGCTTTGTTTTCAGTGACCACAAATCTCCTTAAAACATATTTCAAAATAATTTTTTTTCTATTTTTAGAATCATACAGTTCCTTCTGGTGATATGTTGATGTTGTCTCCATTCTGGCTACACAGAAATCCAAAATATTTTCCTGAACCTGAGTCATTCAAACCTGTAAGTTGTCTCCTTCAATATAATCTCTGTGTTTCTTGTCAAGAATATGAATGCATAAATTAGCTGAGTCTGTATCAGAAAGCAGCCATATTTTTCTACTAACTGTCCCTAATCATGGCTACAATGGACTAATAAGCATTTGCAATGTAGATGTTACAACATTTACAGATTGGATAGAGGAGTGTGGAAAGAGCATCCTCAAAGATGAATTTTTATGTAAAACCAGGAAGGGACATTAAAGTCAGTATCTCTGGTTCTGCAGGAAGCCTTATTTTGTATTCTTTAGGCAAATGCTTCTGTTACTGGTTTCCAAGGAGCCCACAAAATAAAAACAGAGCAAATTAAGACAGCGATCGCTCACTTCCTGTGCTTGGGGAGTGACAGCGCTGAGCAGTCCCAAGATACATCTCGTTCATTCCTTGCCTTTAGGTAAGTCTAGGAGAACTGGCACCTAGATATGCTTATTCCTCACCCAGGCTTCCTCCAGCAAGCAGTTCTGTCAGCGTCTTGCTTCTAGATTTACTATTATGAGTAATTTTATGATAAAGCCTGAAACCTTGTCATGAATGCCTTCCTTTCCTTAAGTCATTCCGAAGGTGATTTACGTTGTCATTTACATTTGCCACTTAAGAGAATTCTTGTTAAGCCTTTTTTGTTTGTAAGTTCATGTTCCAGAACCACAGTTATGTCTGATATTAATAACAGGTTGGGGGGAAAAAATGACCCGAGACTCTGCAGCTCTGTGTGCAAGGATTAGCTGTACAGCATAATTTTTAGCCCAGAGAAGCAGAGTTAAGCTTATTTATATAAGACTGATTTAGGAAAAAAAAAAGTGTTTTCTTCCCACAGGAACGCTGGAAAGAGGCAAATTTAGATAAGTATGTTTTCTTGGACGGCTTCATGGCATTTGGATACGGGAAGTTCCAGTGTCCTGGAAGGTCAGTGTGACAGCTGGGCAGCGTGGATGCAGAAAGTGTGGCTTAGGGGGAAATTGGCCCTCCAGTCTTTTATTATCAAGTTACAGGGAAATCCAGGAGGGCACATTTTGGTCAGGGGTGGTGTGGGATGTCTGTGGTCACTTCTCACAGGAGACCTCAGGAGAAGACACTACACTTGTTGGTGACAGAAAATATTGAGGCTTCTGTAGTTCATGCATGGGTGGTTTGAAGCATTACCTACCTCTGTGTGTGTGTGTGTGTGTGTGTGTGTGTGTGTGTGTGTGCACATGTGTCATGGGAGGAGTATGTGATGCATGTGTGCAGGTACATATGTACATGTGTGCATGTGGAAGCACGCAGAGTGAAACCTTAGGTCTTCTTCCTCAGGTACTCCTCACATTTTCTTTGAGTCTTTTATTGGTCTGCAACTGACTAAGCAGGCTATGGTGGCTGGCCAGTGGGTCCCTGTGCCCACCTCCTCAGAACGGGGATTAAAGGCATATGCATAGTCCCTATCTGTTAGCTTTGGTCCTGTGAAGCCTCCCCCTTGGCACCTTTTATAGTTCAATCCATTTGCATTCCACACACTTTCCTGTTCTAGAACAATTGCCCATCATTTAGTGGATTGTTTGCAGTATTTATCCAACCAGGAAAAAGAAAAAAGAAAAAAAAAAAAGAAAAGAACATCTCCTTTCACAAACTATGCTAAATAAGGCCATGTCTTCATTGAGGAAGGCCCATTGAGTTAGGGTAAGATGGGCATTTATTTTTAATAATCTCACTCAGTGAAATCATTACAAATCCCTTTTAAAAACTTATATGTAGGCATAAGGATATTGTGTAATTTAAATGCTGATTTTTGTACTCCATCCCCATACCTGATTGTAATCCAAATTCCCAGAATCTCCTGTCTTAATGTTGTGTAAAAACTGCTTTCCATTTGTCTTCTGATATGCCAATAAAGCAGCTTACAGCCAATTGCTGAGCAGGAGAGAGAATAGGGCTGGACTTCCTGCCAACCTGGGGAGAAGGAGTTAGAGGAGGAAGAAGGGGAGTCAACCACAGGCAGATATCTAGGAGTTAGAAGGAGATGGAGTTCATCAAGGAAAGCTACAGAGTGAAAATATCTCTGGGATGCATGCTGGAAGACAAACAAATTAGCTTAGATGGTTGAGAATAGAATTAAAACTGCTCAGTTCTTATGCTGTGAAGTTTGTTTAGATCATTTAATAGAGTCTCAGTTATTTGTGTGAAAGCTGGGTTAAGAGAGAAACAGAGAAACAAACTCAGTTTTGTAAAAGCAACCATAACATGTATGTTTAAGAAACTGTAATTTCTTAATTAAAAAACCCAGTTATCTTCCTTATTTGAATAGTAATCTCAGTTCATATTTAAGGTTGTTATTCTGTAAACATCTATCTTATTCCTCTGTTCTGTGGGTTTCAGAGTATCAGCATGCTTTTAATAGCTTACATTTCTTGCCAAATGATTTTAATTTAGTTTTAGCCAGCCACGAAAAACTTAACCTCCTTTTCAGAACTGATTTCAGGGGCCTCAGTCTAAGCAGATTGGCTCATAGTGTTGACTTGAAGATTTGTCCTGGACTAGGTAGTTGACACAGAATGACCCAATCATACCAAAAGGAGACTTTAGTTTTCATAATTAGGAGATGTTCCCTTCAGCCCTCACTCCCCCATCAAATATCATCAACAACAATAACAACAAATCAGCCTGTGTTTAGAGCAGCAATCTTTGTGACACATTGGTGCCTCTGGATGAGAGAGCAGAGATCTGGAAAGAGCCTGGGCATGTGTAGATACCACTGGGTCACAGTATAGAATCATTTTTAAAGAGCTGTCCAGTTACTGTTTTATTTGATAGTGAATGTCCACATTTTAAAGACAGTGATAGTTGGTGGTTCCATCTTTAGAACTGGACCACATGCCCACATATCCATCCACCTTGCCTGCAAGAGCTAGATGCATGTCAGATATTTCAAGAGGGAAGTTTAAACAGTACAACAGCGGCAACAAATCTCAGCTCTTCCATTCTGACGCTCATTATTTCCACTTTAGAAAACCAGTTCATCAGAGAGAAAAAGATTTATTTTACTTTTTAAATTATATCTATGTGTATGTGCATATGTGTTGGTGCCCAAAGAGACCAGAAGGGGACATCAGAACCCACAGAACTCCTGTTACTAGCAGTCGTGACCTGGTAGTGTTGGTGCTTGAACCTGTGTCTTTTGTGTATTTGCTTTTGGCTCCTAAGCCATCTCTTCAGCCCCAGAAAAGCAGTTCTTAAACGAGAAGTTTATTATTTTTATCACCCTGTAAGTCATTATTCCAGGTGCCATTCTTCTGAAAGCAGTAGATGTTACTTTTTTCTGGTCTCTTTATACAAATAGATACTTAACAGCAACTTAAGACTTTTATATGCTGGTCATGCTTGGCTCTGAGCCTGATATTGAAGCCAAGGAGTGCAGTATTTCCAGGAAGACATGAGGCATGGACCAGCAAGGGACAGTTGCCTGATGAGTATTATTTCCAAGAGAAACTATTACCACCCTCCCTGGTAGTTTTAAGGCTGAGAGATATCTATTTGAATATGAAGGTAATAGGTACAATGAAGAGGATTAGGAAACTGTAATTCAATCAATAGTATTTTATTTGAACAAAAGTTGTATATTCAGAATGTATTGAGTTCCTCCTCTATGCAAAGCAATGTTCTGTGTACCTCAGAGGATTTGGATATGAGAGAGCCATATCCTCAGCTGTCATGAGGTGAACACTTTGTGCTGACAAGGTGGTCATGGGATTCATAAATATAAAGGAATGGAGAATAGCAATGTTGTACATGGCACTGAAGATTCAAGACAGATGAAGTAACTGGTTAGGGGAATCGGAGTTTATGATTTTACTGATGCTTGGGCCAGAGTAGATCAGGTTGGGATGAGGAGAAAGATTGGCTGTGAATGTTGGCTAATCTTGGATGTCAACTGGGCACACCTGGGAAGTCGTCAAAGAGGACTTACATCCATCAGATTGACCTGTGGGTGTCTGTAGGCTTTTTTTGTGATTGCTGACAAATGTAGGAAGGCCCAGTAACTGTGGGCAGTGCTATCCCTAGGCAAGTGGGTCTGGGCTGCATAAGAAAGGTAGCTACAAAAGCCATGGGGAGCAATCCCGTAAGCAGTATTCCACCAAGCTCTCTGCTTCAGTTCCTGCCTTGAGTTCCTGCCTTGACTTCCTTCAATGATGGACGATAACCTGTAAGATGAAATAAATTCTTTCCTCCACAAGTTGCTTCCAGAAGCCAAAATTAGGATGCTTTGAACATAACTGACTATCATAGATGGTGGAAATAGCTAAATTATGAGCAGGAGGGAGTTTGGAGGCAAGATATTAATCATTCCTTTCGACTATGAAATGTGGGAAACCATCTACCATATAATCAGACTACAGGTTGAACACAAATGTTTACTATTCTTTACCTGTTTTTAAAAATCTCATTAAGTCTAGTTTTCTACTAAGATTTTGTTTCAAAAATATTTTTCTTGTCACTTATTTTCAACAGGCAACTCATGAAACATTTTGTTTTTAAAGAGAGATAAAATAAGAATTGTTCAGGCAAACAAATGACTTCATTTGGGCAATGTACAACAAGAGAGCTTTTCACTGGGGAATTTAATCCCATGAATCCTTAGTATAAACACCAGCAAATGACACCCATTCCTAATTGGTATAACAGGCGCCAACTTATTTTCTCATGCACAAAACACTCAGTGAGTCAATGAAAGTTGCCTGCTTTGTAGCTGACCATCAAAGTTCATCACAAACACACACTCTTATGGCCTTGCAGCTGTTGTTTCTTAGAGTTTATGCCACTGGGGTCCTATGAGAGTCCCCCTCTTGGGTAAGCAGAAAATTTTTGCTGATATAAGTACTTGGTATAGCCACCAGCAACAAAAGACACAATGGCAGAGCTATAGCACCTCTTTGAGAAAATATGAGTTCTAAAGGGATTTACAGGGGAGCCCCTGTATAGACGCTTCTATACAGCAGTATAGGAAGACGAGAAAGGAAGCATCCATCATATACCAAGGCTCTACAGGCTGAACACAAATATTGACTATGTGTGACCTATTTTTTAATCCCACTAATTAAAAAAAATATCACTTAATTCTATTGCTAATGAAGTCCAGGTTTCCACACATAAGCAAGCAAGAGGAAGCAGTGTGAGTTTTCCTACTTCTTCAGCAACAGCAAGATGCAAAATGAAGAGCCCTGTCAGAGCAGACAGGCCCATCTCGAGCTATGAGAAACAAGTAGAAGAGAAAGAGGGGATTCTGTGTTGAGAATTTTCCTTGCATGGGACTTGCCGGGACCTGGTGATCTTCCAGCAAGGGGACATGCTTTCTCTCTTTGCTCCCTGGGATGTCCATCAAAAGCAAGCTGGCTTTACCTCCTCCCCACACTTACAAGAGGGTATCTGCTTGGCTGTACCAAATGATAGGGGTTTCATTCCATGACAAATCTGGGGCAAAAGAGTTGGCTTAGCAGTTAAAGAGTGCTTACTTTTCTTGTAGAGTAGAGGAAGTAGGTTCAGTTTCCAGCACCCAGTACAGGGTGGTTCACAGCTGCCCATAACCTTGTTCTCTGGGATCTGGGCCTACAAGGGCACCTGCATACATGTGGCTCATGTAAACTCATGAAGATAGATACACATACACATAAATAAGTAAGCACTTTTAAAGACCCTGATGTTCAGCAAGATTTAACACTGATCTGTAGCAAACAAGAAAGAAATGCTTGGATAAGATGGTGTGATAATAGCAAGGCTTTAATATTTGAAATGTAAAAGAGGAATTTGTGTTTCAAGAATGGGAACTAGTTCTCTCTCTCTCTGTCTCTCTCTTGTGTGTGTTTGTACATGTATTTTGTGCATGTAGGAAGGGAGGGAGTCTGTTCATTTATTCCATGGCAATGATAGGCTACAAAGTCACTGATGTGTTTTGCATTACTAGTGGAAACCATACAACCATTGAAAAATGACTTAAAAGTCTGGACCTAGCTAATAGAGATTAGAAGTACCGTTAGTCAACCAATGAAACACCTCTTGAGCAGTCAACATTAACACAATTATTCGCTGACACAGTAATTACTTTTTTTCTATTCACTATGTCTCACTGCAGGGTTCTGAACATTACCGTTGAGAACAAATCAGATGAAGCCGCTTCTTCCGTAGAGCATGTGTTCTAACTCAGTCACTTTGTTAGAAACTGTAGATTCAAAGATATGATGAGTAGTTTATTGTGGCTGGAGAGATTAGATACGGCAAAGCCAGCCCTGGTCTGGAGAGCTGGCTAGGCAGGCAGGGGCACTTGCCATGCCAGCTTGGCTCTCTGAGCTCACATGAAGGTGGAAGGGCAGGACTGGCTATGTGAAGTCTGACCTTCACATGCTCGTGCCTTCCTATGCACATGTGCGCTCACACAAATGTTTAATAAAACGCTGGCCCTGCTTAAAGGAAAACAGCACCTGGTAAGTGGCAGAGGACTAACTCCTCTAGCAGTGTGGAGTTTAAAGAAGTTTTGGACTCTATGGGAAAAAAAACGTTAAAAAAAATTTCAAGGATATGGTCTGTCAATCTGCAAAGCAATTTAAAAAATAAACAAAAAAGCACCCATAGGGTTTCAACTTACCTCTATGTTAGTATCAAGGCTATTATAATTTTGGGATTCATGAAGCTTCAAGCACATTCATTTCTATATATTTATCATGTCGATAATATAATTTTATGGTTATAAATTATGTTTGCATAATCTTGCATTTGAGAAGGGTCATGAATAGCTTTTACTATTTAATGCTTAGGAATGGCATGCTACTCTTGAAGAATGAGCAAATTTAAATCCCCATGGATTTAATGGCCAATGAATGAAATTACATGTTATTCTGAGGAATGTGTTCTATAAATAAATGTGTCCCTTAAATTTCATTAGTTAAATCTAATTAAATGAAAGCATTCACTCCTATATAATTTTTAACATTTTTCTGACACTTAGAAATGTATTGTAGTATTTTCAAAAACCATGGGCATGTCTCTTAGGGTCTATTAAAAAGGGATTAGGACTGAGGACAAATGATGGGTGAGTGTCATTAAGCCCAAGACTCTCAGCCAGACTGCCAGAACCCCTTATTAATTTTCAGCCACACTTCCCTTTCCTCAGTGCCTTGCAAAAGATCAGTGACTGATTGAGAAGAGCCCGGAAGCTACTGGCAGAATGGCAATCATTATTCTCCTGGCCACTTACTTAGTTGTGCTACTTCATCGTGAGGCTAAGATTTCAGTCTGTCGGGAGCTCAACAGCATCACAGGGTGATCTCTTGCACTTAGATAAGAATGCTTCCAAGACAAAACATGTTCTTTTCTGGCAAAGTTTTCAGAAAAGAGCCCGTTTTTCTTTTCATATGGAAAACAGAACCCTGAGCCCTCTGTGGTATGACAGGGTATTTGTCTATGGAGAGAAAGGAGACTCTTCTTGTGGGGTTCTGTCTTTCCTGTGACTGTCTCACACCGTCCAACTGAGCTGCCGAGTGCTCGTCTATCTCCACAGCGCTCCTGTTCAGAAAGAGGCTTTCAGAGACTGGTGTGGAGGTGCCTGTCTGTGATCCCTGCACTTGGGAGGTAGAGGATCAGGAGTTCAAGGCCAGCTTGAGCCACATGAGACCCCGTCTCAAAATAAAACCAGAAAGAGGATTTCATTCCTCAGAAAACGGTGCTGGAAGAGAAAGTATACCAAGCCCCTGTATCAGTCGCTGGCCACTGTCTTGCCATGACTTAATGCCTTCTCCTTTTCTGGTAGTCTTCATTTTCACACGGAGAGCCATGGTGTTCTGTGGTTCTGACTCCTCCACCCAACTCTACTGAGGTGGGCCGGCGCTGGATGGAGTCAGGTTGGCAGGTGTTTGAAGCAAGAACGTTAGGTATTTTGGTTCCTATTAAGACTTCAAAAATAGCCATTTCCTCTCAGATACGGTCTGCCAGATCAATATATACGTAAAGGCATACTCAACAGGGACCAAACTCCATTTCTCCGCAAGAGCTCTTTCGTTCTGCACCATTTCTTACCCCGTCAACCTTACCCCTCCACCATTCTTGCCTTCATGTTTTCTTCCATTTGACTTTCCTTACTCAGCACAAAGCATCTACCTTTCATCCTTCCGGTTTATGCTGTCATCTCCAGTCAAAGGTTTGGCACCACAGCCATAGTGCTTCACATGACCACTGAATTAGTGATTGTAACTTGGACATTGTGAGAGAAAATTAAGAGGAACGATAAATATATAACTCCCAGCACGCATCCCTTCCTTCTCTCCACTAAATTCTTCTAGATTTTTAAATTTTCAAATTGTGGGCTTCACATCACCAGGAGACATGCTACTGAGAAACCTGCACAAAACATAGATTCTTGTGTCTTGTTCCAGCCAGACCTCAGGAGTCAGAAACCCAGAGGATAAGGTACACTGAGCTGCGCCTTCCCAGTTCCCCGGGGGTATTCTGACAGACCCTAAAGTTGGAGAACCATTGAACCTGGATTCCTGCCATGCCCTTGATTTTTATCTTCCTCAACGATTTCTCAGGAGGGTGAGATTATGGAAACATACCTCCCCTTGGACTTTGAATAGCTGTGCTTCAATGCATGATGCCTCTGAAGCTGTGCCTGCCTGCTGCTGCCTTCTCCGAATTCCAGGGCAAGAGCATTCTATTTTCATGAGCTGCAGCTGGTAGCAACCAGGAATACACGGCAGAGCTCTTGCTGCTGGCACCGGGGACAGTTTTCCAGTCCGAGCTGGCATGGCCTGTGATGACTTCTAGGAGGGAAAAAGAGGTGTTTTTTTTTCTCTTCAAAAGTCAGAGGGAAGCCAGATGTGGTGGTGGTTCACAGCTGGAATCCAAGTACTTGGGAGGCTGAGGAGGTTCAAGGACAACTGAGGATTACATGTGGCAATTTAGGACCTCTCAGGCTCAAGGCCAACAGCCACAGCAACAAACAACAACAGCAACAGTAAATGCGCACTCAAAGCATCCGAAATGGAAACCAGTAATTCCATTTGATCCTAGCACTCCTTAAGCATTCTATTCCTTTGATATACATCGCTGTCCTCCAAGACACCCTCACCCCTACCCTGGCATACCACCTACATTCTCTCCTGTGGAACCAGCTTCTTGGGTGATGGCTTATCGACATTTCACCCAGCTCCTCACTCACTGTCTTCTGTGATCCATCTTTCCTTCTCTGCACTGATGAATTTTCCGGGAATGAGTCTGTGAATGCCACTGTCTCGTTAGGAGGCTGGCACCACTGCCGCTGTCCCGTTAGGACTCCATAACCTGACCCCAGCTGTACCTTTGTAAGCTCCTGGTCACCTCCCCCATCCTGAGGGGTGTCCTGCTTGTCCCCAGGCCCCCATCCTCCCTGCTCCTGGTGTGCTGGCTCTAAAATACCTTCAGTTGCCATGCCTGCTTATTTAAAGCCCGTCCTTCCTCAAGGTCTATCTCAAGTTTCCTTTTCGGGAATATCCAGGTCAGTGCTCTGTCTAGACCCCAGACGTCTGCAGCATCTTTTGTGCCTGCCTTTTCCCTGTCCCCTTGCACTTTCACCCTACTCAGTCTTAGCAGTGCATTTTCTGGGACCTCATTTTTCTCCAAGCCCCTGCAGCTGTGTCCAGACAAGTATTTACAATTGGGAAAAATGTACAAGTGCTAAGTATGCCAGGAATTTTTAACATGTTTGTGTTTTAATGAATTTTCTTCCTAGATGAGCATTCTCGTTCCTCTAAGTGTAGAAACTGAATCTGTTATAAATAATGCACCTCATCATTTTCAGTGTTTTGACATTGGAAGTGTTGGGAAAATATTCGTAGCATGAGCATGGCTCAGCTGGCTTCTGAAGAACTCTGAAAAAAAAACAAAATACAGATTTACAAACTTTCCATCCTGAAGTGCCACAGATGGTCAGCATCTAGAGTTAGCCATGGAAGAAAATGTAGTTAATGCCTAAAACTTTTATTTTGCCATTCAGTGGGTACTTGAGAAGCTTCTACTTAGAATGTCCAAATATTTAAATTTAGGCAAAATCGTATTTTCATATTTTTTATTTAGCTAAGATAACAATGTAAATGTTTTGATTTGCCTTTATTTCTACATCTGTGATGTGCCTGTGTGTCTGCTTATCTTATTGCTTCTCAGTGCACAAATGCACACTTGTACACTCATGCAAGCACATATACACACCTATATATAAAAATAAAGATGAAACAAACCTTCCTAAGTGTAGATTTTCATTTATTGTGTTCTCCTACTGACTAAGCATTTCATACATCTTCTAAAGCAGCTGAGCCGTCCCAATCACGCAGCCAGTAACATGTGGTATTAAGAAAGGAGTTAGGATCATCCTTCTTTTATAGACAAGTTAATTGTTTTCCGTTTTTACTTTCAGGTGGTTTGCTCTCTTAGAGATTCAAATATGCATTATCTTAGTGCTTTACAAATATGACTGCCATCTTCTGGACCCATTACCAAAACACGTAAGTGCCTTTAGAATTTCACACATTGCCATGGCTTCAGATAGGATATAACCTTTCAACACTAGCCAAGTGTTGGATGATTCCCTTAAATTTGACCTTGGTTCCATATAGAGAGGTCTTCTGTGGGTCTGTCATATGAACTCATTGATTCGGATGATGTCACTGATCCATTCAGAAAGTGACCAGATTCAGGGAAACCAATCCCCCAGTAAAGACAGTAAGAAGAAAGGAAAAGGATGGGCCGGCTTCCCTCCCCTACTGTTAAGGCTGTCACTTAACTCCATGTAGATGCAGTGGCTTCTGAATGGTCATGAGCCTCAGAATCCTGGGTCCTGGAGGGCCTGCGGAGCTTGGGTTGTCCACTCTCTTCCCTGTGGCTTCCAATCCAATAGTTCTGGGAAGGAACTCCACGTTCACACGTCTAACAAGTTAGAGGTGTGCCTCTGTGTAACTGTTAGAGTTAGTTTAAAAATGAGTTGATCAGAAAGTGTAGAAAGGGGCTGGAGAGATGGCTCAGCAGAGAAGAGCACTGGCTCCTTTTGCAGAGGTCCAGGGTTTTGTTCGCAGTTGTGACGAACAACCACCTGAAAGTCTAGTTCCAGTGGTCCTGAGACCCTCCTCCGGTCTCCATGGGCACTGAGTTCACTGATACACACACAGGTGAAACACTCAGAAACAAAAGTAAAAATAAATAAACCGTTCTTTAGTGTAGGAAGCGAACTCCAAATTTTGAACTTTGTGTAGAGGTTACAAGGTGTTGTCAAGGGCTGGGGGATCGATAGGATGTAAACCTGTTTCCCCTTTGGAGATTTTCTTGTACCATAGTCTTGTATCCAAGAGTAGAAACCTAAAATTCAGTTCTAAAATTGAGTTGTCCACTGTTTTCTTCTTCCTCTCTCATTTTTATTTGTAAGGTACTAGAGAGTGAACCATTGGGCTACACACACAGGCAAGCATATTACTCATGAGCTATTAAGAAATGTAATTGCTGTGGCTAGAAAGGTGGACCCATGGTTAAAAGTACATGTGGCTCTTGTAAAGGCCTTAAGTTCCCAGGCCCATGCTGGCAGCTTACAACCGCCTTGAATTCCAGTTCTGGGCTCTCCAGGCCTTGACAGGCACCTGAACTCCTGTGCACAGACATGTACACACGATTGCTTTTTATAAAAGAAACACAAGTTCGTATCTCCCTCACTATGAACCAGACAGCAAGGAAATACAACGAAGCTTTATTAAAGCTACGTGTTGTACCAGCGGCCCAATATTGTGAGCTTGGCACCCACTCATGAAACAGCTTCAAAGTCAGGCATGTGTACCACTGGTTCGGATGGTTCCGCTGTGCCCTTTTTAGGGTTTAGATCCCTAGAAAACGAAATTTGGTGCATCTCCTTGTAGAGAAGGATGTACGTCTTTTATGTACCACCGTGGGTTCTGTATGGTCCCTACCTGCTGCAGGGCATGGCTGGCACACCCTGCCCTCTCCTCTCCCAGAGGCCCTTCACTATGTAGTGCATGCCTTTTGGTTCCTCCATCCTTTCCCTCTCTCCCTCCTTCTCTTCCTCTTCCCATTCCTCCCCCTCCTCTCCTCTCTCTCTCTCTCTCTCTCTCTCTCTCTCTCTCTGTGTGTGTGTGTGTGTGTGTGTGTGTGTGTGTGTGTGTCTTTCCTCCTCTTCTCCCCTCTCTCTCTCCTACTCCCTCTCTGGCTGCTTCCAATAAACCCGCATTTATATAACTTAATCTCACCATTAGCTCGTTCCATTTTATTTCTAACAGGTTCAACTTAGGTGGGTTTGTGGAAACTATGAAATCCAGTGGAGTTAGGGAATGCATTCTGTGTCCTGTTGTGTTCACACTTGGAAATAAAAAAAAAGGCCGGTTACCTAAATTGTATTTCCCTCCTCTTTTCACTGACACCAAAGCTCAAGGCTGACAGAGTCTTTTAAAGCAAAAGCTTAGAGTCCTTTTTGTGTTCTTAGCAGTACATTGACACCTCTCCTTTTACCCCACAAACTCAGACACTCCTCTGTCATAAGGAAAAAAAAAAATCCACAAGTGATGGCCATACAACAGTGTGGCTTTTCTGCCTACCAACTCTAGGTACTTTTCGGGCATCTGATACAGGTGCCAATTTTCACCCAGTGATCGAATATAAGTGGGATGTGAGGTCCAAGCTCCAGAGCCAGGAAAAAAGAGGGAGGGGTATTAAAAGTTGGCCGGCTGAATAGATTGTAAGGAATCATATACATATAAGACATACTGTAATTGTTGGCAGGCAAGGGACACATACAGGTGGGCCCAGGCACACAAGCACACTATCACATATGCTTCAGGCAGGAAGGTGTGTTAGTTGCTTTTCTGTTGTTGTGATAAAACTCCATGGCCAAAGTAGCTCCTAAAAGGAAGTATTCCAGCCGAGCATGGTGGCACACACCTTTCCCTTCACTCGGGAGGCAGAGGCAGGTGGATTTCTATGAGTTCAAGGCCAGTCTGGTCTACAGAGAGAGTTCTAGGACAGCCAAGCCAGAGAAACAGAGAAAAACCTGTTTCAAAAAAACAAAACAAAACAAAAACAAAAACAAAACAAAACAACAACAATCCTCCCCCAAAACAAAAAGGGAGTTTTCCTTTTGGGGTATAGTTCCAGAGGGATAAGGGCTCATGAAGGCTTGGGGACATGGCAGCAGGCAGCAGACATGGCAGCAAGCAGCAGGCATGGCATGAGGAAAAAGAAGCTGAGTGTTACATCTTGAACCACAAGCAGGAAGCAGAAAGAGCAAACTGGAAGTAGGCCAGGCCTCTCATTCTCAGAGCCTGGCCCCAGTGACACACCTTCTTCAGCAGGGTTGCTCCTGGCACACCACCAGCTGGGAAATCGAGTGTCCCAATACCGTGGAGGGACTTTTCTTATTCAGACCACCAAAAAGGGAGGCAAAGAGACTCACCTCCAAGCTCAAGGCCACGTTTCTATAGAATCACAAAAAGTGGCACCTTCAGCTGTCTGTCTGTTGTAGCTTTTGAGCCAGGGATGTAGAAAGAGATCTATCTGTCTGTCTGTCTGTCTGTCTGTCTGTCTGTCTATCTATCTATCTATCTATCTATCTATCTATCTGTCTATCTGTCTATCTTTCTATCTTTCTGTCTAGCTATCTCTTATTTGTTTGTGGCATCCTCTTCTGTCTGAGAAAGTGAAGAGCATGCAGCAGGCAGGCCTGCAGGCCCCGCTGAGTGTGTGAAGCTGAGAGATGATTAGACTAAGCTTTCTTTCTCCTCTCTGCCCCTCAAATGGTAAAGCGGGGGCTTGATGTTGCGAACCTCAGTGACGTGAACATTCCCCAACCTCCCACCCTCCCTCTGCACCTTTTAGAAGAAATCACCATCGGGTCAGACTTAGGATTAAAACTGTTGCCTTCCTGCTCTTAGTTTCTGCATCTTGTCTACCTTTCTGCCTTTAGAGTTCTCTTCATTTGGTGGGTGTTCCCTGGCCAGGAGGAAAATGCCGAATCGAATATAAACAAAGAGCTTGACATTCGTTGGGTCTCAAGAACCTTCTAGAAGAGTGAAGTTACCCAGCCAACCACTACCCTCCCAGCACTTTGACCTGAAGACTGCCTAGTGGCACATATGCTTCATGTGTACATCCATGCACCTGATTTCACTGTCAGAATCACAGAGACCCCAACTCAACATTCACAGAAAGGGTGCAAATGATTTTTAAAAAGTTGATTAAAAGTTAAATTTGGTTTCATATCAAGCCATATCAAAACTTCAAGTGGAAATGTCATTTGAATGAAAATATTGGTACATTAAATTCACTATGGAGGGAGGAGAAACTGGTTGGAATGTACTGTATGAGAGATGAATAAATAAATAAAAAAAAAAAGAAATGCACATCTGATTTTTTTCCAGGTAAATAACCGCATGTGAATCTGTTACTTAAGTCTTATGACAACAAAACATTTGCCATTAAATTCTGGAGAGAAAAGCCAGCAGGTCCATAGGAACATGTGATTGTCATAACAATGAACTATGTGTCGTTGGTTACCCTCCAGAATCCAGTAAAAGTTCTCTTTGTCTCCTGTTTCATGGTAGCATTGGAGCGCATGCTGTTCTCCGGGCTTCTTCACTTACCTAACCCGGTTCCAGCTCCTGAAGTTGAGAACTGCTTGCTTATCTTTTCCTTACCAACAAGGACATGAATCTCTAAAAGACCAGTAGTGCTTTCAAGGGTGTGCTTTCAAGTGCTTTCACTTTTTCTTGAGAGTGAATTGATTTTGAAACATACCGAGCTGCTCGGAGCTTCTCCTAGCAGGCTCAGTGGGCTGGACATGGTAGCACCGAAGTCCACAGCAGCTCAGAGTATTGCAACCACAGCCTGGCAGGCTCTGCCACAGTCACAGCTGTGTTCTAAGGGAAGGGGTATTCATCCTCCCACGGCAAAGGCCCACAATGAACTGCTTCATTTGCATATATTTCCATACAGTTGAAATAAATTGTAAAGGCTGGTGTCTGCTTATCACTGCTTCCCAGGGGTCATTGTTTGCTAATGTGTCTACGTTCTTTAAGAACTATTAGAGAAAATGAAATCTGTTGATGTTTGGGGTGATGAAGAGTTAATATTTGGCGGTCCCATGTTTTTGTTTATATCTTGCTGGGTGTTTATATCATATGTAATATTCTTATATTAACTGGATTTTCCAGAAAGCAGAGCCTGAGACAGACTTGTATGCAGATAGTTTACTAGGGAGGCAGGAGACAGAGGGCAGGGAGAAAATAAGCTCAAGGAATGGATTAACAGGCTGTGTGTTATAGCCAAGGGTTCAATTTGGGGCCACATGAGAAGCCCCCAGGCATTGTCAGCTTAGGGGTATGAGGCAGGGGTGACTGAGCGCTCTGGAGATGATAAGCTACGCTCTGTAGCTTTTCATGGTCAAAGAAGCACCATTGCAGTGAGCAGACGAGCCTGAGAGTGGCTCTATTTGCTGAATTCTGTGAACTAAGGTTGGGTTGAGGAAACCTGGAATGGGGTCACAGTGACATCTGATGCCCTGTACCCCTTGCTCTTCTCAGATCTGCTGGTGCCATGCTTAGATCCACCCCACGATTGTCCAAGTGGTGGCCGCCAAACAATGACTTGTTAGGTTTAACTAAAGCTGCCGTCATAATATTTTGAGATGGGCCTAAGAGTCTCTCCACTCATAATGAACCAGAGAGCTGCTGTCATCTACTTCATAACTCACCCTTAGAATGTTTTGCTGCATCTTAGCCAATCCTTAAGTGGCCAGATAAGACAAGTGTGAGCTGTAACCACCTAGGCTCTATAACTCCATTCTATTTTCTACACATAGCTTTCTTGGCTTTGGCTATAACTTCATGGTATAACCCACCATGAAGTGGTGGGGTACATCATTCTGCACAGTTTCTAATCTAGACTGCTATCTGATTGTAGTATTGCAAATCAAACCAAGAGCTACAAAAATCTTGTTTGTCAATTTCCTAACCATTTCAGAGCTGTTAGAGCAGATGAGGGGAGTTGGTTGTCTCATGGAATTGGTTCCATATTGGCATTGGTGCTCTGTTTGCATTAAGCACCAAATATTTTTGGCTTCTGTCTTTTGGCTTTTGAGTCAGGTGCTCATTTGCACTACGAAGAATGCTGACCATTGGAAACTCCTGCAAAGGCTGGTGTTGGTCCAGGTTCGCAGTGAGTCCCATAAGTAATTGGTTTGGATCCAGTTGGAGGCCTCAGCTATCTGACTGGATGAGACAGAAACCAGCAGTAAGTGTTCTTACTGAGGGAAATGTGAGTCTTGGCTTTCCAGAATTTGCAGGGACTTCATGCTCTAGCCTCTGTTTTTCCTGTACGTTGTAGGAATATGACAGACTTCTTAAAACTTGGCAAATCAAGAATGGTAATGAGACTATCAGATCTGCATCTGTCTGCATTTCTGGGTTGTATACATTAACATGTAGTATGTAGATGCATGTATCTACTGAAATATATGAAGAGCTTATATTAGTTACTTTTCTCTTGCTGTGATAAAACACCATGGCCACTGTAACTTATATAAGGAAGAGTTTATTTGGGAGCTTATGGTTCCAGAGGGATAAGAGTCCACGTTTAAGATACGAACTCTCAGCTTTCTGCTCCCACAGTCTTGGCTCAGCTCTTAAACAGCCAATACAAAGTAGAAAGAGTATAACAGAAGTAGGACGAGGCTATGAACTCTTGAAGCCCACCCCAAGTAACATACTTCCTCCAGCAAGTGCACCAATTCTCAAACAGCGACACCAACTGGTGACCAAGTTCAAGTACTGGAGTCTGTGGAGGACATTTCTCTTTCAAACTACCGTAGAGCTCTGTTTAACTGACTTAAAGAAAAGAATAAGTGTTTGAATCTAGTTATTAATTACAGATATTTTTGTTTTTGTTTTGTTGGTTTTTCGAGACAGGGTTTCTCTGTGTAACCCTGGACTAACTTTGTAGACCAGGCTGGCCTCAAACTCACAGAGATTCTGTCTCTGCCTCCTGAGTGCTGGGATTATAGGTGTGCACCACCTCGCCCAGCTTAATTACAGATTTTAAAGTTAGATTTACTAGTTAAATAAGCTTACTATACCCTTGATATATTAGGCCATAAAGATGAGAGTTTAACTAAGGAGAAAAGCATATGAGGATGAAGTCTTTCATATATACAATCCTTGAGAGTAAAAAGAGAGGAAAGGGATTCATGTCTTACTGTTGGATTTAAGCTTCTTTATCTCTGTGATGCTTGTATTTGATCATTGTTAGGTAGGGTATGCTGTTGTCCAGGCTGGTTTGGAACTTATTATATAATAACAATGCTGGATTTCAGCTTGTCATCCTTCTGTGTCCACATCCCAAATCTGGTGATTACAGACACGCACAAACCTTCCTGGCTCCATTTATAATGTTGTTGGTTCCTTGATTTGTCTATGAGCTGAGACTTTGGGACCAACCACAGGGTTTTCTCAGTCCTTGAAAGAATCTTATGCAATTATGTATCTTTGGTTGGAAGCCTCTAGGATCAGGTGGTCAAGGTGAGGCCTTGGGACATAGATGTTTCTGTAGTACCTGTGCCACCAGATAACAAGTGAACCAGGCCTAGTGTGGTTGCCTCTGTCTTTTTTGCTTAGAATTGCCTCCTTCCTCACCCTGCTGGAAATTGTTGGGTTGGATCCTTTAGACAGCATTACCACAGATTCTTTTCTGTATTCCTGGGCTTATCACCTGGTATGTGAGTCAAAGCCCTTCCCAAGCCCTTTTATTTTTATCTATACTAGATACCATATGAGGACCCATGACCCAGGACAGCTGGGAGTGTACAATACACAGTAGACATTTGTGTCTGTCTTCTCAAGAGGATAGAACAAGGCTAACAGACAAAGTTTTAGTTTCATTTTGCTATTTTAAAAGAATAAAATAAGATGGCATTTAATAAGATTAGCATGGTTTCCCACAAGCAATTCAAATTTAATGATCAAAAATGAGAAAACTGGGTAAATATAAGTGATGTAAACATTTATAAATGAACATTTTATATTCTAGAAATCTTCTTGTAACTTAAGGCCTTGACATGAAGTGAAGTAATAGATGTCCATCTGGTAGTGTCTGTGTTATTTCTCACTAAGGTATACTATTAAGATGTTAATTATAAATATAACTTTAAGGTTTATGTATTTTGGCATCTTGCTTTTATGTGATTGAAATTAGCTAAATATTAGCTAAATAATTTAGCTAAATACCTATAATTTAGCTAAAAATTAGCCAAATAATTTAGGGTTAGTATAAGTAGGTCAGAGTGCATAGTATAATGATTGTGAAGTGCCCATCTTTAAATGGGACATCTATAACACACCCCTCCCCCTCAAGGCTCAGGGGACATTGTAGAAGAAGGGATAGAAAGACTGAAATACAACCAGAAACACTTCTGCAAACAGTGTCTTTTGGATATCACAAGGATGTTGTTTCCAGGACTCTCAGAGGCTGTGGTTGCCTGTACAAAACTCACACAAGATCAGACCAGTCAACATTCCAGCCAGGAAAGGGGAAGGGCTCATAAGACCCTGTTCCTGCTTGGGGAACGACAGGCAGTTGCTAGCTGCAGTGGGGATGGTCAGTTTTCTTCAGCGATGTGGCCATTGTTGGGTTGTTCATGCTCTAGTGGTCAGCCCTATACCCAAGTGCATATGGGCAATGCTAATTGGACTCAGTAGGTTATGTATACTTTTTTATAAAAAAGCAGCAGAAGAAGATGTAAATTTGAGAGGGAGGAATACTGAGGAGATTTGAAGGGAGTTGGAGGTGGAGGAAGTTAGGGATGGATATGATCAAAATGTATTATATTTGTGGATGAATTCTCAAAAAAAATAGTTTTTATGTGGAAACATACTTCTGAAAATTACCTCAAAATTCCTGATAGAGAGCACTTCAAATTGCTTACTATTTAGGTTTTATTAATGAGAAATTAAATTTGTTAAGGATGAAAATTCTAATTAGTGTGTAATAAGCAGAACTAGAGATAATAATGAAAATAAGAGAGCAGAGGTGAGCTACCTGCTGTCCTTGGAGCCCCATTGTCTGCATCCCAAGGATACCTGCAAGACCCCAAGAACATCCAAGCCTGCCTGAATACAGTCGGTTCCAGGTTAGACACCCTCATCCTGTCCTGCTAGTTCTTCTCCCCTCAGGGTCTACCTGGGGCACAGCCAGCAGAGGTAGGCAGCATGCTATCCTCTGAGTCCCGTAGGCCATATTTCCAAGGCCTATAGGTCTTGAGGTACATCCAGGTTAGACATCCCCACACTGCCACACCTGTCCTCTCCCAGCTGGGTCCACCTAGGCTACAGCCAGCAGAGGTGAGCTGCACACTATGTGTTCAGAGCTTCTTGGAGCTTCATAGCCCACATTCCTGAGGAGACAGACCTGCAGGGCCCCAGGAACATCCAGCTTCATTGTCAGGCCACCACACTAGGCTTACTATACTAGAAACATCCAGCCCAAGGCTCTCCACTGATGACCTGCTGCACCAGGGGCATGAGGTTAGGTCTGCTTTTTCGATGCCTGCTACATCAGGAACATCCCAGACAGAATATTGTGGGCAATATGATGGCTAAAAGCTGGCATAAAAACACAAACAACAAGAGCTAGGACAATATGGTACCTTCAGAGCACAGCTACCCTACCACAGCAAGCCATGGATATCCTAACTCAACCAAACCACAAGAAAATGATCTTAAATCCAATCTTATAAAGATAATAGAGGCCTTTAAAGAAGAAATGAATAAATCCATTAAAAATACAGAAAAATACACACAGGTAAAGAAAATGAATAAAGCAGTTCAAGTTCTGAAAATAAAAGTAGAATCAATAAAGAAAACACAGCTGGGGGAATCCTGGAAATTGAAAGAGAAAAGGAACAACAGAAACAAGCATCACCAACAGAGTATGAGAGATGGAAGAGACAATCTTAGGCATAGAAGAAAGTGATACACTAGTCAAAGAATGTGTTAAATCTATAAAATTTCCTGATGCAAAACAGCCAGTAAAGCTGTGATACTACATAAAGACCTAACTAAGAATAATGGGAATAGAAGAAGGTGAAGAGTCACAGCTCCAAGGACCAGAAAATATTTTCAACAAAATCATAGAAGAAAAATTTCCCAACCTAAAGAAACATACAAGAAGCAAACAGAACACCAATTAGATTGGAAAGAGATGGAGAAGGACGCTTCATACTCATCAAAGAAAAAAAAATCCACCAAGATGACATCTCACTTCTGAACATCTGTGCCCCAAATGCAAGAGTACCCATATTGGCACAGGAGACAACATCCTGAACAGAACACCAACAGCTCAGGCTATAAGATCAACAATTAATAAATGGGACCTCATGAAACTGAAAGCTTCTGTAAAGCAAAGGACACTCTCAACAGAACAAGAAAAAGGACAAGAAAAGAAAATCCTCCCAGCACATAATAATAAAAACACTAAACATACAGAAAAAAGAAAGAATATTAAAAGCTGCACGGGAAAAAGACCAAGTAACTTACAAATATGTACCTATCAGAATCACACCTAAATTCTCAAGAGAGACTCTAAAAGCTAGAAGGTTTTGGACAGATGTCTTAAAGCTTCTAAGATAGCACAGATGCCAACCTAAGCTACTATACATAGCAAAACTCTCAATTAACATAGATGAGGAAAACAATATATCCCAAGACAAAACCAAATTTAAATGATATCTATCTATGAATCCAGACCAACAGAAAAATAGTAGGAGAAAAACTCCAACCCAAGGAAGTTAACTACATCAGAAAAAACACAGGAAATAAATGATTCTACACCAGCAAAAACAAAAGAAGGGAAGTATACACACACACACACATACATATATTATCACCACTAATATCAAAATAACAAGAATTAACAACATTGGTCATTAATACCTCTCAAAGTCAATGGACTCAGTTCCCCAATAAAAAGACACAGGCTAACAGAATAGATGTGAAAACAGGAGCCAACATTCTGCTGCATACAAGAAACACACCTCAATAACAAAGATAGACATTAACTAAGAGTAAAGGGCTAGAAAAGGTTTTTCCAGCAGAGCCTAGAAGCAAGCTGGAGAAGCCATTCTATTACCTACTAAAATAGATTTTCAACCAAAATCGAAAGAGACGGAAAAGGACGCTTCATACTCATCAAAGAAAAAAAAAAATCCACCAAGATGACATCTCACTTCTGAACATCTGTGCCCCAAATGCAAGGGTACCCATATTGGCACAGGAGACAACGTTCTGAACAGAACACCAACAGCTCAGGCTCTAAGATCAACAATTAATAAATGGGACCTCATGAAACTGAAAGCTTCTGTAAGGCAAAGGACACTGTCAACAGAACAAAATGACAGCCTACAGACTGGGGAAAGATCTTTACCAATCCTACATCTGACAGACTGCTAATATCCACAATATATAAAGAACTCAAGAAATTAGACACAAACAAACAAAATAATGAAATTAAAATCTCAGAGAATTCTCGAGAAATATCAAATGGTGGAAAAATGCTTAAAGAAATACTCCACATCCTTAGTCTTCAGGGAATTGAAAATGACCCTGAGGTTTCACCTTACACGCATCAGAATGGCTAAGATAAAAAAATCTCAAGTGACTCTGGGAAGACCCCTGTGTTCAAATTTTCTGGTTCTGTTGCTCTCCTTGTAGAGTTGTTCCATGCATGGAGACAACATAGAATCCCTGCATAGATGTAGCCCATGGCAGTTTAGTGTCCAAATGGGTTACATAGTAATGGGAAGAGGGACTGCCTCTGACATAATCTGATTGGCCTGCTCTTTGATCACCTCTCCTGAGGGGGGAGCAGCCTTACCAGGCCACAGAAGATGACAATGCAGCCACTCCTGATGTGAGCTGATAGATCAGAAGGAAGGAGAGGAGGACCTCCCCTATCAGTGGACTTGAGGAGGGGCATGTGTGAAGAAGGGGGTGAGAGGGTGGGATTGGGAGGGGAGGAGGGAGTGGCTTATGGGGGGGATACAAAATGAGTAAAGTGTAATTAAAAAATAAATTAAAAATAAATTAAAAAAACCTCAAGTGACAACACATGCTGGAGAGAATGTGGATAAAGGGGAACCCCCTCCATTGCTGGTGGGAGTGCAAACTTGTACAACCGTTTTGGAAATAAATCTGGCACTTTATCAGAAAATTTGGAATAGCACTACCTCAAGATCCAGCTGTACCACTCCTGGGTATTTACTTGAAAGATGCTCTACCATTCAACAAGGATATTTGTTCAACTATATTCACAGCAGCTTTATTTGTGATATCCAGAATCTGGAAACAAACTAGATGTCCCTCAATGGAAGAATGGATACAGAAATTGTGGCATATTTACCCAGTGGAATACTGCTCAGCTATGAAAATCAAGGAAATCATGAAATTTTCAGGCAAATTGTTGGAACTAGAAAAGCTCATCCTCAGTGAAGTAAGCCGGAACCAGAAAGACATCCGTGGTATATACCCACTTATAAGTGGATATTAACCATATAATATAGGATAACCATATTAAAATCTACAGACCTAAAGAAGCTAAACAACAAGAAAGACCCTAGGGAGGGTGCTTAAATCTCATTAAGAATGACAAACAGGATAGACAGCAGAAGCTGTGGAAGAGAGGAAACAGGATGGAAGCCTACTATAGAAGGTCCTCTGAAAGGCTCCATCCAACTAGGGATTGAAGCAGATGCTGAGACTTTGGGCAGAGCTCAGGGAGTCTTATGGAAGAAGTGGGGGGATAGAAAGACCTGGAGGGGACAGGAGCTCCACAAGGAGACCAACAAAGCTAAAAATCTGAGCCCAGAGGTTCCTGCAGAAACTGATGTGCCAATCAAGGATCATACATGGAGAAGACCTAGACCCCCTGCTCAGATGTAGAAGTAGATGATAGGCAACTCAGTCTCTATGTGGGTTTCCAAGTAAGGGGAGCAGGGGCTGCCTCTGTCATGAACTCAGATGCCTGCTCATTGATCACTTGTGCCTGGTGATGTGGCCTTGCCTGGCCACGGAGGAAGAAGATCCAGGTAGTCCTGGTGATACTTGATAAGCTAGGGAAGGAGAATGCCCCCTTTCAGTGGACTAGGGTAAGGGGATAGGGGGAAGAGGGAAGGAGGGCAGGACCAGGAGGAGATGTGGAAGAGGGCTATAATCAGGATATAAAATGAATAAATTGTAAAAAAAAGAAAAAAAGAAAAGAAAAAAATGCTAAGGTAGTTTTGATGGGGAGAATTGTAAGAAAAATCCATAAAATTAATCTAAGTCAAAGTATGTGCGTCAGTCAATAAACCTGATGGGAAATCTGAGCTTTTATACAGGTGTTCTATTCAATTAGTGTTTTCATTACAGGATTTCTAAATCTATAGGATTTTTCATGTGAGAAGGCGGTGGTGGCTTGAGAGAGAAATGTTCTCATAGATTCATGTATGATCATGTGATTCCCTAGCAGGTGGCACTGTTCATGGAGACTATGGACCCTTTAATAAACGTGGCTCTTCTGGAGGAAGTGCATGACTGAATATGAGCTTTGAGGGTGTATGGTCTTGCTCACTTCCTGTGGTGCAGTTCACAGACCTCCAGGTTTTCAGTCACTGGGATACAAAGGTCAAGACCAGTGAGTATTTAAAAAACATGGATGCCATTGAGAAGGGAAAAGTCCTTTCCCACAGCCTGCACTGAAACTCCCTGTTTTCTATCACATCAGAACCTACCCGGGCAGTACGGGAGCTGAATAGCTCTGACTGATGTTCTTTCCTCATGGTTTTAATCCTCTTTTCTCCAGTCTGGTTTCTTCTAGATGAGGGGTGGGTACAACCTTTAGACATTGTGAAATGATGTTGTCATCAACAATGGGCACGCTATGCTGAGATTCTTAGAGGTCATGTGATCCCAATAAGAGCATCAGCATGTACGTACCAAAATGTTATCATGGATATACCCTGCAGGGATGTTTTTAAAGTCATAACATTTGCAGCCAAAATTATATGTGTGCTAATTTACTTCATTTTCTGAGTATTTAGTTGGCATACCACCAGAAAATAATTTCTACTGAGATTAATTCCCAAGTCATACAGGTTACTGACTCATGGGCTGGACATTCAACAGCACATTCATTAATCATATAACAGTTCCATGCCTGTGCTTATGAGAGTAGAACACATAATTTTGGAGTAGGGACATACTCGGATTGTTTGTGTTCAACTATTCTTTTCTGAGTGTGGGGGAGTCTTCAAGTCCCTCAGCCTCCCTGATCTGCAATGGGACTTGAAGGCATATTCACATCTACTGTTGCTTAAACTGGCAGGTAAAGCACCATTCACCATCCGTAAAATAAAGGCAGTTATTAGAGTGGACTGAACAGTTTCAACCCCCTCTGTCTTCTAAAGAAAACTGTACTTCTGTTCCATAAGAAAGTCTTGCTGCAATTTCTTGTCTTAAGTAAAAATAAAGTACCACTTAGCTTTGCATAACATTGCAAGATCGAAGACATCTTCTTGCCCAACAACCAAGAACATTCTGTCTCTCCATCTCTCTCTGCACAGAACCCTCTCAACATCAAGTCTCCTTGGCCCAAACCGAAGTGGTTAATTTGTTTTTTCCCCTCTCAACTTGTCATCCCAATGTGGTATATTGATTTGGTCCATGGGTTGTACATACCATGTTCATCTGCTCATTTTCACATTTCACATGACTACTATGGCAGAAAGTACTTTAGCAGGATCTATCTTCCCCCACTTTTAAGTGAAGGGAGTCATGGGAAACTGTGATGTGCAGATTTGCTGTGGTGGGAAATAAGGGGTTGAGATGTTGTCTCACAGTATCCATTGCATTCTGGAAACACATGGATTCAAGTCCAACATGGTCACAATGTTCTTCAAGAGGAGGCTGAGCTGATGATACTGTTTCACTGAGTGCCACTTTCACCCCACACTAAATATCACTTGACCCTTGGCAGCAAAGAAGGCATGTAAATTGTGCTATGAATTTCAAACTGGTCAAAAAAACAAAACAAAACAAAACAAAAAGAAGCAGAAAAGAGAAAGAAGTTATTGTGGATAAATACTGGACCTTGAAAACATTCTGAGAAGTAAAAGAAGCCAGACACAAAAGACTGCATAGGATGTGGAATATCTAGGCCATGCATCTTTGCAGAAAGAAAGTAGATTAGTGATTTCCTCTGACTGGGCAGGGATGGTGTGTGTGTGTGTGTGTCTGTGTGTGTGTCTGTGTATGTATTAGAGTTTTGTGTGTGTCTCTGTGTGTGGTCTGTGTGTCTTGTATATCTGTGTGTGTCATCTCTGTGTATGTGTACAAATCCTTGGTTTTTGAAACAGGTCTAAGGCCAGACTGACTGGTTACCAAGCCCCAGGGAAATACCTGTCACTGCCTCCTCAGCACTGGGATTGCATCACAAGCCTCTATGCCTTGCACTGCATTTTTAAGTTTCTGTGTAGGTTATGAGTTTCAAACTCAGGTCCTCCTATTTGTACAGCATGCTCCTTAGCAAGACTGCCTTTTCCCCAACCCCCAAGGATTATGGTCTTGATGTCTCATCAAACCCACAGCCACAGGAAACTGTAGGGCAACATCGGGCTTAGAATTAACTTATTTTCAGGATATGATAAAAATAGTTACACCCCACCAGAATAATTGAATTGCTGTATTAGAACTCAATGCAGGTTGATGTACCTAAATCCAGTGGAGAAATGACTAAACAAAAATAAGTTAATATTTAACATTATTCCATCTGGCATAATGCAAGCACTTGGCCTGTGTTTCCTTCCATCTTTCAAGAACAAATAGAGACCATACTCAAGAAAGAAACACTGGTTGGGAACAAGTAGGGACCATACTCAAGAAAGAAACACTGGTTGGGGTTCCCAGCTCCAAGAGGAGTAACAACCAGAACCATGAAATAAGCATTTCTCTGCAAACTGCCCTTAATACTTTGCTGGGTGACTTAGGAAAGAAACCAGATTCCTGACCTGAAGTTGTCTGCACACACGGAAACAAGTCAATGAGCTTTATTTTTTTGTTGCTGCTGTTTGTTTGACTTTTGTTTTGTTTTTACACAATTGATTTCTTCATCAAAAGAGAAGGAAATGGAGTTTGCACCAAAGAAAACCGTCTTTGTGGAAAACATTTCCTTTGCACAGAGTGTCACACTCGTACTGCGAGAATCCCGGATACAGGATGAACCTGACTGCACCAATTGGTGGGACTTGGAGAAAAAGCCCTTACCCCCCCAGTCCTGATGCATAGATAAGACACGTCTTCTGACCTTCCTTCCTCTACATCGTGAGAAGCCCTGCCTAGGCTCCTGGGTCTGTGATCCTTCTTCTGTCTATATCCCGTGATACACCTGGGCATGCAGTAAATACAGGAGAAATGAAGGCACAGCTTAAGCTTCTAGCATGTCACCTCCAGGGGTCTTTCTGTGCCTTTTGTCACAAAAGGCAAAACATTCTTGCTCAAAACTGTCCCAAGAATGATGACAGAGTCCCCAAGTTTCAGCATCATTTTCCCATGCTGTGTTAATTTTTCGTCTTGTCTGTGACAAAGTGTAAGCAAGGTGTTTTCACAGAGTCTGGGGCCAAAAGACAAGATTTGCACAAGGCTTCTAGGAGGCTCCCTCCAGAAGCCATCTGATTTTCAGACTCTGTGCCACATGAGAGGTGGCTGGGATCTGCTGACAGCATATGGTCTTCTAGGGTGGCTTTAGGGACAGCTGGAGACCAAGAGGACACTTGGTTACTGATTCATCCCTTACTTGGAGCAAGGGGTAGAGACTGAGGGAGGAAGACAAATAGAGACAGAGACAGAGAGACAGAGAGGTCATGTCTAGGGGGAAGTTACAGACCAGATCCTGCCAGCACGATGTGCCTCTGAAAACCTGAGTCACTCACAGGCTCTGCAGTTTTCAGAAGCGAGTGATTCACAGTGAAGGCAAATGACTAAGATCACATGGACAGTAGATGGAGAATAAGGATCCAGTGCAATCACCAATCTGCTTGGTCTCTCCTTTCTCATCTAGGGTCACTGTTGGCACTTAACCCCCAAAGAGTGAGTGGCGCAGACATTCAGATACCTGCTCAGAGCCTTCACATCCCCACATCTAGAAAGGCCAAGTATGCAGTCACAAAGGCCACCAAAATCTCAAACATACCCAAAAGTTTCTACATACCTTGAGCTGGTGCAACCCCCAAAGCACTGTGATTTTGAGGCAATTTAAAAATCCATTTTCTTCCTGTGTTTTCGTCCATTCCCTGACAATATTGAGAAGACCAGTACACCAGAGAGAAGTGATGCAGTCGTGAAATCTGCTCTCTCTGTCAGCTTGCTATGACGTCAAGATTCTTCAATGATTTCACTCTGAAAACCACTACCGGATTCTGTTAACGTTCTGTTTTTCCCTCAGGAATAATCTTCAGATCTTATGAGTAAGAGACAGTAAGCGCAGCCCATGCTGCACTTTGGACACAGGGTTTGGACACAGTTCCAACACAATAACTGCCGGCTTAACTGCCAGTCAGTCGGCAGTAACCAGCTTGGCTAGTGCTCAATGGTACAGTTGCGGGGAAAACAAATGTCCTTTTCATCTTCTGTAAACTCTCCCAGAAGGTTCATTCTTATGAATTATTTTTTTCACTAGTCTACTTCAGCCCTCTGCCTGCCTCCTCAATTACCATCTGTTACTTCCAGCAACATATGCTCTCTCTCTCTCTCTCTCTCTCTCTCTCTCTCTCTCTCTCCTCCCTGAGGTGTTTTTTACACACAGGGGACTGCTGTTGGGCAGAACAAAGAGTGGCTGAACAGGTGTGCCCCCTTCTGTGGCCAGCATCCCAGCCATACCTTCCTGAACCTATAGGAGATGTTGTAATCAGTGGGGTGTCTGCAGTTCTCTCTCTCTAAATGGCCACTGCATCTTTCAACCTGGAGAGACAAGATTTCAAGCTGCAGACCCTTGCTCTGTTCCTCTCATACAGGACCACTATACCTGATTTTCCTTTGCAGAGCAAGATGCCTTCTTCCATCTTTGGGATCTCCCCAGATGCTCCTACCAAATGAATGCCCTTAACCTCTTGGAAATGTGGCATCAGCAGGTTTCCCAGATTCCTTTGTAGTTCAGCATGGCCAGCAATTGAGTTCTAACCAATGGAATGTAGGCAAACTCTTAATGTTCAGGACTCTAAGCTCTGGCCTACAGAACACTATGCGTCCCACTCAGCTTTCTTCCTCTTCCTGCCTGCAGGATTCAAGGACTGTGTGTTATGCTTTGAGGTGGCTAAGGGAGGGAGCAGTCCCAAATGGAAGAGGATTGGATCCCTGAATGACCACATGGAGAGGGATCCCTTGGATCATAGTGTACATTGCAATGTAGCATAATAAACAGTAGATTTTTACATAGCTAAGCAACTAAAACTCGGGGATTTTTAGTAGCACAGGTGATACCTCGTGAGTGTTTGTGTTAGAGTTATACAACATAATTTAAAATGGTTGCCCTTTGGGTCAGATTTAAATAAATGTCAATATCAGGGCTGCAGAGATGGTTCAGCAGTTAAGAGCGCTGATTGCTCTTTTGGAGGACCTGGGTGCAGTTTCCAGCACCCACCGATGTGAGGGCTCACAACCACCTATGACACCAGTTCCAGGGGATCCAATGCCTTCTTCTGGCCTCTGTGGGCACGGTAAGCACACGGTACACATACATGCATGTAGGCAAACACTCATACACAGAAAGATTGTAAATTTTAAGAAAAAAGCTAACATCACTCAAAAATCATTTCCATTATCTGGTAGTGAAGAAAGCTAAAGTACTACCAAATTAAATGAAAACAAATTAATTTATGTCAGATTACAAATTTATCTAATATGATTTATTTTAACCTCATCTATCAATAGATGGAATATGTTGAAATATCTTGGTGTGTATCTCACGGTTTCCAGTCCTATTTATGAGTCTTCAAGAGTTTTGTATGAAGCTTGTTTTGTGATTCTGAGCCCCTTCAGAAAGCAGTTTTATATTTAATCCAGGATGTTTGGTTGTTGCCAGGAATCCACCAATTAATAACAAAAGCACTAGCCTTTAAAGCCAAAGCCAGGATGGGGTTGAAGAAAAGGTCCCTGGAATTCCTGCCCTTAGGACTGAACAAACAAGGAGGTTTCATGTTTGAAATTCCATAATGCGTTTTCTTTCTCTTTTGGCTTCTGCTGTAGGAAAAAGGAAGGGAGGAATGCAGAATTACAATTCAGGACTTAACCACTGAAGATGGATGGATTTTTGACTGATTTTCTCATTGTAGGAAAAGGATAGTAAAGAAAACTCTCACAGGTACACGGATGGGTGGACAGCAATGCGCTGAGCGGCACAATGTAAAAGGAGGATAAACAAGCCAACAAAATAATATCAGGTCCTAGGACTTCAAATGGAGCTAAGACCAGTTCTCAAAGAGGAATTCCACATAGAAAGAAGAGAGACATGACTTGAAAGGAAGCTGCTTAACCACAACAAGGAACAATGGGGGAGCATGCCCATGTGTGAAAAAGCCATGTGTGAGCATGGAGCCAGTTAAGGAGCTTCCGAGACTAAGCGTGTTGCACCCACACAAATCCCCCCAAGCTTAAAGCCTTCTGAATTGATTACTTATCTTATGGCTGTGGCAGAACACTTGACAAAAGCAACTTCGGGAAGGGTTTTTATTGGTTCGTAGTTTGGGAGTACAGTCCACCTTGGCAGGGAAGGCTGGACAGCAGGAGCAGCAGGCAGCAGGAGCAGCAGGCAGCAGCTCCCGGCACACACACAGCTGGGAAGCAGAGGAAGGGATTGCAGGCGTTCTGCTTGCTTTCTCCTTCTGTCTCAGTCCAGGATCCCAGCCTGCGGGATGGTGCAGATGGGGATGGTCTCTACTTTCGGTAAGCCTCCTGGGAACACCCTCACAGACACGCCAAGAGGTGTGACGTCTGAGTGGTTCTAAATCCAGTCAAGCTGATAACAAAGGCTAGCCATCACAGCTTCCCTTACCGTGTAGATCTATCCAGAGAGCACCCTCGCTGCTAAGGAAGACAAGTTAGGCACACACGTGACGAAGCATTGGGCTTGGGGAATTGTTCACACGAGGGAAATTAAACTTGGCGGAGGCAATATGCTTGTTTTCAAAGGAAGACCAAACATACTGGTTAATAAGCAAACGGCGTGGTGACTGCTGCCAGAGAAAAATTTTCATATGGTACAGGCAGGCAGGAAGACTAATCAGGCCCATGAGAGTAGGTCAGGATTTGTAGGATTTGCGTGGGCAAAACACATCAAGTCTGGGAGTTTCCCAACAGTCTCCATGATCATACATAGATTTGCTCTACCTGAACATACTCCTCCATCTCGCCCACTGTTTCATTTAGGCAATACTCTTCCATGATAGGTCGGTCAAGAATGCCAAGTCCTTGCCTTCGACCATGTCCTGGCTTTGGCTTTTTAAACTAGTGCTTATGTTCTTATTAATGAACCGGCTCTTGGTGTGGTAGGTTAAATGAGAAATGTCCCCAGAGTCTCAGACAGTTGTGTTGGTGGTGCTCTTTTAGCCTTGCTGGAGTCTATCAACAGGGTGAGGCATTGAGAGCTCAGAGTCTTCTAGCTTGTTCTTGAAGATGTGAGTGCTCGGCTTCCAGGCCCTCCCTCCGTGCTGGCTGGCCCCTTGCAGCTGTGCCTCCCTGCCACAATGGACTCTTGGCTCTGGCGCCAAAAGCCAGAATAAACTCTTTCTTCTATAAATTGCCTCAGTGTTTTATCAGCAACAGAAAAGTAACTAATATACTTGGCAGCAGTCAGTCATCCTGGTTTAAATATAGCACCACTTTCTGAAGGAACTCAGAATCCCAAAGCAAGCTTGAGACAAAACTCTTGAGACTTACACACAGACTGTGCTGCCCCCTTGTTCCTCCATCCTTCCTCATTTCTCTTGCTCATTTCCCCTCCATCTTTTAATTCTTTCTTCTTTTTTCTTTGTTACTGAAAGTACATTTTTTCCCCATTAAACGATATAACCTGATTATGATTTCTTCTTTTTATCCTCCTTCCAGTTCTTCCCTGCTCCCCCTTACATCCGGATATACCCCCTTTCTGTATTTTATTAGAAAATAACAGACTTTTAAGGGAATATGAATATAATATAATAATATAGTAAAATAAATTCATATAATGATAAACAAAACTTACACACTGGAGTAGGACAAAACAAACAAACAGAAAGAAAAAGAGCCCAAGAGAAGACACAAGGAATAGAGATGCACTCATTTGCACACTCAGGAATTGCATAAAAATACTGAACTGAAAGCTATAATATATATGCAAGGGACTTGGAGGGTAAAATAGAGAAATAAAATAAAATAAATTATTAAAAAGGAAAAAGCCTTGACACGACACTATGAGACTAGTAACCTCCAAAGATGCCATTGAATTCATTTTCTGTTGGCTGCCTATTCTTAGGCGTGTAGCCTACTCATCACCTTAGTTTGTTGTCCCAGAGAGACTCCATTGGAGGAAACAAAAATATCATTTTTAAGTGGTTATCAATTGGAGATAGCTCTGGGTGAGGGATGGGAGCATGGGTCCTTTTCTCCTTTCAGCTAGGACTCCACTGATACAGACCCTTGCAGGCCCTGTGCATGCTGCCTCAGTCTCTGTGAGTTCATACGTGCACCAATCATGTTGATTTATAGGGCCTTATGTCCTTGATGTCTTCCATCCCCTCGATGTCTTCCACTCCTTCCACTCCTTTTCCAAGGGGCTCTCTGAGTGCTGAGGAAAGATATTTGATGGTGACATCCTGTTTATGGCTGAGTACTTTAAGGTCTTTCATTCTCTGCATCCTGTCTGGCTCTGGGTCTCTGTATTCCCATCTGCTGCAGGAGGAAGCTTCTTTGTTGATGGTTAAGAAGTCATTGTCAATGAGTACAGCATAATGTCACTAGCACTTTACCCCCCCCCCCCCTTTTTTTAACAACAGTACTATTTGGTTTTACGCTAAGTCCCTGGGATATCTAGTCTCAAGTTCTTCGTCATCGAAGCACTATTGAATATGAATTCCATCTCATGGAGCAGGCCTAACTCAAACCAGTTATTGGTTGGCTACTTCCGCAAGCTTTGAGCCATGATTGCACTACCATATTGTGGTGTCTTGAATGAAAATGTCCCCCAGAGACTCAAAGACGGTGGCATTATTGGAGGTGTGGGTTCTTTGGAAGAAGTGTGTCCCAGGGGATGGGCTTTGAGGTTTCAGATGCCCAAGCCAGGCCCAGGATCCCATTCTCTTCTTGTGGATCCAGATGTAGAAGTCTCAGTATCTCTCCAGCACCATGCCTGCCTACATGCTGTCATGCTTCCTGCCATGCTGAGAATGGACTAAACCTCTGAACTGTAACCAGTCTCAATTAAATGTTTTCTATTATAGGAGTTGCCATGGTCATGGTGTCTCTTCAGAGCAATAAACCCATAACTAAGGCACATATCTTGCAGGTACAACACCATTGTAGATCAAGGGGTTTGTGGCGAGGTTGGTGTCTACATTTCTCTTTTAGTAGCATGCAGAGTACCTTCCTGTACCAAGACGTGGAGGGGTGAAAGCTCCATGTGGGTACCAGCTTGACGTCTCATGTTCAGTGGGTTGTGTAGTTGTTGCTTGCAACAATGGAGCCTTGCTGTCAGCATGTGGAGAGTAACCTAAAGTCTTGACAGCAGCCTGGGTTGATAGGGGCTTCCATGGGGACCCCTTTGGTCAATACCTCAATTATGAATTGTTATTGGTTATTATTGCCTTAACAGCTAACATTTACATATAAGTAAATGCATACTAATTTGTCTTTCTGGGTCTGGGTTACCTCACTAGGACATATATATTTTCTATTTCCATCTATTTACCTGAAAACTTCTCTTTCTTATGAGCTGGCATAAATGTGCCTCCATTATTCTTTTGACATCTAGGTTGTTTCCAATTTCTGACTATTATGAATAGAGCAACAATTAACATGACTGTGGAAGTGTCTCTGTTGGGATGAAGCATCCTTTGGGTGTATGCCCGAGTGGTATAGCTAGATCTTAAGGGAGCTCAATTGTCATCTTCCCAAGGAACCACCACACTGATTTCTATGTACAAATTTGCGCTCCACCAGCAAAAGATGAGATCTCCCTTTACCCCACATCTTTGCCATCGTAGCTGTCACTTGTTTTACTGATATTAGTTATTCTGGTTGCTTCTAAGACACAATTTTAAAGTAGTTTGATTTGTGTTCCCCTGATGACTAAGGATGTTGACCGTTTCTTTAACTGTTTCTCAGCTATTTGAGTTTCCTTTTTAAGTATTCTCTGCACCAGATGTTTAAATTGGGGGCGTAAACTTAAATTGCAGCAAATTTTTAAATTGGATTATTTGTTTTCTTGATGTCTAGTTTTTTTTTTTTTAAAAAAGTGTTTATATATTTTGGATATCTGTCCTTTATCAGATGTGAAGTTGACAAGAATCTTTTTCTATTCTGTTGCTGCTGCTTTATATCAAATGACCACATTCTTTGTGATGCCGAAGCTTTTCAGTTTCATGAGGCCCCATTTATTGTTGCTTTTCGTGCCTGTGCTAATGGTGTTTTGTTCAGGAAGACTTTTCAGGTACAGTGAGCTGAGGTTATTCCCCACTTTCTCTTCTATCAAGGTCAGTGTATCTGGCTTTATGCTGAGGTTTTTTATTCATCTGAGTTTTGTGCAGAGTGATAAGTATGAATCTATTTGTTTCTTCCACATGTAGCCAACCTGTTTGTCCAGGACCATTTGTTGAAGATGCTCCTTTTTTTTCCAGTGTGTGTTTCTGGCTTCTTCATAAAAAAAAAAAAACAAAAAACAAACAACAAAACAAAAACAAAAACAAAAAACAGGTGTCAATAGGTGTGTAGATTTATGTCTGTATCTTCAATTCAATTTCAGTGATCAGGTGGTCTGCTTTTGTGCCAGTACCATGATGTTTTTATTACTATATTTCTGTAGGACAAGTTGAAATTAGGGATGACGATACCTCCAGAAATTCTTTTATCATTCAGGAGTGTTTTAGCTGTCCTGGTTTTTTTTTTTCACATTTCTTTATGAAGATGAAAATTGTCTTTCAGGATATGTGAAGAATTGTGTTGGAATTTTGGGGATTTCTTTGAGCCTGCTTGTGGTAGAATGACCATTTTTACTATATTAACTCTACTGGTCCATGAAGATGTGAGATCTTTCCATCTTCTGATATTTTCAATTTCTTATTTCACTCTCTTGAAGTTTTTATGATACAAATTTCTCACTGGCTTGGATAGTTACTCCAAGATAGTTTATATTATTATTATCATTCATATTTTAATAGGAAATGTATTTATTTGCAATATTATTTATATTATTTGAAGCTATGGTGACAGATATTGTTTCCCTGATTTATTTCTCAGTCTGTTTGACATCTGTATATCTTTCTTATCAGAACGTGTTTCTGACCTAGAGTTTTGATGATATCTTCCTTTATGTTTCTCTTGTTTTATTTTCTTGGCATCTCATCGATCAAAGCATTACATACTCTAGCCCAGTATTAGTAGGGTGACCACCACAGTCCTTTTTCAGCGACTGGTCCTATTTGACCATAAACTTGTTCTGATTGGTCTTCTGTGGACAGAATGAAGCATGCAGACAATTTGAAAGGCCAGTTTATCCCGGTGAAAGATCAAAGAAACAAAGGGAAAGGTTTTTCCATACCCAGCTAGATACACACCTCAGGGATATTTTGGCATCAGTGAGGAAGGTGGGAAGGCGTCTTCTTTGCAAACCTTGGCAGAATACTGAGATCAGTTAAATGTTATTGAGAAAAATGTAGTCAATAAGCAAACTACAGGTCTGTAACATTAGCTATATTTAAAAGTTTTAGTTTATATGGGTTTGAGATTGAGTCTGTGTATGTGTATGAGGAGTGTATGCCAGCCAAAGAAAGATATGCTTTAATACTTTTTATCTTATTCCCTTATCCTTTTATTCAACTTGATGTCAGGCCAGCAGCTAGCGACCCCCAGTCATCCCACACAGCACTGGGGTTAAAGGCTTATGTGAAGCTATACACAGCTTCTTATGTGGTTGCTGGGATTTTGGTTTTTTTGTTTGTTTGTTTTGTTTTGTTTTTATTATTTTTTTATCAGTTACATTTTATTAACTCTGTATCCCAGTCGTGTCCCGATCCCTCATTCCCTCCCAGTCCCTCCCTCCCTCCCTCATTTCCTCCCTGCCCCTTTCCAAGTCCACTGATAGGGGGGACCTCCTCCCCATTCATCTGATCCTGTTTTATCAGGTATCTTCAGGACTGGCTGCAAAGCCCTCCTCTGTGGCCTAACAGGACTGCTCCTCCCTTCGGGGGTGGGGAGACCAAAGGGTTGCTGGGATTTTGAACTTAGTCTTTTGTGCTTGCTCAGAAAGTGCTTTTATCCACTGAGCCATCTCCCCAGATTCCCCTTGCCCCACCACCAAAGTCTCATTATCACAAGCTATCCTCAAATTCAATATATAACAGAGGAGAATCTTGAACTTCTGATCCTTCTGCTTATGCCTCCAGCGTGCTAGGATTACAGTAACATGCTATCACACCTGTTTATGCTGTGCTGAGAATTAGACCTTGGGTTCTTGCATACTAGGCAAACATTCCATCAATTGAACCACATTTCCCAGCCCAAACTTAGGCTTAAAAACAGGGGTAAAACAGGCGCTGGTTTAAAGGCAAGAGGAACTTTGAATCTTAGTTTTGCTAGCTTTGCTAAGAGTCATAGAGGTTTGTTATTGACGAAAGAAAGTTACCTTCAAAGACAAACAAGACACCGATAGTAAGACAGCCCCTGGCAAATGTGATTAGAGTGTTAGTTAGAAAGTTCAGGTCTAGGCTTAGAAGGATTCTTCTCCATATTCTTATCACTAGTTGCTGTTATTCTTTATGCCACCCTCTGTAGTTTTCTCCTCCTCCTCTTCCTCCTTCTTCTCCTCCCCTGTGCATCCTGTTACTGTGATAAAAATACTGTGACTAAAGCCCATTCAAGGAACAAAAAGTTTATTTTAGAGTGATGGACTCCATGAAGGCAATAGGAGCAGGAATCTGGGTGTGGTTGCTTGAATGAGATACCCCGATAGTCTGAGGCATTTTAGTTGCCAGTTGGTAGTGCTTTTTGGGGTCGCTTAGGGGATGTGGCCTTGCTGGAGGAAGCATGTCAATGGTGATGGGCTGTGAGAGTTTTGGTTTCAAGGTCTCTTTGCTATGTGCTTTGCGATGTGGGTGAAGATGTGCGCTCTTGTCTGCTGCTCCAGTGGCCATGCTTGCCAGCCGATGCCACTGCTCAGCCATCATTATAACTTGCTTTGGTCATGATGTTTTGTCACTAAAAGGAAATACCAGGCACACTGAATGATGAGATGATCACATCTCATCTACACATAGGAAGCCAAAAAGAACAGGAAGTGAGGTAAGGTTGTTCTCCGCCCAAAGCACACCTCTAGTAATGTACTTCCTCCAACAAGGCTTTACCTCCCAAAGGTTCCATAACCTTCACAAATAGCACCACCAGCTGGGGACCAAGTGCTCAAACACATGAGCTGATGTAAGATGGCAGATAGGTTTTATTCAAACTGACACACCCTCTCTCTTCTTTCTTCTTGCCTCTCCTTTCTTTCTCTCTTCCTCTCTCACCTCTCTTCCTTCTCTTTCTCCTCCTCCATCTTCTACCTCACCTTCACTCACCATGTTTCTTCTGTGTCTCTAAATTTATTTTTTTACTTTTATTCTTTTCCTTATTCTGTCTCATTATTTTTTTTTTTACTGTCACTACAATTCTTTGAATATTCATTTTACCCAATAAAAAATAGAAGAAACTAACTTTTGGTGTAGTTTATCCAAGAACAGGCTCAAGAATAGCACACAAAGCCACAATCATATGTTATCAGTCTTGTTTTTAACCTTTTTCTTTTTTGGGGGAATGTTGTTTTCAACATCTCACTGTTTTTAGCAAAATATCTTGCATCTAATCATCCCTTCTTCTTCTTTTATCAGTCTTTTAAAAAATATATAGTTTATTTATTTTTATTTTATGTGCATTCGTGGTTTGTATGAATGTATGTCTGTGTGAAGGTATCTGATTTTGGAGTTACAGACAGTTGTGAGCTGCCATGTAGGTGCTGAGAAATGAACTTGGGTCCTCTGGAAGAAGAGACAGTTCTTTTAACCACTAAACCATCTCCCCAGCTCTTAACCACACTTTTTTAGGTACATAGACATTATTCTGAGTCAGGGACATATGAGTGGGTCACAATGGAAAGGTAGGAAATACCATATATCCAAATTTCTTTTTTTTTTTTTTGCATTTAACAGATATTTCTATTTTTTATTATCTTACATATGGCTTTCTACTTAAGTTGGCTTTTTTGTAGCAAATATATAGGTGAGTCTATCTCATTGACCCTTATCTACTTGCCTTTTTTCTTTTTTAATTTTTAATTTTTTTTATTTTTTATTTTTTTATCAGTTACATTTTATTAACTCTGTATCCCAGCCGTGTCCCGATCCCTCATTCCCTCCCAGTCCCTCCCTCCCTCCCTCATCTCCACCGTGCCCCTTTCCAAGTCCACTGATGGGGGTCCCCTCCTCCCCATTCATCTGATCCTGTTTTATCAGGTATCTTCAGGACTGGCTGCAAAGCCTTCCTCTGTGGCCTAACAGGACTGCTCCTCCCTTGGGGGTGGGGAGGCCAAAGAGCCAGTCATTGAGTTCCTGTTAGAAATAGTCCTTGTTCCCCTTACTATGGGAAACCAATTGGTTACTGAGCTACCACAGGCTACATCTGAGCGGAGGTTCTAGGTTATATCCATGGTCCTTGGTTGAATGTGAATCTCAGAAAAGATCCTGTGCCCAGATATATTTGGTCCTCGTGGAGCTCCTATCCTTTCCCCATCAGACTAACTCCCCTTCTTTCTTATGATTCCCTGTACTCTGCCAAAGGTTTGGTCATAAGTCTTTGCTTTGAAAACACTGCTAGTTAGAGTCTTTCAGATGAGCTCAGTAAACTCCTGTCATACGTTCAATGCACATCCCATCTGTCTTTCTAAACGAGGATTGATCATCTTACCCCATGTCCACTCAATTGATTATCTTTTTTAGGTGTATAGATTTCATTATGTTTATCATATCTTATAGATCTATGTAAGTGAGTATATCCCATGTTTGTCTTTCTCCTTCTGGGATATTTCACTCAGAATGATCTTTTCTAGATCCCACCATTTGCCTGCAAATTTGATGTCCATCAAAGGAGGAATGGGTACAGAAATTGTGGTATTTTTACACAATGGAATACTACTCAGCAATCAAAAAGGAGGAAATCATGAAATTTGCAGGCAAATGGTGGGATCTTTTTTAATTTTTTATTAATTACACTTTATTCACTTTGTATTCCCCCTGTAGCTTCCTCCTTCCTACCCTTCCAGTCCCTCCCTCCCTCCCCCTTCTCCACCCAAGCCCCTCCCCAAGTCCACTGATAGGAGAGGTCTTCCTTTCCTTCCTTTTGATCCTACTCTATTAGGTCTCATCAGGAGTGGCTGCATTGTCTTCCTCTGTGGCCTGGTAAGACTGTTCCCCCCTCAGGGGGAGGTAATCAAAGAGCAGGCCACTGAGTTCATGTCAGAGACAGTCCCTGTTCCCATTACTATGGAACCCACTTGGACACTACCATGGACTACAGCTGTGCAAGGGTCCTACGTTATCTCCATGCATGGTCCTTGGTTGGAATATCAGTCTCAGAAAAGACCCCTGTATCCAGATTTTTTGGTTCTGTTGCTCTCCTTATGAAGCTCCTGTCCTCTCCAGGTCTTACTATTTCCTACTTCTCTCATAAGATTCCCTGCACTCTGCGCAAAGGTTGGCCATAAGTCTCAGCATCTGCTTTGATATCCTGCAGGGTAGAGCCTTTCAGTGGCCCTCTGTGTTAGGCTTCTGTCCTGTTCCCTGTTTTCTCCTTCTTCTAATGCCTTTCTGAATGGGGATTGAGCATTTTATCAGAGTCCTCCTTCTTGATTAGTTTATTTCGGTGTACAGATTTTAGTAGGTTTATCCTATATTATATGTCTAATATCCACTTATGAGTGACTATCTACCCTGTGTGTCTTTCTGCTTCTGGGATACCTCACTCAGGATGATCTTTTCCAGTTCCCATAATTTACCTGCAAATTTCATGATTTCCTTGGTTTTTTTGTTTTGTTTTGTTTTGTTTTTATTGCTGAGCAATATTCCATTGTGTAGATATACCACAATTTCTGTATCCATTCCTCAACTAAGGGACATCTGGGTTGTTTCCAGCTTCTGGCTATTACAAATAAAGCTGCAACAAACATGGTTCAGCAAATGTCCTTATTGTGTACTTGAGCATCTTTTGGTGATATGCCTAGGAGTGGTATAGCTGGATCTTGGGGAAGCGCTATTCCTAATTGTCTGAGAAAGCACCAGATTGATTTCCAAAGTGATTGTACAAGTTTACACTCCAGATTTCTTAGTTAGGGTTTCGTTGTTGTGAAGAGACACCATGAGCAAGACAACTCTTATAAAGGAAACCATTTAATTGGGGCTTGCCTACAGTTTCAGAGTTTTACTCCATTATCACCACAGTGGAACACACGTGCCATTTGGCCGGCATGGTGCTGGAGACAGAGCTGCTAGTTCTACATCTTGATCTGAAGGTAGCAGCAGAATAAGACTGGGTTCCACACTGAGGAGAGTTTAAGCATAGAAGACTTTAAAGTACCCCCCCTGCCACTGACACATTTCCTCCAACAAGGCCACACCTCCAACAAACTGCCACTCTAAAGTGTAGTAAAACTGTTTACATTGTTCTGCTTGAAGGTTGGTTAGTTCTATACAAGCTGAGAGCACAGCATGTAAGCAGGGTGAGAACACGGTTCTAAATGATCTCACAGCACATTGTTAACTTGGTTCTAGTTTGGGTGAAAGTTTGATTTGTAGAAGCAGGTTTCAGATAGCATATCTTAGGGGAAAATATTACAGCATTTAGTTAATTCTCAAAGACTTTTTAAAAACCTATCTTCTTAATACTAAAAATACATGACACTTGCATGAACTAAAGTTACATCTGGTTGAATATAATGGGGAAATCCAATGTGAGAATTCATTGTTCCAAATTAAAGAAATTGGAGTTCAGCAGTGAGTTCTACATAGCATCACGGATCTGACAGAGAGAGAGGCCAAGACACCTGATAAGGTCCCACATCAAGTGAGCGGATGGAACCTGGAGCACCTGGGAAAATGAAACAAATTTTGTAGCCTCATCAATGGGACTCTGAGTGAATTCTAATTTTAGCTCACTTTGATCTTGCCTTTCTTCTTCTTATCTTCCTCTTTTCTTGGGCTTCTTTGATGCCTTTGTTGGCCTTATCTCCTCCTTGCAGCATCCATGTAAGCAAACACTCCACTTAATCTCATTCACCTGGAACACAGCAGATGATGAAAATATGGAGATCTCTACCTTTGAGGTGTAGCAGGTGACTGCTTACAGTCTTTGCATAAAGTCATAAGACACATTGTCTAGAGCTCACAATGAGAGCTTAAACGTGCGTAATCAGAGACTATTATGAAATGTAATAAACGAGTCCCATTTACTTTTGTCATCTCTTGGAGTTTTGGACTTCTTCCTCTATTAATTACTGCTGGGTTATACTAATGTCACAAGTAGACAACGGGTATGGTGGAAAAGGATGTGGGCTTTTATTTCAGACCAACTGGACTTATCTTTTGAACTAACTTTTTTATTAGCTACTTTTCTGTTACCGTGATAAGACACCATGACCGAGGGAACTCAGAAGATGAATTTATTTTTTAGCTTATGGTTCCAGAAGGATAAGAGTCCTTCATGGCGGAAAAGCATGGCAATAAGCAACAGGTGTGGCAGAAGGAAGCAGAGAGGATGAAGTAGAAGTTGACACTATGAACTCTCAAAGCTGCCTCCCAGGAATATGTTTCCTCCAGCAAATCCGTACCTCCCCATAACCTCTCTGAATGTGCTAGCAATGGGACCAAGTGCTCAAGTGCTGGGGTCTATAGAACATTTCTCATCTGAACCACTACTCCTCTCTGGTAGTACGAGCTTTGGGTACACATTTTCCCAACCTCAAGTTCACTTGTACTAAGTGAAGGTCACAGTCTCTGCTAACTCACTTCCAGGATTAAGTAGAGTACTGCACACAATACTCCCACCCTTCTCTATTAAGGAGAAAAATGATAAGTCCTATAAAACCTGACTCATAAAAACAGGTAATTATTGGCAGTTTTGATTCTTAAATAATAACTACGATGATGAGCTAGGGAGACAGGTGTATCAGTCAGTAAACTTCTTGCCACACAAGCATGGAGACCTGAGTCTAACACTCAGAACCCATGTGCAAAAGCTGCTGGTGCCAGGGTATGTATTCATAAATCCTAGCACTGAAGATAGATGAGTCTCTGGGTGGAGGGTCATGTGATCCCAACACTGGGTGTTTGAAGACAGACAAGTTTCTGGATACAGGGCGTCTGGTCAGTCAATCTAGCCTACTCAGTGAGATCCATGGCAGTGAGAGACTTATTTCCCAAATAAGGTAGCCTATCTCCGAGTAACAACACCTTGGGTTGTCCTCTGGCCTCTGCATGTGTGTATGTGCACAGTCAAACCACCCCCCCCCAACACACACACATACAGACCTAAACACTTTAAAGTGGTCTGTCTTCAAAAGGCATGCAAAGTTTTTTGAATTTTCAAAAACAAAATCCAATGATTCAAGAAGATGATAGATGCCTATCCACTGTTGCAGCTGGACCAAGAATGACTTTGGGTGTGTAGTCAGCATTCAGCGAATAGCTGTTAAGGGAATACCTTTTTAGTGCATATGCCCTTGGCATTGTAGAGGCTGCTAAAAATACACCTACGGTCCAACTTTCATGAACCTTAGAAAGTAGACCTCTTAAAAAGTAGACCTTCCAAAAGTAGACCTGTTGGTTAAAATGACTTCAGGTTATAAGCACTGTGAAAACGATTAAATGGGATTGTGTATTAGAAATGGATTCCAATAAAGTGAAGAAGGCAAACAAACAAATAAAAAGCTTTAAGTTTTTTAAAGTTTTGGTCGGAGAAATCCTGAGTGACATGAAAGAGACAGTCATAGAAACATTTAGATTTGTACTTGGAGCACTGTCCCTGTTTATGCGACATGTTATAATATGGACTTATATCTATTTAGTTTCTACTTAGGAACATCTTTAGTTCTTAGTTGGTCACAAGGTTTACAGTGACAAAGCACCTATACCCATCCCTCAAAACGTAGAAAACCAGAGACTTGAGGGTTTACAAGGATCTAACTTTGAAATCATTGTTTGGGGCAGAAGTTTCTAAAAATATATTCCAGTAGACATGAGATTATCATCAAAGTAATTCTTAAATAAATAAGCCTGTGGTCAAATAGAGTTGAGAGCCAACCCATGAACACTGGCATAACAGAGAAGTTCCAGGGCAGGGTAATCCACATCCTGTTTATCCCATCTAGTTATTTTATTATGTTTTATTTTAAATGTATCCCCCACCCCCTTATGCGCCTAATAACAGTAAAATAAAGCTTGGGGATTTCTGTTACAATATAAAGACACAAGAAGTTTGGAACAAAGGGACAAGAGAGAGAGAACCCTTTCAACATAAGCCTTGTCTTTTTAAAAATGAGATATACGCACTATTTTTTAAAGACTGTCTTGCTACAGAGCCCGGGCTGCCCTTAAACTAGAATCCCTCCCACTTTAGTCTCCCAGTTCTGTGTCTGTCAGTGAGATCCATCCACACCAAACTGGGATACTTACACAGACTTATCAGAAACTTAACAGAAGTTGTGGGTGTCATTCATATCTTACGCATCACTTACATTAACCAAACCCACTGAGCAAAGAGACTTGCTACACTAAATGGACTTTTCACTCCCAGTGGCTGTAGAAATTGTTCTGGTCTATTAGTGGGATACATTTCTCTGTCACCTTCATGAGTATGAATACATTCAACCTGACTTTCTTATTATTATTTTTTTTGCTTTGTTATATTGACAAAGACAAATAAAATGCCACAGCAACTTCATTAGCTTAGACAGGTGAACACCATATTCATCTCTGTCACAAAGTTGTCATTGTATTAGTTACTTTTTGTTTCTATGATAAAATGGGTGACCAAAGGTAGCTTAAGAAAGCTGATTTTGGTTTATGGTTCCAGAAGGCTAGATGTCCATAGTGACAGAGAAAACATAGCGTGACTGTCAGAGCAGGTATCTGAAAGGCCCCCTATCAGTATTACATGAGAGAGACAGACAGACAGACAGACAGACACACACACACACACACACACAAAGAGAGAGAGAGAGAGAGAGAGAGAGAGAACTACAATTACAGTAAAGTTATAAACTACCAAAGCATGTCACTTGCTGACAGTGACATACTTCCCCTCTCAAGGTTCCATGCTATCAATGTTTTATAACCTCCTCAAACAGCACCATCAACTAGAGTTTAACTGTTCAAACACATGAGCATGCCAGATGCCAGGGACTTTTCTCATTCAAACCACATCCCGGCCCCCAGAGAAGCAGTAGAATGTGGTAGCAACTTCATGAGCCTTGGACAGGTGAACACCACCCTTACATCTGTCTGTAACTTGCTGGAGGTGACTTTAGACAGGTCACTTAACCTTTCCAAACGTATCCTTTTTAAGCATCTGGGTTAAGAAACCATCTCTGTTTTCTCAAAGGGTCAAGCTGATGTCAGAGGCTCATAGAAGAGGCTATTTCAGCCCATTCTGAAATGTTTGCTTGAGGACTCAAGTCAGAATTATGATTGTGATTCTGTATTCTATAGACCAAAAATCAACATTGAGGAAGACTAAACCCTTAAATCGAAATAGCATACCCCTGGCTTGGCTTCTGTCTTTGCGGTCCCACCTGGAGACTTTCAGGGAAGAGACATTTGCTGTTTGTTCCTTCAGTGATAACACATGAAGTGTTGATTTATTGGTCACTTAGTAAAGAAAGAAGATTAGTGGCTGGTGTTATCAGTGTGAAATGAGCTATTCAGTCAATGCTGTGCAAGATAACAATTTTTAGGATCCTATGTATATCCAGATTCTTACACTTTTAAATTATTAACCTCGGTAAAAAAAATTCACAAGGAATACTTATTTTTTGTTGAAATATTGAAGAATACAGATAAGCATCAAAAGGAAAATTAAAGCCATTTGCAATTTGCATTCTAAAGAAAACCATGGAGATATATTCTACATACCCTTGATGTGCCTTACAGACATATTTTAATCTAATCATAGGATTTTAAGATTTATTTGTTATGGTGCTTCTAATTAACTCTTTAAAGCAAGTTCTGAAATCACATATCTTGCCTCTCTTTTGAGTTTAGGGAAAAACGGGGTTGGAGCCATCCTTAGCTTCTTAAACCCCTTCTACAAATTGCAAAACCTTATCCAATTTGTATGTCTGAAGCCACTGACCTTGCTTTAAAAAGTGGATTTGGCTGTAGACATGGAGAACTGTGAAGCCCTTCCCCTGTTCAAATCTGATGGTATTATCAACTCCTATTTTAAGCTTGTTTATGGAGCTAGAATAATACTGAACTTAGATATATAAAGGTGATTACGGCAGGAGAAGTTTGACCTTTGGGGAAAAAATCCTTCCCTGTATAAACAAAAGTCTGGGATGTTTGAAGAACCTATAAGCCAGTCAATTTCTTTTTGATTTATTATAAACCTGAGTAAACAAGGCGGCTATATTTTATTTTAGAAGTGGAGAATGAAAATGCCTTGGCCCTCCAAAATCTTTTTAGGAGGTGCCTTTGGATGGTAGGGGTTGCATCATGGCCGTGCTTTGTTATCGTGGCTGTGCCTATCCTTCTCCCCACAGCCTACCTGCTTCACTGCATTGATGGAGCTACTCCCTCCATCCTAATCAAGCTGGTTCTTTGCTGTCACTCCTCCTGGCGACCTGAGGGTCTCAGTCCCACATCCATATTTTTATATTTGTTTTCTCATAAACTGCCCACTGTTCTCTACTTTTTATTCCATCACGACTTCCAGACCATACTACCCTGCATCCTCAGTTCATCCCTCCTGGTGGCCCATCCCAACACTGACTCTCTTTGTCAGGATTACACCATCCCAGAGTGAGCCTCTGTGGCAGAACCTCACTTTTTGTGTAGGATATGGTTCACATCTCTGCTAGCCTCCTGGCCCAGCCATGTGAACATGTAACATGTAAGAACTCAGAGATTATGAACAATTGGGAAGTGCTTGGTTGGAATAATTGTCCCCGATGAGTCATGTATTAAAGGCATGGTGCCCTGGCCTGTGGTGCTATTGGGACACAGGGAAACATCCAAGTAATAAAGATTTACAGTAGGACTTTAGGTCTCTGGAGGTGGACTCTTAAAGGGAAGAATGACACCCTAGTATCCTACCTTTCAAGTTCTGGCCTTGAGGTCAGCAGGTCTTGACACAGCACAAAGTATTGGGGCCAATTGACCACACACTGAATCTCTAAAGCCCTGAGCCCATCTAACCTTTTGCTCTGCCTCTTTTTCTCTACTGAGAAACTAAAGATTCAGTAACCCGAGTCCTTGAGTGTGGTTGGAGAAGGGGAGCCAGACAGAACGCTGGGTCGAGTTGGCCAGCAAACCTAGCCGAGCTGATGAATTACAGGCTCATCCAGGGAGAGCTAGAATGAACACACGGCATTCAGCTTTGATGGAAACCGGTGTCCATCCTTTCTTTGATGATCCTCTCTCTCTTTTCCCTTATTCTTTCTTTCCTTTCTTTTTCAGTACAGGACTAAAAAAAAATACTTTTGTAATGTATTGAAATTTAGAAGAGCCACACAATTGGAGTTTTTGTGTGTGTATATTTGTGTCGGTATGTATACGTGTGTGCATCTTGTAACTGAGCAACCACATTGGTTGCTGTGTATATATGTATGTATGTGTATATGTGTGAAAATGCTGATAGCTAAGATATTTTAAGGGAGGAATTTGCAAACTTACACCAAAATCTGCAAAATATTGGCTCATGAGTTCTACTTTTTGAGATTTTGAAAAGCAACGTGTTAGGTTAGGTGTGTGAAATGGTATAGTATGTAATACTCCAGGTGTAGCACATAATACTGTGTATGAGAGAGGGGGGAGAAGGAGGGAGAGAGAAAAGTTCCTAATAGTAAGACAAGATAATGCAAAACCCATACCAGAAACAAATAATTAGCCAACAGATTGGGAACATCCCAATCATTGGATTACCACGAAACCATTACCGTTTGAATGACATGGGAGCAGAAGATATGCAGCTCAGTCAAGTGCTCACCTGGAATTCTAGAAACCCTGGGTTCCATCCCCAACACCAAGTAAGCCAGGCATGGTGGTGCACAGTTCTATTTCCTGCATCTGGGAGACAGAGGCAGGAATATCGGAAGTTAAAGGTCATCTTCCACTGCAAACTGGGTTCAGGCAGCCTGAGTTATAGGAGACTTTACCTCAAACAAAACTAACAAACAAAGCAAAACAAAGGAAGCAATGATGGGGTGTGAAATTACATACATAGAAACTATAGTTCCTAATACTATAGAATGCTAAGAGATTAGAGTCTAAGGATTTTCATCACACACACACACACACACACACACACTCACACACAAACATATAAAGCATTCAAATGACTATGCAAAGTGATTGATATGTCAATTACCTTTATTGTGGCAATCATTTTTCAATGATGGGAGACACACACAGAGACAGAGAGACTTAGGATGTACAAAGCCCGCCCCTTAGCAGTGGCCTTTGGTTCTCTGTGGCATGAGGTGTTGTTTTATACTGGAATGCTTTGCTTTTGGGAAAGATAAGCTAACTACACAGGAAAGGTGAGTGGATGGCCTGCTCTCCATTGGGTTAAGACCAGCCCCAGTTCAAAGTGCATTTTGTTAGTCTTCTGTTACTATAAAAAATACCTAAGAAAATTGATTTATAAAGTAAAAAGGATTATTCGGGCTCACAGTTTTGAAGGCTCCAGACTGTGATTGACTGGCCTTTGATGGGGGATCAGATGATGGCAGGAGCATGTCTAACACTGTTCATCCCATCACCAGAAAGCAAAGAGAGTGAGGGTGAGGGTCCCCGAGGGTGGGGGGGTCCTGTGATCTACTTCAAAGAAAAAAAACAGTGGCCCAAAGACCTCCCATTAGGCCCTACCTGTTACATTTTCCAAAACTGATAATCTGGGAACCAAACCTGGAATACATGTGTCATTTTGGGAGAGGGGGATTCCACACAGAAACTGTATCAGACTTTTATAGAGTGGAAGCAGGGAGTATCCCAGAGGCCGTCCTGCTATAGTAGGGCTCAGATCCAGATGTGGCTGAGATGACAGTTCTTCAGTCCAGGTGGGAGTCAGAGAGGTCTCCAACCCAGCTGTTGGGCTCTAAGAAGACCATCCTTTGACTCAGTGTCCTCACATGTGAACTAGAGGTGATGGAGATTTTAGCTCTGAAACTAAAATCAGTATGTCTAGCACACCGAGAACAACACTGCTACTCGGTAGATAGTCATTCTTTTTAAAAGGGTGTTTTTAAAAGATTCATACTGTTTTTAAATTGTGCGTGTGGGGAGGTGAATACGCGGGGGTGCAGGTGCCAGTGGGGACCAGGAGCATGCCATGTGGGAGCTGAAGTTTCAGGTGCTTGTAAGCCATCAGATGCGGGTGCTGGGACCAAACATGTGTCCTCTGAACGAGCAGTACATACTCATACCTGGGCATCTCTCTCTCCACCGCAGCGGGTGTTTATTCTCAGGGAACAGAATGGTACGGTTTCTCTTCCTTGATGAAAGGAATTCTAAAACTACGGAAAATCCGCACAGAGGAAAAACAAGAGATTAAAAATTTCCCACATTGTCATCTTCAGAAATAGCGTTATCAGCTATAGCAATTATTTTAAAAATAACTTAATAATCGGATGTTTCCGTTTGCTTCTTTACCTGTCTTCATTTCCCTGCTCTGTTTTCTTTGTATATATATATATATATATATATATATATATATATATATATATTAATTTCTACATGAAATGTAGTTTTTAATAGCTTCAGAAAACATCGTATCTTATGTGCTGCTCTTACAATGATTATTTTAGTACATTCTTGTATTTATATAAATGCTTAAAAATGTCCCAGTATTATATAGAAAACCACTAAACGAATAAGGGCTTATTTGGGAATTCAGAGATTCAAATATCTTTCAAATGAGTTCACAAGGAAATAAAAATTTGTAAAAAAAGGTGAATTCCTAACCTAACTACTTATATAGTAAAATTAGGAAATGTCACGATATTGTGTCTGGAGCTTTTAAAGGGCTAAAAATAACATCAAGAACATTTAGAGACCCACGTTCTCCTTGGAGGAGGAATTTGATTACTCAATTTTATAAAATGGATTATTACATTCTCTCATTTCTTACCTTGTGTATTTACATACAAAAGATAGAGAGGTTTGGAACTAGGGGTATTTCTACAGATTTAGCCATGGCCCGAACAAAGCAAGAGTGAGTGTCCCGGCTTTTTGTAAATTTCATCCAGACTCCAGAACAGTCATGTTTCTGCCAGAAAGATGGGGGGAGGGATGGTAGGTAGGAGGGAGGGAGGGATGGAGGAAAGGAGGGAAAGAGGGAGAGAGAGAGAGAGAGAGGGAGAGCGGAATCCACAGAGTAGAGAATGTTGCACAGCAGCCGGCTAAGGAGGGAGAGGACAGGCAGGTGACCTTCTGAGGGCAGTTGAAGCACAGCTGCCGTGTGTTGCAGTTCTGAATACCCACGAGCCAGGAAGGTTAGCTCTGGATCTGCCCCTTAGCTACTTCACTAGCCTCAGGTAACCTCAAACGAGTGTCCCTTGGCAGGGTTCAGTGTGTGCCCAACTGTATCTTTCTCATAGAGCTCTAATGAACTCCGCGGGGTGGTGTGTAGAGAGGGTATGAGATACCTAGGGTATGCACCACCGGGTAAAGGCTAACCACCGCTACCACTACTGATCAGTTACTGCTGTTGGCAGGGCCTCTCAAATCTCGGTCTTCCAGCCTGTGCTTTGGGTGTACTCCCTCGATGAGACAGTGCGCAGGTAGGAAGTTTCTGGGCAGTCCTTGGGTGTGTGTGACAAGGAAAAAGACTATATCAAAGCAGCATGGACTGTCGGCATCCACGCCACCATCATCTTCTCAACCACATGAGTGACATCATGTGGATATTAAAATGAACATTACAGTTAGATCATCAGAACTGAAATCAAAGCCAGTTGTGGTGCTGCATGCTGGCGTGATTCTCCAAGAAGGCAGAGGCAGGAGGCCAGCCTGGGCTACACTCTAGGGCTGAAGAACTGGCTCAACAGTTAAGAGTGTGTAGTGTACTGCTCTTGTATAGGACCTGAATCTGGTTCCCAGCACCCATGTTAGGTAATGACAACTCCAGTGAACCCAATGTCTTTAGACTTTGAGGGTACCTGAAATCACATGGACAAACCAACATACAGATGCACAGACACACATAGTTTAAAAGACTATAAATAGTAAACAGACAAACCAACAACTAGATACTGTGTATGCCTTTTACGGGATGTTTGGATGTGTAAGTGAAAGCTTTGATTCTTTATGTATTTTGGGGCTGGGCTTTGAGAACTAATTAGGATTAGATGAGGTCACAAGGATGGCATTATAGCATTCGTATTCTTCATTCGTATTCTTAGGAAAAGAAGAACCCAAACAGCCAGCTCCCCCTCTCTTCCCTCTCCCTCACACTTCCTTTCTTCCCTTTCCATGTGAGAAGGCCTCATGGGAACAATCAGAGCACGGCCATGCTTGCATCATCACTTCGGACTTCCCACACTGCCTAGGCCACTTTGTTGCAGAGCCCAAGCTAACTAAGACAACACTTAAAGGCGCTGGGGTAACCGGTGAGTTCCACGCGTGTTACCTTGCTGTGCTTGCGCTCAGGGAAGGGCTCTGCATGCTCAGCTCTTCAGGTGACACGTGGTCCCTTTATGCCAGTCCTTTGAGCCTCTTGTCACCAGCACCTCACCGAGACTCAGCTCCATTTTCCATATCAGTAGAATTTTCAGATAGGTAACTCTCCTTTCTGCAGAAAAAAATAAGGAAATAAAATGTGTGCATCAGTGAGATATCATGTAGAACATTAAAAAATGTAATCGAAATATCAAAATCAATGAAATCAGCTAGTTATTTTTTGGTTCATAAATTGTATGAGTGTATTTTTTGGCCATGTTAAGCCTGCCCACTTTGTGCGGAGACAGACTTTTTTCCTATGTCAATGATGTTATTATTAGAACATATTTAATTTTTAACTTTCTTCAAAAATGTTGCTTCGACTACAGGAGCGTTGGCTAGGCCTCTCCTATTTGATTTGCTTCCTACCTCTGAGGCATTCCACAGAGACATTTGACATGGATCTATGGCTGGACATCTGCTGCTGGATGGGCCCAGAACCTTAAAATGTAAGACTCTTGGGTTTAGGCCCAAATATGAAAATGAAATCAGAATGCTGACTGGAAACAGGTGCCTGCCGCTGCCCACGACAAGGTCTGTTGTTTGCCTAGCGTGCACTTCTGGGAAGCCGTAATGCTGTGTTGACAGCAATTCCATGCTTCTACACAGGAATGGTTTAGAGATCTTGCACTTATTTTGATATTTGGAAAATAGTTTGTATTCAGCATCACAAAAGGAGATGACTTTGGGGAAACGGAGGCAGATAAACCATTGGCTGTCATGTAAAAATATTATCTTGCATTAATTGTTCATATGAGTGCAATTCTGTGTGAGTTTGCCCACGAGCACACACAGTGTGCTGTTAGAATCCAGCCTCTCATTTTTCATATGCCTTCACATTCTTCCCAATCCCCGCATCATAACGTGAAGTGTTTATCATTGTGTCATTATCATTCACTTAACACAATACCCTTGGCGTCTACCCTTTTTTTCTGCAAATGATAAACTGTGGTCCTTCTTAGTAAGTGGATAATAGTCATATATCTATGTATATACATCCATACATGTATATATGGATACACCCGTTTGTGTGTATATATATATGCATATATATATACATATATATGTATATGTGCACATATGTACTTATCTATATAGCTATGTCACCTTTGGCTTCACCATTGACCTGTTGGTGAGCACTGAGGCCAATTCCATATCTCAGCTTTAGAGAATAGTGTTGCGATAAACACAGCTGTGAAAGTGTGTATTCTATGCTGATATCACTTCCCTTGGTTATCCATCTAGAATCGGGACACAGGTGGCCATATGGTAGCTTTATTTCTAGCTTTTGAGGATGCACTCCCATACCGTTCTCCTTAACGCTCTACTGACATGTACACCAACAGCATATAACAGTCCCTTGTGTTTCCTTAATTTTGCTAGCATTCTTTGAATGACAGCTGTTCTTACTGGAGTGAATTTGTACCTCACTGTCATTTTGATTTGTATTTTTTTGATGTCTAAGGATCCTGAGCATTCTCCCCACATATCTGTTCCACATTTGTGTGTGTGTTTTTTTTAATGATATGCCTATTCATATCCGTTGCATGTTTCTGAATTGGATTACATGCTTTCCTACTAATTTTTTGAGTTCTTTAGTATTTTCTAGATATTAGTCCTGCCTCAGAAGAATAGTTGGCAAATATTTTCTTCCATTGTGCAGGTGTTCTTCTCACTCTGCTGATACTTTCATTTGCTGTGTGGACCCTTTTTAGTCTGATGTGATTCTGTTTCTCACCTTCTCGCTTTTGTTTCCATTGTCTTTTTTTTTTTTTCTGGTTTTATCCCACTTTTGTTATCTGGTCCTATCCAGAAAGTCATTGTCAGTGCTTTGAAGTGTCTCCCTACATTCTCTTCTACAGTTACAGAGTTTAAGTCTTCCTCATGGGTCATTGATTCATCTAGACTTGATGTCCAAACACAGTGAGATTGGTTATTTCCAATGGCTGGATTTTGACTTCTTTTGATTTTGATCCCAGAATGGAGATATTCTCTCTAGTGTAGGTTCTGAGCTGCTTTGTTAAAATCAGTTGACTGCAACACAATCACAGCCTGTATGTGGGAGGGACATATGAAGGTCTACCCAGTTGAGGAGCAACTGATGAGTACTGGGGAAAGGAGAGTCATTTTCTTCAAGGCTATGGCAGGTTACTCTTGTTCATAAAGGTGACATTAATTGGACTCAATGGATATCTTGATTTTTGGTTACTGTGATAAAAATAAAGTAACTTGGGAAGGAAAGGGTTTAATTGGCTCACACATCCAGATCACAGTTCATCATGGAGGAAATCCAGGGAAGCTCAAGACACCTGGAAGCAGAGACCATGGAGGAATGCTGTTTAGTGGTTTGTTCTTTATAGCTTTCTCAGCTTGCTTTTTAAAAAATGTAACCCAGGTCCACCTGCCCAGGTATAGTATGACTAATAGTAGGCCCTTCCACTTCAATCATTAATCAAGAAAATGTCTCACAGGCCTATTGGTAGAGGCAATTATTTAGTTAATATTCCCTTGTGGCAAGTCAACGAACAATAACAATGACAATAACAACCAGCCAGTACAGTAAGCTGTTAAAAACAATCATACAAGACAAGAGGACGGGAGGGGAGCACTTTGGGGCACTCTCGGAGAAGTTGGGAGTGGATATCATCAAGATACATTTACAGAGCTATTAAACTCTTAAATAATAAATAAAAAATATATTTTAAGTATCAGTTGGCTGTAGAGGTGGGTTTATTTCTGAGATCTCTGTTGATGTGTGTTTATGCCTGCTTTATGCCAGTGTTATACTTGTGTTATCATTGGTTCTGTAACTCCTGTATGACATGAAAGTGGGGGTTATCACACCTAAGCATAACTCAAGATTACTCTGTGCATTCAGGACTTTAGATCTTTATGGTTTTATACGTTGGTCTATCAACAATGCTTTTCTTTCTTGTATTTCTTTTGTGGGGTTTGAACTTTAGCACACTTCTGCTACTGGAAATAGGACTCTCAGCAGAATCCTTTGGGTGGCTAGTGCAGTGGACACAGCCTCCTCTGCTTCGACTGAATGATCAAGAGTTTGGTTTTCATTAATTTCCACGCTCAGTATTCCTAGCTGGCAGCTAGTCATGTTTCGGGGTTTAGACCACACCACCTGAATCTCTCTTGGGCCCTTGGGTTCTACTGAAGGGCTGTCGTTAGTGCCATGAAGCCATTTAGCACAGAATGGCTCACTTCTTTGTGGATTTGGGTTTTTTTCATCATAGTTACTTTTTTATAACTTAAATGCATTCTTTGGGAATTTCATACATGCACACAACGGGTTTTAATCACATCTAACTTCACTCCCTCATCCCAAACTCCTGATTACATCCCACATCTCTTTCTCAACTTCATGTCCTCTTTGTTTCTGTAGCCTGCGGAGTCCAGTTAGTAATTCTCATGGGAAATGGGTCATTCAGGGGCATGGGCAACCTAGGGGCCGCATCCCCATCAACTCTCTAGAGCTTTTCAGCTAGGAGTGGGAGCCCTTGCTCACTAAAGAGTGTTTAAGCTCCATGGGTACTTTATTTGGATATCACCGCTTAAAACAGACACTGATGCGACTCCACAGCCGTCTACTGAAAACATTTTCAGGTGCTTATGTTTTATTTGCTGTGCTTTTAGCAGTCCGTTATTAAATTCACCGGTCATAAAACATTAAACTGTATCATTTTTATTTCTTTCCACTTCACAAAATCAGCCTACATCACATGGAAAATGCAGTTGTGTTTATTCACTTTGGGATAGAAGTCCTCAGTTTGTCAAGTTGGCCCTCTAACATTTACATTCTTCTGAGTTTGAAAGTCACCGAATGTTAGTGTATTTCCTCAGGCTGCCAAGACCTCACCAGGCTTGTTTGTTTGTGTCACAGACTGACTCTAATAGCCTTTCTGGTCATGTGACTTGGGTTGTATCAGCCTGTCAGGCAAGTGTGCTCATAGCTTTCCCCTGATTACAGCCAATTTTTGACTATTTTCTTATTGCATACATTTTCTATGCTGTTACCTTTTTCCTCCTTGCCTTTGAGCATTCCAGTATCATAGGTAGTGGTACTCCTAAAGCCTTCAGTGCATTGCTTACTCCTGTCTGTCTGGTCTGTCCCTGAATATTTTAAAAAAAATATTTGTCTTCCAGTCAGATATTTCTTGCCTATTGCAATTTGTTATTGGGGCTTTGAGAGTGTTATTTATTTATTTTTTGTTATCTTCTCTTTGCTGACTTTTTCATGAAAAAGCTGCTCATTGAGTTCTTTAAAATAATCATCTCCCGGCATTTCTTTTCCGTTGTTATTTTTAATTTTGTGCGTTTATGCGTTTATGTGTGTGTGTATACACGGGGAGGCAAGTGTGTGTGTGTGTGTGTGTGTGTGTGTGTGTGTGTGTAGTGGTTATGTGCAATCTTTCACAGAGGCCAAAAGAGGGCATCAAATCCTTTGGAGATGGAGTTATAAGCAGTTGTGAGCTGCTCATAGTGAGTGCTGAGAACCGAACTCGTGTCCTCTGCAAGAGGACTGATCCAGCTCTCCAGCCCCACTTTTAGGGTTCCTTCTTTGTCTACTTCTTTTGGGATCTGTGGCTAAGCAGTTACTATATTCTTTTGGAGTTGTCATTTTCCTAACCCAATTTTTTTGTGTATGTTTCTAGATTGAGAGTTTAGCCTCTGTGAATCTGTATTTCCCACTTTTATGAGGTGGCTTTTATTAAGTAGCTTTCAAATGAAAGTTTAACTGCCACTGCAGTTAAATCTTCTGGCAGATTCTTTGGCTGTGTCTAATAAATCTGGGTACACTGTATATCATGGTAGAGCTGAAGAGACCCACCTTCTCTATCCACTATGCATGAGTGTGAACACTGTGGCAGTTTAGGCAAGTGTCATACAGATGCGAATGGGCAGCGGGGAGCTCATTGTGGACCATTTCTATGGTAGGAGTGCAGTGCTCCTTCAGGTAACCGAAGCCTCTTTGGACATTGTTGTTGCTAAGGTACTTCTGGCAGCCCTGCTGCCATTGAGAAACCTAACACACTTGTCTTCTTGACCAGACAGTGGTACTAGTTCTGATTCTATACCATACGAGGTAGAGGTGTCAGAAACTCAAGCATTTTCTCTGTGACATTCACACCTAGTCCTAATCATCATTGTCATGGGAGTTCAGACAGGGTAGAAGCAGGGTAGCCACAGAATCATACAAATGGGGTCACAGCAGCACTAATGACATTCCTCTATATGGTGGCAATTTACATCGAGGAGTGGGGATGTTGGCGGAGCCACAGTCTTTCTCCTCAAGTTTCTTAGCTATAGTATGTGGACAGAAACAAGATAATTCCTAGAACAAAGAGGTTTCAGAAGTCTCTAGAGCAGGTCTCCGTGGGCAGGAAAGTACAGGGAGCTAAAGTTTTTCTTCCCCACCAGTCAGTTTCAGGCATCTGAGTATAACACAAGGGGAGTGGCAGGATACTAGCATGCTTCTTTAAGTCCTGATAATAGCTGGAATCAATGCAAGGCTTACCATGTCCTTGCCATCAAACAGGTACCACTCTGATCTGGTTCTGGAAGATGACATTTTCCTTTGTGTCACATCACCGGTTCCCCACAGTGCAGGAAACCCAGCATGCTCAGGCCACAGTTACTCTGTTAGACTAGAATAGATTACTTTTTTTAAAAAAAGATTTACTTATTTACTATGTATACAATGTTCTGTTTGCAGGTACACCTGCACTTCAGAAAAGGACACCCAATCTCATTACACCTGGCTGTGAGCCACCATGTGGTTGCTGGGAATTGAACTCAGGACCTCTGGAAGAGCAACCAATGCCCTTAAACTCTAGGGCCAAGATTGTAGTGCCCATGTTGATAGAGCTTGCAGAGACTATTGCCTGTGTGTGTATATGTATGTGTATATCCACATGTACGTGTGCACGTATGAACATAGGTCCATGCTAGATATGTTCCTCAAGTATTCCCCACCTTATTTTTTAAGCAGGGTCTCTCACCGAACCTGGAGCTTGCCAATTGCCTAGGCTATCTCGCCTGTGAGCCCTGGAATCCTTCTGTCTCTGCCTTGCCAACACCACAACACCTGGCTTTTACTTATGTGGGTACTGGGAATTGAACTCAGATCATCACGCGTGTGTGACGAGCACTTCACCAGTTGGGGTGCCTCTCCAGTCCTCCACCTTTAACCCTTCAAAGAGGAGACTTCTCTGTCCCCAGCTCAGGATCAAAGGTGGTGGATGCCGGAGCAGCCTCTCTCCCTATGCTGTTGTTGCAGGCCTCCAAGACTTACACAGTTCTAGCCCCGCTAAATAGGGTTCTTGGTGTCTTCTGGCATTCACTCCGACTATAGCTAGATACCTATTACTTTGGTTCTTCTCTGTGGAGCAGGAGAAGGAGGAGGAGGATGAGTATGAGGAGAAGGAAGAGAGCAAGAAAGAAGAGGATGAGGAGGACTATGAGGAGGAGGAGATGAGTGCCTCCTGTCTTCATTCCAGACCTCAGGTCCAGCCATTGTCACTGTTGTCTCTTTTCCTCCCGAGGGCTGACTGGATTTGACTTTCCTGTCTTTGCTCCAGTCATGTTACTCAGTAGCTATCAACACTGCTGAACCTGGTCATGGGGGTGGAGTTCAGGATCTGCATTGTGGGCTGACGTCTCCTGGCCCCAAACTCACCTCTGAGATGGGTTGCCATATGGTTTCTTCTGGATGATTTCTCATGGGGTACAGTTTTCTGCTGTACAAGGCAAGCTGGTTTGGAATAAATTAGTATTTTCAAATTTGTGTTGATGTTCAAGTTCCCATCACTTTCAGGGGCACTCTCTACACTGGATAGGGAAATCACGTTGTGACCACATTTTATCTTTCTGAGCTTTATATGATAGTTATCTTGCGGCTCTGTTTTGTCTTTGTTTATTTGTTTGTTTAGAAACTCAAACCAAAAATGCCCAATTATATGTGTCTCTCTGTGTTTGTGTGTGATTGTTCCTCATGAATTTGAGTTCTCTGCTTGGATCCGTAGCAGCAAACTCTCTCTAGTTTATTATTTTTCTCCAATAACATGTGTCTTGTGTTCCAGAAGAGAACATGCAGAGATGCTGGGAGGTCATGGCTTCCAATTAACCGCTAGGGGTTTTGTTTTGTTTTGTTTTTTAGCTGCTGTGTCATGAGCTTGGCTCACATTGAGCCTGACTTCAGTAAAACCCCTGGATCTTTTCACAGGACTCCTGCCAAGCCACAGCTCCTCCTTCAATATTTGTGGGACTAATCGTTTTAAAAATAACATTCACGTTTTCTTACATTGTAAAAGCAATGCATAATAATTGTAGGATTTCAAAGATGCAGCCAAGTGAGCATTTCCTTTTACTTGAAACTACTTTCATTAATTCTTTGAAAATTTCATACGGTGTATTTTGATATTCCCCAGTCCCCACTTCCCTCTCAGCTCCACTCCCACCTTCCCATCCACCCAACTCAGTGTTTTCTCTCTCTCTTTCTAAAGATTTATCAAGTCCAGTTTGTGTCAGCTGACTATCCTTGGGTGTGGGGCCTGCCCCAGGGGTGACAGAATTCAAGAAGACTGACTATCCAGCTTGGTCTTCTGTAGACACTGCAGGGATTGCGAAGCCAAGCAAACCTCAAATGTCAACAGACCACTATGATGACGGATTAAACTGATGGTAGGGAGTTGGGGAAACATTGGGTAGGAGTGCTGATTGCCACCTAAGGAGGCACAATCACCTGAGACCTCCCATCAGAAGCAAAATTCCTCTATTTTTTTTTTTCAGAAAGCACTGTAATGCAGAATTTTATGAAGCATCTTCTCATTGAAGACCAGCCTCTAACTTACGGTGGCCACAGGACTTACCCTATTGGAACTTAGTGGATCCTCCCAGTGAATGTCCTTTTTGCCCTCTTTCTTCTCTGTCCCTCAAAAACATGTGTTCAGCTCCTCTGAAATATGTAACAACGTGCGGTGATTTACGATCCCTGGTTCCCGACGTCTTTGCACAGCTAGCCTTGCCTGTTGATAGCCTTTTGTCCCTCTTCTCCAGCTTAACACCCTTCCGCTCTGTCTTACAGCATTCTCCTTCTCCAAACTGGAGAAACTGTGCTGGCTGAGACCTCAGCCTGAACCTCAATCCTTTCACATGTCATTCTTCCAAACGCAACACTCCCAGCAAGAGCTCATCCAAAAATGTCTTTCCTTACCACACTCCCTGCTTAGCTTTTGTAGTCAGAATGACTCATGATGAAATCCATCTCTGCACATTACCAGTTATGTCACCCCGTGGAAAATTGCTTTGACCCCTGTGACATTTATTTTCCACAGCTATCATACTGAAAACCATAATGCTTCCTTGAAAAATAGATTAGATAACACACACACACACACACACACACAACATATTTAAAGCTGCCAGATGGTGTTATACTATACTTGATTGTAATCATCAGTTTATGCTTATAATTGTTCTCTACAATGTGATAAGGATGTAGAAATCATGTAAATATGTTTGTTGAAGGTGGAAAAATAAAACCGCAAATAATTGAACAAGGGGAAAGGGATAAGTGGGTAAAGCAATGGTTCCCAGCTCTCTTCAGGTAGAGATGCAGAGAAACAATCCCACCTGAGTCAGGAAGGACTACGCTACCCTGCATCACTTTCCAGTCCCTGTTTTATTCCAGAGAACTACTGGCATCAAAATGAGACTCTCCCTGGAGCAGTATTGGTTTTAGTAATTAATTATTAAAAGCTTATGTACTCCAACTTTTCAAATATGTGAGAAAACAGAATTTTCAACTCAGCCTTCTTGGAAATGTTTTCTCCTATTGGAAAATTTCCCTTGGGTTTTCCAGTAGCTGACCTGTTCCTGGACAATTAGAAATACAAACATTCAGGGCCTGTCTTTCGGTTCTTCCCACATGTAGCTCCGCCATGCTCTACCACCAGCAAATGCTGCAGCCTCCACAAGGGTGTTAGGTGGGACCAGTGTGCAGCTTTGGACAAATGAAATAAATAATGTTCAGATGCCTCTGACTGGGCTGATGAGATGGCTCAGGGGATGAAGCACTTGCCTTGCGAGCTTGGTGACCCCAGCTCAATATCTGGAATCCACATGAAGATGCAAGAAGAGAGCTGGCTCCCCAGAGGTAGCTCCGTGGATACAGGTAACTGTCACCAAGCCTGGTGACCTGAGCTTGAACCCCAGGACCAACATGGTGGAAAGGAAGAATCAGATCCTACAAGTTGCCCTCTGACCTTAAAACACACGCTGTGATGTGCCTCTCCTGACCCTGGACAATTAAACTAATTAATGCAGTTTTAGAAAATTAAATGATGGGAACTGGAGAGATGGCTCAGTGGTTAAGAACACTGATTTCTCCTCCAGAGGAACTGAATTCAATCCCCAGGACCTACATGGCAGTTCATTACTGGCTATAACTCTACTCCTAGGGACCCAGTTCTGGCTTGTATAGACGGTGTGCAGACACACATGTTGGCAAAATACAGGTAGTCATGGCACATACATTTAATCTCATTACTCAGGAGGCAGAGGCAAACAGAGCTCGGAGTTCGAGGCCAGCCTGGCTCTACAGAGCAAGTTTCCGGACAGCCAGGGTTGCACAGAGAAACTCTGTCTTTAAAAAAGAATGTTAGCCTCTGCTCTCTCCACACATGCACCATAGCACACATGCAATAATAATAATAATAATAATAATAATAATAACAATAACAGCAGTAGTCGTCATATTTTAAATTTAAAAATTCCAACTCCTTTGTTGGTCTATGCACCTTACTTGATATATAGAATTTTTTTTTTTTTTTTTTTTTTTTTTTTTTTTTTACGTTTTTAAGGTCTACAATCCTCATCTGGAACCTGCCAATAACTTCTCACTCTCTGCATCTCTGCAATCTCTGGTAATGGTGTAAGACCTGGGGTCTCACAGCTCAGGAGTTTAATCGCGCCCTTCCCAGAAACTCCCCCAGACCAAGACTCATTGCAAAAGCAAGAGGTTTATTAACCATTGTACAACGGGGTCACCCCTGCCGGTCAGCAAAGATTGGCACCAGGAGACAAAGGCCTTTAGGTTTTTAAAAGAAAAATTGCGGGAAATTTGAAGTTGCAGTTTTGGCAATTTAGGATTGGATGAGGAAGTTATAAAGTAAAATAATTGGTTAGTCTTAGGTGCTCAAGCTTGGCCAGTCCTGCCAAGTGTGGATGCAGCTGCAATTTAAGGTGGGGGTGGTTAGCTCATCCTTGAAGATTAGAGGCTACAGACTTTTGGCTGGAGGTCAAAAGCTACTCAGAAGAAGTCTAGGTTCGTTGCTAAGAAACGCTATCTCAAGGACAAGGGTCTGGTCCTCCTTTTGCTGAGTGAAGGTCATTGCTTGCTTGCCCTTTTTTTTATATCTGTCCTCACAGATAGGGTCACATTCCTTCACTCTCTGGAAAGGTACTAAGAGGCTTTAGCTTAACCTGGACCTAAAACTCAAAACTATAGGCTTTAGAAGACATATAGGTTACAAAGTTAGTCTAACCCTTTCAATGGTTATGTGTTGTTGATTTTTTTTGTTTTGTTTTAGTTAACCTAGAACACAATGCTGGGCAATACTTACTCCCTCCTAAACCTCCAAGCCCTCATTTTCCTAACATTTAGATTTCCCACTTTTACTTGCTTTTTGTGAAATCTTAGGTCTGGTTCATGCTCCACATCCTCCAAGCTCTCTCCTCCTGCTCTGCTCTCCCTGCTCCTCTCACCCCATCTCCTCCCACCCTTTCCTGCTCTCTAGCTCCTCCCCTCTTTCCTGTCCTCTGGCTCTTCCCATTGCACAACATTGTATCTAGTTGCTTTATTTTGTCCTGTTTACACAAGAGTTGAGACAGGATGCTTATAATGAGTATCACAATGCAATATCAGGATTGAAACCAGAGAGTTGGGGGTGGGGAAATCAGCATTTGAATTAACAAGGGTAAGGCGTATACATTTTAAAAGAACATTATACCAACAGTTATGTTAATTTTGGCAATGAAGGTCACTTGGCTGAAAGTGACTTGAGCAAGAATGACAAGGTCGTCAGGTGTTGCATCTTGCTGTTGGTTCGTTCTGAGGAAGCAGTTCTACTGCTGTTGTCCTGGTCATATGATACCTCCCGTCACACCCAAAGGAAGTAAAAGCCTCCCTATTCTGCCCTTCCATCTGTCGTCAGTCTTTGTCCTTTCCTTTTATACTTAGGGAATAACAACTTCCCTAGGAAGGTGAGTTTGAGGTGATGTCACCTTACCTTCCTCCATTGCTTATGCAGTTGAGCCTGAGCTGAAGGAGGTAAAAAGATAATTACGGTTGCTACTGAGAGACCAAAAGATAAATTAGCAGCTATTATTAAGACCTGAAGTAGGTGGGTGGAGAAGTCCAGTAATGCCCTGAGGGGAAGGACCGCCTTACTGCATTCTTTCCCCACCCACTAGAGATAACAGTTGCTAGGAAACTGGCCCATCCCCCTAGGGAGGGACACCAGGTCATTATGGTCTGGGGACCTTCCTATTGCCAATCAATTCAAAATGTAGCATTTTGACCAATAGATGCTTGCCAGGCAGAAATCACCCTGCCTTGGGCATGCTGGGAGGGACCAGAATCTTTACATCACCCAACTAACCTGGGTGCAGTGTGCTCAGCTCCCGCTGCTTCGGCTTCGGCGGTGGGTGTTGTGGGCCCAAGCTGCAGCTTGTAATTTACAATAAAAAGACCCTCATGTGTTTTGCACTGGAGTCGATTCCTGTAGATCTTTTGGGGGCTTGCGAACTGGGTGTAACACTACTACATGGGGGCCAACATGGGGGGAGGAGGCAATGCTTGTTGAGCACCATCTAATCATAGCTACTATCATTTATTGGCAGTGGCTGTGCACCAACCAGAGTCCTTTCCTTTCTTCTCAGTCCCATTACAACTTGTTGTTACTCCTTTAAATGGGAACATTTCCTCTTAGGGGAAGCGGGGAGTCACCTTAGAAGAGTCAGGAAGTGAATGGAACTTACAAGGCTCAGGAAGTAAACAAAAGTCACAAGTCTCAGAAACCTCCCTAAACTTCCAAGAACCTAAGCTGGCATAAGCAGTGACAAATGACGGAGAGGAGACTCTCAGATAGGTCCAGCTTCCTTTGAGAGACCAAAAAGATTAAAAATTAGCAGCTATTATTAAGGGCTGAACTATGTGGGTGGAGAAGTCTGTTGATGCCCTGAGGGGAAGGACTGCCTTACTGCATTCTTTCCCCACCTACTAGAGATAACAGTTGCTAGGAAACTGGCCCATCCCCCTAGGGAGGGACACCAGGTCATTATGGTCTGGGGACCTTCCTTTGCCAATCAATTCAAAATGTAGCATTTTGACCAATGGATGCTTGCCAGGCAGGAATTGCCCCTGCCTTGGGTATTGGGAGGAACCAGAATCTATATATCACCCAACTAACCTGGGCGCGGTGCGCTCAGCTCCCACCACTTTGGCGGTGGGGCTGTGTAGCCCAAGCTGCAGCTTGTAATTAACAATAAAAAGACCCTCATGTGTTTTGCAGTGGAGTCGATTCCTGGAGATCTTTTGGGGGCTCTCGAAGGTGTTATACCCAGTTCGCGAGCTGGGTATAACACCTTCAGGCTGTGAAGAGAGCTCCTGCAATGCAGCTGTTGTTAGTTATAACCACTGTTGGGCCAGGGTTTTAGTGATGTAGGTGCCTTTGAGTCATCCGTGCTTCTGTAAGAAACACCTCATCTGTATTTCTATTAAAAAAAAAAAACAAACCTCCAATAACTCACTGGCTAACTAAGCTAGGAGGGCGTAGGTGGAGAAGTGGGACAGTGAATATGATGAAAACTCATTGTATGAAATCTTCAAAGAATCAACGAAATACTGTATACATTTAACAACTAAGAACTTAATATTGGTTTCATCTCATACCTTACTCAAATGCTACCAACTTTTTCACAGATGACTTTCTTTGATGCAGAAAGTACACTTACTTAGCATGCGCAGCATTTGATATTCAAATATTGTTGTTACAGGTCAGAGAGATGGCTGAGGGAGAGAAGGCACTTGTTGCCAAGTCTCATGACCTCAGTTTGAACCCTAGGACCCACATGATAGAAAGAGGGAACTGACTCCCACAGGTTGTCCTCTGACCTTCAAACACAAGACATGTGTACCAACACACACATACACACACAAATACATACATACGCACGTGAATACAAGTTAAAACATGAAATAAATGTAATAAAAATTAGCCAAAAGATCTTTCATTGCTTTAAGTGACAAAATGTGAGATAAGGAGAATCCGGGGTGTGTGTGTATATATATATATATATATATATATATACACACACATATATAGCTGCTGTTAGCCAGGTTTTTACTATGTGAACTAAATTCCATTACTAGTACTTCATATGCATTATCCCATTCGTCCCTTAAGAAAACTCAGTGAAGTGGGGACTATTGTTCCTAGCCCCATTTTATACATAAGAAATCAAGACAGAGCATGATGCTCTGTCCCTTAGCTGGGGTGAGCCATAATGAAAGCCAGATGGAGGCTACCATAGAGCGTATTCTGGGTTACCATTTCTGGGATAAAATACTTGACATAAGCAACTGAGGGAAGAAAGGATTCATTTCAGCCTACAGTTACAAAAGAGTATTGCCCTTCATGGCCGGGAAGGAAAGAAGACCTGAGCTAGATGGCCATGCTGTGTGAGCAGTCAGGAAGTAGAGGGAGATGGACAGAGAGTTCAGCTAACTTTCCTTTCTTAATTCAGCACCACCCACTTGTAGAGTGGATTTTCCCACCTCAGTTGATTGAGTCATAGTTGCCTACAAGAACGCAAAGAGACTTGTCTCAATAGTGATTCTAGATTCCACCAACGGGACAAGTGGTATCAACCATCACGTGTATTATATGTAAACATGATGTTTTACAAGGAACCGCAGAAGGGGTGTTAAGTAGTTTTTTGTACACTTTTTTATAATCTATTTATTTATTTATTTATTTTTATAGCTTTTTTTGTATTGATGGTGAGATTTAAAAAATAATTTCAGTTCATTTACTTTTGATCCCAAGGGTGACCACTCCCTCATCTCCTCCCAGTGTTTCCCTTCCTGTCCTTCCCCTTTAACCCCTTTCTTCTCTTTGGGAGTCCCCTTCCCCACCGTATCCACCATCCCCAGAACATCAAGTCACATCAGGACTGAGCATATCCTCATCCCTTGAGACCAGGCAAGGCAGCCCTGCCAGGGGAAAGTGATCCAAAAACAGACAATAGCAGTCCATGTTAGAAACAGCCCCTTCCCTCCACTCTCCAGGCACCCCATATGAAAACCATGCCTCCCATCAGCCACATGTGGGTAGGGGGACCTAGCTCCAAACCATGCATGCTCCTTAGTTGAGGTCTCAGTCTCTGAAAGCCCCCATGAGACTGCATTAGTTGTTTTCTATTGATCTTATTGTGAGGTTCCTGTCCCTTCCAGGTCCTTTCATCTGTGTCCTAACACTTCCACAAGACCCCTGAAGCTCTGTCCCATGCTTGGCTGCAAGTCCAAGCATCTCTCTCAATCTGCAGCTGGGTGGAGTCTCCCAGATGACAGTCTTGTTAAGTTCCTGTCTGAAAGCATAGCTGAGCTTCATTAATAGTGTCAGGGGTTGGCTCTGTACTGTGGGTGTATCTCAGGTTGGGCCAATTATTGATTGGACTTTTCCTCAATCTTTGTTCCCTCTTTATTCTTGTACTTCTTGTACACAGGGTAATTTTTGGATCAAAGGTTTTTCAGGTGGGTTATTTTTCCCCTTCTTCCACTAGTCCTGCCTGGCTAGGAGGAGGTCACTTTAGTCTCCATGTCCCACCCTGTTAGGAGTCACAACCAGAGTCATATCCATATCCTCCCAGGAGCCTACCCTGGCTCAGGCCTCCAGCTTGACAAAGAGATGGCCCTCTCAGTTTCCCTTCTTGTTCTCAGCCCTCTCACCTTCTACTTCTGTTTTTCCCACATCTGATCATCATCCTTTTTCCCTCCTCATTCCATCTCCTGCCCAGTTCCTTCTCTTCATCCATTTCTGCTTTCTATTTTATTTCTCCTTCTGAATGACATTCCGGCATCCTCCCTTGGGGCCTCCTTGTTACTTAGTATTTTTTGGGTCTGTGGATTGTAGTATGGTTATCCTGTACTATAGGTCTAATATACTCTTCTAAGTTAGTACATTCCAAATGCATCTTTCTGGGTCTGGGTTACCTCACTTAGTATGAAAGAATCATTAGATCATACTTCAAAAACCTATACACCACAAGATGGGAAAATATAAATGAAATAGATGATTTTATTGATAGATACCACGTAACAAAGTTAAATCAAGATCGGGTTAACAATTTAAATAAACCTGTAACCCTTCAGGAAATAGAAGCAGTCATCAAAAGCCTCCCAACCAAAAAGGGCCCTGTGCCAGGTGGTTTCAGTGCAGAACTCTACCAGACCTTCAAAGAAGAGCTAACACCAATACTTCTCAAACTATTTCACAAAATAAAAACAGAAGGAACATTGCCAAATTCATTCTATGAGGCCATAGGCACCATGCTATCTAAACCACACGAAGATCCAACAAAGAAATAGAATTTCAGACCAATCTCCCGTATGAACAATGATGTAAAAATACTCAATAAAATACTTGCAAATTGAATTCAGGAACACATCAAAAATATTATCCACCATGATCAAGTAGGTTTCAGCCCAGGAATGCAGAGATGTTTCAACATATGGAAATCCATCAATGTAATCCACCATATAAACAAACTCAAAAGAAAAAAAAAAAACACATGATCATCTCATTAGATGCTGAAAATGCCTTTGACAAAATCCAACACCCTTCCATGTTTAAGGTCTCAGAGAAAGCAGGGATTCTAGGTACATACCTAAACATAATAAAGGCAATATACAGCAAGCCAATAGCCAACATCAAGGTAAATGGAGAGAAACTTAGTGTTCCTTCTAAAATCGGTGACAAGACAAGGCTGCCCACTCTCACCATGTCTCGTCAATATAGTACTTGAAGTTCTAGCTAGAGCAATAAGACAACTAAAGGAGATCAAGTAGATACAAATGGAAAGAGATGAAGTCAAAGTATTGCTATTCACAAATGATATGATAGTATACATAAGTGACCCCCAAGATTCTACCAGAGAACTCCTACAGCTGATAAACACCTTCATAAGCTCAAAAAGGTCACTATACTTTTATTTATAGTTGTCTTGATGACTTCTGGCCTTTATGTAGCCCAAGTTGACTTTGAACTGATTCTCCCACCTCTATCCCCAAGCGGTGTGGTCACAATTTTGTGCCACCACACCCAAATCTGAGTGACATTTTTTCTGAGTGTTATGGTGAGGTGAGGCCGTGAGAGCATGCTTATTCCTTTCAGTGTACTTTTGAGGGCTGTCTTCTTTGCCTCTAACTGTGATAACCTGAAGACGTATTGCTTACAGGGGCTCTGTGATTTTGCAAAAGCCTAACTGAAGATTCTGCCATCTAGTCTTAAACTCCCTTCCCACCTTGTGCACTAGAGTGACATGTCCAAGCTCAGGATATAAATGATAAATGAACGTGATTAGTCATCATTTTTCCCCCATCATAAACCTCCACCCAAGGACTCTAATGCTGCCACAGCAGAGGTGGTGAAAGAAAGAATGAAGGTGAACTGGCAGAGCACTACGGAGGCTCAAGTGACAGGCTGGCATCGCCCCAACGTGAGACGTTCTAAATGCGTCTCAGACACAGTCACCTAAGCTCCAGCTAATTGACAGCAGGGAAAAATAATAAAATATCTACCCAAATAACAAGAAAAAAAAACTCACTAAGGGTGCCCCCAAGAGACTTTGAACTTGCAATTTTGTTTCCTTTTACTATCCAGCACAATAGTCCATTGAATCCCTTCTGACTGGAAAATTTCTGCTGAGAACATAGTTTTACTGTCCCGGGTTTAGAGTTATAGTTACTGGGTGAAAACTTTTTGTAGAACTAAACACTCATACTTTTTAAAAAAGTAATTATTGCAGTAGGCCAGTTGGGTAGATGATGACAGCTTGCAAGAACAGTTCATAGATATTAGTATGATTATCCTATATTATATGTCTAGTATTAAAATCTATACACCTAAAGAAGGTAAGCAAGAAGGAGGACCCTTGGTAAGATGCTCAATCTTCATTCAGAAAAGCAAACAGGATAGAAAATGGAAGAAGGTGAAAACAAGGAACAAGACAGGAGTCTACCACAGAGGGCCTCTGAAAGATTCTACCCAGCAGGGTATTAAAGCAGATGCTGAGACTCATAGCCAAACTTTGGGCAGAGTGCAGGGAATCTTATGAAAAAAGGGGGAGATAGAAAGAACTGGAAGGGTCTGGAGCTCAATAAGGAGAACAACAGAACCAAAAATATATGGGCACAGGGGTGTTTTCTGAGACTGATACTCCAACCAAGGACCATTCATGGAGATAACCCAGAACTTCTGCACAGAGGTAGCACATGGCAGCTCAGTGTCCAAATGGGCTCTCTAGTAAGGGGAACAGGGGCTGTCTCTGACATGAACTCAGGCGCTGGCTCTTTGATCACCTCCCCCTGAGGGGGGAGCAGCCTTACCAGGCCACAGAGGAAGACTATGAAAGACAGTTCTGATGAGACCTGATTGGCTAGGATCATATGGAAGGGGAGGAGGTCCTCCACTATCAGTGGATTGGGGAAGGGGCATGGGAGTAGATGAGGGAGGGAGAGAGGGTAGGATTGGAAGGGGACAAGGGTGGAGTTACAGCTCCGATACAAAAGTGAATAAACTGTAATAAATAAAAAATAAATTATAAAAAAAGAACAGTTCATAATATTGGTGCATTCTTTTATAGTGCATTCAGAAAACACGCAGAGTCCCTACATGTGTCAAGGCTATGTCCGTTGCATTCAAAAGGGAAGCTATATATGAAACTAAATAAAAGAGCCTCTAGACTAACTATCTGTATGCAGAGTTTATACTCATTGTCAGTCACGAGCCATTTAGTAGTCTTTGTATTAATTCTATAGTGTTTGGAGGACAATGCATGAAATACAGCAGAGTTGATCACGCACATTCATTAGATGTATTTTTCCTGCAAATTTACTCCCGCTGTCTCCCTGCCTCCTCCCCTCTCGTGTGTGTGTGTGTGTGTGTGTGTGTGTGTGTGTGTGTCCTCCTGCATGTGCACAAGGAGGCCAGCTGAGGACATTAGTTGCCTTCCGCTATCTCTTTCCACTGTATTCTCTCAAGACAGGTTCTTTCACTGAACGTGGAGCTTGCTGTTCTAGCTCAGCTGAGCTTCCGGGATGTACCTGTCTTCCTCTGCTAATGCTACAGTTATAGGTAAGTGCATAGAAGCTGGAGACCAGAACTCAGGTCCCCATATTTGCACACTAAGAACTCTAACCACTGAAATGTTCCTAGCCACTCATGCAGCTCTTATTTCAATTGTCCTTCTTGCCATGAAGTTTAGTCAAACAAATTTGAGTAGTGCTAACCTGTGCTTCAGAAGTAAGGGTAGAAGTTCTTCTTTCCCAGGGATGGGAATATGGACACGGGAACAGTCTTTCTGAAGCTGGTGTTAACGTCTTGAACAATAGTTTCTCCTAGAGCCATTGCAAGACAAAGGACACTATGAACTAAACAGGAGATGGAGGCTCAACAGTCTAGCATGCTGTGGATACTGAAAAAAAAAATCTGCCTTCCTTCTGAATTCTGAGGGCAAGCCAGGCCCCTGGCATACACCTTTAGTGGTGGCCAGAGAGAATCTCTACCCTGTGTGTGCTTGAGAACAGAACCTCTCCACTCTTACATACACCCGAATCACCAGGGGATTGTGGGGTTAAACATGGCACAGCCTGGTTGGGGCAGCCTGGGTCCATCCTGGCATTCTGTTAGGAACTGGTTGCAGTTACCACTGTATCCTAACAAGTGCTCCTCCTCCAGAATCACATCTCTTCTTTGCATTATCTGCCCTTGCCTCATCTATGAGCTCTGGAGTTTTCCCAGATGTGGGCAGCCTTCTGGTGTGTGGGACACAGGGGTTCACCAAGTCAGGTAAAGAAAGTAACAGCTGTTACATACCACAATTTGACAGGAGCTAGTTATGAGTTAGTTATGAGTTAGTTATGAGTTAGTTATGGCCAGATTCTCAATGGACAACCACAAACAAACCTGATTGATAGGCACTGTTGTAAGGAGGGCAGTAATGTGTGTGCTGGAGGGAGGCAGGGGGTGTGTTGGCAGAGGAACAAGAGCCAAGACATCTATGTTGCTGCTCTGATGCAGTCACAGGCCAGCCTCTCTGCAAAATCACCAAGCTCCCATAATCCCTCTGCTATAAAGCGAGTGGGTCCCAGATTTCCCATGGCCATCCATGTGGCCCAGCTGAAAGGCTATTTCAGAGTGTTCTAAATCAGGTTTTGTGCTTTGGCAAAGGAATGAAGCCTCTTTTTCTAATATTACTTCTGTGGGAAAGTGTTTTCTGAACTCCAAACAACTCCACTTACAAATACATTTTTGGAGTATGACCCACTTATATGCTGAGGACTGCTTGTTCTGGTTGGGGAGCTACTTCCCATGTTACAGCTGTGTTTTGTTTAAGATATATAATGTACTTGAGACCTGAAGCGCTTTCTTCCAGGAAGGGTTGATTATGCAGCTTTCAGTCCCACGTAGGATTTCAGAGTGGAAAAAGACTCTTCCTCAGATGCCCTCAAAGTGGTCTTACCCAAAGCGATCAGGGTTAATTGAGCTACTGTGTGTAGAATCTTGGCACAACTTTGTCTTAAACCCTACTTATTCTTTTTGCCTTCATTGTGTCTGTTTGTCCGTGTGTGTGTATGCATGTATATGTATGTTCATGTATGAGCAGATGCCCATGCATAGGTGTATGTGTGTGTGTGATGTGTGTGTGTGTGTGTGTGTGTGTGGTGTGTGTGTGTGTGTGTGTGTGTGTGACTCATATGGAGATCAGAAGACACTCTTGGCTGTTGCTCCTCAAGTGCTGTCTACATTGATAATTCTTTTTTTCTGATGCAGTGTCTCTTAGTGTCTCTGGAAATCATCAAGGAGCTGGACCTGTCCAGCACTGGGATTACAAGCATGTACTACTTCCCATGTCTAGATTTTTAAGGAATGTGGGTTCGGGAATCAAACTCAAATCCTCAGGTATCCATGGCAAGTCTTTTACTGACTGAACCATTTCCCCTTCCTGGCATTAATGTAAAAAACTCTGTTCTTGGCTGTCTCACGGGATATGTGAGGCTTTTACAATCTAAATATTTTTTAAAGCTCTCCAAAAAAATCCCAGTGGAGACAGTTCTGAGCCAAACTATCCATTGGTTCCTTGACCTGTCCATTCACTTATTTGCTTTTACATCATATACCAGAGCTACTTGTGGCATAGGTACTGGGAGATGAAGACAGAAAGACAAAAACCACATGTGCAGTATGAAGACACATGACACATGGATCTTCTGATACCAACTGACTGGATTTGGGGGACAGGCATTATGGAGGCTTCACAGATGAGTTTCCAGGCCAGCAATCTATGAAGCGGCCGTGCAGCCATATTCTGGTTTCAGGCCGCCTGGATTCAAACCTCTTGCGGCCTCATAATCTCCACCAAGGGGCTGAGGCTTTCTCTGTCTCGGTTTTGGCAGTGGGAAAGGTGGCGCAAGCTGAGTTACCTCGGAGGGCAATCGAGAAAAGTGACGGCGCTGGTGTAGGGAGAGTGCTTAGCCAAGTTCTTGTAGGACATCTGTGGACATTAACAGCCCTGACACAGGGAACATACTCTGAAGAGTGGTTTCAAACATTAGCATGAAAACATTGAAGTTTCTAGGTTTCCCACTCTGAATTTCCAAGAGCCAACTGCACTGCTGAAGAACTGGCCAAAGAATTTCTAACTATCTCCTGTCCAACTGAGCAGTTGCATGGCATGGAAGATTGAAAGCCGGGGGCTCCAGGCTAGAGAAATGGCTCAGTGCTTCAGAGTGCTTTTTGCTCTTCCTGGGGACCCCAGGTTGGTTCCTAGCACGTTCATCAGGCAGCTTGTAACCACTCATAGCTGCAGCTCAGAAGGGCTCTGGCTGCTCTGGTCTCTGGCATCTGCACTCATAGACACATATTCCACACAGACACACAATGAAAACCTGTGAGATCACATCTCTTTTAAAAAGAGAGATGGATGAACCAGGATCAGGGAGAAGCCGGAGGAGATTCAGAATGGGTGGTGGCTGCCAGCCCCATTCAAGTTAAGATGTTATTTGAAAGAAACGAAATAGGAGGATCCATTATCACTCAGTAACACCTGAGCTTATATTGATTGGTCAGAGTCACATGTCAATAGGATCTTCTTATTCACGGCTGGCCAACCCCAACAGTTTGGTCCAGAATGATGACTCATAGGAATCAGTAGATATTCACTTGTGTCACCCAGATTCTTGTCGGGGGAGGGATGACCTCACCATAGGATTTGCAGCTCTCTGATCACACCTGGAATCGTCTGCTAGTATCTGCACACTCACGCTTCCACCCCCCAAAATGCATTAAGTCTTCATTTGCAGACATTAAGATATATAGTCACGTGGTCTAGAGCGATGGCTTGGAGGCTGAGAGCACTTGCTGCTGTTGAGGAGGATCCAGGACCAGTTCCCAACACTGGCGGCTGCAGAAAGCACACAACCACCGGCAATCACAGCTCTGGAGACACCTCTGGCCTCTGCTGGCACGTGCCTTTACACTCCCCCACCCCAGCCCATTCAGATACAAACATATACATAATTAAAAATAAAAACAAACCTTAAAACCAATAAAATGAGAGTCATATATACAGTAAAAGATCACTAAAAAACAAAACACAACATACACTCATCTCTTTGGGTTTTGTAAACCAGGAATGTCACCTATTTTAGCTTAAGAAGGAATTGCTGAGCTGTGGTTCCTTGTGCATCTTGTTTCAAGAGGGAGGCATGGATCCTTTGGGTTACTGATCACTGCTTCTGGCTTTGTCTTTCTATTGGCATGTTAACTGTACAACTTGACATGCTCCAGAGTCCACCCCAGAGCCAAGACAGATCTGATATGAGCACCAATGGGCTTTTATCCCGGTGTGATGAGCATGGGGCTACTTCGGAGGTTGGCATGACTATTTTGGGCATGGCAACGAGGCAGCAAATGGAAAAACAGAAATCAGAGACAGCCCGTTTTCCTCTGCTATCTGAACAATGATGTTGAGTGCCCTGTGCCCCAGGGAAGAGAGATAGTGCTGGGGGGGGAAGGGATCTTATTGCTACATCAGGAGAGAGAGGAGAAAGGGAGGAGGGAGAGGAAGAGGGAAAGAAGTTGAAAAGGGAAAGAGACAGAATTAGGAAAAATGGGAGAGTGAGAAGGAAGGGGAGGAGGTAGGGGAAAGGGAAGAAATGGGAAGGAGGAAGACATTAGAATGTGGAAAAATTATGTAACAGTAGAGAATGCTCTGGACAGTAGAATTTATGGACAGAAACTCCATGATTGTGGCTTTCTATGAAGGCAAAAATGGCTTCTGTTTTGCATCTGCCTTCTTGCCATGCAGATAGGAATGAGCCCTGTGCTGTCCAGTGTTCAGTCTGCTCCTCCACATGAGTTAGGATGAATGCAGGTGCCTTGAGAAGTCCTCACGTCCCTTGGCTGTCTCCTTCAGATGTTTCCCTTGACAAGAGACAATGAGCAACAAATCCAAACTGATCCCGACTCTGATTCTATCTCTGTGACAGTGATAAAATCCTCAGACCAAAAGCAGCTTAGGAGAGGAGAGGGTTCATTTCTACTTGCGGGTTACAGTGTGTCACTGAAGGAAATCAGAGCAGGAGCTCGAGGCAGAAATCACGGAGGAATGCTGCTTGTTGGTTAGTTTACAGGCCAGTTTATACTCAGCCATCTTTCTTATAAAGTTGGAGAGCACCTGCCTAAGGGTTGGAAAGCCCACAGTGGGTAGGTCTTCCTATCTGAAGAACTACATTTGAGACTGTCTTCTGAGGTCACAGTAGGCTGTGTTGAGTGGACAGTTACGGCCAATCAGGGCAATCTCCTGTCTTCGGTTGTTGGACATACACTAGAAATTTCTTGAGCTGTTAGAAACATGCTTGTCCTTTGGATTATTTAGTGACTTATTTATTTAACAGGGACTATGAGTGGTTTCCTTAACTCATTATTTCCAGGAGAGCCACTAGAACAGTTGAGAGCAATCAAAAATTTCCAAGAGCATCAACCACCTTGTTCCTTGATTCTCTGGCTTCTCCCCACCTCTGCACTCCACTTGCAGTGCTCAAGAGTTCCTTCCTTCACGTTCAATTCCACAAATTGATCAGAAGTGTAATATCAGGGTGAGTTGCTAGCTTCATCTCTGGGATGGTTCGATGTAATGGGGCATTGTAAAGGGATAATGAATGGTATGGGAGCAGTAAGGCAGAGAAGATGACGAAGTGCAAGCACCAAGGACCTGATCATCTAGGAGCTGGTGGTCCTCAGGCTCTCAGTTCACTCAGTGTTATAAATATTTGGATAAAATCTACATGGGAATTGAGGTATTCAGCAACACACAGAATGCAAAATTTGAGATCTGAGTGGTTTCAGCACATGGCCTCATAGAATCAGTCCATAATTTGAACATAAGTACTTCACACAAAGAAATTATGAAGTGGATTTTTTTGGGGGGTGCTACAGTGTTCAACAGTAAACTATCTCAAATATGCGAAGACTATTGCTAATAGCAAATTTAACATACACTGCTTAGACTTTTGGCAGTCAGACAACCAGACACTTAAGAGGAATGAGCAGTAGCAGTATTTAGGATAAGGGACACAACCACTCCATTTTATCCCGGCAGGTGGAGTTTTTCATGTTATATGCAATTACTTTCTTAAATCTCCACAAATTCTCACATCCCCCTCTTTCTTTGCTTCCTCTTCTCCATCTCCTTTCCTATTTTCTCTTCTCTTCCTCTTCTTTTCTCCTCCACCTCTCTCCTCCTTTCCTTTTCCCCTTCTCTCTCCTTCCATTCTCTTTCTCTGCTTCACTGAGTTTGGTACCTTCAGAGAGGCCATCTGACTAATGATTGTGGTGCTGAAGCTTTTACAAAGAAAGCATCAAAGCAGGGTACTTCAGAAACCTGGACAATTATAGCGATCTATGGTGGATAGTGGAGCTATGCATTATCACTCTCAGAGGAAACGAGTGAATGTGGGAGAAGGGAAAGACGTATGAGAACTCAAGACTGGGATTATAATGCAGAATGGTTGTAATCTCATGCACTCGCTCTATAGTGACATAAGTAGAAATGAAGGCGCAAAACTGTATACATTTAAATGTGATTACCGATGTGTACACACACATACCGTCCCGGCCTTTTTATAGAAAGGCTTTGGGGTTGGCACACCCTGACATCACTAACCCACATCATTGAACACCCAGGTTTTGCCTTCTAACTACCATTCTTCATTAAGTAAAAACAAGAGCAAAGCAGAGGTTCCTAAAGATATGGTTGACTCCAAGATTTGAGCATCTCCAACACTGGGAAGAGTAAAAAAACAGCTACAACCAGGCACCTACCTAAAAGTTTTGCAATAGTCATGGTGAAACACTGCAGAAGAATATTGGCATAGAAATGTTGACACAAGAGTACAAACAAACAAAGAAAAATTATTGGTTTATGTTTTGTTAAAATTAAATACTTTTGTACTCGGTAGTAAACAGAGTCAGGAAAGAGAAAAGGAAATCCTTAGCATGGGAGAGGATATTGTACAGCATATCAGAAAACAATAAACCAGTCTCTTCAAGGGGCTGTAACGACTCCATATCAACAGACAACCAGACTGACCACAGCTTGGGGAACAGACAAAAAAACAAAACCCAATTAGATGTAAGTCTAACATAATATATACACTAGTTTTTTTTTAAAGGATAAAAATCTATAAAATTCTGATGAAAACAATCTAATAACTAAGCAAATAAGAATCTGTGTTCATGGACAGAATAAAAGGCTATTATCAAAATGCCAGTTCTTTGGGTGGGGACTGTGAGGATGACTTATCAGTTAGAATACCTGTGGTTCAAGTGTGAAGACTAGCGTTTGGGTCCCCAGAGTCCAGCTGTGGTTTAAATGAGAGACCTACCTCAATATGTATTGTGGAAAGACATGAGGAAGGCTCTTAATGTAAGCCTCTGGCCTTCATATGCACATATGAACACACACATACACACACACACACATACACACACACACACATACACACACTCACATTCAAAATCAAATCTACACTTGGATGTCTGGATCTGGAATTGGCTATTCCATTTGTTATCTTGAGAAAGTCTTTATTTAACTGTTCTCCCTCCCTCCCTCCCTCCCTCCCTCCCTCCCTCCCTCCCTTCCTTCCTTCCTTCCTTTCTTCCCTTCTTTCTTACATTTTGTCTATATAGTCTGTCTAGGTGTATGTGTGTACACATGTACATCCAAGATCCATATATGGAAATTAGAGGACCACTGTCAAAGTTGGGTCTATCCTTTCATTGTACGGTTCTGGAGGTCAAGCTCAAGGCTAGGCAGCCAAGCATCACTGCCTGCTGAGCCATCACACTGGCCTCCCTTTCTGTGATTTTTACAGGTTAATATTTTGTTTCTACCTGATAGGGTTGCAGGCTGAGTTACATGAGTAAATGTATACAAGAGGGACTTTCATGGAGCCTGGCATACAGGTAGAAGTTAACAGACAACTTACGATCTTACTATTACCTTCCTGTTAGACACCTGTGAGCCTTACTCCTGCTCCACAAAATATGTTCAAACTCAGTCCCCACAAATCCTTTTTCTCTAATTATCCACTACCATTGTCTTTGCTAGTGGTAATATATCTCTTTCTTAAAAAAAAAAACCAAAAGAAGATAGTTTGGTCTCTTGGTTTTTACCTTCCAGTCAACACACAAAGCGACCAATGCCGAATTTACCTCTGTAGAAAGAGCAGAAATGTGTGTCCATGAAAACTTAAGGTTAAGAGTATAAATTACCTGTGTCTGTAGGAAAATGGCCATGTTGATGCAGTAAATTCATACTTAATGTCACTGTGGATCAGCCACGTATGCTGCATGATCGCCTTCAAACTGGCCATTAAAAGTGTGTCTCTCGGGCTGGGGCTGGGGCTCGGGCTTGGTGTGTAACACACTTGATGCTGCACAAGCACGAGGACCTGAGTTTGAACCCCCAGAGCCCATCTACTGCCAGGCAGAGTGCATCTGCAATCCCACTACTCTCACAGCGAGATGGGAGGCAGAGACAGGAAAATCCCAGGAAACTGCAACAGCCTGGCTCACGCAGAGGAATCATGGAGACCCTGTCTCAAGCCAGGGAGAAGGTGAGGGAGGCCTAACAAGTGAGGTGGTCCTCTGACACACACACACACACACACACACACACACACACACACACACGTAATGTGGTACATGTGAGGCCACATTCACAGACACTGCATAGTAACCAAAGAAACAAGCACTTTTCTAATTTTCCAAAATTTCCACAAAAATATATTCCATAACCAACCAACCAACCAAACAAACAAAATTTATTTTAAGCAAATATATACTAAAAAAAAAAAGCATACTTCATTGTGATTAAGGGTAACACAGTGGTGATTCAAAGAATACTTTCAGTGAAATTCTGTTGAAAGAGTTGAAGCTGTATTACCTGAAAAACGGAAGCTCTGGTTGAGTTAGACATGATAGCTACCCTCCTATATTTCAAGGGAAGAGGAATTGAATGTGATTTCTGTGACCACTTTCAAATGTGAGCTATAGCCTATGAGAGAAAATTCTAGGCATGTTCTTTTGCTCTATATAAGAACGTCCTTTCAGAAGAAATTTCTACTAAATGGTAATTCATACAAATTAACAAACACTTAGGAATCATGTGTCCAAAAGACAGTGAAGTCAAAGGTCATTTTCAACTCCGAAATGTTTCTTTAACTCTGTGTTTATACCTAATGCAGATTAAGCCTACAGAAGAGCCAAGCCATCACACACACACACACACACACACACACACACACACACACGGAATCAGAGACAGAGACAGACACACAGAAAGACACACTCACAAATACAGAGAATGATGGCTTTGTGTCATTACTTCAATGCAGTTTTAATACTGTTACTAAGAACCAAAGAAGTGGATTCTAGATGCAGGAAAAGGCCCGAGTATACAACAGTGAGAAAGGCGACACGACACTGATTCTCTCCGTTTTCAGGCTGGTCTGCACTAGCCTTCTTCAGTTCCCATGGTCTCCGTACCCCGATTGTTTTGTGTAATTGACGTTTTCTTGCCGTGAGATTCAATCCTGTCCCTATCTGGGCCACCACAAGCCACAGGCTTCCCTGTCTTTGAGATGCTTAATTTTGCAGAGTCTTCAGAGTGGTTCATTTGGGTGAGAAGGAAATCCTCCCTAGACTCTGTTTCACTTCCAGCACCCCCACCCCCTTTCCCTTGTATGAACAGCTTCTCATTTCCTAGTGTCCCGGGCTCCCACCACTGTAGGAGTCCTTGAAAGTCCAAGTCCTTCTGTCCCCAGGTCTGATGGCTGTGAGTCTTGCCTGGCAAAGCTGTGAAGCCCGCACGGGGCACCTTCAGTGGTGTGGGCAGGGCTCACTCAGGGCCCCAGCCAGAGGGCGCCAGCACCCACCAAGCACAGAAGCTCTTGAACACTCTAGAGTGGCTTCCAGACAGTTCCTTAGTTAGCCAGAGGTCGACCTGTAAGAAAACAATCTCCCAGTCCTACCGACCTCGGTCTCTTTCCTGCCCGTTTATTTTGAGTGTCCTTACATGCAGATGCTTAGCTCCAGGAGAGACCCCTCCCCTCGTTGACCCTCAAAAAAAAAAAAAAATGCCTTCCCCGGGGGCTGTGACCCGGGAGCCTCTTCTTAGAAAGGCAGTGCCTTTGGGGACAAGCTTCTGTGTCAGGTTCCCGCAAAGGGTAGCGCTCGCCCGAGATCGCAGAGGAGGGGCGTGCAGCTGAGCGCCCGGTGGGAGCCCGGAAGGTGGAGGTGGATGAGGGACCCAGAAGGGCGCCTGGTCAGGAGGGAGGCGACCAAAAGAGGCCAGGCAGGGGCTTTGGCTTCCCTGGGGTCTGATTGGAGGTTGGCCCGATGAGTCGGAGCTGGGGGCGCGCCCATCTCCACTGGCTTGGGCCAGAGCCGCCGGCTCGGCCCCTCCCCGGAGCCGCTTTGTCCCGGGTGACGGCGGCGGAGGTTGCGGAGCACCGGCAGGAGGCACGGCCCGGGTGACCCTGCGACCCAGAGAGCGGGAGGCGGCGCGCAGTGCGCACGGCCCCACGCCCAGGCCCGCGGGCACCGCGCTCGCTCCGGCCGTCAGGTGAGCAGGCAGAGCCGCGCCCGCAGCCTGCCGCCCGGAGGACCCCCGAGAGCCGCTACCGCTGTCACCGCCGCCTCCGCGGCGCATCGCAGACGTCCTGCAGGTCGGTTACGTAACGGCGCAGGCCCCATCACCCCTGTCCCCTGTCCCACCAGGGCTGAACGCCTAGATGTTAGGGGACCCGTGCAGTGGGAATCAAGCACTGCGGGGCTTAGGAGCAAAGCTGGAGCAGCTGGAGAGAGTCTTCTCTCCTGGCAAGTCCCCAAAGCATCCCTGGGGACAGGTCTCCCATGACACCCCTCTAGGAGGCGCTGGTCTCCAAAAGCCCCCTCCCCATCTCTACTGGTCAAGGGTGAACCTACCCAGGTACAGGAGCAGGTGCATGAGGACCTGGAGGGTCCAGTTAACTGCAGTAGCCCCAGGAGTTGGGCTTCGAGATGGAGTTAGGGGAGAGCAACAACCTAAAGAGCAAAGGAGAAAATGAGGAGACCCTGTCTTCCCGAGCTTTACCAAATTTGTTAGGGAGCTGGGAAAGGGGCTTTCGGGCACAGCAGGCTGAGAGTTGTTCTGCCCGGGCTCAGCCGGCTTGGGTCATCTAAAAATAACTGCAAGTTTGAAAAGTGACATGGACAGGAGCGCGGTGTGCTGGGTTCGTTGTGCCTGTCTGGTGCTTCTCTCCAGAAGTCATCAGAGGGGACAGGGTAGTCTCAGCCGCCAGCTCCCTGTAGGCTGCCTCAAGATCTCGCTGGTTTCCAGGGTACCTCTGTTTGACTTTTGGTTAATGATCTATTCTCCCGGGGCCTCGCTGTCTGTCTCCAGGCCCCATCCCAGATAAATTAGAACAGATTGCATGCTTTGACACTTCCCTGTTTCTTACATTGGGATAGAAATGGTCAGTTTACGCCCACTGCCAAAGCTATGTCTTAAAATCTTGCTATAGCAAAAACAACAACAAACACGCTTCTTGTTTCTCTTTAATTTTGTAGTAGTATCATTTCCCACTGATGGAAATTAAAGGATATGAGAACAGTCTTTAGCCAGGATATGTGTATAGAAAGACTTTAGCAGAATTGAGACATTTTTACGACACAACTTAAATTTCACGACCCTTCATGGTCCTTGATTACACTAAGTTCAAAAGAGAGGACGATGGAGTTTGTGTCCACTGGCCAGATCTTGCTGGCCAGTATATGGGTTCCAGGATATCATGGTGATGGACATGGACAGTGGGTAGAAGAGTAAAAAAAAAAAAAAAAAAAAACAAAACAAAAAAAAAAAAAAACAGGCCAGCAAGGGGTGTGGGGAACAGGAGTGAACACTTGGCAGCTTTTCAGTATCCACATTAATATTTTCTTTTAGCCTTATGGAGCTATTACACTATGGTATGACCAGTCATTGGGCTCAATTAACCTGAAATGGGAGCTGTGCCTGACTTTCCAATGCACTGCAAATCAAATCAGCGTTTACCAAGCACCTCTCACCTGAATGTGGTCCAGGAGGATTTGGGGAGGGAGAAACGTAGCCAACCAAAGAGACCAGATTGGAAGATCTTAGAAAAATGCTTAGAGGCGTCGGTCATGCATAACCCACCTAAATCTGGGAGGATGGGCCTCTCTCCAGCGAAGGACGTTTAGCAGAAGTGGGAACTCGAGAGCTTTCTCACCTTCAAGTCCTCATCACACTTGCATAACTGTTTGCAGCTTGTCAGATTCATCGCAGGGGCCGGCATGCTTTTCATCGGGTCCAGCTTTGACAGTGGTAGAGGTTGCGCTTTCCCATTCCCTCGACTTTCTGTGCCAGCTGATCGAATGGCTATCGATTAAGCACCTAGCATGTGCTAGGCAGGTTCGGTGCCGGGAGCTAGAAGAACAAGGCCCTGTACTTCCCAGAAAAGAATCTAGCAGAAAATAAATGATAGTGATTCAGCATAGGGAGCATTTAATGCAGGAAGGAGCAAGGGCAGTGGGAGCCAAGAGATGGGAGGGTGGAAGGAATCTAGAAGAGTCTGCCAGAGAGTACACATTTGGACTGGGTCCCGATGGGCGGTTGGCATTCTCCGTAGAAAGAATAGCATCTACACACAGAGGAAACGTTATGGTCAAGAGCTCCTAGCTCTGAGGTGACAGGAGGAGGAAGAGGCCTTGAATATATTCTACTGAAGGTGAGAAATCACACAACCTTTAATAGGAGAAATGATTTGATCAAATTTGCACAAGTGACTTTGGAGGATTTCAGGGACACGAAGGTACAAAGAGGGAACTTGGGGATCAGGCGATTGGTGCGGTTCAGGCCCCTCTGCTTCCCCCCAAATCATGAAGTGTGCAGGAAACGGGTGTCAGGGGCGATAGAAGCAAGATCTACAGACAGGTTTTTCAGGGCAACTTGGTGGCATTTTTGATACTAGTGACACTGTAGAGAAGGAGAGGCTTTGAAGTGTAGAGGCATGGTCAGGCTTCGGGTGAGGTGAGGCACCAACGAAAACGGCAGGTTTGAGAAGGACTGTGCGACTTTTCTTTTGAATATCCAAACAAGGTTCCTTCATTTTCAAAGGTGGCGTCTTCATTCCTGAAACGGTCTACTACTCTAGCTTAACTTCATTCCCGGCAATACCGAGTATTGCCTCTGGAGAAGAGGGAGGTGAACTCCATGGTAGGATATTGTCCCTGCCTTTAATCCCCAAAGTGAAAATTTTAACTCAGTTATTTGAATGCTGCTAATAGTAATCATTAGAATCTGTGGCATTTGTTCCATGCCTGAGGTTATCACAGTGGATCCTGCCGCTCATCTTAGGTGGCCCTATTGTTAGTCTCATATAATTGACAAGGAAACCAAGGATTAAAAAAAATAGGTTGTCTAGAGTACACAATTGGTAAGGGTTATGCATAGTGTTGGAGCAAAGGTTCTGAGCAGCACTGTCAATCACCAGTGTGGATTAATAACATTAAACTAATCCTTTTCCTATGTTTGGATACTTGTGGCTGATTCTACCGAAGAGAAGTGAGTGGGACCAGTAGTTAGCTTTCTCTTGAGATCTGTGCTTGATATACATATGCACTGAAATATTTGAAATCTCACATCTCCTCTCAAGCTTGGGTTCATTTATTTTATTTTAAAATTTATTGTTTCAATGTGTGTATGTGGGATATGTGTGTGTGTGTGTGTGCGTGTATGTGGTATGTCTGGATGAGTGTCTGTGTGTCTGTGTATATGTGCATGTGTCTGGGGGTGACTTCAAAGGTCAGAAGAGGGATTGGGATGCATTGGAACTAGAGTTATAGGAACGCCTAATATGGGTGCTAGGAAGAGCAGCAAGCAGTCTGCACTGCTGAATTTTCTTTCCAGCCTGGGTTATTTTCAACCTGTGGAGCAATGGCAGAAGAAAAGCCAGGTACTCCATGAGTAATCTGTGTTCTGAAGTCCTACTCTCCTGTTGGAGGTTTGCCTACTAGTGCTAAAGGTTTGGTATGCCATAATTAGAAGGACAGAGGTAATGGGAGTGTCTAATGTTGAGAGAGCCAGTTCAAAGAGAGAAGCATGCCTGGGTACCAAACGAGAGGAATCTCCCACAGCCAGTGATCACGTTCTTTATTTCAGACATGCTACTTCCTGAATGTTTCTTCATCATGGAAAAATCTGGGGCAATCCGTAAAGTAGCCATGGGAATTGAAACATAATAGGGACCAGGCACTGCATACAAGTTGGTCTCATTAAAAATACTCTAGAAGTCAGGTGTAGTATACAACACCTGTAGTCCCAGCACTCAGGGAGGTAGAGGCAGGCGGATCTCTGAGAGTTCGAGGCCAGCCTGGTCTACAAAGCCATTCTAGGACAGCCAAGGCTGCACAGAGAAACCCTGTCTCAAAAATCCAAAACAACAATAATAAAACCTGTAGAAATTGGGCCACACCTTTTGTCTCCAGGACAACAGATGTATAGAAAGGAAAAGTAAAGCATCTCTGAAGACGCTTTACTATTCTGTAGTTGTTTGCTTAAAAATATGTGTATACATGTGTGTGCATGTTCACTTGTGTGCAGGAGCATGTGCGCATGTATGTGGAGGCTGGATGGCAACCTCAGATGTCATTTTCAGGAGCGCCAATCACCTCCTTTGAGACAGGGTCTCTCATTGGAGCTCACTCGCCAGACATGACGAGTGAGCCAATGAAGTCACAGCCATCCTCCTGTCTCTGCCTCTTCAGTGCTGGGATCACAAGTGCGTGCCACCACACTGGCACTTACCTTCCCAGTTGATGCAGCTCCCTAGTGCCCCGACTACCAAGTTTGTTAAGATCCACCCGTGTGGAGCAGCACCTGTCATAGGGAGATCCAGACTATACAAACACACAGCACATTAAATGCCTTCCAACGCATGATTCAAAGAAGACACATGATTTTGCCTCTTCTGTGGAACCTGTGCCTGCCTTTCATTTCTCCTAATTTATTGTGTCTCTGCTTATAAAAGGCTTACTGTCCTTGTGGTTTTGTTTGTTTGTTTTGTTTTCCTTGTGCTATGGATTTCCAGGTGTTGTGTATTATAGGATAACCTAATTAAGCTAGTTAATGAGTCGAGAAGCCTTTTAAAGTTAGCTGAAGCCATTGTGAAGGGTAAGAATGAAATTCTGGTACTTCCTAGAAGCTAAAGAAGTGCTTCCAGAAAGAGCTCTCATTTCCCGCACTCCATAGTGCTCACAGGAACATCCCCTGTAATGGGGGAGGAAAGGACTGTAATTTCATGTCTGAGCTCTCGCTGCTCAGCTCCCTGTGAAACAATAGATAAAAGGCAGGATTTCTAAGCTGTGGGAAACACACATTTAAAAAAAAAGCATTTGACTGTGCATTGTTGGGTCAAAGAATAAATTGCATGACTTGTAAACGAGACCCTGGCTTTTGTTACTATTGCCTTGCTTCTTTAAGGGAGTAATTGCTTTGTTCTGACAGGCTTATTCGGCCATATTTGCAAAAATGCTGAGGCCACAGGCCATGCCGTAGTACCCTTCATACAGTGTTGGCAGTGGGGTCCAGAAGGCTTGAACTTGCCAGGATTCCAGGATTGCAGTCCTTGTGCAGTTATTTCCCGGCTATGTGACCTTGAACTTCCCACTGACCAGGCAGTTGTTGGAGCTCGCATTTGTAAATTGGTGCCTCAGTTCCAACATTTTGTTCAGCAAGCTCTGTGCACCCTCCTCTCCAGACCTTAGAAAACCTGGGGAATGTGTAGAAGCATCACTACGTACAGAGAAGCACACTCTGGGAACTCAGGGGGATAAGCCACCGAGAGCCAGCTCTCCTCATTGCAATTTCGGGCAACAATCTCCCCACTTTGCAGAGATTCGAGGGAGGCTGGGTTCCACCCAGTCTGTGTGCCGAAGAATAGGACCCTCTGAACAGATGTTAAGGATAACTTCATGTAAGGACCTGAAAGAGTGGGGTCTGGTAGAGTACCATATTGGTAAGGTGAGGTAGGTGCTGTGTGTGTGTGTGTGTGTGTGTGTGTGTATGGGGAAAAACATTTATGTCCAGACTGGAGAGATGGCTCAGTGGTTAAGAACATTCACCGGAGGACCTAGGTTCAGTTCCCAGCACCAATATGGCAGCTCAAACAATCTGCATCCCCAGTTCCAAAGTCCAACACCCTCTTTTGGACTTTGAGGCACTGCTTGTATTTGCAGGTAAAACACCGACACATGTGCTTAAAATAGAACTGTAAGAGACTAAAAACAACACAATCATGTCATGCATTAAGATAACTGTATCTACTTGATCAGCTCCTTGGTACAAAGAACTGGTTTTCTTCAAGATTAGTTCATTTATTGTCAATAACATGAGTGGGACAACGAAGAGCAAAGGCTGGTCAACCATGGCACCAGGTCTGGCTTGTGGCAGGGAAGGAGAACATGGTCTGATAAGAAGAGGTGAATAGGAGAGGGTGAAAATCAGAGCCAAGGCAAGTGCAGAGAGCAAGAAGAGATCCCCATCACCAGCGTTCACATCAGGGATGAGTGACAGGACCTGAGTCAGCCCAGGGCGGCTGAAAACACCTCCCATTGTCTGCTGAAGGTCTGTCTCCTCAACAGAGGAGACATTTTGTCCAGGATTTTTTTTTCTTATGTATTTGTTCTTTGACATATATGCTCTGACATATATCCTCACTAACCCAAGAGCTTACTATTTCAACTATACTGTTCAGAGGATACCCCTATTTCTACCGATTTCACCTAGACTTTGGGCTACAGAAATGCACTGTCACACCTGGCTTTCACTCGCGAGCTAGGGATCCAAACTCTGGTCCTTATGCTTGAGCAGCAAGCACCGTCAAGCCATGTGGTCACCTCTTTAGCTGCCGAGCACTAGTTTTGGTAAGTGTGTAGCCATCTCAACTATGAGCTTATGTAATGTATTTATTCTTCTCCCTTTGATTGAACATCCAACTTGTTACTACATACCCAAGAAGTCATTAAAGAAAGCTTTGATAATTTTTTTTAAACTTATTTTATTATTTTTAGTTATGTGTTTGTCTCTGCTACACTAGTGCGCATGCCTGTGAAGGCCAGAAGGGGGCATCAGATGCCCTAAAGCTGGTGTTACAGGCTGTTGTGAGCATCCTGGGGAAGATGTTGGTCACCTTGCCAAACACCAAACTCTAGTTTGCTGCAAGAGCAGTAACACTTTAAACCGTAGTCTCTCTTATGAACATCTTTGAGCATGTTTATGTGTGTGTGTGTGTGTTGGATGATTTTTCTAAGCCCATTCTTAAGGTTTTCCCTAAATAATTGACACTACTTTTATTTTAGTTATTTATGTGTACATGTTTGATAGCATGCATATATATGTGCAGGTCCACACATACACACACACACACTTTTGTGCATGTCTGTGTGGAAGCCGATATCAAACTTCCTCAGTTTCTATCCACCTTAGTTTTGAGACAGGGTCTCTCAGTGGACCCAGAGCTCATCGCTTACCAATTCTGCTAGACTGGCCAGTCAGCAAGCTCCAGGGTTCTGCCTGTACCCTTCTGCCCAGCACCACCGAGGTAATGTATAGGAGCCACCAAGCTTTTTTTTTTTTCTTATGTGAGTGCTGGAGATTCAAACTCAAGGCCTTATGCCATACTTGCTGTTTTTCTAGGAACATGAAGTAACAAACAGCTTTGCAAAGCAGTGCATGAGAAAGCAGCTCTCACTTCTGTCCATTTTGTAAGCTCTCTTCATGTGAAGATAAGAGCCAGCTGACATCAGTGCTTTGCAGAGACAGCCCCACCCTGGAAATACTTGAGCCCGACAGTAAAGGAAAGTTAGTTTTTCTCTGGGGTGCTTAAGGATGATGGACATGGACCTGACAGAGCTCACGTGCTTGTGTGAGTGTTATTAAGTCCAGGGTAGCGGACAGCGTCCCTTCTGATGGCTGTCATTAACAGCTTGTCGTATGGATGCCTTGACATGTGTGAGATTGATACAGTGGGCTTCTGAATCACCTTGAACTGAGCAGAAGACAACACCCCTGCTTCACAGAGAGCTACCACTGGATTCTCCGTTCAGCCAAAACAGTTTTTGAATCCTGCAACATGAACAAGGATGGAAGCTCATTTACCGTAGTCCTACTGTTTCCTTTGGTTCGGACTAACTTCCTTCCTTCCTTGTAGATAGCCTCAGACACACATATCTGTCTTTGTTCACCCTCTACTAAACGGACACATGTTCTTAGTATACCATTCCAAAATACATTTTATTATACTTAGCTATTTATTTTGAATGTTGAGGGCAGGCAAGAGTGCCTCGGAACACAAACGAATGTCAGAGGTCAACGTGGGATAGTAGGATTGTCCTCGTACCATATGTGTTCTGAGAACGGTGGCCAGGCTTGGAGGCCAGCACTTTTACACAGTGAGCCATCTTACTGGCCTGCATAGTATACAATTTTGAATAAATAAGCAGGATAAACAGGTTGGACCTTCTAAGAACAAGACTCAGATGTTCACTGTTCAAAAATTTCAGTTTGATAGCCACTCAGGCTAGTGTTTCCCAAAAACTCACTCACTCATTTACCATCTGAACTATTTTTTGATTAAATTGAGCAAGTACTGAGGTAAACAGTCACTTTAAGTTATTTCCTCCCATAAAATATCTTGAAAGACATACTTAAAATTAATATAATTATTTTATTTCACCTGTGTGACTACTAAAGCTAAGAGCCCGGTGTGTATATATATATACATGTATATTGCCAGGAAAAATCAGTGTCTAATTGTAACTTTTAAAAAATGATTTTCTTTTAGGTAAGCACACAAATTACTGGCATACTCACACATATGCGCCATCATACTTTGTGTTCAATTGTTCCTCTTTCCTGCCAGCCTCAATTCATACTTATCCTTGGAGTTTTGATAATTTCTCAAGAATGGAGTCACTTATTTGACCCCAGGTTGTATTATATCATTTTCAGGACAGGGAGTGGGCAAATTCAGATCAACAGGTGGGTAGCTCATTGCCCCGGGGACAAAATCTCTCAGTCCCAAAAAGTGAAACCAAAGCGGTACTGCGTGAGTATGTTAAGTTGGTCCTCCTATGGGCATCAGTGATGCTCAGTTCCTCTTGTATGACGTACAAGCAATGTCTGCAAAGAGTACAAAATTAGAATGTGATCTGGGAAGCCTTCAGCAGCTAGAATGCCCCAGGCTTGTTCATTCGAGGCCCTTTCTTTACAGATTCATTTGTCTCTTGGTGACTTCTGCTCCACACAGTTGTTGTTTCACAGAAAACTTCAACATCTGACAAGGTGACATTCTGGGGAGTGTTGAGTGGAAATGCTTGCTTGGTCAGATTTCTCAGAGACTTCCCTTCTGACCTCTGTGTGTCCCAACACAGGAAGAGACTGTGGGAATTCTTGGCTGGCACCCTGGATGTTGGTTTCCTTGCAGCATTGGGAGATTATTATGGGTGAGGAGATGCAATCGCTTTTGCAATTCTGTTTGCAGCCACACAGGGAGACCCAAGGTCTTCTGGAATATTAGCAAGGTGTTCCCAGATCTGCTGTGTAAAGATGGGCTTGGAAAGACCAGCCACAGGAGGAAGCAAGATGGAGTGGTAACCTGACCAGCAAATATTGGTTCTGTTAGCTCCGTATGACCTTGACTCGAACCCTTACCCATTAACCTCCTGTTTTGTAGAGGAAAAAAAAAAAAAAAAAAAAAAACCTGCTTAGAAGATTATAGGCCAATTTGTGACATTAAATTTAGAATGGCTTTGGATGAGGCTCTGTTTTGTACTAGTGACTTAATAATTTGTATGGGACATGGGTCAGTTCACAGTGGTCCTGAAGGGAGCCCGTGTGTGTGTGTGTGTGTGTGTGTGTGTCTTCCTTCACATTTCTCTTTATTAACAATAACCAGCCCCCCAGTGGTTAGAGAAGGGTGTGTGTGAATGACTGATAGAATGACCATAAGGAGCTTTGAACTTGGACCTTCCCCAGCGAGTGGGCTAGTCATGTGATCCCTCCCCCCCAGTTTTACTCTTTAAAATGTTGTTCCAAATATCACATTCCAAGTGTGACACTTTTTATTTCCAAGGTTTGTGGTAATATCATCTCATCTTAAGTCATAAAGATGAAACTCACCAGATGTTTAAGAATTCTTATCACCATTCACTGAACCCCTCATTTTAGCTCAATCATTTCAACGTTTTAACTACAGCCCCTGGCATCATCTTACAATTCAAGATGCAGCATGAGGTTATGTTATATTAAGAAAAGTAGAGATAATTTATACATTTTCATGAAGAAGAGTGGGTATTTCTTAGGACAGTATAATTTCAAGGGTATGTGTTAGAGAAAAGAAAAATCTAAAGGTAATACAGGTTAGAGACCTTAACTTATGCTCCACATATCTGGAAGGTTAGGTTGCATTTCTGAGCTGATCACGTGGGCACTTCTTCACTTAAAATCCATTTGATAAAAGATCATCTTTGAGGTCTTTTTAGCCTGATAATTTTTTAATTGCATTGTTTTTTTAAAAAACAAAACAAAACAAGATTAGGTTAGTCCATTTAGTAATTTCCCAAAGTACCTATCCAGTTATGTTTCGTGTGCATGTGTGTGTTCATGGGCACATGTGCAGTGCATATGGAGGACAGGGCTTGTTGTGGAGAGCACAACACACTCAGCTGAGCTGCTCTTCAGTTTGTGCTTTGAGACAGAGCTTCTCACTGAACCCACAGCTCAGCGATTCTCTAGACTGGCCAGCCAATAGGCCCTAGGGATCCTCTTTCCACCTCCCAGCTCTGAGGTTAGACCATCCTGCCTGGCTTTTATGTAGATGTTAAGGTTTCTGAACTCAGGTCCTCAAGCTTTCCTGGTGAGCACTTTCACAAAGGAGTTATCCCTCTGACTTTCTTTCCTATTTGGGTGCAGCCTTTGATCAGAGCTGGGGGTGGGACTGGGTACCAGTGTTTTGCACAATGCAAGCAGGCAGTTATTTTTTTCCTCTTCACCCTCAGACTGGTAGTATTTTTAAACACAGTATGCTAATACTATCATGAAGTTATTCTTCCTACATCATAAGGTTCCTGTCAGTCATGTCTTTTGTCAATCATAGCAATGTAAATGCTGCCAAATATGTACATTCCTTTCCCTGATTGCAAATTGGCTTTTTATGGCTACTTATTAGAGAACCCCAGGAGACCAATAGAAATTATTGAGACGTAGCTGCTGGAAACCAGATATTATTTCTTCAACTTCCTATTGTAACAAATAACAAACCACCAAAGTATTTATGAATGAATCAAATGTTCTTGTGATAAATAACAAAGAGACAACTGTATATAATTTTCTGCTATGGAGTGTTTTGGAAGTGTTTGGACCTAATGATAGTCAGAATAAGATCATTTCACTAATGAGCACCTCTCTGAGCACAGTGAGACTGTGGAAGATTTCAGTCGGACCGTCTCCCATCTCTATCCTTAGAACTGTACTAGTTCATCAATTATAACTGTTCTAGAGTTCCTCAGTCCCCAAGTCCCGGAAGAATCCGTCACTCTTTCCTGAGCCTGTACCCACCATGGGACGTACATGCTCTAACACACGTACACCTGATCTATTCATAGGTGTGTTCATTTGTTTACTCCTGCTGTGTGCCAAGTTTTGTGTTAGTCCCTGGGATGTGAAAGCCAATAGGACTGAATCATTGTCTACAGTGAAATTAGAGAGGAGGAGATGCCCAGCTTCTTGTGTGTTTGCCTCTACCTACTGGTAGACATTAGTATCTAAAGCTGAGGAACATACTTTATTTTTTTCTTATGTTAAAAAGCCTTTATGTGGTAGCCACAGCTAGAGCGTGGATCCTCTGAACAGAGACTCTGCTGTGGGTTTTCACAAGATAATCAGTGAATTCCTGATAAGGAGACTTGGTGAACACAGCCTCTTTCCAGAGGTCAGGTATCAGGTAGCTGTAGGTCTTAGAGATGGCATCAAAGGTGGCCTTGGCAAAGTTGCCTGGGTTGGCAGTGCAGCCCCTGGCTGATGTGTAGCAGTCATCATTACTGGCCATCATCAGTAGCTTCCTGGGCATAGGGGCAGAGACGATGCCAGTGCCTCTGAGAGCAGGGATGAGACGCACTAAAACAGAGCCACAGCGGCCTGTCACCTTGAACAGAACAGTGTGGGGCTTGCCAATCTTGTTCCCCCAGAAGCCTCTCCTCAGAGGGGTGATGAAAAGCTTGACCAAGATGATGGCCCTTGGATGGCAGTGGCTACCTCCTTGGAGCACTTAACACCAAGACCAACATGACCATTGAGGTCCCCAAGCCTTGAACTCGGTCCACTGGCCAGCCCATGCCTGCTGCACTGGCATGATCTTTAGAACCTCATCCTTTAGAGATGCACCCAAGAAACCCCTCAAATTCTTCACAGAAGCATGGAAACCATTGCCACCTTCTCATCCTTGGGTCCCGGGATCCTCCAGGGCCTCCCACTGCACCACTGTCATTCACCATTTGGTGTTTTCCCTAAGAAGAAGTCATTACATCCATTTTAAATGACTCAGGAGCACGGTGCTGAGGCTGTCAACACCTCCAGATGTCTTTAAAGCCTTTGTTCTCTCCACACAACTATTAAGTTTAAAAATAAGTTGAGGCTGAGGAGATGGATGAGCCGTTAAGATCACTTGGTGTTTTAGCAGAGGACCCTAATTTAGTTTCCAGAACTTACACTGAGTGGCGCAAAACTGCCTTTAACCGCTCCAAAGGATTCAACATTCCAATAGTTTTGGCCTCTGAGAGCACCTGAACACACACACACACACACACACACACACACACACACACACACTATAAAATAACTTTATAAGTTACGTTTGCCTGCTTTTGCTTTGTTTGTGTCAGAAATTCTGTTCTTTCTAGAATGTACCCTGTTTGATGGTCCAAAACAAAACTCCAGAAATGATGAATAGCACTGTCAGAATTTCAAGGCAGATGGACTAAGGGACCCTTATGTCTCAAATAAGGATTGCTTTGAAATGCCCCTGTTCTAGCAGGCTCTGGAGAAGCCACTGTGTACCAAGCCCTAGAGTCAAGACTTCTCATGTGCCTTGCACGCAAGACTCCAGGAGATAGCTTCTGGTTCTGTTCTAAGGTTGTTTAGGTGAGGACACAGAACTTCAGGGAGCTTGAACAACTCACTTTGGTTTTTTAGAAGAATGATCCAGAATTCACCGGCAGTGTCTTTATCTCCACAGCCCATTGGGATATGCAGCTATTCATGGAGGAGTGGAAGGAAATTGTACAATCAATTTCAATGCCATATTCTGTTATTTTATGACAATGTAAACTAGGACCAGCATGCTTTAGGTCACCTAAATACAGCAAATACAGTCACATGGTTCTGATGTTTGATTGACGCCATTGCTATTTTAGCAGTTGAAGACTGACAGGCCTGAACACTAGAGTTACAAATTAAAGACCCGGTGGGTTAAAAGAGAAGGTGGGTTAAAAGCAATGCTGAGGGAACTGGAGGAAAGATTCAGTGAGTAGAAGTGCTTGCTGTGTAAGCCTGAGGGCCTGAGTGCAGATCCAACATCCAGGTATAAACCGGACATGGCTGTGCAGGCGTGAGTAATCACAGCATTGCGTAGGGGTAGGTAGGCAGGGGTGGAGGGGTGGAGTGGATGAATACAGTGTTTCGGGGGAGGGGTGGATGTAGTATTGTGTGGGGTGGATACAGTGTCGGTGGTGAATACAATGTTGCACAGGGTGGTAGGATACAGCATTGAAGGGGCACACTTAGAATGTACCAAGGTGTAGAAACGAGAAGCTTGGTCAGTCCCATCGGATCAACTGTCTTTTCTGCACTTGCCTGGTGAAGTTCTGGCTAGAAGAAGGACCCATCCATCTTACCATCCTTAGAAAGTGAGACGTCCTTGAAGAGGGTCAGGGATTAAAAATAACTCAGAGACAGAAGAGACCAGGTCCCACTGTGAAAAGGCTACTGTGAGCATCTGGAAGTGTTTGCTAAGCTTGTAGGTCAGGCTCTTCCTCAGGATGTGCTGCGAAGCTGCCCAATACCTCTACCATTAGATACGACAAAAGGAAGAGCTCCCATAGCTCTGGCCAAAGCTAGGTCTAGATTTAAAAATGCACATGAATGGACTAGAGAGATGGCTAGGCATCTAAGAGTAAGCTGCTCTTACAGAAAACCCAAGTTCAGTACCCAGTGCCCACAACGGTAGGCTCACGACTGCCTGGAACTCCAGCTTCAGGGGTCCAAAGCCCCCTTCCGACCTCCATGGGCGCTGAGCCCACATGGTATACACTCACACAGACAAACATAACTAAAATCAACACATCTTCAATACGAGAATTAAATAGCGACATCCACCAGTGGTCACCATAGCTACGTGTTCAAAAGATTGGAACATACGGAGGGTAAAAGAGCTGACAGACCCCTTTAATGACATAAAGAGGAAGCAGTGGGCAGCAGATGGAGGGCCTGCTTCTCCTGGGGAATCCTGGCCAGCTGAAACTCTCCAACTCCATACTCCTTGCGGTACCTTCTCTGCCCTGTGGATTTTGCAGGGAACTTATTAGATGAAATGACAATGAAACACCTAGTGGGGATTTGCAGTACCGTGTTCCCACAGATTTTATTAAAGTAAGGGAACGTCGCTGAATGTAAAGAAAAGGAGGGTAGTGAGTTATGTGCAGAAAAGGGTCTCCTCTTTATGTGTGTGCTTATGTGGGTGACTATGTGTTTATCTGTGCATGTATGTAGGTGTGATGTGAGCATATGTGTGGCTATGCACACCTTTGCACACGAAGCCAACGGAGGACAGTAACTGTCCCACTCCAGCACTTTCTAGCCCATTTTCTTGAGATATAATCTTTCAGTGACCCTGAAGCAAGGCTGGCAGGCAGCTGATAATGTATGGCATATCCATTCAGCAAGTGTCATTTGTGGCCATAATATTTATGTGGCTCTGGCATGTGTAAGATGTGATTCATCCCCTTGCCCAGTCGCATGACAGTAGGTGTTCCATACAGGACATTGCATCCCCTCCATATTTGACAAATGGAGAACTGAGGCACAAAGAAGTTAGCTAATTCTCCTAGGGCCCCTCAGCTGTTATGCTGTGCAGCTGGATTTAAAAATAAAAGAAAAAGAAAAAGAAAAGAAAAGAAAAGAAAAATTCTTAGCACCTGAGACTTTTAACACTCCCTGGTGCTATTTTGAATGCATGTTACACGAAAACGCACCGGTGGGAATTTATAAAAAGTATAATTTAAGCCTTAAAGAAGTCAAAACTTTTCTGCCTAATATTACCAATTAATCTCATTGGCTATTTTAAGGATACAGGCCACGGCCACATGGAGAGAAACACAGAGTGGCTCGGAGTGTTGGGAGTTTCTGTCCTTGTAGATATGGGTTTTGACCCCTTTTTGGCTTGTGAATATGTTCAGCGATGTGGTGGGGCTCAAAGCCCTCTTCTTCCTCCCTCTCCCTCTCAGGGCTTTATCATTCTCCCCGCAAGGTTATCATTCTTATGTAAGTTGCTATGTCATCAGCAATTGCAAACCAGCTTGACCCTCAGCCTTTTTGCTTCCCTAGAGGTGAAGAGCTGGGGCTGAAGATCCACTCCCCCACCCGTCACAGGTTGGCTGCCCTGGCAACCAGCTTTCATTCTGCCTTTATTAGCAGCTTTCTAGCAGATTTCTATAAATCTTTCTCACTACTAAAACCTGTGAGGGTTATGAATGCTAGCTTATGAATGCTAGAATATACTTCCATCTTTTCGGCCTGCCCAGTCTGTTTTAAGAACCTGGGCTAGAAGAACAAGTCTTTAAGGAGAGATGCTACAATTCTGATGTTTGAATTGGGAAAAAAAAAATCCCTAGAGTTTCAGGCTCTGAGAGCTAAGATGGTTGAAAAAGACTAAAGAATATGTTTCTTATTGTACCATGATACCCAGATGCTTCAGCTATACGGTTCTATCCGTGAGAGCTGGCACCATGGTTGTGGTTCACCACCATGTCTAACATGGCTGAACTTCTTTCCAGTAAACAAGCATTCATTTGTGAAGTGGGGTGTGGTTTTCTAGATAGAGTCAATGCCTGTCAGTAGCACTGCTTATGTTTTTACTCCTTAGCGGAAGACAGGCCAGGAGCAATAGCCCAGAATTTGTCTAGACTGTCCAGGTCCTCATCTCTTCAGCTCTAGGGATAGTGACAGCTGGGGTTTTGCACTATCTGTAATGGCTCCCCTCTACATAGTCCACATATTGGTGAAGAATCCGTCTAGGAATTCTTTTCAAAATATGCAGTTGTAATATGTCATCTGTTTCATTGACCAACGCCTTCTCTTCTTTAGGGGCAAGTACTTCCGCATTGCCTGTTTTTGTCTGCTAGTTCTGCGGCTCATTCATTAGAGATAGGTTAGTCTTTGTAAAAACAGGTTCAGCTGGCTTCAAGAACATCAACTGGTGGGGTGAGGGTAATATAAATTATACTGGCACTTGGAACTTTGAGGCAGGAAGAGAAAAAAAGTTAAAGCTTAGCTGGGGAAACATGTAAATACCTTGTATCAAAACACTCAAAACAATAATGAGTAAGATAAATATGTTTTCATCCTCTCATGCCTCATTAAAGACGAATTTTCTCTAATGCAATGCTTCTCAACCTTCCTAATACTGAGACTCTTTAATATAGTTCCTCATGTTGTGGTGACCCCATCCATACACATACATATCACAACAGTGAAAACAAGGTCTTGAGCCATAAATTTAAGAGAGAGCAAGGGAGAATTGTGGGTGGAAAAGGAAAGGAGACAATGATATTATTATCTTTATTTAAAAAAATATGAAAAAGGAGGACATGAATTTGTAAGGAAGAGATGAGGGGGGCCCAGGAGAAAAAGAACGGGAAGAAGAAGAGGATGGATATGATAAAAATATACTGTATTCAAGAGTGATATTTACAAAGAATAAATAAAAACATCATTTAATTTTTTTTCTCCTTAAAAATGGGTTTTCCATCGAAGTCTATTGTAGTGATCTTATTGTAAACACAATTTCTTAATGATGTTATTCATGTAGGCTTATGAAATTGGGGAACAAATCCTGCTCTGCTTGTTCTATCAAGTACTGAGTAGATTTTTATTACGTCCATTTAGAAAGCCAAACAGACCTGTCACTCTCCCATACCATTGCAAGCGAGAAGGTAGATTCCATCATGGTTCTCGCAACTAGTGCCCAGGGAAATAGTAGAGACAATACTTGGTTTATACGTTTCATAAAAATCCCTAAGATGTTGTGCAATTAAATTATGGTCCCTTATGAGCTGGAGGGAGATCAGTGGGTTCAGGAGGCATCTGGAAGGGAGACAGAGATGATAAACGCCTTTGAAAACCGTGAGTCAAAAACTTTATGTTCCTGACTCTTTCAGGACTGATCCCAGCTGATATCAAGAATAGCGTGAGGTTCACACCACTCAGCAGGTGTGAAAATTCTGCCGCTGAATTAAACAGGTTCCGTTATATTTCAGAAGAAGCTCTAATAGGTTTCTATGGAGTGCCGCTTAGAACATTGTGTATCGCCTTTGTATCTCAGGATCCCAGCACAGCTTGTGGGTACTAATATTATACTTCAATCTCTCCATAAGATAGGGAAAATGAACAAAAGTCTTGTCTCACCCCCAGGAATAGCTAGACATTAAAGTATCAAAAGGACAATTAAAATGACCCCACTTAGGAGGCTGGTCCAAAAGTGATTGCTGAGAGTGAGGTTAAACTGTGAAATCATGACTGTGTGTGTAAGAATGTTCATCCAGTGAACTGACTTCCCACGTATCATTACACAATTTAAATATTTCATTTAAATTTGATTCTAGAGCTGACAAGATTTTTTTTAAGCACTACAAAATTTTGTATAGGTTTCCATTCTTTAAACAAATGAATTAATGTAACTGTAACAACCTAAAAGTAGCTACCAGAATTTCTTTCCCACTGACACACGAAAGCAACACTACATCTCTCATTTTTCATTAACCTTTGAGCAGAAGTTGCCATCTTTTGGTTCCTGTAAACTAACAAATCTCCTGTAACCCAATTATTTGTTTTCAAGTCAAAATTGAACTTGGAGGCAGAGTGAAGTATTCATTAACTGCTTCCATCTCTTCTCTTCCGTATTTACCCTTGCCAGTGGTCTGCCATAAAGAATTGAGGCATGAAGAATTTCTCTCATCTATTGCAAGAGGCTTTATATTACTGTTCTCTCACATTTTTATCTAATAAAGAATTAGTTCAGACTTGAATTGTTGTTGACTGTGTTTCAGTAGATCATCCCCCTCCCACGCTCATGCAAACAGCCCTAATGAACTTCAGTGGATCATACATAAAGATAAAACGCCAGTGAATGAATGTGGTTGGGGTTTGGGAAGACAGATTAATGGGATGAAAATTATCAAAATACATGACATGCATGCATGGAAAGGTAAAACAATTTTTAAAAGGTATCGGACGGGTCTGATGCTCTTTGGGTGGATGACAACTAAATGAACATCGGTACAAAGTCCCAATTTATTTCTAATATCAGAGATCAGACCTCTACTCTTGCCTGATGCGTCTAAAACAAAAAGGGGGAACTGTAGAGAGCTGCGGAATGCTATGCCTTAAAGATGGAGCTGGTTTCCGCCTTCCACCTTCCCGATGGTGAGTGCTCTCTGTCACGAACAATTCCACATTTGGCTAAGGCTGAGGATCTGGCTTGCTTCCATGTAATGTGGACCTATCTGCATTGCCCACGTGGCACGCCTGGGTTGGCTACCCAGAGGCTATTTAAGCTGTGGGCTGGCTTTCCCCAGGGTCAGATGATTGTTCAAGGTTCCTGAATAAACTGCATTGAAAAAAAAAAAAAAAAAAAAAAAAAAAAAACAACTTACCAAAAGGCTTGGGGTGATTTTGTGTTCCTTGTTCATTTCTCTCTGTCTCTTTTTCGGTCATTATTTTTGTATTAAAATTATTGCTTTTCTAGTTCGAATATGAACAGGTTGTTTTATAAGCATTTAAACTAAAGGTTTTGTTTGTTTACTTGTTCCATTTTGCTGTTGAGACAGAGTCTTTTATAGCTGGGAACTGGCCTTGGCCTCTCTACATAGTGTGAGAAGAGTTTGAATTCTGGATCCTCTGGCCTCCACCTGCCATGTGCTGGAGCGTTCCACCACTTTTAGCTGAATGACTTCCTGATATTTTGTTTTGTTTTGTTTTGAGAGATGAGCTGCCTGCTCTGCTAGGAGGGCAACCTTTTTGTTTTATTTTTATTTTATTGGTCTTGGTTTAGAGACAGGGTGTTACACTATAGCTCAGGCTGGCCTGGAACTCACTGTGTAGCCAAAGTTCGTCTCTCGGCGGTCCTTCCACCTCAACCTCTCAAGGGCCAGGTTTACAGGTGTAGGACACAGCACTCGGTCAAATGCGAGGTTTAAACCCTGCAGAAAGCTTTTGTTAAGTGCTACAATGCCCTCTTCTTAAAAAGCTTTAAACCCAAAGATGAAACTCTCTCTCTCTCTCTCTCTCTCTCTCTCTCTAATATCTTCCTATCATGGAAAGAGAAAATTACAAAGTAGAAAGTAACATCTTTACATTGTGCACAGAGCCTTGTTTCCTCTGGCATCTATTAGACAGATGGTGCCTACTAATGGGGTGAAACATTGCCAGGACCAGACCTTAGACCCCTGGTTCCCCTGTTACAACCACAGCTGTTCAGAGCCTTGGATCCTTGTGTTCACTTAAATTCTTTCTGCTTTGTGTTTTACTCCCTTGCTACCATACCCCAAATTCTGCCTCTTCTTTCAGAATCCAGAAGCTGTTAGAATCTCTAACTGTGTTTCTTCCTCTTCCTATCTTTTCTCCTGGCACCGTCTATTGGATAACTTGATTTTGGTCCTCTCTATTTGGTATTTCCCGATTATTTTAGCATGTGCTTTTGGCCATGAAGTTCTTTCCATATGAAGGGGACTCATGTGAGATGCACCATAGCCTTCTCAACCCCCAGGATATATTAGTTTTTTTAAAAAAAGACATGTTTTTAGTTATGTGTATGTGTTTGATTGTGTGCATGTGAGTTCAGTTGACCATGGAGGCCAGAAGATCTCCATTGCATCCTTCAGAGCTAGAGCTAAAAGATGGTAGTTAGCCAGGCAAAACCAGGACTGGGAACTGAACTCATGTCCTCTGCAGAAGCAGCACTTGCTCCTAACCACTGAGCCACCATTCTGGCCTCTAGCCACGCATCAGCCTTTAAAAAAATCGGTTCCATATGACGCTATAGACTAAGTGATTTTGACTGATGTTGAAGTTAGTTTAAGCACCTCTGTGAATGTTCATAGTTTTATCTTTCCCTCTGTGGCTCCTCAGCTGTCCCCAAGGACTTTCAGTTAGCTCCACTCTTCTACACCCGACGTAGAGCTGAACAGAACAGAAGTCCTGTGGGGCAACACACACACACTCCATTCCCGTGGGACCGATGACCCATGATTAGAAAGGTGAAATTTTCAGGATTCTGTGATTTGGAAATTTGAATGTCATGCAAACTAGCAACTCGGTGACAATAACATCCAACAGAACCAGATGTTCTTAATTTCCCCGTGGATTTCACTGTACCATAGAAAAATTTGGTAGGGACGAAGTCAGAGAGTTTTGGGAAGGGATTCCTTGTGAAGGGATTGAGTGACTGTTCGGCCTGCAGTGTGTGAAGGGAGAGGTTTATTCACATATGCTTACAGCAGGCAGGTACTCAGCGGCTCCTGCCTGCTGCGTCCTTGTTAAGCAGGTACCTTCGTCGGTGGCTAATGTTTAGAGTCGGAAGTGTACTGTCCTCATCGTGAGTCTGTCCATGTTTAACTAGTAAGTGCACTTGGGTTGTTTGAAAAATCCTACACGAAGATTACTTTCACATTCGAGCAAAGAACTTAAATGTTGGTGGATCCTCCACACTCCAGCATGTCTCCCCCCTGTGCATGATGGTGCGTCCAGCTCAGCCATTATACATTCATGGTCCCTCACTTTGTCATATTTAAATCAACTTCATTTTGCTGTTATTGCTGCCATGGGAGACAGGCTATTTTTTTTTTTTTTACTTCAATTACTTTTTTTTGTCTCAACATCTATCCCTTCCAAGAGGATCTAACAGGACTCACACCAAACATTCAGAGTGTGGTTCTCATTTTTCATTATGATGATTGATGTAGGCTTAACCTTCAGGGGCAGATGCTGGACTCGAAGCATGTTGACACATTTAACAGTCGCATGTGAAAAACTGCCACTTCTCTGCCACCGGCTTGCCGTTGATGAGGCTCAAAATGAGAATAAGCATCCATCACTGAAGATTATTTGTGGAGCTTCAAGACACTGTCACAGAGATGCTTGTAAGATACCCAAAGTGTGGTGTTCCTGTATTTTTGCTGAAAAGGAAACCTCAGCTTCTGCTTGCAGCAAAGGATTGTCCCTTAGGGCTTCTCTGGTTTTTGTTTTATTTTGTTTTAATTGATTCTTGAAAATATTTGTGTATTATTATTATTATTATTATTATTATTATTATTGCTTCTAAGGACGTTTTGAGCTTCTCCGCTTCTCCCATGGGAAGTTGTATGTTTTAATAGTGGTGTCTCTCTTCCAGATCCACTGGTGGAAATACATGCCTTCCAAATGTCAAACAACAGAAGAATGGCTAAATAAATTATGACAGACCTAAACACTGCAAGGCTATGCGGCGATTAAAATTAATGTTATTTTCCTAGCATGATGGTGCACACCTAGAATCTTAGCACTTTGGAGGTGAGGCAGAAGGATCCAGATCTCAAAGACATCTTAGGCTGTCCAGTGAATTTGAGGTTGACCCGAGCTACAACATAAGACCCTGTCTTAGAAACAAACGAACGAATGAACAAAAAACAAAGAAAGAAACTTAAGAAAAACAAAAGCAGAAAAGTCATTCAGCTGGCTTTGTTAACATAGTCCTGTATTCAAAGAATACGATCCTCTTTTTTTAGGAAAATTTTTACATGTACAAAGATGCACTACTAGAGGGGATTTGCAAGATGGCTCAGTGCATAGAGTGGTTGGCACATAAGTGCAAGATTCTCTCAGCTGTATCCCCAGCATGCACATGGAAAGCCTGATGCAGGGGCATACACTCACAAGCCAAGAACTGAGGAGTGGAGAAGGCTCACTGGGCTAGTTGGTTAGCTCCTGGGCTAGCTTCAAGCCAGTGAGAGACCCTGTCTCACAGGGCCAATAGTATCTGATGCACATACCTACAGCTGACCTCTGACCTTCAGGTGTGCAAATGTGCACATGTCCCTGAATGACATATACACGCACACATGCACAAAGACATTGCGGCATGTCCACAAATGACCATCTCTCTCTCTCTAACACACACACACGTATGCACACACAGAAGGAGAGAGATAGAGAGAAAATAAGAGAAAGGAATAATATACACCAAACAGTCAGAATTTTCTCAGAAAGAAAGATTATGAATCCCATTCATTCCCTTCTTGGTATGATTCTGAATTCCCTAGTTTTTCTTTGGTGACCTCATGGAATGAAAAAAAAAATCATGCATGTTGTTTCATTACACCCCATGAATATGTTTATTTTTTTAGTACATGGATTCTTCAAGTACTTTATCTTAATTTTCCTTTATAAAATAGCCTCTTTCAAATGAAACATTAAATGATTCCTTTTGTACTTAGCATAAATATTTGAATGAGTGTATTATTAGGGAATTTTAAATTAATTACTGTATTCTCTGCTCTGTTCCCTCCTGAAAGGGACTCATGGTTACAAGCGAACACCATTTTGAGGGCTTGGATAGGCATCTGCACCGTCTTCATCTTTGTGTCTCTAAGCTCTGCTCTCAGGAAATATTAGCCTGAGCTGAGACACAGAATAGGGAAGCACCAGTCACAATAGAGCGTGGTCCTTGGCAGAGGGCTGGGTAGGATGCCCTGGAGAAGTCTCAAGATACAGTACCAATGTCAGAGGCAGTGATAAGCTGAATCGAAGGCCATGTTGGATGGCCAACCACACACTTCAAAACCAGAACAACATACCTGTACACGTTCTTTGGTGATGCTGTGTAGACCGTGGTTTCCAGAAAGATTTTAATTGCAAACAAATAAAATAGAAATGAGACAAACAAATTCATTCAGTTGCATTATGGGGTTTAATATTTCATTACTAGAATGATTTTTTTCATCCTCACAATTTTCTGTTCTTGTGTTCAGTTATACTTAACTAAAGGTTATTGATCATCTTCTTCTTGTTCTATGACTATCATAGTGTGTATATTTAAAAATATACTATTGCATGGTGAATACACCAATTTTGATCACACTTTTTATTCCCATTTGAATTCCTGGCCTCCTAATTTTCTTTTCTTCTTTTTTTTTTTCTCATGCAATTGCTAACTTTTTCAGAACATCAGGCAATTTATACTCTGAGGATTAAGAAAAATCACATGAGTAAAGTTCTCATGAGTTCAAGCTGCACACAATCGCAAAGGCAGGACGCTTATGGCAAGAACATGCTTTTCCCTAGAGGCATATAAGCACTTAATTGAATAACAGCAGCGAACAATCCTAAGTGATCTGAAGTAACCTCCCTCCTATCTGCTCTGAAGACATATTCCAAGAACAGTTCTGTGCTTTGAAGAAACTGAGGTCACAAGACTCTGGTCTTGTTTTTTCTTTTGGCGTGTTCTCAGAAGCACTTAGGATCCTCCTCACATGACTCCATTCCTGGACCATGTTCCGACATCATGGCATTCATGCCAAGACCATGCTCTTCCAGGCAGCTTCCTGCTGATGGCCAGACAGTGGAAAGGGTATTTCTGCCCCAGAGAAGGCTCTGGAAGCCTCATTCCCTGGAGGGACAGGGACAGGCTTCTCTAAGTTGCCCTGAACTCTGAGGATTTTACACCACATCCTCCTGTACCTGATTCTAACAGTCCAATTTCAATATGATTTTTTTTACTTTATCTTACTACATTTTTTTCATGTTTGATTGTTTAAAAAAATAGCAATATATCTATTTAAATTTCAAAAGAATTACTGTTCACTAACTTTTACGAAAGAATAACGAAGAGCAAGCAACCAAGAAGTTAAAAGACAGGGGAATTAACTTTAGAAAACTTTCTTGTTAAATTTAGGAAAGACAAAACAGAAATGCTGTTTCGAGACTTCTGGGTATTTAGAAACAAACCGTTCCTTCTAAAACATTACAATTAATCAAGGCTTAATTGTACCATTCTGGCTTCCATGGAAACTGCTTTTTCATCTTATACGTTTAATTTCTGGTAGCAGGGGTACCGGGCCAAATGTAAAGAAGTGTTCCTGGATCAGTAAATGTTTTCATTTCAATTAACATTTCAAAGTGTTAAGTGTGTATGTATGTATGTGTGTGCGTGTGCCTGTGCGCATGCATGTCCATGCATGCCACAGTGCTCCTGTGAATGTCAGAGGTCAAGTTTTTTGGAGTCCTCTGTGCGCTCCCTCCACCTTTACCTGTGTTCTGGGGACCGAACTCATGTCGCTCGGCTTGCGTGACAAGCACCTTCACCCGCCAGGCTACCTTGATGACTTAGCACAAATGTTTTAACGAGCGATGTTACACGAGGACTAAGAGAAAGTTTGTATGCGGAGAACACATATTTAGTCAGCTTGACGTCACAAGATACTAGCAGATCCCAGGAGGAGCACGCAAAGAGGGGGGTGGGCATATAGGCAGTGCAGGGACAGTTTGTGCGGTACGTAGGCCTGTGAAGGCCGCACAGCACTTCTGAGTGAGGCAAAACGGAAGTGAGGAGTTGGTCAGGCCAAAGCCAAAGACTTAGTCAGAGGGAATCACGCTTTTCTCACAAACTCCATGTTAGCCGTTACTGTTTCCCTGGGAGGATTCACCTGGGAGGGGAGGAGGGGGTAGGCCTCCCCACCGGCCCGATGAAGAAGCAGCGGGACCCACTCTGCAGAGTGGAGCTAGGGATCGGAGCTGGCTGCAAGGCTGCCCGTGGCTTAGGCCCACGCTGAATGGGATTTGTAGCTCTTTCCTTTCTGATCTGCCCCTCGAAGGGAAAAGGAGAAACTAGGACTGCTGGGCTGGGGTCAGGCCTAGGGTGCATGGGCAGGACCTAGAGGGAAAAAATCGACAAGAAGAGAAGAACAAGGGAAAAGCGGAACGGACAGCCCAGGTTCTCCAGCAAGAGAGCATCAGATGTGCAGAGGGCAGGTTAGTTGAGGCAGATGGCTGTTTATCCTGCAATAAAGGACAGAGGGAACAAGAGAAGGTGAGACTATTCTCATTTTCCGGAGGGAGGCGGCGAGAGAAAGGTTTTTCGCTCTCGAGTTACAAGAATACGTGGAGTCGCTGAGCCAGGATTTGCCTTCTCCAGCAGATTCTGAAGCGAGTCCGTGGTGGAAGGAGAGATCAGGGCAATTAGGCCCCCTTTGTTCAAAGCTCTGACTTCCTGAAGTCTTTCTCCATTCGAGTAGCATAGGCTGTTCACCGAAATGCACTGACTCTTTAAAACTTCATTCAAAGTAAGGCGCTTAAAATGCAGTCTCACGAAGATAATCGCATTGCCCAGCTCAGAAGTACAAGCTGTTTGAGTGGAGGGGAAGGAGTCCAGACTGAGGCTTAATTCCGGCTTTATTTAAGTTAATTTACTCAGCTGTGGGTTTTACTTTTGTTTGCAAAAATAATAATAATAATGATAATAATAATAATAATAATAATACTCGAATTATTATTCTGACAACTCATCTGATAGTATTTTGGGACCAGGTTGGATTCAGTGGAAAATTTTTAAATAAGATGGGCTGATAGTGACCAGTATTACAGCTAGGCTCCCATATCCTTTCGGCATTTTAGTCTTTCTATACACCTTTAATAAAAGTAATGCTATTGTGATAATCTTAGCAATTATTTTTCCTATTAAAATAGTACTCTAATGGGATTAAGTAATAACCATTATATACGCTATTTGAAAAACTGTCTGGAATAACAATTCAATAAATATGAATTGTCAAGCTGTGAAGATTCCTTCATATGAGTGGTTAGATTTTTTTTTCCTTTCAATTAAAAATATTCATTTTTACTTTTAGGTTATAGAACTACATTATAAAATGTATTTAAGTATAAAAGGTACTTTATATTTTTATTTGAAATAAGCGTTTTTTAACTCTTAACTATAGAGAGTGTAGCACTCTTTGCATATCTGAAAACTTTGAAATTAATTGTATTGTATTTTTATTTTTCATGGGTATATTGATTTATCATGAGAGTTATTACCAAGTTGTTTAATTTAAAAAAATCTTATTACATTTTATTTGCTCATTTTAAGTATGTGTGTGGGGGGTAGTGGTGAGTTGGCTTTTGTGCATGCCATAGCACACAAGTGGAGATTGGAAGACAATTTTGTGGGAATTGGTTTTTTCCCTCCATCATTTGGGTCTCAAGTATCAAATTCAGGTCATCAGGCCCAGCCGAAAGAGCCACCTTTACTCCCTGAGCCATCAAGCTGGCTCGAGTTACTGAACTGTTTTTTTTTTTTTAAACTTCTGTCTCAGGTTTCATATATAATGCAGTGTTACCATCAAAAGTTGCTTACCAAATTCCCATCAGGGTTTCTCTAGGAAAAATGAACATTATAGTCATAACCTCATCCCATGATGCATTTCAGGCTCAAAGGAGGTAAAAAGCACATAAACTGTATCTCACTAAACTTCATGAAGGCAGAGCGATGCCTGTGGGAGTTGTGTTAAAACTACCAGCCAGGCTGAGGTGGCCATGCCCCAACCTTCAGGCGGCTATCCTCTGAACTTTGAGTGGAAGAGATTATAGGCGTAAAAATAGATATAAGAGAAAAAAAAGCAGATGCTGTCCCTACCATGTTGGGTTACTGACCAAATCCATAGAACCATATGCCAGGGTCAACACAGGGAGGCGCTTTGCAGTTATGTAAGTTATGACTGTATGGTGTCAGGGAGCAGTGTGGGGACGAAATTTTTAGAAAGCTCTGTTGGGGTTCCTGGGAGGGACATTAACACGTTACCGACTGGTTCAGAGGATACTGATTTTTCAAGATCTGCGCCTGGTTTACAGTTCCTTATAATCACAATCCCAAGAAGCAGAAAGGATATATGTGGCTTGTGTGTGTGCTTCTCTGTATGTGCTCACATATGTGTGCGTGATGTCAGGCAGTGGAGTTAACGTAATGAAGATTCAGGAGATGGTGACATCTACCCATTTTGGTCTGCTTCATCCTTCTGGGCTAAGAAAGTGAACTCTGGTGTCACACTTCACAGTATTTAGTCTTAGCCTGACAATTTGTCATTAGCCTGGTGGAAATTACTTAACCGGTGAAATGGGAATAATATTGATACCTGTCTCATGGACCACTGTGGGAATTTTTAAAAAAAGACATAATGCGGAGGGTTTAGGGGATGGCTTGATCAATAACGGGCTTGCTCTGCACGCATAGTGACCTGAGTTTGGGTTCCCAGAACTCACAGAAAAGGCAAGAGTGGCGGTACATAGCTGTAGCCTCTGTTTGGTGCCAAGGGAGTGGAGGAGCAGGTGGATCACTGAGCTGTTCAGATGAGCCAGTCTTCCTGAAGCAGCAGCCTCCCGGGTCAGTAAGACCCTGTCTTGAGAAATGTAAAGAGCAACTAGAGGAGACGTTTAATATGACCCCTGGCCTATCCATGAACACCCATGCTCATACTACATGCGAATCACATAGAACAATGCCTGGAGCTCAGTAGGTTCTTGTCTTAGTGAGTGCTCCTTTTAATTAATTTAATTTCAGACACTCAGAACTGGGGCCAGCAAACAAAAGTTGTAAGAATTTTGTTTGACTCCAATACGTGTCTGTTTTTGCCTCTTTAGGGATGAGAGGAGAATCCTACTTCATTGGAATGAGGAGCCTGGGGCAGCAGGCATCCATCCCTGAAGATGGAGGGCTTTTCTTCCTCTGCTGCATAGACAGAGACTGGGCTGTCACTCAGTGTTTTGCTGAAGAGGCCTTCCAAGCAATCACTGACTTCAATGATCTCCCCAACTCATTGTTTGCCTGCAATGTCCACCAGTCTGTATTTGAAGAAGAAGAGAGCAAGGTAAGACTCTTTTTCTGAAGCATGAGGAGATTTGACAACTGCCTCCTTTCTCATTGGATCCTGATCTTCTGGAAGTTTTTAGATGTGTTTTCTTGGCTCTGCTCTGGACATTGGTTATGAGGATCAGAAAAGCCTGGCTAGTGTAAGGTAGCTAGGGAGGTAGAGGTGTGCCTGTGTAGGTTGTGGGTGAGGTTGTGTGGACAGGAACCCAGGCCTCACTGGTTTGTCCAGCTAACAGAAGAGGTGGTATTCCAAATCTAGCCTGTAAGAGGCACTTCCTGAGTTAAGCAGAAGAGGTTGAAAACTCTGAAAATTTTCTTTCCTCTGATTCCACCAAAATGTAATGGGGCTTTCCCAAAACAACACAAAGACTTTTTAACCTCTCCACTTCTTCAGTGTGATGAGTGTTCTGGGATGGTCAGGAAAGGAGAGCTAGCTGGCCATCTGAGTTTTTCTCTGCTCTGGTGTACCTTTGTGGAGGTTGTCACCCACTGTGTTGTGCTGGTCACCAACATGGTTGCTCCATGCTTTGATATGATTGTGGACTGGGGCTGTCTTTGTATGAACATTTTCTAGTTGCTCATTTTAAGAAGCCAACTTGTGTTCGTGAAAATGTTCCCAGAAATCACAGTAAATATTCCATGTTTTGGGATTCTTCTCAACTTTCTTTCAGACTGCAGGTCTTTTAAATGGTATAGATGGTCCAATCTTACTGCATAAATGTGGATTCCAACTGATAAATATTTACTGTCATACCATATTGTAAAGCATTGGTATTTTCTAAGGGAAATGGTTTTTCCCCCTAAACTGAAGCGTGAAGCTCTGTATGGGCTGTGAACACTTTCTGATTGCCATTTCATACACTTTAGCTCTTTTTATTTCTAAAGTCCAGACACTGTTGACTTAGCACAGCTAATTGGAAGTTTGGTTTCTGAGTTTTATTGATTTTCGTGATTGTTCTTAATGAGCCACAGAGAAAAGCATTGTGTGTGTGTATGGTGGTAGTGGGGCTTGGGATTATTTCAACCCATTTAAAGGCCCTGTATAGCAATATTGTTTTGGCCTTGAACAATTGAAACTGTGGGCTGAAAATAGCTTGAAGTGCAATAAATTATCTGTGATTAGGAGCTTCAGGGCCATGATTACCAGGCTATTTAAAGCAAGAAAGTAGCACATGCCATGAAGAAATAGGATTTTTCTTCTCGGATTAGAAAGCAGATTATAAAACAGATTATCGTTTATTTGGGGTAAGTTATTGGCTCTGAAATATACTTGCCATGAACTATAAAATAAGGCTCTCCATTTTTTTTTTCTTGTGCTTTCCATTTATCAGAGTGTCACAGTGAAGAAGATTCTCCTTGGAGACGTAGTGGAGGTTTTTATTCTTTCATGATTAAACACTACCAGTCAGTTGAAACAATAGCTACCTGGGAAGGTACTGATATTTTTAGAAGTGCTATTGTGTCCTGGAGAGATGTGAACAAATTCACCCTGGGTCAGGAAACTGATGACATATGAAAGTAACAATTCCATCTTGGCGAACTAAATGGGTTTATGAGACCTACTTAAAGGAGCATAGGTAAAGGGTAAATTACAGGGGAAGAAATTACTCAAAAGTAATTGAAAGTTGCTTCAGCATGAGTGCAGCTCAGGAAAGCCAGAACCCTGGAGTACACTGCATGATTGCAGGCAGTTTAATAGACGGGACAGTGTCTCAGCTCCTCAGTACTCTTCATTGCTCACATAGCCTTGGGAAGGAAGTGGATTTCTGCAACCAGTAAGTTTTAGGGATTTCCTGGGAAGTCTGAGTTGTTTATTTCCTGACTCTCTATCACCTCCTTTAAAATTTTCTGAGTCTTAATGAGCTTCCCTTTAGAACTTCCTGGTTTTTGATGACCTTCCCTCTAGCGTGGGGTGATTTAATCTGGAGAACATATTTGCATGCATTTCTTTCAAGACATGCTGATCAGCAGAGTTTAAATTTTGAACCCTGAAGGATAAAGGGCCTAGGGGCAGCATTTATGAGAAGACTGTGCCCATTTCTTTTTTTTTTTTCATTTTAAAATATTTTATTATCCTTTATTACAATTTATTCACTTTGTATCCCAGCTGTGGCCCCCTCCCCCATCTCCTCCCAGTCCCTCTTCTCCCCCTATGCCCCTCCCCTAGTCCACTGATAAGGGAGGTCACACTCCTCTTCTATTTGACCCTAGCCTATCAGGTCTCATCAGGACTTGTTGCATTGTCTTCTATGGTCTGGCAAGACTGCAACCTGGGGCAAGTGATCAGTGAGCCTGCCACTGAGTCACCTTCGCTTTCTCTGGCATATTTCATTTCATAATGAGCCAAACACTTTCAAAGAGACTTTCTCAAGATATAGATATATACTAAACCTCTTTTGAGATGATTGAGGGAGATGAAACCTATGCTATGGGGCTAGAGATATGACTCAATAGCAGAGCAGTTTATTAACATGGCTGAGGCTCCAGGTTTAATACCAGCACTAAAAGATCAAAGAGTAATATTAAAGCTTAACTTATATGAATATCGATGCGAATTCAATTGTTTATACTCTTTCAATAATAGATTTGGAAAAAATATTACAAACAATATGTTATTTGTCTTGTAGAAACATCTTTTGATCTTCTTTTTTTTTTTTTTTTTCAATGCAGTTTATTCAGGAACCTTGAACAATCATCTGACCCTGGGGAAAGCCAGCCCACAGCTTAAATAGCCTCTGGGTAGCCAACCCCAGCGTGCCACGTGGGCAATGCAGATAGGTCCACATACATGGAAGCAAGCCAGATCCTCAGCCTTAGCCAAATGTGGAATTGTTCGGGACAGAGAGCACTCACCATTGGGAAGGTGGAAGGCGGAAACCAGCTCCATCTTTAAGGCATAGCATTCCACAGCTCTCTACAGTTCCCCCTTTTTGTTTTAGATGCATCAGGCAAGAGTAGCGGTCTGATCTCTGATATTAGAAATAAATTGGGACTTTGTACTGATGTTCATTTAGGTGTCATCCACCCAAAGAGCATCAGACCCATCCGATACCTTTTTCTCAGAGGCGGGACCTGGGGCATCAACCCGCATGCAATCAGACATGCTCTTCTCTGGGTCCAAGACTGTGCCCATTTCTATGTGGATCTTCTAAGTTGTGATTGGAAATTGGGCTACGAAATGTTCTCAACTAGTTTTTCCTCAAAGTTGTTGTGTAACAGTATGAGATGGAATTTAGTTTTAAAGTAATCTGATAATACATTTGGTAAATATGATATAATAAGAGGGAACCCATTTTACATGATTGAGATACTGATTTATAGCCAAGGAGGTGGATTTTTAAAAATTAATACATTATTTATTTAGTGTGTATAAGTGTGTATGTGGAAGTCAGAGGATAACTTACAAGAGTTGATTCTCTCTTTTCCATCATGTGAATCTGTTATTGAACTCCAATTGTCAGGCTTGATGGCCAGTGCTTTTACCGGTTGAGCCATCTCTCTGGGTCAGTAGCTACATCATTAGACTTGATAAAGCAGACAGGAACTCTTCTAGCTTGGTTCCGTCTTACAACCACCAGTTGTGGAAAGTTTCTAGAATATTAAATAATCGGATGTAGAATCAGCTCTGATTTAGTCAAATATTCATGTATGCACACATATTACATTTGGTATGCATATTTATTACAATACATGCTATAGGTATGTATCATATGATATAGTATACACAGTCTTATAATACATAAAGAGCTTCTCCTGTGACTTGGTTAGTATTTGCATGCCAAATGTTCCTCAGAAGCACATGTGTAGGCTTTTTCTCCAGAGTGGCAATACTGAGAGTGTGGTGCCTTTAAGAGGCGGAGCCTAACAATGGCTCTTTAGGTCACATAGTCACCCAGGCCTGTTGTATCCCAACCATGAGGTAAGTGACGCTGCTCTGCCGTGATGTGTTGCCTCAACACAAGCTCAAAGCATCATGGGTCGTGGGCTGAATCCTCCCAAAGTGTAAACCTGAATCACCCTTTTCTCCTTGTAATTCGATCACTGGTATTTATTGTGCAGTAACGGGAAAGTAACATGGATCTCTGGTGTTTCAATAATCTTTTGAAATTTAAATAATTATATGTACATAGATGGATGTGCCTGCTTATCTGCATATGTGCCACAGGCGTGTAGGTACCCCAGGAGGCCAAAAGAGATTATTAAAGTCACTGGCGCTGGAGTTACAGGCAACTGAGTACTGCTGGACCACACAATGTAGGTGCTGGAAACTAAACTCAAGTCTGCTGTAGAAGCAGTACATGCTCTTAATCATCTTGAGTCATCTCCCCAGGACCCAGTTTTGCCACAATTCTGCTAAATATATGTATACCTTATTCCACAAGGATATTATTTCCTCAGGATCCAGCTTTCACAGATCTGAGCCTCAAAGTCTGATGATGGACATGTTTTCCAAAGAATGCACCATTTGGACATTCTGTCAGAGTGGGAGGTAATTTTAGACTGAGAGAAAAGAAACAGAAAGCATCCTCGGTCCCCACGTTTGCCTGTGAGCGGTGGGGGGGGGTGGGGGTGGATGGTGGCAATTGTTTTTGTATTGTGTTGGGGAAGACGTGTTCTGTAGCCTGGAATTCCATCAGAGAGGTGATGCTTAGCTTTCATTTCTATGGCCCATGTGAGTGGGTGGAAACACATGTGACTAGTCATGACTTGGTGCTTTCATTTGGTCATGATCTACTTTTGAATTATGCTATTTGGACGTTGATTTTTTAGCCTGTTGGTATAATTATTGTAAAGCATTCATTTTAAGTTTCTTAGCTGGATAAAAACTCAGGCCTCTGCTTTCTATTGTGAGTAGTATTTCAAGAGTCTCCTCTCCATCCTCCTATGTGTCTGAGATGCCTTTTCTAGGGCACTGTCTTTTGCAAGGTAAGTCAGGAAATACTGAATCGGATCCCTGGTATCACAGGGAATTATCCAGCCATTTTTGTTTCTGCTTAAGTATTCTCCTGTGCACATTTCTGCCATCCTTTAAAATTTTTTGTTTTAACACCTGATGCACATTTTTTAAACAGCTTTATGAGGGTTTTGACGTTCATTCCAATTTTCAGTCAGGCAGGATTCTGAAAGATCCCATTTTGATTTAACGCTTTGGCAATAAGTGAGCACAGACTTCAGCATGGCTTGTTGTGGTCCAGATGGTTGTGTTCTGTTTATATAACACAAAGGATAACCAGAGCTGGAGAAACTGGCACGCAAAACCAACAAACACAGATTGCTGTTTGCATGATGCAGCCTGAAGTATAAATATTTTTTGTGTCGAATCTGTTTAGAACTGAACTAACTCTTCAAAACATTCAATACCTGGAAATTCCTATGGTTCATTTCCCTCTAGTATGGCCCACCCTCACTGGCCTTTCTGGATCCCGCTGTACTCTGGAGTCTTGAGGTGGCTAAGGGTGGAAGGAGTGACCTCATGCTGCCATGGGTCTGCTTGATAGGACCTTTGAAGGGAAAGAACAGCTATGAAATATTTATCTAAGCACAGTTGAGTAAGATGCCAGCAAGGTGATTTCATACTGGCTTTTAAAGCATTTACATTTTAATTTGATAATGATAATGATAACAATAACAGCACTCTCTGTAGTAACCATGCTGTGAAGTGCCAGGTGACTTTACAAGTGTTTTATAAACACCAAGCCTTTCTACGGTCACGCCCAACTTTGTAAGGTAGGCTCTTTCTGCCCTTCTACTTCCTGGGCACGTGGCAGGATTCCATAGCTTTGAACTTGCCAAGCTGTTTTGTCTGGGGTGTGAGCAGGACTTACTTGTGTCATTTCTAGAGCAAACATTTGATTACCAATGTTGTCCTCTGACAAATGTACTCTTCGCTCAGCTGGGGTACCCGGCATTGTATTCTAACGCCTGCTCGAGAACTGTGGGTATCAGAGTGTGGACAATGACAGTAGAGAGAAGGGGTCTTGGCAACCAGTAATGAACATAAAATATAGCAAGACCAAACAAACACAATAAGGTTCTGTTGAGAGGCTACTGGGACCAGGGGTTTGGTGTTGAATGAATGGGCCTATCTAGGTGGATAGTGTCATTATGCTCATTTTCAGACAGACCCAGTAAACATGATTCCACAGCCAGCAGTGACTGAGTCGGGGTGCAAGCTGCCACCCGCTGGAGTCCACGCACTTAATGTTTACTAAGTAATACTGCCTTCCAGCATGGTATGGTAGTTGGTATCAGTAACACAATGATGAATATGACATGCATACACTGCTTGAATTTACACTCTGTCCAGAGAGATCAGTTCAAGATATGCCAACAAGCAGTAAACAGTAGAGATTGGGACACTGTCAGATCCAAAGAACACTTAACAGACTTCCATCTGCCTTCATTGTCTCATGCAATTTTTTTAAAAAAAAATAAGAAACATTTGTAGTTACAGCAATTATTATTTCAAATGGATTCTAGCCTCATGGACATGAGCTTACAGGTCTAGTTCTATATCTTTTCATTTTTAAAAATTTGCTTTTAATTATGCATTGGTGGCAGGGTGGTGTTAAAGGTCAGAAGGAGGCAAATTCCCTGGAGCTGGAATTACCGGCAGCTGTAAGCCACCCAGTGTGGATGCTGGGAACTGAGCTTGGGGTCATGCAAAAGCAGTGTGGACTCCTAACCACTGAACCATCTCTCCAGGTCCATGTGTTGTACTTCTCATAAAGGGACCATCTCAAAGCACTCTGGGAATCCAGAGGGATACTGATATTGAGAGTCACGCAGTTTTCACTCAGCTTGACTGCTTTGAGCCTGTTCCTTTTTATTTTTATTTTTGAGTAAACAAACAGTGGTCTAGTCTGATATCGCAGACATGATGAAGACATCATAAAGAACTCTCCAAGATTATCTTCTATGGGTGAGACTATAGTTGGTAGGGGGCAACATGGAAATGCAATACTTTGTCTAGAGGTGCAGTCTATTGTCCCCTGTCTGCATTCTAGGCTATGGAAAAATCTCTAAAACCTGAGGCTCTTTTTGGAACTCATTTTGAAACCAAGCTTCATTTGACCTAATTCACTTAAATCTGAGCAGAGCAGAGGTGAATCGCTTTCCCTGTGAATATTCATGTTTTTCTCTGCAGCAGCTTTCCTCTTTTTAAATACAAGAAGCTGCCATTACATAACGGGTAGCACCGTATTAAATGTCTACACCCCAAAATTTGAATCCCAAACGCATCAGGGCCCAAGGATTTCAAACAGTAGAGCTGTAAGATATAAAATAGAAGCTACCAGGCTGGAGAGATGGCTCAGTAGTTTAGACCATTTGATGTTCTTCCAGAGGACAGTAGTTCATTTCCCAACACCCACACTGGGTACCTCACAACCTACTGACAGCACAAAGGTCCTAACACTCACAGAGAGCAACTAGAGAAACCAAGAACATTAAGCTCACTGAGTTGTCTTTTTAAGGAAAAAGAGGTATACCTTGTTTTCTGTCCACAAGACCGGGACTGGAGGTAGTGCTAGCAGCTAGAGTCTAGAGAGGCCAGCCCAACAGTGGAGTCTACTGTAGCAAGCCTGGGCCTTGAATCTGTAGGTTTAGACCAGGGATTTTAGTCTTTTGGAGCTTGGGGCCACAGGAGCATACCTCAAACCTGGGGCTACAGGGACTGACAGATTATTGGATAGAGGGTACCAGCCTGATGACAGGGCTGTAGGGGTTATGCTTGTTGGAAATAAAACACATGTTGAAGCCAACATGCTCCCCTGTATATGCATATTACTGACGTGGATGACCTCCAGACAGATTCTCACATAACTGTAGTTTTCTCCGACACTGGCCTTGATGCAATCTTCCTCGTGCTGTTCCCAGCCTTTTTTTGTGAAAAGCTTCTGGCAGATGGTCTGGTATGGATCCATAGGAGAGTCCTTTAGTCCAAAACGTAGATAGTTACTGTCACATGCCATTCACTTGGAGAGCTCGTACTATAAACGGCTTGGATAAGTCGCCCACATATTGTTCTCACTCTCACCTTCATACTGAAGTCTAATTTGAATAATTTTTTATATTTTCAGCTCATCTTCTTGTGCTGATACACTCAGGCGTTTAGCCAACGTTTAACTGAACATGCAGTTAAAATGGTGACCAAAGACACCTCAGATTTCCCCAGCATTCACTTACCATTTGGAAATACAGGAAAGGTTCGAAGGTCTTTTACCCTTGAAACCCAGCTCAGGGCCCTCTGTTCCTTCCTTCCCCTAAATTCAAGTCTGGAAAATAGTCTCTAGAAATAAAATTGGCTATATCAGAGTGAAATTTCCAGTTAAACAATATAAGACAGAACTCGCACCATTCAACAGCGCGACTCAAGTGGAAGGCAACTGTGATGAACCTGCATCGTGACCTTGCTTTGCAAGGGTGCTTCAAACAGGCATTCTCGAATAACTGTTGTAAACACAGTATAAAGTGTTTGGGATTTCTAGACAAGACTGACTCATTAAGACCACAATCTGGGTGTGGTCTTAAATTTAGGAGTATGTTGAACACATGGATTGGCAAAAATTCCTTCAGGAAAAGAACAGTGCGTGCACAGGAGCTGAAGTCTACAACGTAGAAGGCTCTAGAAAGCATGCAATAGAGATGACTTAAGGCTGGGCGACAAGCTCACAGGAAGGGCATGTAGCAAAGGGTTACCTGCGATGGTTATCTACTGGGAGAGCATCCCTGGAAAATAAGGAGGATATGAACTATAGAGGCTGGAGTGGGAACTACCAGCTAAATGTCATCATCAAATAGTGCCGCAAAGGACTTATTGAAGGGATGGTGAAGGACTTTCACTCTTTTGTCCTGTATACTTTTTTTCCTTGTGGGTAGGAGTGACATTTATTTACAGTGGTTTGTTATTGTTGGGGCCATTTAAACTGCGACAGGACAGTGGGTGTCATTGTCCTCAGCATGGAGTCCTGTTTTCTTTCTCCTCTGGATGGTGCTTGGGAATCTAATGAGTTGCAACTAATCACCTGCCAGATGAGAGGCCCAGTGTGGGGCAGATTTGAAAGCCACTGCGGGACCTTCCCTGCCACCTTAACCTTTATTGAAATGACTAGAATGTTCCAGAGGCATATTTAGTGTCTTGCTTCTCTGTGGTGCTGAGTGACCCCCTGTAGCCCAAAAGGCTGGCAATCTACTTCCAATGTCCCACGTATAATGGTGGCAGCGGGAAGAACTAAACCTTATACCGACAGTTGAGGACACCTTGTTTTTGTGCCAAAGAGTAGGTAAGCATGTATCCACTTGGGGAAATAGACACTGAGTTCCATTTAGCTTCTGATGATGTTAAAAGACCTGGAATCCTGGACCCCATTCTACTGTAGTGGTTTGTTTTGGTTTGTTTGTTTGTTTTTAACTATAGCGCTTGCAATCCTTTTCATACGATTTATATAAGATCTACTTTGAAGCCTACTCTGTAGCTCATGAAAAGGTGCCTGAATGGGCTGCAGTAATGAGTGTAGGCTTCCTGGGGAGAAGAAGGAGGGTTGGTGAAGGTGGACCCTGTCCTCTGGGCTATGTGCCTGCTCCCCCAAGCCAAGGACAGGATGGGTGAGCAGCTGGAGGGCACACTTGATTTCTTTCTCTATTTTTCTGAGACCAAGATATTCTGAGAAGTGCACAAGAGACAAAGAGTGGGTTAATTGTTCACCAGTCAGTTTTTTTCAAGACTCACAGATTTAAAGATGAATTCTTAAGTTACATCATCAAAGAGAATTGGTTCTTTCAGAGGCAGCATCAGAGATGGAGCCCAGGGGAAGGCCGAGCTTTGCGGGTATTTTCCTTGCTCTCAGTAGCTGAAGATAGTGGGCCTTCCTCCTGCCTTTCTTGGGTTCCTTCTTGCTGGCCTCTATTTTGTTGTACTGGAAGCCCTGACCCCACCTAGTGATTATCAAAGAAAATCAGACACGTTAACTAAAAGCTATAATACTCTGCTAAGAAGACTGAAGCAGGAGGATTGCCATGAGTTCCAAACCAGCTTAAGATACATAGTAAGACCCTGTCTCAACATTCCTCCCCCACAACAAATCAACAGAAGAAACAAAACTCCAGGGTAGCCATCCTGCAGGCCTGATATTTAGCTCAGTGGATAAATGGTATCAATGCAAATGGGCTGAGTACCACGCCTTGATACCTAGAAATCCACATGGGGAGAGCAACACCCGTGGGTTCTCCTCTGACCTCCACATGCTCATGGCATGCTCCTGTTCACATGCTCACAGATCACATGACAGCATTAGGAGGCCCCCACTCAGCTCCACTAGGGTGTCGTCGCTCACCCAGTATTGTTGCTTGTATAACCTTGGAGAGGGGCCTGGTGAATCCTTCTAGCTTTGTGAGCTTCCTGTGCCCGGTGGGTTTTCTTGAGTTTCCAGAGGGAATTTAATGAGTCTCCTTCCTCCTCCCAGGAGGAAATGTTTTAACTCAGAGAAAGTAGACATGCAGCAACAGCATCGAGCTTACACTATACCATTTCCTAAGCCTTGTCCAGGCACATGCTAAAGTATGCAGGCTAAAAACCCAGGGAAGGCCAGTGACTGAAATATGCTGCTGTGCTGGTTAGGGTTTTAGTTAGTTAGTTTGGTTTGGTTTTTTCAAGATGGAGTTTCTCTGTGTAGTCCTGGCTGTCCTCTGTAGACCAGGCTGGCCTCAAACTCAGAGATCCATCTGCCTCTGCCTCCCAAATGCTAGAATTAAGGCATGGTGCCCCCGTCACTACTGCCTGGTTGTACTGGTTAGTTTTCATGTCAACTTAACATAATCAAGAGTCATCTCTGGAAAGCATCCTAATACAGCATTATCTAGATCAGGTTGACCTGCGGGTCTGCGGGTCGCTCCGTGGGGGATTGTCTTGACTCTTTGTTAACATGGGAGGACCCAGTTCACTGTGGGTGGCACCCTTCTCTGGTTTGAGGCCCCAGACTGTGTAAGAGTAGAGAAAGCTCGCTGAGCACACCCCTATAAAGCGAGCAAAGATGTGCATATTCTCTTTGCTCTTGGCTGTGGTTGGGATGTAACCATATAGTTGAGTTCCTGGCCTTGACTTCCCTACATCTGGTCGCTTCATGGTCCTACTGCCTCACGACAGTGGAGCAGCCCCAAACCAGGGCTGCTGCTCTTGCTGTTGTGCTAGAGAGAGTGCATGTTTTTTTTTCCCTTGTTTAGTGTTGTCCTCAGAGGAGACCAACCATTACCTTCCTCAGTCCAACTAGCTGCCAGGCTTGTTGATTGTTGACACTCCTTCCTAGGAGGAGGGAGTGTTCAGGGTCATTGGACCCACAGCAAATATTCCAGCCACTTCTCCGAGGCATTTGTATGCAATTTTGTCCTAATTATGTGTGGGCTTGGGTACTGGGGGAGTGCTAGGGTATGTAGGCTGGGAAGATTAGGGAAGAGGACTTTGTCTATGTAGCTACAGAGCCACCATGATCCATGTCTGCTGAAGTCTTCCTAGTACAGCTACTCTGGGGTCATCGATGTGCCTGTTGGAATCCTTCACCCATGCCCTTAAGGAAGCCCAATAAACCCATTGATTCTTCGGGTAAACTTTGATGGACTCATACTTTGCTTTGTCACTGAGACATTAGAAGTAGATGTAGGGTAAGCATTGACCTTACCCCAGGGAGAAAATTCTGGCAACACTTGTCTTCAGCAGTACCATGCATGTGGATCACAGTCACTTGTGGTGAGGTCGGATGAAACCTCCCAGGCCCTCATTTGTAATCAACACTCCTCTCCTTCCTCCCAGGCCCTATTCTGAGGAGGATGACTGATGAGTAAGGGTGTCAGGGGGATGTCACTACCTTTAACTTTGGGTGTCTCCAAGCCCCCCAACAACTGACCCAAAGGACAGGACAGGCTCTGCGTATTGTGTAAGTGACCTGCACTCCCTCTCTTTCCCCTGCAGCTGTAATGTTTTGCTTTCCTCAGAAGGTGAGCTGTGAGCTTGCTTATTTTAAACCTGCAACCTGTGAGGAGAAAGGGGTGTTCTTTGACAGCATTGCATCACTGGAGCCTCTAGGTGTTGAGTCATCAGTATTTTTAGGCAGCACCATGCTTTTTTTGGTTGTTCTAAGAATAGCCTCTGTGTCTGGACTCTACCGAATGTCACCCCAGTAAGGATTCTGTCACCACTCTGCAGTTGGGACAGAATGCATTCTCCAAACCCACAGCCAGCCCTCAGTAGAACTTCACCGTTTCGGGTTTTCTGTGGTCAAGAAAAGGCCTTCATCAGGGGCTGCCTTTTAATGTTGATCAGTCCTTTGCCACACGTCCTGACTGCTGTGGACAGTGTGGCTAATGAGTATTCACAAGAGCAGAGGACCTGTGTTTGGTTCCCAGCACCCACATCAGATAGCCCACAGCTGGCTGCAAGTCAAGCTCTAGAGGGATCCAATGCCTTTGGCCTCCACAGGCAGCTGCACCTGTGCATAAACTCACACATATACACACAATTAAAAGTAAAAATAAAACTTAGACAAACAAACAAACAGAACAAGGTAAGGACCCCTCCATCCTAAGGGTCCTTTCGTGTCTGCAGTTAAAGTCCACTCGGTGTTAGAAACTTTAATTAGTGCCTTTACTCTGTTTGCAAACTTCCCAAGGCACACCATGTGTGCCATGCTATGTGTCCCATGGTTTAAATGACTTGAGGTCCCCGATGTTAGGACCATGAGGTGAAAGGTGATGCTGTTGAATTTTATGCCAAGTAACTCTTAAAACAGTCCAAATAAATGCTGTCACAGGCTATTAAGCTAAATAATCGCATAAACTGTAAATTAAACCATCCTGGAACTTGATGACAGAGCAGTAAAACCGAAGATCCATCCAGCTGTATGGTTCAGAGCGAGGCTGGTTTTCCCATTGCCTGTTCAGTGCTAAGGCCTAAATGCGGTCGACGTATTTTATGTGACACTTGAGAGCTCTGAGGAGTCCTAACGATTTGTGACGACAGCCAAGTGCTTTTCCTGCCGTGGCAGCTGCTTGGAACAAAATGAGGCAGTTGTTTGATATTACACTAGAGTGTCCCTTTTATGTCTTGAGGTGACAGAGGAACTGTCATATGACCTACCCAGAGTGGCTGGAAGGGTGAGAGCATTCTGGGAAAAGAGAGGAGCACTTTGAGCCACTTATGCCATGTACTAGTTGATTCTACTTTTGATTATTGATTTTTTTTTAAACAAAATGTTTTATTTCTTTTTTTTTTCTAATTGAATGTGTGTGCATGTAAGCTCAGGTTCCTGAAGAGGCCAGAAGGGAGTATCAGATCCCCTGGAGCAGAAGATACAGGCGGTTGTGAGCTGCCAAACCTGGTTGCTGGGAACTGATGTTGGGTCCTCTGGAAGAGCAGTACTTGGTCATAATCACTGAGCCACCTTTCCAGTCTCTGCATTAGCTTTTGCCAAAAGCACAATCCTTCTTCCTGTAGGGGTCATTCTGTCTCTAGGGAAATGGTGGCATTAAGGGAAGGGGTTCTAATACATGAGTTCAAGTTCAAAATTAAATTCTACTTCCCATTCGTTGTGTGATCATAGGTAGTTCATTTAAGTTCTCCAGATCTTATGTTTAAATATTCCTGCAAGGTTGATTGACTGGTGTGTGTGTGTATGTGTGTGTGTGTAGTGTGTATGTGTGTGTGTTTGTATAGTGTGCATGGAGGTATGTGGGACGAGCTTACATGTGTAATTATGCATATATGCTGGCCAGTTGACAATAGACACTTCTACCTTATAGATTGAAATAGAGCAACTATAAATACCAAGCCCAAACAAATGGCATTATGGGCTGTTAAACTAAATAAGCATTTAAATTGAAAATTAAACCGTGGAACTTGATGTGAGAGCAATAAAACGGAAGATCCACCAGCCTAGAAATAAAATTCTATGGTGCAGGGTGAGACTGGTTTTTCCCATTGCCTACTTAATGCACGACCCAAATGTGATTGATGTATTTTACGTGACACTGGAGAGTTTTGAGGCGTCCTAATGACTTGTGAGGAACTCAGAGCTCATTGATTGAAGCTTACTGATGCACTGATTCAACCCTTCTCGGTATTCAGCTTGCCCTAGGCATTCTCTGTCTCTACCTTCTGGAATTACAAGTAGGTCGCCGTACCCACCCAGAATTTACATGGATTCTGGTCTTACTCCAGTCCTCATGCCTGTCCTGAATGCAAATGCTTCCTCCTGGATCAAGTCACTGCCCCACCAAGATTGCTGATATTTAGCTCCTGAAAATGTCTCATTTCCTTTGAGGTGAGAGATTAGTTTTTGCACCAGCGCTTCATAGGGTTGTTGTCATATGCTTGTTTGAGGCTGCAGGGAGAGGAGGCACAGCTCCCACTGATGTTCCCAGCAGCTAGAGTTTTAGGGACCCTAACACAGGCCAAACAGGATCCCTGGTTTCCTCACTGAAACTTGCAGGACTAACTGGCACAGTGAAGCAGAGAGGAGGGATTTACTAAGGATGCTTTAATATGAACTTTTGCATGAGGATTATAAGACAAAGACAAGCTCTGAAGAAAGTAAGGCACACTCAAGGGTGGGCCTTGGCTCCTCTAGGCTTTCTGATCGGTGGTTCTGACGGCACCTGGTAGGACTACCAAGCATCAGGTGAAAGTCTTGCTCACAGGATACAGGATGGTAACTTATTGTTCCTGTAAACAGTTTCATTTGAGATTCTCAGGTAAGGTCTGGGGAAAGAAACAAGGCCCTGTCCAAGGTCACATTCATTCAAGCCTCAAGCCTGGGTTATGCTGTTATGCTGATTTTTGATATAAGGTATCTATGAAATTATGCTGTCAGCCTTAAAACAAACGTTGCTAATTGTGTGGCATTTCTGCTTCTCAGCCGGCGAGGAGTTTCGGTGAGAGTCTGAAGGCAGGCTCTTTTGTCTGTCATATCTCTATGATTTTTCTGTCTACTTATCCTGCCTTGTCCTCAGAAAATGTCACATATTTCCTCAGCGCACCGAGGCGTTCACAATCCTCTGCCCTCATTCCTCAGCACTCATCGGTGGACAGTTTCCTTTAAGTGGAATGCATAGTTTGAGCTCCTGGGGCCAAAGGAGGGCTCAGTGCTTAAGAGTGTGAAAGACAAATGAAGAATAATCTTGGTTTTGCAGAGAGGAGCATGCTAACAATGCAAAAGGAGGTTGGCAAGGCGATTTCTTTTTGTATAAACAAGTGTGCCAGAACCCAAACAAGCTCTCCAGGGCAGGAAGTTTATTTGATTTTGATTCTAACACAGGTGTTATCTGTGTCTTTCCCCTGCCGGATGGCATCTGACCTTATAGTCTTTCGCAATTGGCTAGTATTAAAAGAGTAAGCACAAAGCAATGAAGGAAAGTGGAAAGAAACTGGCCTCCGCAAGCCACCAAGCCCTGAAATTGCAGTGGGACCTTTGCATAGACAGAAGCTGGACCAGTTGGGAGAGACTTTAAAAATTAACATGATAGTTCTAGAAATTGGGTATTTTTATGGAATATCAGCTCTCAAAAGGCTCACTCTCTTTAATAGAAAGCAAATAAACAAACAGGAATTTCTCACACTTGCTATCCTTGCAGAGGGCCTGGATTTCATTCCAAACACCCACATCTTGGCAGGGCATAATTGCCAGTAACTCCAGATTCAGGGGATCCAATGCCCTCTTCTGGTCTCTGTGGGTACTACATGCATGTGGTGCACATACAGAGAAACACACACACACACACACACACACACACACACACACACACACTTTTTTTTTTTTTTTAAGATGGGCTTCAGCCATTTGGCAATTTATGTATCTTCTTCATGCAACATTTATGTTTCCTGAGAACTTCTGCCACAGTCAGAACAATTTGTTTTAAAGTTTTCTGAACAAGCGTGTGAGTCCCACCCTCCTGTTCTAGTGTGTTGACCTCTGATTCCGTTTCTATTAGAAAACTGGATTGGTTGAGCAAACCTTCACTGTGGGCAATTCAAGACATTTTAGTTCTTAATTTTGGAAAAGAAAAATCTGAATGCAAGAGGCTTTTCATCACTGGTGTCCCGTCCTTGCCAATAGCAAACTGTAAGTATCTGCTCCTCGTGACAGGCCCTTTAAATGGATCCGGTGACTGCACAAATGCTATCTGTTCCATTAGAAAGTGAAGGCAGATGAAAGCCGAGCCTTGGAACAACCAGATAATAGTTTTTCATTTTTGTTAAGTACCTAAGAGCTCTACACAGAGGCTCCAAACACTTTCCACCACCTATCCTCTGAGGAAAATAGTGGTCTCAGCAGCTCAGCCAAAGGCTGGTGTCAAGTGACTTTTCTCTGGGAGAAAATGTAAAGGGGATTTGAGAGTGAGCCATAACTCTAATATTCTTAATATTTCCTATGATTAAAGATGTGATTTCAAGAAATTGTTCTTGTTCTTGTTGGGGGAATGGGAGGGAAGGATAAAAGGGGGGTGGGAAGGAGAGAGAGAGAGAGCATGAACGTTGAAGTCAGGACTTCAGGCTCTGCCCATTGAACTCTCTCTCCCATCCATTGAATCACTCTCAAGATGATCCTAGGTAGCCAGTATGGACAGGATGAAAGTGAATCCAGGGGATGCAACCTTTTCAAATGTCTTTCGGCACAGGTAGTTATACTAATTATTGCTTTGCCCAAAGTGTAAGAACATTTTGATCTATTAATATATAAAAATGTCATCATTAATAAGTAATTCATCACTGTGAAACATGTTTAATTGTCAGGCAGTTTGCTGACAGAAACAGTCCTAATATGGGGGGTGAGTGTCCTGGAAACTCACACCGAAGCTCATACTCTGGAACACCAGATATTTAATGCCGATGGTTGTGGGCATGGAGCCTCCTGGTGCTCCATAGGATGACTAGCTTGCTTGTGGCCGCCTCTGTGCCCTAAAGGGTGTGTAGGTACCATCCTTGTCCTCTATGCCTGCATGCCATGGTCACACCATTTCACAATAATCAAAAATGTCCCCAGACATTGCCCGAGTCTCTGGCCTCCTTGATAAATAAGAGGCTGGATATGTCTTCTCTACCTAATCTAGAACTTCACGTTACTGGCTATGCTGCGGAACTCAGGTGTCACAGTGTGTGCCCCAAGCCAGGTCCAGCCACCCATCCTCAATAAGCCACCTTGAAGATTTTAAATTAATAGAGAAAAGCAAAAAGGGAGGTTGGTTCAATGTGGTGACACTGGGAAAATGGACAAAGAAGTCAAGTGAATGAATCCCTCAGGTCTGTCTTTGGGGCCCTGAAATCAAAGTTTTAATAGAGGATCCAGAATACACACATCTAGGAAGTCCGGTTAGTGGGTCTCCTTGTCTGGGCTGGGCTTGAGTCCCAACCTGTAAGGTAGTCGAAAAAGTAGTTACAACTATGTGAAATCTTCTTCCTGAAGACACATTTTCCCTCTGGCTGGCCTGGTACCCCTTCCTTCTCCCATTATGAGATTCCCAGGGAAGTTCCCATTTATATGGGGACCACTGTTTGAACAGTCTGAGAGTCAGACTGAGAGCATAAATGTCCCATTAGAATCTCTTTGTTTCTGCCTGCTGGTAACAGTTAGAAATAGCAGGAGGGACCACAAGAAGCGTCACTAAAGAGATTCACTTATAAAGCTTCAACTCAGTTAGGTACATTTGAGAGACAAGCAGTGTGTATATGTGTGTATTGTTGTTAGTGGGAGTGAGTTATACCTGTGTTCCCACTGATATGGAGACCCGGAGGTCAGTCTTAGTATCCATCCTCAGAAGCCACCAATTTTGAGATAGGGTCTCTTACTAGGACCTGGGGACTCTCCAACTAGGCTAGGCTGGCCCACCTGATAGTGTCAAGAATCTGGCTGTATCCACCTCCCTAGTGTTGGGATTGCATGAACACACCACTATAAGCTGAGGGAATTTATGAAATATTTGGTTATTCCGGCACTCAGTCAATGTGGTTAATATTCTGTGTTCCAGGAATAACAGCCACCTTGTCGGGTACGTCCTCTGAACAAGGCCTGAAGGGAGACTGTGCCGCATCCCCTGCTCACATGCATGCTGGCCAGCTGGTAGGAATTTCGGAGTCCTAAAGATAAACCAGTGAGCATGAGAGAACCACGTGGAAGTCCTAGATTAGCTTTGTATAAACAGACCGCTTTATCAGGGCCATTTTATGGTTACACCTAGTATGTGATGATGTGGCTTCTCACTAGCTCAGCTACCATGAGCAGCACGTCACATGGCCTGAAGCCAGCCATCAAAGTGCTGATACCAGAAAAGTGAGCAAACTCCTCTAAGGCAGGCATATTAGTCACCTGCCACCATCACTGCCACGCACCAGGATGCCAGGCTTGTGGTGTTCAGGCCAACATAAATTTTTATCTGAATTTGGTAATGGAATTATTTTTCCATGCACCTATATGGAAGGGTATGAATCTGTGATCCCAGCATTTGAGGGACAGAGAAGGCTGAATCCCTAGAGCTCATTTGCTAGCCAATCTTGCTCAGTCAGTGAATTCCAGGTTCAGTGAGAGAGCTGGCATACATGCAAACACACACATACACACACACACAGAAAGAGAGAGAGACCTGTGGCCTCCACATGTATACAGACATGAACACATCAGAACATGTACTACACCACACAAAGACATGTATATGTATGATAATATTTTTAAAATAACACAGGGATAATTTTGTTCAAAACTATTCCCGTTCTGAGATTTATAGTGAATGGTTGCAGTGACGATTGTACATCTTTATCATCTACCTATCTATCTATCTATCTATCTATCTATCTATCTATCTATCTATCTATCTATCTCTATCTACCTACCTATCTCTCATTTATCTATTATCTATTTATTTATCACTTATCTGTCTACCTATCTTTCTCTCTCTCTCTCTCTCTCTCTCTCTCTCTATATATATATATATATATATATATATATATATATATACTTTTTCTCTTACTTTCTTATCTATGACTAGCTGGTCAAGCCTCCCCAATAAGCTGTATATCACAGTGAGTGAAGAATTTTGACTTGTGAATATCTTTAGTGTCTATTAATTTAGATTTATTTGCTCATTATGGTTTTAGTTAAGAGTCCAGGAACACACTGGCAACATTTTTTGGCAATTGTTGCTTTTTGTGTTTTACTCTTAGAGAAAACAACCATTTCTAAAGTTGTTTCTGGCCATTGATAAAGCTTTTGGAAGGAATAGAATCAGATCATGACACTAAAACTCATACAAAAGTTACTCTGGCAAGTCCTGGCCCAAACTCATGCACAATGCAGTCAGGTTGCAAGTGCAGCTTATCACTACGTTGCATCTTAGCACATGGCCAATGCTCTTAGCTGTGGGAGGACCCAAAGCCCCCTCGAGCAACTTCTCCAATACATTTCTCAAAGTGAAAAAAGGTAAAGGGCTGAAGATACGGCTCAGTGACTGGGTGCCAGGCCTTGGGTTAGATCTCCAATCCTGAAAAAAAAAAGAAAAAGAGGGGTCCAGGGAATGGGGGAGGCATGTTTAATTTCCTTGGAGGAAGATAGAGGAGCAAAGTCCTCCAGCAAGAGATCTTGCTGTGAGCCCTCTGACTCAGCTGTAATATTATTTTCCACTTTTGTCTTCCAATGTCTGGTCTTCTCCCTATTTAATTTTGAACCAAATTGCTGTGACTTCATTATTTGAATGTACAGACATGTGCTGCTTAAAATTCAGTGTCAATAGATTTTCCCCATTTTATTGGGAAGTGAACTAAGACTAATCTCATCCTGTGAAAGCCGTGCTAAGCCCACTGTTCACTGTCAGGATTTCCAGCTGTGTAAACCTGGGCAGAGCATAGCTTTTCTCTATAATTCTAATTTTTGAGTAAGTGTTGGGTCAAAATTAAGGGAGGCAACTTAACACATACCTTGTTCAAACATGTGAACACTTTCATGGTGCACATGGGGACCTAGAGGAGAGATTGAAAGATGTCACATGATCATTTGGTCATGTGATCATTTGGGTGGTTCCTAGGAACAAATGTTTCTGTATTGCTCTAACCCTGAGGCATATGTGAGACATTGAAACACCTTCAGTCTTATGTGACTGACTGATGACAAGCCAGGACTAGGCATTCACTTTGTTTTTCCTTAAATGACTCCAGCTAAGATTGATAGGTGTCAGTGATTACTTTAGTACAATGCAATGGTCTTTTATTTTTAAAATGTTTACTTTGTACTTTTACATTTTCAACTTTTGCCAATTTTAATATGTAGTTAATATACAAATATTTGACCATATTTTATCCTTTACTCTTTATTATTATTTTTTTCAATACATCCTAACCTCAGTTGCTCCTCCCTCTTCTTTTCTCAGCTCCTTCCCCTACTCCCCTCTCCAGCAGACTCACTCCTCCTCTGTTTCCCCTCAGAAAAGAGTGGGCCTCCCAGGGATATGAATCGAACACAGCATAACAAGTTAGTAAGACTAGGCATGTACCCTTATATCAAGGCCGGGGGAGGCAATCCAGTAGAAAGAAAAGGGTCCCAAGAGCAAGCAAGAGAGTCAGAGACAGTCTTTGCCTTAACCGTTAGGAGTTCCACAGGAACGGCAAGCTACACAACATCCGTGCAGAGGACCTAGCTCAGACTCATGCAGGCTCCCTCACAGTCGCTTCAGTCTCCGAGTCCATGTTCACTGATTCTGTTTAGCTGATTCTGTGGGCTTTGTTCTGCTGGCATCCTCAACCCCTCTGGCTCCACCAATTATTCCTTTCCCTTGGTCTGGGGAGATGGGTTAATGGTTGAGAGAGCACAGCTGTTCTTCCAGAGGAACTGGGTTCAATTCCCAGCATGGCAGCTCACAATCTACTTTTAATTTTTTAACATCTCATGTGGGTGACATATGTGTATATGCATTATAGGCATGCCCATATGGTGTGCACGTGGAGGTCAGAGGACAACCTTGGGTCCTTGCCTTCCACTTCATTTGAGGCAGGGCAGCTTGTTGTTGCCTCTGCATTTACTAAGATAGCTGGCCAGCAAGCTTCCAGGCTCTTCCTCCCTTCTCTCTCAGGAGCTCTGGGCTTAGAGATATGCTGGCACACCTTGCTTTTTACAGTTCTGGGCTTCCAAACCCCAGCCTTTCAGGCTTGCAGAGTAGGCCCTCCACTCACTAAGCCAATTCCCAGCCTGCTGTTTTCCTTCCTAGAGGTTTTCATCAGCATTTCAGTGCCGGCCATGCTTCTTAAAATGCAGTGCTCTCCCCAGACCGAAGGGTGTGGTGCTGGGAAGCTAGGCGAGGCAGAGAGTGATGTCCTTTAGTTCTTGCTTGAACTTCCCAGCACAAGTCCCTCTCAGGATTCCTCCTGCTTCCATAGTCGGCCGTCTTCATTCGTTAATTATTTACAGCAGCCATATTCTTTTCTGCTAGAGATCGCTTTCCTGATTGACGGCATCTGGGGCTCACTATACAAAAATATTCTAAAGGCTGCATCTGGGAAGAATCACTCTTTTTCCTTTTTCTTCCTCTCTTAATTTTTAATAACCCTTAGAACCTGCAGCTAATAGCCTCTCAAAAGGTGCTGGGATTTTTCTATCGCACACCCCTTTGAAGAAACCCGTCGTTTGTTTCTCAGTGAGAATATATAAAAGTGAAGTCATGCCTGTTGGGTGATGGCGGCTCTGAATCTAAACACCATGAGAAGGCAAGTTTTAAACTCAAATTAAGGGGAAGAAGGAGGAGGCCTGAGTGCTGTGAATGTGAGTATGTTTTCCCTCAAATATCATCTCCATCTTTATCTTGCCCTAACCAACTTTACCAGAACTGTAGTTGCTGGCTATACACTATGAAGCTGTGTGCCTCTGGGGCCTTGGTGTTTTTGTCTGCAAGCATCTGCCATTGACAGGCCCATCCCTACCTGTCCCGTGACAGCCCCAGACTTTGTTAGTCCCTTGGCTGCGTGCTCCCACAGGTCCCTCTCTCTATCTTTTGGGTGCTCACCACCAGTGATTTCTTTCTTCACGTGGTTTTTAGGCAAGCACTGTATCTTGGACACCATAGCCCAAGAGCAGGAACACATACCATTCCCTGTACCCTAGCATAGCTCTGGTCTGGCATGCCCCTTCGCTGAGGAAATGGGTATACGATACCTTCCAGCGGTTCCTTTTGTTCCTTCTTGTACCAATGAAAGCATTTCACCTCCAGCCTGTCTAGTTCTTGCAGGAATTAAAATGTCGACTAACTTCTGACTAATCCTCAGTATAACAAGGGAACTCTGGGGGGCACTTCACAGCCTACTACAAATGTATGTGACTTAGTTCCATCAGCCCTTCCAGCAAATGGCTGAGAGAAAAGAAGCGCAGCTCTGCAGTAGTTTATTGATACCAACAGAGGTCCAGTGTCATTGAAACTAGGATCCACAGATTTTTGACTCCAGATACAGATGTCTGTATGGTTGTGCCATGGGGCCTCTCGGCTGGCTTGTCCGGAGTAAAACCCACAGACGTGACTGAGTCTGCTCGTTTACATTCGTTCACGGTAACAGACGCACTTGTTCTGTGGAAACCTCTTCTACACTCCCCATCTTCCCTGTCACTGAGACAGAGTGGTTCATTTTTGAAAACCATCATGTGGACCAGAACGATGGCTTCTGCCTAGTCAGCTAAGCTGAGTTCCGCCCCTGGAGCCCACCTGATGGCAAGGGAGTGCTGACTCCTGCAAATTGTCCTCTGACAGACAGTCACCAGTGCACCATCAACCTCTGCTTTCCCAGCTCAGGGCTGTGTGGCGTCTGCACACCCAGCTTCTTACCTTGCTGCTGGGCATCCAAACGCAGGTCCCCATGTTTGTGTAGGAGCCATTTCCCCAACTCCCATCAAGCGGTCTCTTGAGGATGGGAAGAAAGCATGGGGAAAAAGGTTAACTGAGTCAGCAGTAGAAGGAATAACCAGCTCAAATGCTTTGTGAGGGCAAAACTAGGCAAAAGTCTCTCACAGAGGTCCTAGAACCTTAGCCACAATGAAGGGAGTAGGTGGCTATTGAAAGAGAAGTCGCCCTCTTCTATCTTTCAGGCCAGGGATGAAAGATCCTTTCCTGGAAAAGTCTAAGCCATTGCTTCACAGAAAAGCCCAGACAAACCATTTGATCATCCCTTTAGTCAACAAATAGGTCTTGAGCTCCAACTATGTTTTTGTCATTGTTGAAGCTATTATGAGCGAGATGTAAACTGTATCATCATCCACAGAGCTTTTGAGAGACAGAGAGAGAGAGAGAGAAAGGCAGAGACAAAATGAACACATGAAGAAACACAATACAGTTTTCTTTTAAACCTTTTCAAAGGTCCATCTTATTTTCTGCCTGGGTGTTTTGCCTCCATGCATGCCTGTGCACCCCTCACAGTGGAACTGGGAGGGGCAGGAACCTTCCTACCCTAACGTTGCCATTCGTCAGGGCATTTTTAATAGCAACAGAAATGAAACCAGAACACCCTGGCTTTAATTAATTTATTTTTCTCTTCCAATTTGTTGCATGACAGTTCACTGAGGAGGAACATGAGGTGTTGGCTTTATGCTTTAGGGTGTTTTTCCTTTCCTTTCCCTCTTCCTTCCTCCCCTTCTCACTTTTCCTTCCTTTCCCTTTCAGACCAAGGGCTTCCACTTAGCAGTGCTTACCAGGATCTATACACTCCATGCCCCTGCTCCACGCTTCTTTCCCACGCTGATGAATTAAAGTAGTTAGCGGCAGAGGTAACAAATTTTTCTTACCTGTTAGAAAACCGCTCGAAGATGAAATGAATTACATTTTAGATAAAATTGAAAAAAATATATATTTTGCTCACAAGGAGGAGAAAGCTTTGTGCTTAGAAACGACTATTACAGGGATCCAAAATTAAAACTTAGGAAAGGCCTTGTCAGCATAGTGGAATGCAATTAGGGAGTTATTTTATGGATGTTTAGGAACACTGGAGAATTTCATCCATTTAAAGTAGCATTAAAATAACAATAAAATTCGGTGAGAAGGAAATATGGCACACCTTTGAAAGAAGTAATCTGTCTCCAGCTGAGCCAGCCTGGGACTTAGAGAGCAGCAAAGGAGCAGAGGAGAAATGACAAATGCACACTTTTAGGCAGAGAAGTAATTTTGTTTCAAGGATGTCTGTGCTCCTTAAGACCAAGAATTGAGGTTCTGATAGATACTTGTTTTTATTTTATTTTAATTTTTAGCAAGCATACAAATGACTTAACCATTTTGTTTATATTATCTAAGAATAAATCTTTATACTTCACATAATTCACATAGTAATTTAGTATTTTCCTTTTTTTGTATTTTTATTTTACAATTTATTCATTGTATTTCCCAACTGCAGCCCCTCCCTCAACTCCTCCCAGTCCCATCCTCCCTTCCCCTTTCCTTACTCCACTGAAAGGGGGAGTTCTCCCCTGCCATCTGCCCATAGCTTATCAAGTCTCATCAGGGCTGCCTGGATCCTCTTCCTCTATGGCCTGGCAAGGCTGCATTTCCAGGGACAAGTGATCAAAGAGCAGGCAACCCAGTTCATGACAATAGAAAAATAAGCAAGAAGAGTCTCTCGAAGCAGTGAGACTATATATAAATATAGATATAAATGCCTTTTCATATTTCCTTCCTTCCCTCTCCCATCTCCTCCTCCCTCCTCCTTCTTCTTCTTCTTCTGTTGGTTTTTTGAGACAGGGTTTCTCTGTGAAGCTTTGGCTGTCCTGGATTCACTTTGTAGACCAGGCTGGCCTCAAACTCACATCAAACTCACAGAGATCCGCCTGCCTCTGCTTCCCAGAGTGCGTTCACCAAGGCTTTTTTTTTTTTTAGGTGTATGCTTAAAATACACATTTTCATAAGCACACCCTGTCAGAGTACTCTCCACATGGGTTGCCAAGTTGCAGGCACCTGTGAGGCCAGCCACACTGCTAGAACCTTTTACCAATTTCACTTACATTTTCCAAAAAGGACACAGAATTGTGTAGAAGCTGCGAGGTATGTGAGAGGACTACTCCCCTGAGTACTAATTGCACAGTCTTGTGTTTGAAATTTTTCCTTTAATATTCAAGATGGCAACTGAATGCTAATATACTCCATTTCCCTCCAAAATCCCTCCAGTGTCATCAATAATATTCCAAGCACAGTGGGTCCATAGACCAGAGTTTGAAAGTAGAGACTTGTGACACAGGAGGAATAATCGTGAATGAGCTGCTGATATCTGATGCCTGGAAGGTTGGGAATTGCTTACATGGCCTTCGGAACTTACCTTTCCTTTCAGGTATCAGTACTTGATATGTGTCCTGTGACCATTGGCTCCTGGGTTTCCTATCAGTACTCCCAGAATCAGAGCTGCCTGCCTGTGAACACTCTTTTTGACTCTGGTTATCCCTACATCCCCAGAGCTGAGAGCAGAAGCCAGAAGGGCTCCCACTATGCATTCACTGAATGCATTGGTTCAAATCTGAATATTACTACTCACTTGCTGTGTGCACCACCTATGATATCCCAGGATCTGTGTGTGTGTGTGTGAGAGAGAGAGAGAGAAAGAGAGAGAGAGAGAGAGAGAGAGAGAGAAAGAAAGACAACTAAAGTTCTCCCATATGAACGGCTGGCCCACTGCCTTGGTCTGCTCTTCATCTGAGGAACTGTTCTTCTCTTGGCTCTAGGTTACAGCAGCAGTAGGAGTGCGGGATGGATCACGCCTGAGGAGTTTGGTGTGGAGAGACCACCTATCTCACTCAGAAAGAAAGGAAAAAGTTCCAGCTCAAATCTAGCTTTGGGAAGGCCGAGATCAGACAGGAAGCACCGAGAGTGGGCGGAGAAGCTGAATCTGGGTCAGGCACAGGGAATCTCCATGCTTGTTTGGTGTCCTTTGCTGGAGAGGCAGATGTTATAGTGATTAAGAAGGGGGTGTTGAGGCTGGAGAGACGGCTCAGCATTTCAGAATACACACTGCTTTTTCTAGAGGACCCCAGTTCAGTTCCCACATGATGGCTCACTAACACCTGTTGTTCCAGGGGATCTGATAGCTCCTCTCTCCTCCCAGGGCATTAGACATGCACATGGTACATGGACATACATCCAGGCAAAACACCCATACACATATCATAGTCATTTTTAAGACAGAGCATATATGATTAGAGTTGAGGAGGGGAGGGGGGTGAATTTTAGTTTTTCCACTTGCTCACTCTATAACCTTCAAGGAGCTGCAGAACCTGCCTGTGTTTGACTTTGCTCATGTGTAAAGTGATCCTTTGGGATCAATTTGAAGTGAATCGGACATGCACCCCCTTTAAATGCTTGTACTTAGTAAGTTGGGTATAAGTCAATGAGTGAACAATAATGTGTGCATGCATTTTGTGGGGTGTTGTGTTTGTGGCAGTCAGAGGACAGCCGTGGATGGTGGTCCTTGGGTTGCGTTATAACTTTTGATCTCTCTCTTACCTGGGACTTCACCAAATAGAGCAGGCTAGTTAGCCTGTGAGCTTTCAGGGACCCACCTCCCTTTCGCATCTGATCCTTGCTGGGCTGGCAGGCACACACTGCTTTGCCTAGCCTTTGGCATGGGTTTGAGATCCAAATCCAAACACACGTGAGACAGATACCTTGCTGACTGAGCCATCTTTTCAGACCCACATTGTTTTCTCTTCAGAAGAAACTGTTGGGGTTTAATAAAAGCTGATGGAGAGAAAAAGGGATGAATCATGGCTGCCAGAGAGATGGCCCAGCAGTTAAGAACGAGATGGCTTTACAGAGGAGCTGGATTCAATTCCCCCCACCCCATGTTGGGTGGCTCACAGCTACCTGTAACTGCACCTCCAGGGGAATCTAACACTCTCTTCTGGCCTCTTCAGGCACTCATACTTGTGAGAACACATTTACACACAGACAGGTCTTCATATAGACAATTAATCAATAAAACAAATCTTTAAAGAAGAAAGAGGGATTGTCTTTAGTAAGAAGAGGAAGCCTGTCCTCATTTTTGTTTTGTTCTACACACTTGGGAAGTGTTCTTGAAGTCTGTGGGCTTAGTCCATCCACTGTAACTGCCAGCATGAATTATGAATTTACATAAGCCACTTAACTTTTTGGGCCTCAGTTTCCTCATTTGGAAATAAAAAAAAGAGGCAACATAAATGACTTTCACTTCCTAGGGTGACTCTGGGATCGATTGAACTGTCTAGAAATATCAGGATTCCCTGAAATGGAATTAGGAATCTGGATAGATAGGCAGTCATTATCCACCTCACCCCCTTGGTGAGGCATTGGATAGCTCCACTGGAGTGTTTTGACATTTCCAGGAATGAAGGGTCCAGCTGTAGGTGTCTGCCAGGCCAGAGGACAAGCCGTGTTTCACAGGAAGTCACTTGTCTTGACAAGACCATTACTTACTTCTGGGGGAAATTGCCCTGAGCAGCTTTCTTCACCCTCCTCCATGCCTGCTTTCTTTGTGCTGTTGTGATACCGCTTCCGTTTGTCAAGACATTTTAAAATTAGCTTCTTCAAGACTTCTCTGCCTTGAGATGGTCACTATTCCTCCAGGCACAATGTTTTCAGTAGCGTTTGACCTTATGGTTCAGCCATTCCTTCTTCTCCATTCACTGAGATGTCGGCAGCCTTCTGGATGTGTGAGCAGAGACTTTCTCCCTCATCTCCTCACCCCCTTTAACTCATTTTCATTTGTGGTTTTGGCTCATTTTTTCTCCTTTAAACATGATTTTCTCTTTTCTTGTTTCCCCGAGGACTCCTTCCCCAAGAGCCCTGATCCTTAGCTTTCATTCTTTTTTAAATAATTTTCTTTCTTGGAAATGGTATCCGCCAATTCTTACAACCCTTGACTTTGCTGTTTTGAGACTGTTTTCTCCCAGTTGCTGCTGCCATCCTCTGCTGGCCATTCAGAGCGTCGGTTGTGAATGGAGCTGAGGACACAGATCAATGGCCTCTGCCTTCAGACAGTTCTAATAGGGTCTAATTGAAGTCACAGATGTGGTCAAAGGATCAAGTCAGCTGCTTTTGGAGGACAGAGAAATGCGAAACCCTCTTTGGCTATGGAAGAAAGTCTTCCTGGAGGAAAGGGCATTGGAGGAGGGTCTTAAGGGCTAAATAGGAGTTCATGAGTATGGCATCTTCCCAGCATCTTTCTAATTTGTTCAATGTCATATTCTTCTGACACCCCAAACTCAATATGTCAAGAGCCACATTTCATCTGTTTTCTGAATTGCTCCACCCATGTACTGACTTACCTTTCTGATTTCTTGTCTCTGTGACGATATAAGGGGCACATTTAGTTAAGCATTGTTTTCTTTCTTCTTTGTTGCCCAACTATTGGCCATGTAGCATCTGAATTCTCATCTTTCGCTTTTCATCATCCCCCACAATGGGGCTGTTCCCAGTCTGCCACTTCCTTTCTTGGCCACTGCAGTGATGTCTTCCTTGATTAGTCTGCCTTAGTTGACTCTCTTCATTTTATCAGTTTTGTACAACTTCGCTGTATTAATATTCTTTGACACCAGATTGGTCTGTCACTCACTCTCCAACGTCTTCAATGCACAGAAGATTTTCAAGTGTTTTGTATTATTTATTATCAAACCAAATTATGTGAAGTGAAATCCCATACTTGCCCCAAACCCTGTCAACTTACAATACAGCTGTCCACAAGCTCTTGGACAGCAGAAGCCAAATTCTGTACATCATCTATGTCCAGTTGGTATAATGTATTTGTTTCCTGCTAGTTTTTGCATATGCACCCAGTGAAAATGATCCAGTCAGGAGGACAACTGAGATAGCTTAGTCAGTGAAATTCTTGCCATGCAAACAAGAGGACCTGAATTCTGAGCCCTCAAACCCAGGTAAAAGGCCAGATGTGGTGGCACACTCCTGCAATTCTAGTAGGTTGTAGAGGTAAAGACAGATAGATTCTTGGAGCTTATTGGTCAGAGAGCTTAGCCGAATCAGTGAGCCCCAGGCTTGGTGAGAGACCTTGTCTCAAAACATATGATGGAAAGTGACTGAAGGAAACACCTGATGTGGACTTCTGGCCTCCACAAAAACTTGCATACTTTTGAACATAAACACACACACACACACACACACACACACACACATCTGATCAGAGAATACAGATAATTGAATCATGGAAAGAGATAGGACACCCTCACTCTCCATGTTTCATGTGTCAACACTGTTATTCCATGTCCTGCAAAGACCTCTGTTCTGTGATCCCTCCTGGTGTCAAATACCTTGAAGCTTGAGGTTCCTAATGCATACGGACCACTTGTTTCATACTGACACAGGCTGCTCCTTGGAAATGGCACTCACTCATCATCCAACTGAAACCTAGGCACACAGCAGCCTGATACTTTTATTTTAAATTCAGATTCAATTTCATTGCATTACATGCATTTTAGAGGAGTTATGCAGTTAAATCATTTCTTTAATGGTTTAATTATTTATTTTAACAATTAAGTTTTAAAAATTTCTTAAAACACGAATGAGGTAAGAATCACCTAAATCTTACCTGTGGGAATCTGAGAATTCCCCACTCTCCTCAAGCCCGGATCAGTTTGCACACAAAAAAAGTAAATGGCATCTTTGGTTGTTTGTTTCATGAGAATGTAGAAAATAACATATCCTGAATCTTACAAGGCAGTTTGCTGACACAAAGAATATGATGAGCCAGCAAACTCTTTAGAAATGTTCTTGACTTTGTCCTAAAAATGTGCGTTATTTCTTAGCCAAGACGGCTTGACATCGGCCTTCCTTTCAACGGTAGCTGCTGCCCCCTGCTGGTAGTAATGATTCAGCAACGGAGTTCCACATGGACAACGAATGTGCTTCTAGAGAATGGGGTTTTTGGGAAATAAAAGTTTGTGATTTTTATATGTTTTAAAATATTTACATACTAAAGCAAGATGAAATGAACTACCGAAGAAACTGTATTTTACAGAATATTGCGCGCAGATATAAACAAAGGATTGAGTGTAGGAATGGAGCTGGTGGAGGGAGGGAGAAGGCTGAGGAGCTAAAAGGTGGGTGCTGGGTGAATGGAGATGGGCCTTAGGCCTTCAAAACTAGTACCTCTCTGACACTGGCTGCCTCAGAATCACCTGGGAGATTTGTTTGAACAAAACTCACTGGGTCTGTTCTAAAGCTTTTATTACCGAACAGTAGGCCCATTGGGTAAACAAAACAAAAACCTGACTCATACATACCATTTTCTGATCTTTGGAGTTCGAATGGCAGCCGTGGTTGTCAGTGTAGTGTCAGGAATGTGCATCAGGCAGGGATGGACTGTTGATGCCTGCAACTGGCCTTTCCATCACACAAAATATGCAGACCCGCATGCATGGATCGTAGTGAAATCAGGTGATGTCGGTGGGAAGCGTCGAATTCTAGTGTTTCTGTTGTAATTTATCTATTTTTAAAATGGTGATCATTTAGTTTTATGGTGGCCACATTTAACAGCCAGCAAGTCAAATTCTTTGGACTTTCACAGTAGGTTCTAGAGACTGGGTAAGAGCTAGTTGGTGGCACACTTGACTCCACCCATGGGATGTGTGGGTGGTGCAGTGGGCTTTGGACAGTGAGGCTGGTCAAGTGAGAACAGTGAGGAAATTGACCCCAGGGCGTCATAAAAAGTTCCCGATTCTTAGCGAGAGGTGCATGTCTGACTTCTGGAAGGGACTGAGGGATGTACTTTGATCTGGGGACAGTTGAAAAGTTAGAGTGCTCACAACCCAGAAAAATCTGTTGATCACCCAGAGAGAGGAACGGTTAAGTCGTTCCCTATCAAAACCCAGGTCACTTTTCTCTGCTCTTGTCCTAAATAGGCAGTAACGAAGGTTAAAGTTATGTCACAGAGTCAGTGTCTAATTATTATATTTATATGCCTTCGTTTCAAATAAGGATAATGACGTATTGTCTCACAGAATATTAAAGTCCCGTCACCTTCAAAGTATGGGCAGGATTAGGGCTGGGAGGGCACCACAGCTCATAAAGCATAGACATGAGGACCCGAGTTTGATTCCCAGAACCCAAGTAAGAGGCCATGCATGGGGTCAGAGAAATGGCTCGGTGGTTAAGAGTACTTGCTGCTCTTGCAGAGGACCTGAGTTTGGTTTCCATCATCCACATGGCACCTTACAAACCCCTTAACTCTAGTTCAGGAGACCCAGCATCCTGCTTTCTCTATTTCCAGTGTGTGGGTGACGTGTTTCCAGCCATGTCCAGCCATGTTTCTACTGGCATGCCCTGTCTTTTCTGACATTGAAGATGCGAGCTCCCTGGAAATATAAGCTAAAATACTCCCCTCCTTAATCTTATTTTGATTATGATTTTTTTTTTTATCACAGCAACAGAAAATCAACTAATAGGATACTGCTATTTAAGAGAGTTTAGCTTTAGCATGCTGGCCCAGCCTAGTGTCTGAGCATGTTGGATTGGATCAATGAGCTATAGAGTCAGGAAATCGGAGCATCCATGCTTTACCAGGAAGCTTAGGAACAAATCGGAGCTCTTAAAGAAGAAAGTCACGCAAGAGCGCTTGGCAGCAAGATATGCAAATGCAAACAGTGAGATACATTTTTTAAAAGATTTCTCCAATAGGTCACTTGAGTAAAAATAATACTCAGTACTTGAGAACCTGCAGTGTGCCCGTGCTGGAAGAATTGTAAATTGGTCTAAATCTCCTGAAAATCCATCTGCTAACCACCACATCCATATGTATTCCGAGACAGGAGAAGGTTAGCAGTAAATGTATTCATTCCAGTGAAAACAACAAAGTAAACACAGGGTGGATGAACGATCCCGGCAGTATGAAAATGCTTTAAAATGATGGCACATCATGCTGTTAATGCTATGGGAGACTGAATTTTTTGTGTGTGTGAGAATGAAAAAGATGAACATAAATGTTTACACAATGCCACTTGTGAAAATGGTCGGTACAGAGAAATGTGTTGGCACACCTACCTAAGCATTATCTATTGTCATCAGACAGGGCCATCTGGTGATCCCTTTCGGGGACTCATCGACCCCCAGTAATGCTGAGGTTTCAGCACTGCATGCCCTTAAGCAATTTTAACTCCCCTCCCAATTAAAAATAAAGAAACCTCACATGGGTGATATTGTCATTACAATATTGTCCCATGAGCATGATTTTCTTAAGTATTTTCTAAGTAAGCACCAAGAAGATTTAGCTATATCCCAGGACTGGAGGGGATTTTAATTATGTTTTAAAAACATGTGCACATGTGCACATACCTGTGTCTGCAGGTGTAGAGGCCAGAGGTTAATGTCAGTTGTCTTTAATCCTCCCCCACCTTATTTGTGGAGACGCGGTCTCTCCTTGAAACTAGAGCTCAGTGGATACAGCAAGGCTGGTTGGCCTCAAGCTCCTGAAACCCACTCGCCTCCTCCACCCAGAAGTGCTGCAGATTCTGTCTCTGCCCAGGTCTTTGGTGGCTCTGAGGATCTGAACTCAGGACCTCATGCTTGTGCAGCAAGCAAAGCACTTTACCCACAGAGCATCTTCTCGGTCCCCAGAGTTTTACGTAAAAAAAAAAAAAAAAGAAAAGAAAAAAAGAAAGGAAGTGTTAGGAAAAATTTCAATAGAACTGCCTACAGTTCCCAACTTAATTAATTTAATTAGTGGATTTAAGTGCTAATTATCATGTTCACTATTAGAATTAGAATGCAACCTATTCTTTACAAGATGCACAGCTTTTTTTACTCTTTTTTTTCCTAGTTTATCTCTGAAAACCTTCCATCAGATGCTGCCTAACGTTTTTAACATTGTCTCTTTTCCTGAGTTGGACACTTTTTAAAAATAATTTGATATTTTCTATTTTATGTGTATGAGTGTCTTGCCTGTACTCATCTCCGTGTAGCAGTTGCATGACCGGTGTCTGGAGACGCTAGAAGAAGGTGTGGAAATGGATTATAAATGGGTGTTAGCCACCAGGTAGGTGCGAGGAATCGAACCCTAGTGGTCCCAACAACAGCGGTCCTCTTAGCTCCTAAGCCCTTTCTCCGTCCTCCAAAACGGGCAGCCCATTCTGCCTTTCAACTCATGATCCACTTCAGCATGTCCTACAGATGTGTGGCACCACACCTAGTTAACTTTTTTAATTAATTAATTTTTTATTAATTACAGTTTATTCACTTTGTATCCCAGCTGTAGCCCCTTCCCTCATCTTCTCCCAATCCCATTCTCCCTCTTCTTCTCCTCCCATGCCCCTCCCCAAGTCCACTGATAGGGGAGGTCCTCCTCCCCTTCCCTCTGACCCTAGCCTATCAGGTCTCATCAGGACTGGCTGCACTATCTTCCCCTGTGGCCTGGTAAGGCTGCTCCCCACTCAGGGGGAGCCAATCAAAGAGCAGGTCAATCAGTTCATGTCAGAGACAATCCCTGTTCCCCTTACTAGGGAACCTACTTGGAAATCTCTCTGAGCTGCCATGGGTTACATCTGTGCAAGGGTTCTAGGTTATCTCCATGCATGGTCCTTGGTTGGAGTATCAGTCTCAGAAGACTCCTGGGCCCAGATTTTTTGGTTCTGCTGGTCTCATTTTTTTTTAATTAGATAACAAACTTCAAAGCTTTGAGATCCTCTTTTTCTTCACATGGACCCCTGCAGGAATCTGTGAAGGTGTTTTATTTTAGAAGTTAGATTTTTCATGCCACTAAACCTATTCATTGTACCTGATTGCAACCAAGTTTTTGTTAATGAGAATCTTTTCTTTTTCCATTTTCATGTATGTGTGGTATGCACACACACTGAAACACATAGGTAAACGTGGAGGCTGAGGATCGGTGTCAGGAACCATCCTCAATTGTTTAGACATTCACCTTAATCACTGAGGCAGTCTCTCACTATATTCAGAGCCTCACTATATTCACAGCTGCTCTCTAACCAGCTTGCTCTAGGGATCCTATCTTTACCTTCCAAGGCTGGAATTACAGTTGGCTGTCACGCCCACTCACCTGGGAATCCAAGCTCATGTTATCACTGTATACAGCCAACACTTTAACCACTGTCTGCCCAGCCAAAGAGAAGAGGTTTTTAATGTGAAGAAAGGGGTCTAAGCATGGACGTAACAATGCAGACTGTTACTTCATGATTCAGTCTGGCCTCACTGGGCTCTAAATTAATTAGAGATTTGAAAAGGAAAAGCACGAATTTAAGAGAAAGCGGCCTGCCAATGCAATTCTCCTTACGTAGATACAAATATAAAATTCCTTCAAATGCCTTTCGTATTCTTAAAATGTTCATTGTCAGGGGAGAGACTTCTCCTTGGCTTAACCAAGTTATCCACACACTTGTGTCTGACCTTGCAGGAGTAAAGTGCACAGTGGACCAGCGCTTCTTATTTGTCTTGAGTACAACCCAAAGTGGACCTCCATATTGCTGCATATTTTTCTTGTACATCCTGGTTTTTCATACTCCATACACTTTCGAAAGCCACTCTTGGATGACATTGCCTTCACTGAGAATTCAGAAACAATCTAGAACTGTTTCCCACTATTGAATCTGTCACCTGAACTCAGTACTAGCCAGGTCTTGCCTTCTTCCTTCCTCTTTTGCATCTCAAATAGCACACACAATGAGTCCTCCCTTCCACATGATCAGCCACTTTCTCTCTTCCTGTTTATCTTTTTAGGAGATTTAGACAGAATTTATTTTTAAGACAACACTCACTAGAACGACCCCATCCCTTTCTGTCTCCTTCCGACGCTTTCTTTGCCCACTTCATGGAAAGCGCTCAACTGTTAATTCATGACCTTAAGCTAGTCTTCACCACTATCACACAGGCATCCTGTCCTGACATTCCACCAAATCAGTGACGAGCCTAGGACCTCTGCCCTTTGCCTCACTAGAACAAGTAGTTATCATTTTACATTCTTCTCATTGTTGACCTCTTCAGAACATATCACAAAACCAATCAGAAATAGATGCTGCCTCAACCATTGATCTCTATCTTTCTCTCAGCTCTGCCCCAGAACTCAACTCACAGATTTAATTGTCACCAATGACGAATATGTCATTAGGCATTTCCACATGCTATAACGTCTCACATTCAATGGGGATAAAATAGGCCTCTGGAGAATCACTAAAAAGCTTGCTTGCCCTACCGCACCTCAGTTCAACCCCATTCCCCTGAGGCATTAATTACCCCATCAGTTCTCCTTTCTGCAAATCTATTCTTCAAAATTCCCAGAGTGAACTTCACTCTGCCTTTTTCACCAGCGTCTTAGGTGAAATCACCATCGTCTCTTGATTGAAGTAGGCTCTAGCTTGTGTTTTCTCTTTAAAAATTCTTTGAGATTTTCATTCATGAATTTAATGCACTTTGAGCGCATTCAGTCCTCACACCCCTTACCCTCAGTCCCAACCTCTCACATCCCCTCTCTCCTCCATGTCATATCATTCCTGTGTGTGTCTGTGTGTGTGTATTCTGTTGAGCCCAGTTTATGTTGCCTGTGTGCATGTGGGTGCTGGGATGCATATGATATAGGGATTACCACTATGGTATATATAGGCAACTTATCAGGGCACGCACATGCCTGAAGAAAACTGACTTTCTTCCCTAGAATCACCCACTGCTTACAGCTTCCCAACCAGGAGCAGAGTATTGTGAGCCCTTCCCACGACCCTGCTGGTTTGATCTTGCGCAAACCTTTTACAGGCAGCCACAGCTGCTGAGAGTTTGTGGTGAGCATCCCTGTCATGTCCAGACTACGCTGTTTCGCAGTATTCCTCCTGGTCCTCTTGCTCTCACAGTCTTTCCTCCGGTATTCCTGTTCTGATTGCTTGGCTGTGTGCAACCCACGTCCCTCACATGTATAGAGAGAACTTCATAGCACACAACCCTGCTGGTTTTGAGTTCTTTATTTACCCCAACCCGGTTACTTCCAATCATACTTAGATTTCTGCCCATGTCCTTCCAAACTCCTCAGGAGCCTTTCACCTTGCCCATAACTTTTCCTCTACACAACCTTCCCTTTGTTGTTCAAACCAGCTAAGCTTTCTGTGTGGGATAGTTCTCCTCTTGGTTTTCACAGAATCATGTGCTACTTTTGTCTCATATCTTGGCATCTGTTACTTATCCTCAAAGACAGGACTCCCTCTCTAATATCTTCCTTTTTTCTATTCAGTGATGATCTGATTAAAATGATTAATGGCTTGTTTATTGGTTGGTCTGCTAATTCACATCTATTTCCCTCAAAACATCCATGAGAGAGGCTTTCAGCAGTGTCTTTAGCTCTGCTCTCCATTCTGGTAGCCATTGTGTTTATGGACCAATAAATAGACCGATAGAAGAAATCTATCGGCCTCCTCCTTTTTTAACCAATGGACTATTAAAAACAACAACAACAATGGAACTATCCCAGCATATTTTTTATTATCCTGAAGAGCTTGAAATTAATAAACTATGGAGTAAGGTTTGGGGGCTGGATCATGAAATAATATCTTGAGCTAGTGGCTGTGACCTGGCTGTTTAATGTGAAGGTAGAGCCGGAGAATAATGGAATTCTCTAAGCAAAAAGAACCGGCATGAATTCAAGTAACATGAAAATGGTATCAGCCTTAAACAACAGAGAATTTACTATAGTTTCTGCGGGTTTTGCCTGTAGCTTTGTTTACTCCATGTTGTAACTGAATTCCAGGTGGTTGAAACTCCTGGTGTGGGCAGCCGCACAAAGCAAAGCTGTGCTCTTAACCTCAACTGCTTCCGTCAGGGTGTCCAGGGACTGTGACTCAGACCTGCTTCCTGTATTCTTATCTCACTGAGGGCAGACCCCACGTTGTCCTTGCTTGATCAGTTGAACACTCAGCATGCACCAGGCACCATGCACCAGGCAGGCACCAGGGCCATGGATGCAGCCCTTTGCTTTTTGCCGATCCACCTCATCTTCAAGTCTCTTCATGACTTTTGCCTTCAGATCGTTTTTCTGCTGAGCGGATTTTCAGTGTGCAATTTTTTTTGATACAGAAAACATGCCTGCAGCAGAGACTCTAATTTCACCCATTGATTGCTTATGGAGGCTGCTGTTCATGATCCGTATTGATCGGGAGTTTCTTATTACACCTTTTGACTCAGCTGTATGTGGCCCACTGACTTATCAATGGATGCCGCCAGCATTCCTCTGTGAGTGCCAGACACGGAGTGAAAACACAGACATGGGCTGGGGAGACGGCTCAGTCAGTAAAATGCCTGCCTTGCAAGCATGAGGGCCAGAGAACTCACATATGCCGAGGTGGGAGTGGCGGTGAACACTTACAAGGCCAATGCTATGGAGGTGGAGACGAGTGAATTCCTGGTACATTGGCCAGTCAGTTAGCGTTCTCAAATTGGCCAGTTCCAGTTTACATGTTTACCGTTTCCTAGACCACTTATTTTTCTGCCAGCCTTTGTAACAATTTACATAACTTCTACTTAGCTAATCCATTTGTCTGTCTTCTATTACTATAAGGAAACTCCAGAGACTAGATTACTTGCAAAGAAAAGTTTATTTAATCCGCAGTATTAAGGGCTTAACGTCTAAATAGCCTCATCATACTAGATCTAGGGAGAGCTAGATCCTGGATGTGTCATCAAGGTGAATGACATCATAGTGGGAGCTTGTGTAGGAGAGAGATTGCTAGAGCTTGTCTGTTTGAGAGAGAGCTGAAGTGGAGGGTTGGTTTGGCTCTTTTATAACAGCTAGAGAACTCTATTAATCCCATCCTAATGCAGCATTCTGGAATGCCTCGTCACCCCTAACAGCTCTATTACCTCCCAACACTGCCTTTCTTCACCAAGCGTCTAGCACACGAAGCTTTGGGAATTATACTTAAACCACAATAGCTAACTTTCCAGACATGCCTGTGTAATACTTAGTTCCGTTCACTGATGTGATAGCTTCACAAATCTGGGACTTTAGCATGGATCATGTTCAAAATCTTCTATTCCTGGTCTCTAGTAGTTGGAGCCCAGTCCTACCTAGCCTAATGACTTTTCCACTTATATGTAATGGGACAGGGGGTGCGATTTCAGCCAAACCAATAACAGACCCTTGCTGTCATTTGGTAAAATGTCCCAACAGTGATGTAGAAGAGAATAGGCTATGATAGTTTCCGGAAGCTTCTGTTTGTTTTTTTTTGTTTTTTTTTTTTTTTACTCTCCAAGGAACAGAGAGTTCTAATAGTTCTCTCTGACACTCGTCTTTCCTTGTGGTAAACCATGCGTGACACAACACTCATCATAACTGTTCTCAAATGCTCAGTTCAGTAGTGCCAGGTTCATATCTATAGAACCTTTCGGCTAACTGAAACGGAAGCTCCACCCCTTAAACAGTGGCCCTTCCTCTTCGCTCAGTCCTCTAGACCAGTGGTTCTCAACCTTCCTAATGCTGCGACCCTTTGATATAGTTCCTCGTGTTCTGGTGATACCCTACTAAAAAATTATTTTTGTTGCTACTTCCTAGCTGTAATTGTTGCTATATTTATGAATCGTAATGTAAATATCTGTTTGTTTGTTTGTTTGTTTTATGGTCTTAGGTGACCCTGTGAAAGGCCTGTTTGACCTCCAAAGGGGTCATGACTCACAGGTTGAGAACTGCTGCTCTAGGCCCTGGTGATCACCATTTTGCTTTCTGTATCTCTGAGCTGGCTTATTCTAAGATCCCCATTTAAATGGAATCATTTAGCATTCCCCCCTCTGTGTCTGGCTTACGTCACTTGTATTATCTTAAAGGTTTATCCATGTGTTAGCATGTCTCAAGGTTGTTTTTCTCTTAAAAACTGTGTGTGCTGTTGGACGTTGATTGTCGTTTTATTTAGGCTCATGTCTTTAAACACTTGGGGACAGCTGGTATGGAACCTGTCTGGCAGATGGGAGTTATAGTTGAGCTGTCAAAATTTTAACTAAGTCTCAAACTCTTGTAATATGCTTTGCCTGCCACAATGCACTGATGTTCCCAGAAGTGTGGAAAAAAAAAAAAAAAAAGAAATCCTCAGCCTCAGAAATTGTTTCTGTCAGATACTTGGGGCTAGGGAGATTGCTCAGGTTAAGAGCATGTGCTGTTCTTGCAGAGGACCCCGGTTTGGTTCCTGTTATCGGGCATTCCACAACCTCCTGCATCTCCAGGAGTGCTTGCACATACAAGCTGCACACAAGCTCCGGAAGGCATACAGAAATATACATAAATAAAAAATAAACCTTTAAAAATGATGCATCATGTATATATGACATTTTGCTTATTTTTTACTGGTTGTTTGGTCCTATATATGTTTTTTTTATTCTTTATTAGTTAATTTTGCTTTTTGGCAATTTCATGCATGTATATTAAGTTCTGCTTACTTTTTCTCTATCCTCTCTTATCCCCTCTCCCCTACCACCTCCCATCTCCCCCACTATCCCCCTTTTCTAAATTGATGACTTTTGATTTTATTTTGTGACCCACTTAGTCTAACTGGGTCATCTTTATGACATTGGGTTAGAACTGTTCAATGGTGCCGGATGGGGTCATGGGCAGACCCTAAGTTGACAGGCTGTTTCCTGTGATCTTCTCAGGAAGCATAAGCCCCTTCCTCACTGTTTGATATTCGAAGGAAGCAAGGGATTCAGAAGTGAAGGTCCTTGCCCAAGGTCACAGAACCTAGGAGCTTCTACAGAACAGAGGAGCCTTGCCTCTCTCTCTGGGGCCTGGGCTCTTCTTATTGTATTCACATTTCAAAACATCAAGTGTTTGATGGTTTGATTCAGTCATAATCAATGACAAAGGCACAGCAGGGCTTTTGCCTCATGAGCAAATCAGATAAACTGATAAACAGCTTAAGATTATATTGTCTTCTGATAAATATTTTCTATGTATTTGATTGAATATTTTCCCAGTAACATTACTTCACATGGATTGGCCTTGTTCAATGATTTGCTGTTATGACGGACTTTTTCACAAAGAAAGAAAATAATTTTTATTCCAGGTAAGCTTTTTGCCTAGAGCATTATCAAGACCATTTAATAAAAACATGAGTATTGTAGAAGAGAGCATTCTTGTAAGAGCTGGTCTGGTCGTAAAAGCCTTCAAGGGTCTCAGACATGCTGTTTGCCCTCATGGCCAGAAGGTGGAGACATATCATCAACTACCTCACATGCCGTCTCCTTTTGTAGGCTCAAGTCTTGAGCAGCCTTTTTTTTTTTTTTTTTTTTTTTTTTTTTTTTTTTTTTAATGTCTTAATCCCCTTCAAAATGTGCCACTAAGAGGATGGAGTCAGTTAGGGCCAAGTATTATTTAGAGTTCCTCGGTGAGACAGCGCCAAAAGAAGATAGATAAGGTGGATGCATTGATGGGTCGACAGACAGATAGAAAGGTACATGTATGCATACATGCATAGATGATACATAGATGCATGGATATGAGATGGGCTAGAGGGACTGCTTGTTGTGAAGACGAGGTGGAGAACTGCCATGATAGACTTGACAGCCTGCAAGCTACAGAACCAAAAACCCCAGCAGCAGTGCACAGTCAGTCCAAGCTGGAAAGCCTCAGACTCGGGGAAGCAGCTACTTATGATATGATTATCAGAGGCTGAAACTCTGAGAATCAGAAAATAGGGGGTGGGCTTTAAAAATGTTATGGGTGTCCAAAAGCTGGAAAATATGAAGTTTTGTTGTACAAGGGCAGGAGAAGATGGGAAGCCAACTCAAGGACAACAAAAGGGAGGGGGGAGAAGGGAGGGGGGAGAAAGAAGAGAGGGAGAAAGGAGAGGAGATGGAGAAAAGAAAAGAGAGGGAAGAGAGGGACAAGGAAGAGGAGAAGGAAGGTGAAGGGTGAATAAGTAAGGGGGAAAGAGGGAGCTAATTCATCTTTTCTTTGTTCCTTTGTTCTGTCTGCCTTGGCTGATTGGATGGTGCCAGTCATAATGAATCAAGGCAGATCTTCTTCATACTACCCACTAATTTAAATACCAGCCTTTTCCACAGATCCCTTCACTAGCTACTCACTCATCAATAATACCTTGCCGTCTTTCTGGCTGTCCCTTAATCTGCTCAATCTGTCACACAAATTTTGCTATCACATGATAACACTCGCATAAATACACATCTAAAAATTTTGATCCTAAAGTATGTTACTGACTTTAATACACAACAGGAAAAATAGGTTATTTGTAAAGCTGGGCCTTTTGGCACAGGCTTGTATGCAATCAATTCCCAGCTACTTAGGAGTCTGAGTCAGGAGGATCACAAGTTCAAAGCCTGCCTGAGCTACAGAATCCATTCAAGACTAGCTTGACAATGCTGAGTAAGTTTTAGAGTAGCTTAGAGTGACCCTGCATCAGAAAAATTTATTAAATAGAAACAGCCTTGTCCCTTAGACACGATGGTGAAGGTTGGAGAGTGAAAGGATTTTGTCATCTAGGACGCCTAGATGCTGGGGCTACATGCTCACTTGGCAAACTGTATATTATTACCATCAGTGACTCCTTCACTAACCTTCAATAACATGGTCTACGTGTTCCAGTACAGCTCTAACCAAGGCAAGTTCAACAGCATGGTCAAGGCTGACAACTTGTCATCAACAGGAAGGCCAACATCATCTTCCAGAAGCGAGATCCCACTGACGTCAAATGGGGGGATTCTGGTGCTGAGTATGTTGTGGAGTCTACTGGTGTCCACCACCATGGAGAAGGTCACGGACTACTTGAAACGTGGGACCAAAAGGGTTATTATCTGCTCCTTCTGTTAGTGGTCCCATGTCTGTGATGGGCATGAAACATGAAAACTCAGTCAACATTGTCAGCAATGCTTTCTGCACCACCAAATGCTTAGCACCTGGCCTACATCATCCATCACATCTGTATCATGGTAGAACCCATGACCACAATTCATACCATCATTGCTACCAAGAAGGCAATGGACAGCCCCTTTGAACAGCTGTGACGTGATGGCCATTTGAGCTGCCCAGGACATCATCCCTGCATCTACTGGTGCTGCCAAAGCTGTGGGCAAGGTCATCCCAGAGCTGAATGGGAAACTCACTAGCTCGGCCTTCTGTGTTCTACAGTATGATCATCATTGATCTGACATGTCACCTGGAGAAAGCTGACAAGTATGATGACATCAAGAAGGTGGTAAAGCAGGCAACTGAGGGCTCAGTAGAGAGCTACATTGAGGACCAGGTTGCCTCCTGTGACTTTAGCAGTGACCCCACTCTTTCACCTTTGGTGCTGGGGCTGGCACTGCTCTCAATGATAACTCTGTGACGTTCATTTTCTTGTATGACAGAGAATACAGCTACAGCAACAGGGTTGGTGGACCTCATAGGCTACATGGCCTCCAAGGAGTAAGAAGAGCCCTGAAACACCCACCCTAGCAAGCACACAAGAGTAAGAGACAGGCTTTCAGCTGCTGAGGAGTCTCTCTCTGTCCCAACTTCGTCCTTGACACTGAGCATCTCCCTCCCAGTTTCCATCCCAGAATAACAGGAAGTTGCCTAGGGATCCCTACTGTCTTGAATACTATCACTAAATATACTGCACCCCTGCAAAAACAGCAAAAAAGAGGGAGAAGAAGAGAAAAAAAAGGAAACTGGGAATGTATCCTAATGGTGGATTCTTGCCAAGTGCATGCATGAATCCTTACGCCTCATCCTCAGTACAACCTGAACAACAACAAACAAAACATGGGTAAGACCTATGAGAGAAGGAATAATAAAATACTGGCAGTATTCTTGGCAAACAACAGACTTTCTATGAGCAGGAAAGGAGGCATGAGTGGCTAGAACATGGCTAGTGCCCTTTTGTAGTTATAATTACCCTGGACAAAAGATCTAATGCTTCTATGGCTGCAAACTACACTCCACCTCTCTTGCTTTCTTTCTCTTTTTATGCATGTAAGTGTATGTGGTGTACATGCGTGTGTGTACGCATGCTCAAGTGTAGGGGTTTTCATGTGTGTGAGGCCTCACGTGTGTATGCATGTGGAGGTCAGATGTTAATGCTGAATGCCTTTTAAAACTCTTTTTCACTTAATCCATTGATACGCAGTCTCTCACTAACTCTGGGGCTCCCAGGTTGGCTAGTAGAGCTAGCCGGTTTGCCTGGGAGACCCCGGTTCAGCCTTCCCATCAAGGGAGCACTGGGATTATAGGTGGGCTGTGATGCCCACCCTGGCTTTGTGTGGGTGCTGGGACCCGATTTCCTCACACATGCATGGAAAGTGCTTCATCCCTTGAGCCATCCTTCTAGGCCCTTGGCCTCTACTCTTTATTCCTTTTTAAATTTTAGACATATTTACTTTTTAATTTGTGTGTGTGTGTGTGTGTGTGTGTGTGTGTCCAAGGAATTCAGAGAGAGACTCAGGGTTTCCTGGAGCTGGAGTCACAGGAGGTTATGAGCCAACTGATGTAGGTGCTGGGAGCCAGAAGTCCATCACTCTTGAAGAGCAGCTAATGCTCTGAATGGCCAGGCCACCTCTCCAGCTCCAGCCTCTATTCTCTTGATGATGTGGAATGAATTCCAGGACTCTTGCATGCATCTGTAATGCGTGTTGAGACCATGACACCACAGAAATTGGTTAAACTTGTGATTTTAACTAGTGATCAAGTTGATTAAGTGGCATTTAAAGCTCACGGAGGAATTAATAAACCTTCCAAAGGAGGTTGACGATGCAAGGGAACTCTGTGCTATAATAGTTCTCCTAGTTGATGACTTCTGTACTTACCAGATGTGACTTTTAGTTATTGCTTTTATGCCGATGCGTTCAGTGGTAAAGAAAGGAAGTTAAAGGGACTTCAATTGGATGAGGCATTATTTTAAAGCATTCTCTGTCTCCTGGCAGAATTACCGAGATTTATGATTTCAGTTCTTAAAGACTCTCCCAGGGAAGGCAAATAAGTCAGCACACACAGGCTCCATTTTATTAGGATAATTTAAAAAGACAGCCTAGGCAGAAGCAAATGGTCTTGGGGTTTGAGCCATTGGATAAATCCCTGTGAAATTCATGGCCCCTGGAATGAGTCCCAAGACAGGATTTTACTCAGTGACAAGCAGCTTCTTAGCTCCACCTTGATTTCCTTGACAGACAAGAGCCTACTGAGTCAGTAAGCATGAGAGTGGACATGCTTGAGAGGCTGACATCTTCTTCCCCAACTCTTGCTGGGAAAACAACAGTCACAAGGAGGTAGATGTTTCTGTTTCTCTCCCAAGCCTTAACCAACCTTTTTTTTTTTTTTCTATTTCTTATTATTTTGTTATTCTATTTGGCTGAGTATCTCCATTCTGGTTAAAAACCAAACCAAAACAAAAAAGAGGCTGAGTGCCTGGGCTTCTTTCTTCGTGGGCATTGGTAGCTTTGGGCTTTGTTCAGCTTGGTCGCCTGGAATCACACCATAGTCCTCATCACTGCATGAAATGTTCCCACATAGTGTTCACGTTGGTCTTCATCACTACTGGGAAACAAGAACAATGAGGGGAACACTTTTTTTTTTAATTTTTATTTAACTTTTTTTAATTACACTTTATTCCTTTTGTATCCCCCCATAAGCCCCTCCCTCTTCCCCTCCCGGTCACACCCTTTTCCCCTTTCTGCGTGCATGCCTCTCCCCAAGTCCACTGATAGGGGAGGTCCTCCTCTCCTCCTTTCTGATTTTTTTTTTTTTTTTGTTCTTCTCAATGCAGTTTATTCAGGGAACCTTGAATAATCTTCTGACCCTGGGGAAAGATAAAAAGCTAAAATGTTACACTCAGGATGCGAGGCTAAGCACTGCACTCAGGGTCAGCCACTTTCGACCCAGGGAAGAGCATGTCTGATTGCATGTGGGTTGATGCCCCAGGTCCTGCCTCTGAGAAAAAGGTATCAGACGGGTCTGATGCTCTTTGGGTGGATGACACCTAAATGAACATTGGTACAAAGTCCCAATTTATTTCTAATATCAGAGATCAGACCTCTACTCTTGCCTGATGCGTCTAAAACAAAAAGGGGGAACTGTAGAGAGCGGCATAATGCCGCGCCTTAAAGATGGAGCTGGTTTCCGCCTTCCACCTTCCCAATGGTGAGTGCTCACTGTCACGAACAACTCCACATTTGGCTAAGGCTGAGGATCTGGCTTGCTTCCATGTATGTGGACCTATCTGCATTGCCCACGAGGCACGCAGGTGTTGGCTACCCAGAGGCTATTTTAAGAGGGGAACACTTTTTAATTAAACTAATTTCTTAAAGTTGGTGGACGAAAACTTCAGGTACTATCATGGCATAGTCAAACAAAGTGTGTTCTAGGGAATTCTGCCCTTCCCTTCTTCCACCCTCTTCCAGCCAGCTGCTCCCATCTATCGCTTGTTTCTTTCCATCCCTACTCCACCTTTACTCTGGTATTTTTTTTTTTAAGTTTCATGTCACCTGTGACCTTTCACCCCTACCTCTTTCCTCAGTACCTCTTTTTACTTTCTCTTGGTTTCCTTTCTAGGTTTTTAAAAAGACTTTACCCACATTTGAACCCATTTGTGCTCATGCCTATAGGCTTTAAAAGCTAGGATTCTTGTGTGAGAGAATATGCAGTCTTTATCTTTCAGGGTTTGGGTAGCCTCACTTACTATACTTTCCAGACCCACCCATTTCCCTACAAATTTCATTTTCTTCAAAGCTGAGTAAAATTCAATTATGTTATGTACATTTTTATTTTCTCTTCATCTGTTGATGACATCTAGGCTGGCTCAATTTCCTTGGCACCGTGAGTGAGCACAGAAATCCAAGCATCTCTGTGGTAAGGTGTGGAGTCATTTGGGTACATGCCAAGAGTGGTATGCTGGGTCAAACTGTAGCTCTATTTTTAAATGTTTTGAGAAACTCCAGACTGGGACTATTTTAATTACCTAGACCTTGCCACCCACAGAACTGTGGAGGCTCTTCTCTACGTGAAGGACAACACAGCCAGCTTCGCTTTTGCACTAGAGGGAGGCCAGGCTGTAGCTAATTAGCGTCTGCCACCCAGAGCAGGACAGATGGAACCCAAGTTGGAACCCTGGAGCAGATTGGCATCTGGTCACATCTGCGGTGGGTGGCCACAAAGGGCCTCAGTCATCACAGCTGTTTGGCCCCATATCAGGTGTTTCAAACCTGTAAACAGGTACCTTAGTGAAGCGATGCGGAGCTGAGCAGTGTGATCTGCCCTCCAGAAAGTCTTAGGAACACCGTCAATGTACGTGACAGAGGTGGGGTAGGAAGCAAAACACTTCTCATTCTGGGACTCTGACCAGGAAACCCTTAGCAATGTTTTATAAACAGCTTTCCTTCTGAACATCATAATATCATGGGTTTTGGAAACATCTACTCTAACATTGCAGTGACCTTGAAAATTCAGTGCTGCACCTTCCTGGATGGGCAGAACATTTTAACTGCCAGCTCTTTGTTTGGGATATAATCATTTGGAATATAAAGGTGTTTTGATTTGCATGTTGCCTTTAGCTGACCCTTTTCTTTTTTTTTTTATTTTCTCCTGTTAAAAGCATACTTCCAAAGCCTTCTCTAAGATTGTTTCATCTCCGTTTTATTTTATTGATGTGTTTGTTCTTGTTTGTTTGAGACAGGGTCTCACTGTGTCTCACTGAGTGGCTGGGAATGCTCTCTATGTAGACCTTAGCAGTTTGGACTTGACCTTCCAGAGGTGTCTAACTCTGCCTCTCAAGTGTTGCAGTTAAAGGTGTGCACCACCATGCCTGGCTAAATTTTTATTTTTTATAATGTGTGTGTGTATGTGTGTCTGTATGTATGTGTATGTATGTGTGTGTATGTGCATGTGTGTGTGTGCATGTACATATAGAATTCAGGAACCTTCAGAGGCCAGACATCGGATCCCCCTAGAGCTCAAGTTACAAATATATAGGTGGTTGTGAGGCCCCCCGAAGTTGGTACTGAGACTGAACTTGGCTCTTTTACAAGAGCAGTGTATGCTCTTAACTGATGGGTACCCCCTCTCCATCTCCTTCAGTTTTATCTATTACTCATAAGCTACTCACACATCTGTTAAAAAACAGTCTCGAGGATTCTGATTGGATAGTCCACCCAACGTCCCGATCATTTGGATACCTAGTGGTTTCTTTGGTGTTACTAATGTTGGCGTTCCTGGTCCTAGGAGAGAAACGCAGCTGTATACACCTTAGTGCTCTTGTTAGTTTTACATGCTGACTTTCTGAGGAGTGAAGCATTCTGAGAGGAGACTCTCAGCTGAGGAACTGTCCAGCCCACAAGGGCCCATGAGCATGTCTGGGGGTGTGGTGGTTTGGGTATTAATTGATGTAGGGCTCTTCCCACTGTGGACAGTACCATTCCTAACCAGGCTTTCATGGGCTGTATAAGGAAGCTAGCTAGGGAGTGTTAATATGACCTGGAGAGGACAGGAGCTCCACAAGGACCAAATATACCTAGGCACAGGGGTCTTTTATGAGACTGTATTTCCAACCAAGGACCATGTATGGATATAACCTAGAACCCCTGCTCAGATGTAGCCCATGGTAGCTCAGTATCCAAGTGGGTACCCTAGTAAGGGGATCAGGGACTGTCTCTGACATGAACTCAATGGCTGGCTCTTTGACCTCCCACCCCCACCCCGGAGGGAGGAGCTGCCTTGCTAGGCCACAGAGGAAGACAGTGCAGCCAGTCCTGAAGAAACTTGATGAGCTAGGGTCAGATGGAAGAGGAGGACCTCCCCTATCTATGGACTTGGAAAGGGACAGGGAGGAGATGAGGGAGGGAGAGGATGAAGGAGTGGGTTACAGCTGGGATACAAAGTTAATAAGCTGTAACTAATATTAAAAAATAAAAAATTAATTAAAAAAATAGAAAGCTAGCTAAGCATGAGTCTATGAGTAAGCCAGAAAGGAATCAGCCAGCAGTGTTCCTTTATGAATCCTGCCTTGAGTTCCTGCCCTAACTTCCTTCCGTGATGAACTGTGACCTGGAAGTATAAGGCAAATTAATCCTTTCCTTTCTTAAGTTGCTTTTGGTCAGAGTGTTTTATCACAGCAACAAAAAGAAAACTAAATCACTCACCAAGATAGATGTCTCCTGACGGGTTGAACATACAGTCTGTTAAATAACTTACCCTAAGCACACATTCCCTGAGACAAAACAGAACATTGATACATACAGGAAGTTCATATGTAGTATGTAATTATCAGTGTTTCCCCAGGTTCCTCCCCTGTAGTCCATCTGTAGTTTCAAACCACATCCTTCCATCCTTTGAGGCTTACTTTCCTGAGAATGTACAATGCTCATAGCAAGAGGAGCTCTTTCATCTTGTGAGCAGAGGGCTGTACTTTCCTGCTCCTAGGCTGTTTGGGTATGAGCTTTCTACAGCTGCTGGCTCTGCCCAAGTCTTCCTAGGACTCTCTGGCAAGTCACATCAGCATCTTTTTTAACTACCTGAAAGCATCACTTTGTCTCTGCCGAGATACCAAGGCTTTGCAGCCACTCAGATCTGGAGATGAGCTGTGGCTGCTTATGCAGGATATATGCTTTTAGAAAGTAGCAGCATGGAACTGAGGAGCTGGCTCAGCCGATACAGGCAGTGCTTTCTGCATCCATGTTCAGACTTGAGTTTGACTCCCCGGAACCTACATAAGGTCAAGGATTGTAGTATACATTTGAGACCTCAGAGCACTTAGATAGAAGTCGCTAGATAGAAGTCAGAGACAGGAGAGTTCCCCACAGTTCACAGGCCAGCTAGCCAGGCATAGTCAGCAGTGGACAAACAAGAGGCACTGTCTCAAACAAGGTTAGCAGTGAAGACAGACATCTGCGGCTCTCCACTCACCTCCATATCACACACCATGACACCTGCACAGCACCATACACATAAATGACCTATTAAATATATGAAACAACATAAGTAAATCGATAAAAAAAAATAAATAAAAACAGCACTGCATGCTGCTTCTGACTCCTCTCTATCAGCTTTGTATCTCTTTTCATCTCAAGTTAGTGACTCTGAAAATGTCCAACAGGAGCTATCCCTGTGCTGGTTTTCTGGATGCTGAACCCTTCCTGTTTGGGTGCCTCACACTCTCTTCCCTAGCATCAGCTGCGGGGTGGTTCAGTGGTGTAAGCTGATGGGTGTAGTTGCTTCACACCTTCCAGGCCTTGGCTGCAGAAGTCGGCCCTTCTTCACAAAAGTTCAGACATTGGCCTTGGAGTCAGGGCTGGAGCTTTCTGCCGCTGGTAGAGCTGGTGACATTTTAGAGGGACTCTTCTTTTGGATATGATGTCATTCAATCACCTAGCATCTATTTTCCTGTTGAAGACTGCCATTTTTATTTTAGGGAAACCGCTTACGCCTTTGCTAAAATAAAAAAAAAAAAAAAAAAGAACAACTAACAAACAGAGTGCCCAAACATGAAAGACGTTAAGTGATAATGGTTGATGCTATAAATTCCCAGAGAATTTATGTGCTGTTCACGGAAGTGGCCTCTATAAGTAGAAACGCATCATTCAAAACATCCACAGCCAATTTATGTTAAAGCAAAGAGAAGGCAGAAAGCAAGGCTTTTTAGCTCTGCCATCCTCTGACTCATTTGTAAGCATCAAAAAAATAAAAAATAAAAAAAATAAAAAGAAATCCTGACAGAAATATTTTCTTCCGGGACTGAAAGTCCAGCAGCTGCCCTTGGTTTCCCATCACAGTCATCAATGCTACGAAGGCAGGGTGATGGCTGAGATGGGGGTGTATCGCTTTAAGACACACAGTTGCCGCCAAAGAGAGAAATAAGCGCAGACCAAGAAGTAGCTGCCAGACTTTATGGAAATCGAGAGAAGCAAGTTTGTTTGGGAAAGTTAGACAAAGTGCCTGTTTTTTTCAGACTTGGACGGCCCTTCACCCGCGTCCCCCAGGGTGGTGTGAGCCTTCGCAGGTGCTGAGCTCCTGACATGCTGTCTTTTGGTGGGGCATGGTGTGTGTTTCCCTATTGTTTATTCTTGGCAGTGCACCCATGAGAACATGATTGCTTTTTCTGCAGAAGGTAAAAGTGTTCAGAATTCTGGAAAGTGCTTTTATCCTTATTACGTTTGTGTAGGAGTGAAGTAAACATCCTGGCAGTCTTCTCTGGCTTGGCACTTTTTCTGTCCTTCCAAGATGGGCACTAGGCAGCTCTGGGACCAGCAGTCTACCTACTGCCTTGTCTTTCAGAGTTCCTGAACTCTGACCCCGACTTCAGTCCCCATTTAGCCTCTTTCTACTTGGGCGGCATTTCACACCTAACTGTTTAGCTACGTTGAGTTTGAAAAGAATTGGTTGATGTAAAAATCAATATATTTGGTTCACACCCTGGAAATATTCTTCCAAGCTATATTAAAGTTAAACACATTTTGTGATTTCTATTAAGGTTTTTTAGAATACGTTTATCCAGCCTGCATCTAAGGATTAAATATATGGCTACAAAGCTACTCCAGAGGCATCATGAGCATCTGTTTTGCACAAATAGAATTTCAATAACAGCTGCCAGATTTGGAAGATATCTTTTTCAGAAAAGGGATTGCAGTGCAAACATGAGGACATGAGTTTGAACCCCAGCATCCAAAAAAAAAAAAGCATCATGGTGAGCACTTGTAATTCTAATATTGAAAAACCCTGTCTGAAATTCAAATTAGATGCCCCACAAATGGTGACACTGGATGTCTTCTGGTTTTCTCTATAGACGCATTCATACACACACAATTGTGTGCACCTGCTCACACACAACAGTGCACACACACACACACACATAAACACACACTATCATGAACAAAATACATCCTTTCACTTAATTTATAACGATATCAAATCATCTTTATTTTGACCCTTTGATGTAACTCTTATGTATTAAGAAATTGGAAAGACTAATATACTAAGTCATTAAAGCTGAGTGAGCTGTCCCAGAAGCAGAAAGACACACACAGTATATACTCACTCATATAGACATATAACATAGGATAAACCTAGTAAAATCTGTACATCTAAAGAAACTAATCAAGAGAGAGGACCCTGACTAAAAATGTTCAATCCCCATCCCGAAAGGCAAAGAGGATGGACATCAGAAGAAGAAGAAAACAGGAAACAACCTAGGAACCTGCTACAGAGGGCCTCTGAAAGCCAGAAGAAGAAAACAGGAAACAAACTAGGAACCTGCCACAGAGGGCCTCTGAAAGGCTCTGCCCTGCAGACTATCAAGGCAGACGCTGAGACTTATGACCAACTGTTGGGCAGAGTGCATGGAATCTTATGTAAGAAGTGGGAAATAGTAAGATCTGGAGAGGACAGGAATCCCACAAGGAGAGCAACAGAACCAAAATATTTGAACACAGGGGTCTTCCCAGAGACTCATACTTCAACCAAGTACTATGCATGGAGATAACTTAGAATCCCTGCACAGATGTAGCCCATGGAAGTTTAGTGTCCAAGTGAGTTACATAGTAATGGGAAGAGGGACTGCCTCTGACGTAATCTGATTGGCCTGCTCTTTGGTCATCTCCCCCTGAGGGGGGAACAGCCTTACCAGGCCACAGAAGATGACAATGCAGCCACTCCTGATGTGATCTGATAGACTAAGATCAAAAGGAAGGAGAGGAGGACCTCCCCTATCAGTGGACTTGGGGAGGGGCATTTGTGAAGAAGGGGGAGGGAGGGTAGGATCGGCAGGGGAGGGGGGAGGGGCTTATGGGGGATACAAAGTGAATAAAGTGTAATTAATAAAATAAAATAAAATAAAATAAAATAAAATAAAATAAAATAAAAAGGATAATGGTTTCTCTCTTTTAAAGTGCCTCTTCTGAACTTAGGCACAGCCCTGTCCATCTCCCTACCATACAGATAAGGAATGGGCTGGTCCTCATCTCCTAGCCCAGAATTTTAACATTTTACACTAAACACTTCTACACTTATTCTGGGTGATAACTGGGGTTCGGGGAACTGCAGAAGGTAAGACTTTCATGTCAGATAATGATGAGAGATAATGATGAGTTCGCCCTTTTTCGTATGCTCTACTGACATGAGTCTGGCCACAAGACCTTTTAACAAAGAACCCTAAACATGCAGGGTAGAACTCGTGGGGCAGTCCCGGATTACAAAACTTTCAAAAGCGAAAGGTCCTATAGTAACCAACTGTATGCATATGCATGCTTAACTCCCACATGTATACAGCTGGTACTCTACAGCCACAGATTCAGCTAAGGATGAGAATTTGAAGGGGTGGGAACTGCATTACAAACTTTTTTCTGGTAGTCATTCACGGTCAGCACATGGTCAGCAGTCACACTCTATGAGGGATGCAACGTAACCGTGAGATGACTTAGAGGATGTTTCAGGTTGGATACAAGTATTCTGTTAGCCCATAAAACAGCTTTGAGCACTCTTTTGACCCCATTTCCAAGTTCTGCCTCTACCTTTGGTGGCCCTGTGTCTGTGCTTTTGAATTTTGTTTTCTCTGTGTGTCCTGGGACCAATCCCCTCAAGAACACTGGGGGACTTACACACCTACAAATTCATACCACAAGGGGATGCTCCTGGCCTGGACAAAAGCCTGGTGTCAGAGACGGACAAGCAGCGCCCCAAAAGTGAAGCAGAACGAGGCAAGCCTCTTGGTTTGCTCCCTGCCAGAGTTGGATAGACAGAACAGGAATGATTCTGGGTCTCCGAGGTCCTGATCCAAACCTCCGAGCACATCTGTACCCCAAGGAAAGTGAACAGAAAGGAGCAGTGGCTTTCTCATAATGTTCAACATGGTAATACACTCAGCCTAACTCTGGGGAACGTGGCTGAACATAGCAGACTGTGTTCACCCATGCCGTCAATGTACTGTTCTGATGGCTCTCAGGATTTGTGTGACTCGTACACACAAGGAAACATCTTCACACGGAGAATTCCTCATGCTTCCTTGGTAACACAAGGACCTACGACGGGGCTCAGAAGTGATTCAGCATAATTATATATGCCTCTGGTCTTGGAGGCCGCTCTATATTATTGAGCCCTTTCCCGTCAGAGGCAACATGGGACCAATGCAAAGAAAAGTTATTCTTTCATTGAGATTATGAAGGCTGCAAACGGCTGGTACTACTTTCATACCTGATACTGTGGATCTGCAGATGATAGAGCCCCGGGTTTGATCTTTTGTACCTACAGTGAGGCCTGGAGTAGCCTGCCATTTCTGGGTCACGTGTTAATGCTAAGGAAAAGACCAGGGGCCTGGGGGGGGGCAGGGAGGAAGGATGCCAGCAAAGTTTCATGAACAGCAAAATCACAGGAGAGTCCAGCATCTAGGCAGAATGGCTCTTAACTTCACCACCGTTTGCCCAACAGTATCTCCATGGTGTTAAATTCTGGCTAGAGGGATGAGGCTGATGGGGGGAAGAACAAGGGCTGTACGGAGCCCTCTTGGAAGCCAGGTCCAGTAGGTTTGCATGATAGATGGGTGGAAGACAATGCTTATAGACAATGGGTGGGTGCTGAGCTACCTACCTGCCCAGGGGAATACATCCTCTAAATGGTCAGCAATGGAGATCTCATAGGTAGGTCACCGTCACAGAGGAAACTAAAGGATAGAGGTGCCACGAGAGGCAGCGGCTACAGGAGCTTTTTCAGGACAAGCATGTTTGCTTCTGGTTTTCCATGGTCTCCAGCTGGGAGATAATCTGTGGGATGTAGACTGAGCGGGAGTGCAGAGCTGCTCGGGACACCGCAGCACAGAAAGTCCACACTGCAGATACCCCTGTGCAGTAGATTGGATCGCAACCCACCTAAGAGATGTGTCCACCCAGACTCTGATCTGGGAGAAGGGTCTCTTCTCATAGGAGACTGAGTCAAAGGTGCTTAGATGAAATCACCAAGAAGGAGGAGGCGTTTCCAAGCCCAGAGACTAGAAGAGAACCCATGCCTGGAAGAGTAGAAGGTACACAAGACAACAGGAAGTGACTGTGTAGGCCAGGTTGGGGGTGATGCATCCCCATCCAGGCTGAGGGGCAAGGACTGCTGCAGCCATCAGTGATAAGAAGGGAAGAATATAATAAATTTGCTTCCATAGTCAGTGGAGAGACTCAAGCCTGTTGACACCCCAACTTCTTGCTCTAGCCTCCAGAACCCTGAAAGAACAGATTGCTATTGCAAAACCATCAGGTTCACAGAAACCGATTAAAGCAGTGTGGAGAAACCAATCCATCCTGCCTGCAACTCATATCACAGATCAGATATTGGAATAGCATTGTCCTTAGAGGACAAAGACTTCAAGGAAACTTCCAGATTTACCACCATTCAAAGCAATCTATTAAATACATTTATTTGTTTGTTTATTAAATGTATATGTGCGTGTGGTAGTCTGAGGAAAACTTTCAGGAGTCAGTGTTCTCCTTCTACCATGTGGGTTCTGGGGACTGAGGCCACCAGGCCTGGCAGCAAGTGGTTTTACCCTGTGAGCCATTTCTCTAGGCCCCGAAGGACAGGAATAGTTGTGGATTACTATTGAAGATTAGGGAGTTAGGGAGCAATATTTCCTGTTTAATACTGTTTTGTTCCTGTTTTCAAGTGGGAAAGTCATTTTATCTCCTTCAGACTTTCTTTGAACATTTACAAAATGTGAATTTTGCTGAGATGCGAGGACTTAGTGAGACAGACTGCAAGGAGAGAGAGGGTGTTACAAAACTTGGGGGGGGGGTAATACCAATGTCTGATAATATTATTTCGCGGCAGGAGACAAACTCTGTTTTAGAGAGGAAACTTTGTTTAGTTTTAGGGCACTGGGGTACAACTAAGCAATAGGTTAAGCTACGGAGACCCAAATCAATTCTGTAAAGTATTTCGTGGCCTGATAAGAGGAGCGGGGAAAACTTCATCCAAATGTTCTCCCAGCACGAGGACACACAGTTTCTCCTGGTTCGAGACATGTTACCTTGAGTGAGATTGAGACAACTGGCTTTAGAGCCTCACAGGCATTCTAAGTGTATGAAGACATGCTCAGGGGTCCCAACAGGCAATTTAACAACCATCTTTTGGAATATGGTTCACTTACATGTTACTGACACCTTATTCAGAGTTTCAACAAATAAAACAAATGATCTTGATGCTGCGGAAAAGTTTCTGTGGCCTCTTGAGCAGTTTCAGTTAAGAATATATTTCTCAAATTTTGGAAATGTAAAAAAAAATGTACATGTAATTGCTCATGACTAAGAGCACTCTCTGCTCTTATAGAGGTCCTAGGTTCATTTCAAGTACCACATGGCACCCTAATTGCTGGGTATCTGATGCCCTCTTCTATCCTCCAATGGCATCGGGCACACTCATAGTCCACATGCATGCATACAGGCAAAATACCTATGCCCACTAGAAGAAGAAGAAGAAGAAGAAGAAGAAGAAGAAGAAGAAGAAGAAGAAGAAGAAGAAGAAGAAAAGAAAGCGAATTCTACATATGCCAGCTCAATATTTTTTTTGCCACAAAATAGTGTTCAAACAACTCCAGCACAAAACTAGGTACACTCCTCTCTACATAAGGCTTCTATATATGTGTAAGATCAAAATAAAATTTATAAGTGAGAAACAATAGGAACTAAAGCCAAATAACTTAGAGTGTCAATGACATGCTCAGTGCTCACAAGGTGAACTGGATACTGACAGCAGAGGGTGAGGCTTTCAGGACTGGCAGGGCCGATATGATGCGCAATTTCACTGCGGGAAAGCCCCTGCCAATCTTCATTTGTGCAGTGGCAATGATGTGTATTAGCCAAGTAGACACTGTCTGTTTCATCTGATTGTGTCTTTCCTCGTTCATCGGTAAGCATTAGAATGTCCACATAAAACCCGTTGCAAATGAGGACAATGGCCAGCTCTTACACATAAAGACACATAAACGTGCCAGTAAGCTAGAACACTAGTCTGTTAATGTCGTTTCTCCCTCCCCTCTCTCCTTCCTTTCCTCCCTCTGTGTGTGTCTCTCTGTGCCTCTCTGTGTCTCTGCTCTCTTTTCCTCTTCCTCCCTGGCATGTGCGCGCGCGTGCGTGTGTGTGTGTGTGTGTGAGTGTGTGAGTGTGGGTGTGAACACAGGTGCAGGATGCCACAGCTACAGCCTCAGGTGTTCAGTCTCAGTTTCCACCTTTTTTGAGTCAGGGTCTTTTACTGTTTGGCACTACATATGTCAAGAGAGAGGCTTGTGAGCTTCCTGAGGTTCTCCTGTACCTTCCATCTCACTTCAGGTATACTGAGATTACAAGCACGAGCTACAAACCCACCTCTGTGTGGTCCTGGGGATCTGGACTCAGGTGCTCTCGGTACCCACTAAACTATCTCCCAGAACTAAAGTCAGAATCTTTCGGAGATACCATATTGATCATTCTCAGAGGAGCAATAAGGAACCATAATGAAAAAAAAAAAAAGATCTTTGGACCACCGGTGGCCACCTCATCACAGTTTAGGACCACTAGTCTGCAGTAAAGTTGGTCATAGTAGATTCATATTTTCATCTTATATTTGTAGCAAATGTAGTCAATATTCATTGCAGACACTTAAAATTTTAGTAACTAAAAAATGCTGTTTTGAATGCCGTCCTGCAGAGAAACCCCCATTAATATTTGAATATCCGATTTTTCTCTATGCAAATGATATTGTTGTAAACACCATTAAAACTTTTTATCCCCCACTTAGTAAACCATTGAGGACAGATTTCCCAATTATGAAGTATTCTCTTACAAAAACATTTGATTGACTTTATGGCTGTGTTTATGTTAAAGTGTAGCAAACGAGTCACTTATTTGAATATTTATATTGCTTGCAGTTTCTTGCCTGCCATAAATTATGCTAAGGTCTGAATGGTGTAAAATTTTGTTGGTAACATAAATGATGAGTTCCTTTGCCTAAAGGGTATTGAATGCAAATTTTAAAAGATTTTTACATGTTAATATTACAAATAAAGCAGGAAAAAAATAAATGAAGACGATGGTCCTCACTTTTTAGTAGCTGAGGATAAATGACTTTGGTGACCACCCAAGGCTATTTGTTCAGGAATAGTTCAGGACAAAGAGAGCTGACTTTAAGATCCTGCTGTGTGATTTCTTTTCCTGGAGAGATCTGAATAAATATCTACTCACCTCAGAGAGCTATCTGACTGACCAATACATAATTACTCCCAAGAGTACCTTGGTGAACCAGTGAATTTATTGCAGTTATTTAGAGGAGCATGGGGGAACTATAATTTACAGACACATGGTGAAACAAATGCAGGTGAGTCACAGTTCAGCCAACCTCAGCATGGGCAATAACTCAAGAAACCTGCATACCTGGAGCTACCAGACTGATCTTCAGATAGCTTATCGTAATCTTATGATCTTTGCAACTTTCTGAGCTTCATAGGCTTCAGGCACTTTCTGAGCCTCCTATGTTTCCTTAGCTTCAGGAGTCTTAAGAGCCTATTTCCTGTAAGAAGGAGTGCAGGGAAGAGCTATACAGCATCTTCACAGGTGTTATGAACAAAATCCAAAACAACACAAAACAGAAAGATGATGTAATCAGCCAATCCCCATTATCTTTATGCTGTGTCTACAAATCTGTCTCAGCATTGTTGATTTTATTTGTGGTGTGGGTAAAGACATTTGAAACAATCTGACATACTAGAATGCATAGAAATTAACCCTGAGATTTTGATTTTAGGAAACATGTAATTAATAGTAGATGCACTGTTTAACTTCACATTGAGTGAAATAATTCCATTACATTTATTACTTGGATTTGAATATTCAAAAGATCGCCCCTAGTCACAGCTGGTTCAACTGATAGAACACTTTCTTCTTCTGGTCCTTGGATTCTTTGCGTTAACAGGGCCTGGGGCTGAGCATTGTGCCTCCCCTTTCTCTCCTCTCTGACCCACCCCATCTCATGGCTTCAAGTATTGCAGATGCCTGTTGGCTCTCCAGTGTCCAGCTCTTGCTGGACAGTTCCCCTCTATTTAGAGCTTCACCTGCTCCTCAGCAGGCCTTCTGGATGTCAGAGCATCTTTGCCTGTCAAATACCACACTCACTATTCACCCTGCCAACTGCCTATCTTCAACTTCAAGAAACTCAAGTCTTTTATATTATACCCGTCTCAGAAATAAACAGCAATAGTGAGTTTTCAAGGATCATCTCTTCCTTTCCTCCTGTACATCCAATCTATCAATAAATTCATTTAGTGCTTTCTTCTCAATAAACAACCCCAAATACTTCTCAGTATATCCGATTGAACCAAACTGCTATCAACCTTCATCTAGATTGCTGCACTCACCTATGACCTTGCTCTCTGCACTGCAGTGAGAGACATCAGCCAGAGAGATCAAGGAAAGGGAGAGTCCTTGGCCCTCATCCCTTCCCGCTCAGAACACTCCAGTGATTCCCATCTCACAAAAGAGAAAAGTGAAGTGGGCCTTACAGGAGTATTGGGGGTCAGATAGAGACAGGCAGATTCACAGGAACTAATGCTTAGACGGAATACTTAAAAGACAATGAAGAATGGAGTCATGCAGGAACTCAGAAGCAGCAGCCCACCCAGCACAGAAACCCAACACAGAACTGCAGCTCCTGTTCCAAATCTCAAGGCTTTGCCTTGATAGATGCAGCTTCAAAGTGAAAGCTCTACAGTACAATCCCCAATGCCCTGTCTTTTTTTGGCTGATTCTCTATCCAGACAACTGTATTCAGTGATATATAGCACTCTATACTTTGATTTCTCAGACTGTTGGGCCAAAAAGTTCCCAATATGGTCCAGGCTTAGGCAGTAATAAAAAGTAACTCAAACCCAGACATATCTGTCATTTCAGCACTTGGCAAACTGAGGCAGGAAGATTTTTTTTTAATTAATTTAACTTACATCTCCGTCACAGGCCCCTCTCTCCTCTCCTCTCAGTCCCATTCTTCCTCCTGCATCCATTCTTTGGTTGAGAGACATCTAGGTTGTTTCCAGATTTGGGCTATTACAAATAAAGCTGCTATGACCATGGTTGAGTAAATGTCCTTGTTGTATGGTGGAGTATCTTTTGAGTGTGTATGCCAGTGCTATATCTGGGTCTTGAGGTATAGCTATTCCCCACTTTCTGAGAAAGTGCCAGATTGATTTTCAAAGTGGCTGTACAAGTTTGCACTTCCTCCAGCAATGGAGGAGGGGTCCCCTTTCCCCACATCCTTGCCAGCATGTGTTATCACTTGAGTTTTTGATCTTGGCCATTCTGATTGGTGTTAAGATGGAAATCTAAGAGTCATTTTTATTTGCATTTCCTGGATGACTAAGGACATTGAGCATTTCTATAAGTGCTTCTCCACGATTCGAGGTTCATTTTTTGAGAATTATCTGTTTAGCACTGTATTCCATTTTTTTAATTGGGTTATTTGGTTTACGGTCATCTTAATAAAGGCAATCTACAGATTCAATGTAATCCCCATAAAAATACCAATAAATTTTTTCCCAGACCTTGAAAGAACAATTCTAAATGTCACATGGAAAAACAAAAAATCCAGAATAGCAAAACAATCCTGTACAACAACAGATCGTCTGGAGGTATTTCCATCCCTGACCTCAAGCTGTACTACAGAGTAAAAGTAGTAAAAACTGCATGGTATTGGCATAGAAACAGAATGGTGGATCAATGGAACTGAACAGAAGACCCAGAAATACTTGAATTTTGGCAAAGAAGCCAACACCATACAATGGAAAAAAGACAGCATCTTCAACAAATGGTGCTGGTCCAACTGGATGTCTACATGCAGAAAAATGCAATTAGATCAATGTTTATCACCTTGCACAAAACTCAAGTCCAAATAATTAAAGACAACATAAAATCAGATACACTAAATCTGCTAAAGGAGAAAGTGGGGAAGAGTCATGAGCTCATTGGCACAAGAGACAATTTCTTGAACAGAACGCCAACAACCCAGGCTCTAAGATTAACAATCAATAAATGGGACCTCATGAAACTGAAAAGCTTCTGTAAAGCAAAGGACACTGCCAATAGAATGAAATGGCAGTCTACAGACTGGAAAAAGACCTTCACCAACCCTACATCTGACAAATGTAGGGCTAATATCCAGAGTATATAAAGAACTCAATAACCAACAAACCAAACAATCCAGAGGCAGAGGACTAATGTGTGTCTTCGAAGGCAGCCTGGGCTACATAGGGCGTAGTGGACCAGCCTGGGCTGTCGTGAGACCCTTTCTCTAAACAAATACACAGTGGCAGCAGCAACAAAATCAATTGCGGGTTTATTCAGTCGTATCTTAGCTTACACAGACACCAAATCCGTAGGCGCTCTGCCGACGTCTTGGAGTTAAGACCTTTGCAGACAGATGTGATTTCAGCACCTTCTTGCCCAGATTTACTGCCACAAAGAATAGAGTATTTTAATTCCAGGCTTCTAAGCACCTGTCCAGCACTTAAACCCGTCACTGCTAATAGCACGACAACAGTGCCACATTACCAAACAACAGAAGCATTAGCTGTTAGAATAATGAGTTCCTTTGAACAAACACTCTCGGTCTTGTTGCAATCAGGTGAAAGATGAACTGCGGAGAGGAGACTGGCAGCCTAGCCCTCCATCAGCCATCGTTCATGTCTCAAGCTTTAGCTTCCAGAGGCATGCACTCCAAGACAGAAATTCCCGTGGTACATGGACATGTCCTGCTGAAGCTCGGAACACCTCACTCACCTAACAGCTAGGCCCTGGGTTCCCTTCCAATCCCTGTGGAAAAACCCGGGTTTGTTGGTATTGAGGTCAAAGGTTCTATTTTTTCCCCCGGGTTTCAGTCACACTGGCAGCACCAGGCTGGTTTAGGAGAAAGTAGGGTGACTGGCAGACAAGAAGGTGGATGGGAAAAGAGAGGTGGCTCCAGGAGGTGAGAGAGGAAGCAGCAAGTGGTTGGATATTCTGTGGAGAAGCAGTAGGTGATAGAGAAGACAGGCAGAGAACTCAGGAGTAGAGGCAAGGAGAACAAATCACGCGAGAGAGGGAGAGAAACATTTAGTAGCTCTGTGTAAGAATCATTTTTTTTCCTATGTCAGAAGGTCCAAGGATAAGTACTGCAAGCCAAACAGGGTGCGCTGTCCCTTCGTGGGGTTAACTGAGCGTTTAGGACTTGTGAGAAGGAAATGCCCTTTATCCCAGTGTTTCCTGTCTGAAAGAGGATCTGACTGACAGTAGCTCCCTTCTTCCTGTGTGCATCGTACCAAGGAATAATAGCCATACACACGCTAGCCAAGCGTGCTGCTCCCGAACGACATCCCTATTCCTATAGCTGTCATTTGGTTGACCACTTACGACACTCCTCTCAGTGCAGTCACTTGCTATTTCACAAGTTAGTCACATTTTTTTTTATCTTAGTGTTCAGCACATGTTAATTATACATGCTGGTGGGTTTCCCTGGGACATTTTCACATTTGTACACCATGTGTCTTAATTCCACTCACCCCTCTCCAATTACCAGTTATCCTCTGCTAGATAACTGAGTTTTTTTATTTTTTATTTTCTAAGTTAATACGTTTTATTAGGGTTGTTCGTAGGATCATGTGGCCCTTATGAGTGGCTACACCACTGAAGAAAAGATCTCTCCTACCCCTTACTAACTGATGTCTGTGTATAAATCCTCAGAGAGGGCTGGCATCCCATGAGCCAACGATCCCTTCCATATCATAGTGCTTCAGGTCCGATAAATAGTTCAGAAAAGTCAGATAACAAACCCACAAGTAGTCGGAGCTAATGCTCCAACTAAAAGTTGTTCCTTGTGGTTTGCTTGTCTGTTTTTAGAGACGGGATCTTTCTGCATACCCCATCTAGAAGTTACCATGTGACTCAGGCAGGCTCAAGCCTCTGCTGGCTGTGATTGTATGTATAGACTACCAGGCGAGTTCCCAAAAAGTGTCTACTCTGAACACTGTGTCTTTCTTTGCAATTCTCTGTAAAATGGTCTTTTTTTTTTTTTTTTAAATGAGAGGATGTTTGTTACAGTTAGTAGGTTTTCTGTTGAAAGGTCTTGTTGCTCTCATTTTCCAGTGGCATTGGAGTCTGAAGCCCTTGGGTTCCTGGACTGGATCTCAGTGTCAGGTTCTGAGTGTGGTAGCTGCATCCCCAGAGTCTATGTCAGTGCCTGGCTCTGAATGGTGGCTAGTGGTGTGTGTGTGTGTGTGTGTGTGTGTGTGTGTGTCTGTGTCTGTGTCTGTGTGTCTCTCTGTGTGTTTGTGTGCTGTGTCTGTGTGTGTTGCATGGTGTGTGTTTGTGTTGTGTGTTGTGGTGTCTGTGTGCATATGTCTTTGTGTGTCTGTGTGTGTGTTTGTATGTGTCTATGTGTGTCTGTGTCTCTGTGTGACTGAGTCTGTGTGTGCATATTGGCCAGAGGACACCCTGATCTGTTATTCCCTGAGAGTCATTCACCTTGTTTATTTGAGACAGGGTCTCTCTCTGGCTGGGCACTTACTGAACAGGAGCTTTAGGAATCCACCTCCCCAGCCCTCGGCTTAAAGTTCATGCCATTGCACTTTGGCTATTTTCACATGAGCTCTGGGTCTGGAACTCAGGTTGTCCTGTTTATGTGGCAAGCCCTCTACTGAATGAGATCCCCAGCCACCATTAATTATTCATAACACGAGTGAACAGGAGCTTTGTACACAGCAGACAGACGTGCAGTAAGTGTTTGCCGGGTTTAAGAGGATTAGTTCATCTTCTACACGACTGACAGTGCTTTGCATATTTCAGTATTTGAAGGCAGTGCACCTGTTTCTTGCTGTGTGTGTGTGCTGTACATGTGTGTATATGCTATGTACCTGTGTGAAAGATGTGTATGTACGTATGCATGTGTGGTATGGGAGGTATGAATGTAAGGGGCGCTCTGTCTTCGCAGCGCTCCTTCCTCCCATCTCCATGCTGATGTGACCATGCTAAGCACATTGTCCATCTTTATTTTGCCATCCATTAGAGTTCTCTAAGATGACATGCTATGGTTATCAATACTTTTGAGATTTAGTAGTTTTAGTGGCTATATGTCCTCTACTTTCTAATGTTCCCCAAGCCACAGGGCACTTAATGATTTGCTTTCTCTACAGCCTTGCTGACTCTTGGTCTAAAAATCTGAACTGCAAACTCTGAGGCCATAAAGCCAATTGGTAACCAAGGCAAGGAATGAAAAAGAACTTACTCTGCTCCTCAGCTGCCTCCCACAGTGCACAGAGCACCCAGCATACTATAACAGGCAATGTGACTTCCCATAATGCTTTGGGTGATCACCTCACCTGGGTACGCGAGTCTTCTTCTGGACAGCCTGTCGCAAAGTTGCAGCTAAACAGCTTGTTGAGAGCTTGTGTCCCAGGCATTTTCCTTTCCAGAGTGGAGATAATCATTGTAACAGTAAACTGAGGCTCAGACCATCATGTAACTCACTCAAGTCCCAGATTTAGACAAAGTGGAGCTGAGGAGATGGCTTAGTTGGCAGCATGACTGCAGTTCAAATGTACGGACCTAGGTTTGACCTTCAGAACCCATGCAATTAGTCAGGCATGCTGGCATGCTGGCATGGGCTTGTTCCCAGCGCTAGAGAACAGAGACAGGAGGACCCCTGGGATGCCCTGGCCAGGCAGCAGAGTTTACTGAAAATGCTCCAGGCCGATGAGAGACCCCTTCTCAAACAATAAAGAAGAGAAGCAAAGAAAGAAACCAAGCTGGGTAAGGTGGGTATCTCCCGAACACACGTAAGGTTGATCTATGGCCTCAACATATAAATATATGCACACTTATGCCCACACAAACATGCATATGAATGCATCCATAACACACATACACACCAGAGAGACAGAGAGAGATACAACGAGACAGAGGCAGAGACAGAGAGACAGAGAGACTGGAGCACTGAGCTGGGCTGGAGCCAGGCTGTCTTGATACAGAACATGCCTCTTTCCTACCCAGGTATTCTGCTATCTACTATAGCAGGGCTTGGCCCCCTGCCTTTTCCTGCCTGGGCTATACTGAAATATCGCTGTGCCTCCTGCCATTCATTTAGCTGCTGCGGTGACCTGTTGCTCTGCTGGACCTTCACTGTTCTTCAGACAGCCTCAGGAGGAGGCTGGTCATCTTATCCCTATTTGTCTATCAGGAGATACAGAAAGCAGCTTTCCTTATACTTCCCAAAGTGACTCTAAGTGCTCATAAACCCTGCTGATGCCCTGTAAAGTCCTCCCCCAGCGCTCAGCAGTGGCACTCCCTGACAATCCACATTCCTGCACAGTCCTAGGGTGGTGTGGCTCTGCTGGACTTGGAGAAAGCAGTGCCATCACAGATTTTTTTTCTTTCTTAAAATTGATTTTCAATGATACAAAGTCTGTAATGAACAGAAGTGCACTCCATAAAAAGATACCAGTGAGGAACGTCTCAAGCTTTGACCTATGACCCTGAAAGATACATAAGTGGTTCAATGTGAGCAAAGACAAGAAGACTTGTTGCCTTTCCACTTGTGAAGGTTCAGCTCTGGGGTTTTCATCTGCAGCGTTAAGACAGCAAACAGCTGATCCCGAGAGAAAAATGTTCCCACACTATATATTTGTCACCCCCTCTGTTTATGGCCTATTAACAGAGCCGGACGAATTGTCAGGTGCCATCGGAACAATTTTCTAACACCACAGGAGACAGTCACGTGCAACTGACCTCTTCGTCTACCCTTATCCTCTTCACGATCCTTTTAGGTCAATAAGAATCTCTTCTTATGACCCCTGATCGCATTTCATGTTCTCAGCTGTTCTGCTTGGGACATCATGCCAAGGTTTGAAAGTAAACACTGTAACCAGAATTAGTTCCGAGAGGACCGCCTGTGTTTTTTGTGGCCTTGGATAATGAGGAGATTTGTTCGCTGCTCTTTGTAAAGGATAATCATTGCAGCGGGTCGATGGTTTTTGATGAGTTGACAGAGCAGTTTAGCCAGTCTGCCTTGTACCTCTGTTCCAGCCTCATTTGTATTGATGGATAGACACTCGGTGGCAGTCACCACCCCGCCTTGAAGCGTCATGCCCAGCAGAACTCAGCAAGCCAGCCGTGGGCCTGGCTCTAACAGTGCGGGCTCCGTAAAGCACAGAGATGAGTCCTAGGCAGCTGCAAGAAAGCTACTGGGCCAGGACCATCTATTAAGTCTGGATTCACAAGCAAATAGACTAATCAGCTCTAGAACAGCTCTGCAAGTCCAACAGACAATCACGGTGGGATGAGAGTATGAAGCGCAGAGGGTGCTGGGAGTGCAGAGAAAGAACACGTGATCCATCCCTGGAGTGGCAGAGTGGGTAGAGTGGGTGGGGTGTCCAAGCTGATGATGTGATTGTGGCCAGCATGATGGCAGGTGAAGAGGTGGAGACTATGAGGCCCTCAAAAGATGAACTGAGCGCTAGGAAAGCTCCTGGAGATGAGTATGAAGAAAACCATAAAACAGCAGACCAGGGGCAGGTAGCATTCGAGCTGCTATCATGTGTGTGAGGGGATATCAAGAGCAAGGGCAAAGAGCAGCAGCCTGAATCAGCTGTGTACCTTCCGTCCCTGGAGTCCCAACACGCTGCCTTCACAGGGGGCCTCTGAGGACTTTGGTTGCCCTTGGGTAATTAGGATAGTGTCTGTCTGGATTCAGTTTTCTGCCCCTTCTTTCCTTCAGGTTTACTAAAAGATGATCACACAACTTTGTTCTCCTTTTGCTTCCTGTTTTATTTTCCAGGTGAAACCACTAATTATTTTATTGTAAAATCAGAGCCATACAGTTTTGACAAATATCTCGGTATGTGTTTTCTATACCCTGTCATCAATTCCCATCTCTCAGAAAGCTCTCTGTGCCATTCCCCAGTTATTTCAGTATAAGTTGCTTCATGATTTGCTATTAGTACACGCTTGATTTATATACCTGTTTTTATACCTATACAACTGGGTCACTTAAACTTTTCACTTGTTAAAAGGGGCTGCAAATGGAAAACGTTTAAGGAACCCTGCACAGAGAATCTTTGTTTATAGAGCCCACCTGGCTATGAAGCATAGTTTTCCCAGACTCACCTGGACTTATGCTTTGGTAGGTTTGTCTGGGCCATTCCACTGTCGCTGAACGGAACACAAATTGGATTGCATGCACCCTCTTGGAAACAGTGATTTCTCTGTTTTTAAGGAGGAACATCATGCCCCAGCAGGAGTTCCTGAGGAGTCCGGAGTAAGCTTTCTATTACTCCAACCACAGAAGGGCTGGAAGATGAATGCCTTTGACTGGGGTTCATTTAGAAGAGGTCTTGTGCCGTAGCCTCGGCTGGTCTCAAATGCATGGTGTGGCCCAGGGTGGTCCCTGAGCTGGGAAAGCTGAGGTAGATGGCACTGCTAGTTTATTTTCTTAAAGAGTGCTTCTGGGCACACATGATAGATGCAGCATTTAATGTTTCCGGTACACTTACTTTTTCCTACCATGTAGCATCGATCAGCAGGATAGCTTTTGTCCCACTCAATGGTTGTATTATTTCAGTTTGAGAAACATAATGTTACCTTATTTACAAGGTTTTTTTTTTTTACACACATTATCACTTTAGAGCTGCATAACAACCCCACTAAGCAAAAAAAAAAAAAAAAAAAAAAAAAAGGTGTTATGTATATAATTCCCATGTACCTGGTTTGAAATCAGGCTACTGCAGGATGCGAGTGTCCTTACTCTCAGGCCAGCATTCATGCCTGATTCTCTCTGATGTTCTTCTTCTTCCACCTGGAGGGGTTTCATAGTTCCATGGAGGTCTTTTTAGACAGGCTCATGTGCCTCACCCACCACAGGTCCTGATCCAGTAAATCTTGGATGGGACTGGAGAAGGCGCATTTCTTTCTTTCTTTGTATATGTGCGGTTATATCTATGTATGTGTTTGTGCATGTATGCTGGTGTGTGTGTGTGTGTGTTATAGATCAGAGGTAGAGTTGGATGCCTTCCATGATCACTCTATTTTCAAGACGTGATCTCTCACTCTGGAGCTCAACAATTCAACCAGTTTAGCTGGCCAGCAAGCCTCAAGGATTCATTGCCTTACCTGGCATTTACATGGCTACTGGGGATCTAATTTGTACAGCAAGCATTTCACCCACCAAACTATCTCTTTAGACCCTGCTGTGCTTGTGTTCTAGAATGTTTCCAAGTGACGTTAAATATGCTGATCTAAGCACCACATTAGACAAACGATTGCTCTATACGGCTTCATTGTAATATCTCTGACTATTTGGCAAGCAGTGAACACATAAGCCACAATAATGAAACCAAACCAAACCACTCTGAACACTGAAGTCTTTTTTTTTCTTTCTTTTATATTCTGGTGTGGTTAAACCATGGTGGGACTATTTATAATTCCTTTAGCCACTGATGAGCCTCTGCAGAGGGTGCTACAGTGACGTTCACATATTGAATTACAGCGATGGCTAATGTCTAGACCAAGCAGGAGGTGAAGAGAGTATGTTCCCCTCACATGCGTCATACCTTCCTTGAGAGTCTGATCGAATGACAGGGGGTTTTAGATAAGGGACGCAGATCAAGCTAAATTCACAGAAGGGACGGCTTTATTTGCTTCTGATGCTACCAAATTAAAAATAAATAAATAAGTGGATATCTTTAAATAGACCCGGCGAGCGCGCATTTGAATTTGAGATATACCTCTGGGGATGTTTTATGGGCATTCTTCCAAAAGTTTCTGTCTTACTGCAGAAAAACTGCTGCAGGCTGAGGTGGGAAGAGTGCCAAGCGCCTTCCCCAGTGATCCCAGCAGAGCCCAAGGACACAGTGGATGGGGAATGATCATTTCCTGAAGCTTTGTGGCATCTTGAGGGATAAGGTCAATGACCACATTCCCACTCTCAGCCACGCATTCCAGAAGCTTTGACTATCTGGGGGTGACATTCTATTAAAGCTGCAGATACCTGCAGATGGGAGTAAGGAGGGAGGTAGAGGCAATCTTACCTCTTTCATTTCATAACAAGTGAAGCTTTAATTACCATCCCACTGTTGACAACATTTTGTTTAAAAGAGGAGAAAACCTCGTAGGGTTATCACACAGTCGGGAAATTATTCCTTAGGAAAACACAAGCACATGTTGAAATGGAGTTACATGAAATGGTCTGAGCTACAATGAGTTAGAAAAAAGGGAAGATTTAGCAACTGTGTTCTAGCCTCTTTCTGATGGTGTTTGAGGCCTATTCCACATTAGGTAATGTCACACCTGGTACTGTTAACACGGCCCTAAAGCAGGCGACTAAAGAAGTTGTAAGCTTTGGGTTAGATCCTGCTTTGGCATCTTGGTAAAATAGTCATGTTTCAATTGTCTCATAAATATTCATGCAAATTCTTCATAAGAAGAGGAAATGAAAGTCTCATTTATGCCATATATATATATATATATCTATATATATATATATAGAGAGAGAGAGAGGGAGAGAGAGAGAGAGAGAGAGAGAGAGAGAGAGAGAGAGAGAGAGAATTAATAGCACAAATCAGGAGTGCACCCAAGGCAATCTGCTTGGTTAGCTAACATCCGGCGGAAGGCAGCTTCCCACTTGGCTTGGATGGCATTCTTCAGTTCGTTTGTGATGCACAGGCATACGCCACATCCCTGCTCTTTCATACAGGGCTCCAATCCACAGCTGACTCACTCTGGATCCCGCCGTGAACTGTGAGTCCCAGTCAGCTGTGGGAAGAAGCTCCATAGAAGTTTCCTACCTCCCAGGATGGACCACTGACCATCACACTGTGAACATTTGTTTCTCTTGGCTCTTTGTGGGAGGGGTGGGGCTCTGGGGCCTTCATTAAATTGTTAACCCTTTGGGGTTGGAGAGATAGCTCAGTGGTTAAGAGCACTTACTGTTGCAGTGGAGCCGAGTTTGAGCCTAGAACCCATGTCACGTGACGTAAAGCTGCTTGTAACCCAAAGTGTGCTGGCCTCTGCAGGCACATGAATGCAAACACACATGTACACGCACATACCTACATACACACACACACACACACACACACACACACACACACAGATCTTTAAGAAAAAGAAATCAGAACTAAATAGTTCTTAACCGAGATCAACACATGGCTTTCCCCTCGAACACAGAGCGACTGTGCAGGGTTCCCGAGTGCCCAGCCAGCAGCTCTGTCCTGCTGCCTCCTGAGAGAGTATCAGGAATCTCATTCCGATGCCACCTGTGCTGGTCACCTAACACACGCCTCTCCTCATGCAACGCAGTCCACCCCTGGGGAACACTCGTGAAGAAGAGAGGCTGAGAAATGTGCCCTCTACCCTACATGCATTCCAAACCTGGGTCTGCCTTAAGTTCCATCTCTGAAGGTAGAATTTCGGCGCTCATCTCCCTGTAGAAATAGCAGCAGTTCTGAGACATGCCATATGAGAGTCACAGTGTATTCTTCAGTATAAAGTGTCCTGGAGGAGAGGGTCCCGTTTGACACCGAATATCTTAGATGAAGTTCCACACGAGCCATAGTATGAAGACAGAGGGAGGCAGAACTTAATGATCCGAAAGACACGCTCTACTCCCCACTCCCCAGCAACTACACTCTACCAATTATCCTCCTTCCTGTTGGGCTCTGCTTGCTTGTAGGCTCAGGGCCCAGATTTGGTGATGGCCCCAGGTCCTCATGCTTGAGAGGCAAGTGCATTCCCAAATGAGCTCTCTCTCTCTCTCCTCAGCTCTTAGTGACCATACAAAACGCTATACCATAGCACAGGGAATTCACAAAGAATGAGACAAGGCCCCTGCCCTAAGGAACAGGATTGTAAATATCTCGGTAGAAACAAACACCTACAGGTTCGACCATTGCAGGTGACATCAGAGGGCTAGTCTGACTGGTAAGAGGAGAGTTTCAGGGTTGTCATGGGGATGGCAGCTGTTGGATGGTGGGATTATCACCTTTAAGACCTCTGGTAAACATGTAAAGATGATGGCTCTAAGGAGAAGAGAGAGGAAGATGTGTGTGTGTGTGTGTGTGTGTGTGTGTGAGAGAGAGAGAGAGAGAGAGAGAGAGCACATTGAGACTGCAGAGACTGATTTATCATCTCATACATAAAGGTCTTGGTCAAAGGTCAAAGGTCTACCTTAATATGGTCAGGTTTCTTGCTGCTGTTTCTGTTGGCCCTCTCTCCCTTGCTTGTAGCAATAAACAAACGAGTGTAGTAACATGCCCCCATCTTCTGTGATTAATTACTTAAAGATAAGGAAAAATGCAAAAAGAAGGTAGTAATTTAGTTTCCCTTACTTAGGAACCGTATTTTTAATTTATATTTTTTTCACTTTACAGCCCAATTGTAGCACCTTCCCTTGACTCCTCCCAGTTCCATCCCCACTCTCTCTTCCCCCTTATCTCCCTCCCCTAGGCCTCAGAAAGGGGAAGTCCTCCTCCCCTATCATGTGACCCCAGCCTATCAAGTCTCATCAGGACTCCCTCCTTTTCCTCTGTGGTCTAGCTAGACTACCCTGCCAGGCGGAAGTGATCAAAGAGCGGGCAAGAGAGTTCATGTTAGGGACAGCCCCTGTTCTTCTTACTAGGGGACCCACATGGAGACTGAGCTGCCCATTGGCTACATCTGAGCAGGGATCTAGGTCCTCTCCATGCATGGTAGGCACCAATTTTTTCTGTGTGAAAATTCTCAGTAAAAATATAAGATTCTCAGATCTTACATATTTTGACTTGTGACTTAATTTTTATTTGCCTGCCATATCAAACAGCTTAAAGAAATTAATAGTAATTTCTTAAAAGTTCTAAGAGGAGACTAGACACATGATGGTAAAAGGACCCAGATACCTGAAAGGATTTCTTTTGATAACCGATAATGGGCATTGTGTTTGGGGAAATGTTTTCTTGGCTCACAAATGACCAGGAAATGCCACCGTAGGTTTTGTGCCCAAATTAGGATGGTGGCTGTGACCCCACAGAGTCTGTTAGCTAAGTTGAAGACATCAATATCCAAGATCAATTGAAAGGACAGTTTCTGAGCTAACATATCTCCAGTAGTTCTAAATACATAGTAATTTACCCAGGACACGGAACCTCAAGGTTCTTCATTGGAAAAGAAAGTCTTTGGAAATCTTGACTTTGTAGTTGAAGGCCAGAGGGAGAAGAAGACAGCAGAGCTGGAGCCTTAGCTCTCCATCAGGGTCTATGACAGGACACAGCTAAATGCCCAGGTTTACTGCTTATCTTAATTAGGTTTCTATTGCTGTGTCAAAGACCATGACCAATGGTAGCTTGGGGAGAAAAGGTGTTATTTCAACTTATGAAGGGAAGACGTGACAGGAACTCAAGCAGAGACTTGGCTGCAGGAACCGAAGCAGGAGCTATGGAGGAATGCTTCTCACTGGCTTGCCCTCTCTGGCTTGCTCAGTTTTCTTTCTCATATGACCCAGGGCCACCTATCTAGGAAACAGGGTGCAATGGGCCAGGACCATCCATGCAAATAAAGTGACCTGAAGACTTGAATGGAGCATCATTGGTTCCACACCATTCTTATTTTGTCCCCAAACTATATGAAACCAAGGCTTCTTTTGGACACTCAGCAGAGTCGATGAACATCGTAACCGGAGGATGTCGGAACGCATGGCCAGGGGTGAAAATGTAGTAGGATCCCGCGTCACTAATTGGACTGATAAAGTCAGTTCTGACCTCAACCCTAATGAGACTGCGTATGTTACATCCTTACTCAGGTGCTCTGAGCGGTATGAAACGAAGAGCAACCTGCAAAGGGCAGAAGTGGGAGGTGTAAGCCGACGGCCTAGGTGACAGGTGCAAGGAGTTGCACAAACTATGTGGGGATCTGATCCTATGGCAAAGGTGAAAGGTCAGGATGCCTATTAGCTAGAATTACAGCATGAAATGAAATTAGGCTGAAGTAGTGCAAACAGACCTTCAAGCAAGGTAGAAGACAAGGCCTAACACTACAGGATGATTTCTCATGGTCACACAGGTGCTCTGTGGCACATCATGGCTATTATATACATCATGCACACATGCACACACACACACACACACACACAAACCATCAATTTTGAGTAGTTGCCATAGAGACAACACATCTCACAAAGCTGTGAGTAATTACTATCTAGGTGTTCACAGATACCTTGCTATGATATGTCTTGCTAGTCCATGCAATTTAGAGAGGAAAGGAAAGTTTTCGGTGCTAGCCAGATCTGAGGAAGAACTTATTTTAAAAATGCCAATCAATATGATTTTTAAAATATTATGATTTCCCTCATACATGTACTTAAAGATACCATTATTAATTGGCATCTTTTGTTAATTAATTTGGGAGTTAAACGCTGTGTGTGCAGAAAAAAAAAGATAACAGTACTAGCAGACACGAATTCTCTTTTCTGACATTCTATGTTTCTTAAAGTATAAGGGAAATTAAGTCAGAAAAGAATGTCCATAGTTTTGGAGATGGCATCTGAATGAGGTCATGTGACTATCCACAAGCGATGTAGCCATATGAAGAAGAAGGTAAAAGAAAGACAGTCCACCTGGAGGTACAGCAGTAAGTCAGCACTGCAAAGTGACTTAACTTGATCTTGAACTGACATTTTGAGTTCATCTTAACCAGCCAAGCCTTTGAAGTTCCAGAGTGGCACAATTTTAATACCGGGGTTTTCGGGAGCTTTCTAGCTGGGCCACTGTCTCCTGTAATCTGCAGGCTGTCGCTGTATATTTAGAGTCCTCGCTGGGAGGAGCAGCTGTGCTTTGGAATCTGCGGCTTTGAAAAATAAAAACAAACCAACAAAAACACGCGGCTGGTAATTCTACCTGCTGGTGTGTTTGTAAAGCCTAGACTCATCAGTGGCTTATAAAGGAAAATAAGCAAAGAAAGTGTACCCTTGGTAGTACATTCTGTCTGGATTTTTCTCCTGATTCTAAAGCCATCTTTGAAATGCACCAACAAGAATTTACAAGTTGTGGTGCTGGTATCTCTCCAACTTGGATTCCCTCACCCCTTATGTTATAATAGAGGTTCCTTGCATGCATGGCACATTTAAATGTGTGCTACTTCTCTAATTGTTGGATCATAAGCCTAGATGGATGAATGGATGGACAGATAGGACACCCAACATAACTAAAATTAAAGAAAAAGGAGAATCTGTCCATTTTAGGCAGAGAGGTAGGTTGGTATTAAAGAAAATGTTCAGAATATTTTGCTCAAGAGTGGATTACCACAATAAAAATTCCATAGTGTAGTGAGCTTATTATAGAAGAGGAGATTGTGTTCAGCTCTCAATCCGGCGCAATTTATAATTTGCTAATCGTAATAGAGCTAATAAGTAGAAGGGAAATATTATAGATAAAAGTGGGTTCTGGTTAGAGCGATGTGACAGGGTGTTGCTGAAGGCAGGCCAGGGTGATGGGACACCATCTGGGGGGACAATGGAAGGAGAGAAACATGTCAAGGGTAGCCAGTGTGAAGGATGGGATTCTTGGAATACCAACTGAAGTCGATTTCTGAGAAAACTGATTGATGCAGGGATGAACAGGGAAGTCCAGGCCCAGGAGAAAGGTTGTAGCAATCCTGAGCAGAGTTTGTTCAAGGACATCATCTTCATCACTGTGAGTTGGGAAGTGGGGGGAAGGTGGGCCAGGGAGCTCCAGGAGTTTTGTTTGGAGAACACTGAGAAAAACAGCCTCTTTTCAGGGTGTCGGGGAAATGTGTGAATACTTCAGAAGTCTTCTGCCTCAGGAGCCATTTGGAAGTGTCTTGAATTCTCCCGAGATCAGTGTATGTAACAGCGTGATGTATTTGAAGTTGTGATTTGAAAGAAAGGGAGGAGAAAAGGAAACGGGGTCCCCTGGGTCAGCAACCCAAGCAGGGGAAAGGAGTCAGGCTGTATCATTCCGAGTCCTTGCTTTGGTCCTAGAAAATAACAACTGCAACTCTGTAGTCTTGACCTCAGGCCCCCAAGTTGTAGTCCAGACCTGACACATCCCAGTTCTATAATCCTGAGCATTTAAGCCTCCCTGCACTGTATTTATTCAAACTGGGGGAGCTAATGGTACCCACTTAGGGAGAGTCCTTGTAAAAGCTCAACTGAAAGGCACAGCATCTCCCTAGCATATGCACAGAACAGAGAGAGGCACTAACAGGAGAGTCACAGCGCCTCAGTGGTGTTTATTTATAGTACCAGTCTGGAACACCTTAAAGTGGAGTTCAACTAGTTATTGCTCATCAGACAACTAAATGTGATTTATCTTATGAGTCAGGATGACCTGCAAGAAATGAACTGCCATCAAACTCATGAAGCTAAAAGTAGAGTCAAACTTGAGCCCACAAAGTAAAGTCATGAGGAGACGTTTTGCCACATTCCTTATAAGAGCCACGAGAAATGCTCAAGTTGTGAAGTCTTTGCTCGGAAAGCAGAGAGGTGTCTGCTGGGAGGAGAGTGTGTGGGCTGGCTGCTGTGGCGAGGACTCTTAGCTCAGGGCCAGCAAATCAGTTCTCAACTCTTTGGAGGAAGGTACATACAATGAAGGAATTTTGTTCCTTTTCTTTCCTTCTTTTTCTTTCCTTCTTCCTTTTTCTTCCTTCCTTCCTTCTTTCCTTCCTTCTTTCCTTCCTTCTTTCCTTCCTTCCTTCCTTCCTTCCTTCCTTCCTTCCTTCCTTCCTTCCTTCCTTCTCTCCTTCCTTCCTTTCTTCCTTTTTAGTGAGTGTACCACAAAACACACACACACACACACACACTTGAGGGGGACCTCACATTTTCACTCAGCCTCAGCAGATGCCCACAGAGAGCCTGCTGTGTGCTCAGCATGACACACAGGGTGCAGCAGGGAACAACACAGACAAAAAGTGCCTTTTTGCAGATTACATTGCAGTGCAGGAAGTCAGGCAAGAAATAAGATAAATATGTGTTTTTGTATCGCTGTTATAAAAATAAATGCCAGGGGGAAAAAATGAACCAGGCGGAGGAAGTAGGGTGTGTTAAAGTGAGGTGGGGGTGCAATCTTAGGAAGGATGGCGAGGGTAGGCTTCAGAGAGATGCTTTGGTGAACTGACACAGGCGAATGTGCAGTGCGCGCTGGTACCTGGAGCAAGAACATTCAAGGCAGAGGGAGCAGGAAGGAGTGGACCCGGTAACTTCAAAGCACAGCCAGGAAGCAGGTTTGACCAAACAGTGAGTTGGAAAGAGAGTGGTATAAAAAAGGTCATTTCTTCTAGAAACCTTGGTACATGAGAGATTCCAGAGAACATGGACACCTCCGTCTTAGGGTTAGCAGTTTGTAAGCTCTGAGTAGTGGAACCCTTCCCAGGGGTACCAGCAGCAGGAATCTTCAGAGGACAAGAGCAAGCACACAGTAGTCACAGTTGGACGAGAAGCTACTGGTTCAGCTTGTGTGATGACCTCTACTGTCTTCGACCAAACTGAGTGAGGCTGAGCGGGCACCTCAAGTTTTACATAAGCTCCATAAGTGTGAGGTTCGGTTACTTATTTGCTCACAGGCTATGAGGTATTGGAGCACCAGGTAACTATGCAACTCACTGACTCTGCACAGATACGCTTGACAAACTATGGTTTAACATGCTCTCTGCCCCACCTCACATCAGACCTTAGCAACCCAGTGCACAGCAGAGCACCCTGTGACTGGGTGGCTGACTGGAGGCTGTTGTTTCCCCTTGTGATTTGGGGGGTGGCTGGGCCTGTGGTTAGCTCCCACTATCCAGCACCTTTGGAATAGGGCTATTCAAAGTATAGATTTGTAGGAGTTATTTACCTGTTGATGTAACGGAAGTCTGAGAAACAGGAGTGTTGTAAAGAAAGGATGTATTTTGGCCTATAGTTCCAAGGGGGATACTGTCTATCTGGTGAGGAAGGCATGACAGCGGAAGCATGAGGTAGGCTTGGCAGTCAGGAAGTAAGAAGAGCAAACAGGAAGTGAGGCCCAGCTATAAAATCTCAAAACCCCTCCCTCTGTGACATAGTTCCTCCAACAAGGCTCTACCTTCTAAAGTTTCCATACCTGTTCCAAATACCACCAATAGCTGGGCACGTTCAAATACGTGAGTCCAAGGGGTCCATTTCATAATCAACAGGCTTCTACTAAAAATATACTGGCTCCATACCGTGACAAAGTTGAGCATGCCCCAGTTCAGCCATCATAAATAGAAGAGTATTTGTATACTAACTTCAAACACCAGGTTTTCTTCCAAAAGCTTCTCCTTCCCTTATCTGTGATGTTGGAGGAGCCATCCTGGCTTTGAGTTCTGATCTACCATTTCAGTAAGTCAAAAAGGCAAATGCAGCCTGTGGAGCGTAAACTAAGCTACCTTCACACAATAGCACTCTCTCTCTCTCTCTCTCTCTCTCTCTCTCTTTCTCCCTCTCTCCATCTCTCCCTTACTTAGTTCTCTATAAAGGCTAACTGTAACTAGCAGGAAGTGGAGAGGTCTGTGCAACAAATCTACATGTTACAGGGAAAATCTGTGCTTTGAAAAGTTCGAAAAAGGTAAAGGAAATCTTTACAAGGAGCCAGAGGCACTGAGTTACCCCCCATCCAAATTACCCACATCCACCCATCCTCGTAGCTTTCTTGCATTTGAGCTATTTAAGACTCGAGGCTGGTGCAGATTCAATTCTCTGTCCTACAGTAGGGAAAGCCAGTTCGCGCTTTGAAATCAGTCCATTTCAGCCTTTCTGATAGCCCATGGTCCTTTCAGTTTCCTTTAACCTGGTTTTAACATGTTATTTATTTCCTCATTCATAACATAAGACTTTACATTTTTATACTTTATATATTTATTTTTAATACTTATACTCACCAGAAGTGTAATTTTACTTAATTACATTCATTAGCCCTTGGTTTGGTGAGATGGCTCAGAAGTTAGGAGCATGCACTTCTCTCACAGGGGACCTGAGCTCAGCATGGTGGCTCACAGCAGGCTCTTAGCCCAGTTCCAGGAGATCCAACACCTTCTTCTTGAGTCCGTGGGTTTCTGCATACATGCGATACGTAAAAAAAAAACACATACACACAAAAACAAAGAAATAGGAATGAGTGCCTAAAAATAGTTAACTTTCAGGTTAATGGTGTAGCTCAGTGGTCAGATTTTTAACCCTATCATGGTGTGAGCCCCAACATTTTCAGTAGAAGTCTGTGGTGGTTGGAATATGAAAGGTTCCTACAGTCTCCTTTGCCTACTCTGTGTGGGTACTAAGGTCAACCTTAAAAAAGTTATCTTTCAAGCAGACTGCATAGGTCAACCTTAAAAAAGTTATCTTTCAAGCAGACTGCATACTCATACCTGTTAAACTTCTATTACTTCCAAAGATGACCATGCCACCTTATTTATTTATTTATTTATTTATTTATTTATTTATGTATGTATTTAGGGCCTTCTGCTTGCTAGGCAAGCACTCTACCACTGAGCTAAATTCCCAAACCCCCCATGCCATCTTTAAATACAGAAATTCTTCTGGCCTACTATTTACACCCCTGGTTTCAGGGGTGTGCTGCTAGAGGCTTCAGCTATTCTCATCCAGTCAGGAAAATTTGGGCTTAAATGTAAAATTTTCTTTGTTCTTGCCATGTCTTATTTATTATCTTAGTTTCTCTCATGAGCATAGTTTAGCCCCTCTTCTTTGGTAAGGAATATATGATTATATATTGAAGTTTATTTCAGTGAAAATTGGTTAAAGCTGGTTTATTTCTCACCAAAGCAATGCCAGATGGCTCAAATATCATATATTATACTACAGTTTTTATGATGAGCTAAATCAGAGTATGCATACACTTAGAATGCAAAATCATAATCTAAGATACACTCAATAAATGAAACCAGATGAACAGCCCCATTAGAAATCGGCAAAGCCCTGAGCTGCTATGAAAAGGCTCATGACGGAAACATTATTGCAATGTGAGGGGCCTTTTCTGAACACTGAGAAAGTATCAGATGACTGCTTTTCATTCATATTACATAGATAGATAGATAGATAGATAGATAGATAGATAGATAGATAGATAGATCGATCTTTAAAAAGAGCTAGCCAGTCCCTGTGTACCCCACCTTGAGTGTCTTGGATTTTCCATCCGGAAGCCAAATCCCAGTCAGCTAAGGAAAATACCCAAACCCAAACTGAATACCCAGAATTATGGCGTTACTGGGTTGCTAGCAGCCTGAAGACTTTCAGAGAGGGTTCAGCAGCCTCCTGTATGGTGACTTGATGTTAATGTATGAGTGTGGTCTCCTTGAGGGTGTACTTAGAGGACCACACGCTGATGCCCGTTTATTACAGTGGATGCACTGTTTAAGTTTATAATGAAGCGGAAACACCCAGGTTGCAGGAAATCCTAATTGGTCCATTTATTATAGCTAAATCGAACCCATGATGCCTTGATTCACTTCTCTTGAGCAGAAAAAGAAAAGGTAAATTTCCCAGCGCAAGTCTAAAACCTTTTAAGCCACTTCAGTTCCATTCATGGCACCCATCCATGGTACACATCCATGACATATGTAAGTCACAACCCTAACCTGAGCTCAGGACAAACAGATCTGCTATATCACGGTGTCACCCGATGCTGGATTTCAGAATCTATCCTAACACAGTGTCCAAAACAAATTCATCAGAGTCCGTTCATGCCCTGAACTTGCTTTCAACTTTCAAAACTTGACTAAAGGTTTATGATCCAAATGTCTTGTTTATTGATGTTTTCCCTCTGTCTCTTAAAACTTTATCCCAGCTGAAATCTCCCAGCCCTGATGATAGGTGTTTGAAAAGTTCAGATAAAAATATGTGAATTCTCAGTACCTAATCCAGTTAAAGATAAATGACCCTGGGATTAACATAATCCCCACTCATGGCGCCAGTGATATCCCAAATCTTTCTAATCCCTGCAATAGACCCTCTGGCATCAGGGCTCTGCAGTAACAAACAGACTCCTAGCAACCCTTCCTCCAAGGAAATCCCATTAATCCAAACACCCATGAATCTAAGTGTTACTTCACACCACGAAAAACTAGCACCTAATTCGTGAATAAAGCATGTTATGAAAAGTGTTTACTTGGGCTGGAAAAATGACTCAGTGGTTAAGAGCACTTGCTGTTCTTGCAGAGAACCCATCACCTATGTCAGGCAGTTCATAAGCACTTTATCTCCAGCTTCAGAGGAAATAATGCCTTTGTCAGACATTCACAGACACCTCCCTCCCCCTCCCCCCCCCCCCACACGCACTACTGACTAACCTGTCTATTACCAACAAGTAACTCACCAGCCCGTTTTCCCGTTTTCTTCTTCTTCTTCTTCTTCTTCCTCTTCCTCTTCCTCTTCCTCTTCCTCTTCCTCTTCCTCTTCCTCTTCTCCTTCTCCTTCTCCTTCTCCTTCTCCTTCTTCCTCTTCCTCTTCTTCTTTTCTTCCTCCTCTTCCTCTTCCTCCTCCTCCTCCTCCTCCTCTTCTGAAAAGTAAATGTGTGTTAGATTGAAACAGTATAGGTTTTGGATCATTTGGCCATTTGTAGCAAAAATGGTTGGTTGACCACAAAACACATAGTGTAAACAGTGTGTCCTGTAAGCCTTGTTTCTTCTGCCTTCCCTAATTTCTTAGGCCAATGGTATCTTCTTTGGAGGATTTATTTTGGAAGATTATTGATTCCTCTAGCTAATATCAGGCTTCCTTTAAACTTAGATCTCCTAAAACCTTGGTGTAGGAAGCTGGGTCAAGTTCAGGTGCATTTGGGCTGCCTGGGAGGTGAGAAATGCAGAACCATAGACCCCCTTCTCAGAAGGCATTGTAACAAGTTTCCCTGGGGAATTTTACCACGGCAAGCACTGAGACACTCTGGGCTAGGAAGGTCAACCATTTCCACCGTCCATCAGTAAATGGCACAGTGTAAAGGCTTTTATTTCCTCTGATGAGGGTATGAAATGAGAGGTATACCCAAACTTTATGAACACATGGCTTGGGCTAAGCCCAGAGCTTTTCTGTCTCTGTCCTATCCATCCCTAGGCCTAGACCTGGAAGCTTCGACCCTCCATGCAGTCTAATCTTCTGCAAGCCTGGACCTTGAAGGCTTCAGCTTCCAAAGCTTCTATGTGCTAACCTATTTTCAGCCTCTAAGGCTGAAATGCCGAATAAGCATTATTCAGGGAACTTACTGATGAATAAACTCACCCTTTCAAGCTCTTTCTGAACTCTGGCTGGCTGGTTCAACTCAGCTATTCTGGCTTAAAACTTTTTTCCAAGATCACTGATTCAAATTGCCTTCTCTTGGCCTCTGACTGAATTGCTCTTCTTGGAAAAACTGCTTCTGAACTCCACAAACTGAACTGCACTGACTGCAAATACTGAATGGAACTACATGACTGCATTCAACTGAACTGCACCCGACTCAACTCCCCTCTGTCTTCCTGCACTGCTCTTAGGTAGCCTCTGCTTCCTGTCTGTTCTAGTGAGAGTTAGGCATATCCTTTCTCTTACTCATTCTGTCAAACCTTTCTCTGATTGGTCACTTTGCCAGCCCCTCAATTAGACATCATTGTTTGAGATTAAAGGTGTGTATTAAGGGCATGTCTGTATTTTAGCCAGAGGGATTAAAGGTGTGTGTCTGTATTTCAGCTGGATCACATAGACCTAGAAGGTCTTTGGATGTGATCCCTTGCCAGAGCAGCCATGTTGCTGGATTAAGATTCCACTACAGCACAAAGGGACGGGACTTGTGTGGGATGAAGGGGAAGGCACCTGGCTTTGGAGTCATACTCACACACAATCAAGCCTTGACTCTTGTTCCCACTAGCTTTGGGAATTTAGGCACACATTGTGATCTTTGAGATTTTCTCTAGCATCTGTATATGGTAAGATGCCATCAACCTATTTTCCTGAGAATTAAACAGGATATAATCACAGGAATAGGATATACCTACCACAACTGATTGGTAATGTATGTTAAGCTTCCCATCAACCCCTTACACCTTCATATTCCTGAAGGTTCTGTTCTTTGAGCATCCCAAATCATTCAGTGTATAAGGATTCATTTCTAAACATAGATGTCTAGAAAAATGTCAAAAGCTTTGATCAAATGTATGTGAACACTGATAGAATAAAATTATTAAAGCAATCATGGCCTCTCTCTCTCTCTACATATATGTATGTAGAGAGAGAGAGAGGCCATGATATATACATATATATACCCAAATGAGCTAGAATTGATGTAGACCAAGTTGGGTTCAAACTCACAGAGATCCCCTTATCTTTGTCTCCCCGTGGTGGGTACGTTTTTATAGATATATGAACTGCAGTTTTTATGTATAGTGTCCCTGCCGGTGTAGTCACAGAGAGACTTAGAGCTATCTGCTGTCTGTGGAAATACAATCTAGGAATTACTGATAAAATTACTATAGCATGGTGCCTGGTGCATATACAAACTTTCCTCTGAGATTTCTCTGCAGGTTGTCAAGAATATTAGAGAACTCACAGTATTTTGGCTCATAACTGATAAGCCATTTCTTCCTGTAAATACAATAACCTTTATAGATGGGGACTGAACACAGACTGGCCAGTTCAGTAAGATCCATGACCATTAGCTTACCTTGGCCTCACTTTACTGTTGCCTGGGAATGTGAGAGCTTTAGAGAGATGGAGTCTGGATTTCTTCCTCCAGAGACTCTTACTTAATTAGTACCGGGTATTGTCTGTGGTTTGAAAATTTTAAACTTTTATCTTAGAATAATTATAGAGCCACAGGAAACTATAAAGACAATACAAAGAGGTCCCTCGGGCCCTCCTCTCAGTCTGCCCCAGTGCTAACAACTGCTGTAACTGCAGATGAATGTCAAAGCCAAGGCACTGGCATAAGAGAAACGACACTGGCGGGCATAAGTCGTTGCTCCGATCGTCCACACCTTATTTTTTGAGACAGGGTCTCTCATGGAACCTGAGTCTCTCTGATAGGCTAGGCTGGCTGGCTGATGTCAACCAGGGTCTTGCCCCCCCTCCCTTCCAGTGCTGGGTCACAGGGTGGTACAGCACTGTCCACTTTGTAAGCAGATGCCAAAGGACTCCATGCTTGAGCAGCAAGCTCCTGACTGACTGAACCACCTCCTCAGCCAAATTAGGTCCAACTGGTCTACCAAATCATCAAGGTTCTTGAAAACCTCTAACCAAAGCGAGATGTATAGTTCCTTTCAGCCACAGTCATTTACATGGATAGACACACACACACACACACACACACACACACACACCACGTAACCCACACAGATGTCTTGTACAAGTATCAAACACTCTCACAGACACACATCCTAAACACCCTAAACTTTTAATAAGAGGTTGTGAGACCAAAGTGGCTGACATTCAAAAGAAAACTTCATTGCGGGAAAATGACAGTTGACAATTGCACAAAACATGTCCTGGTTTACACCCAAGCCAGGAAGATGTCTGCCATGCCCAAGGCAATAAACAAAGGTTTATGGCTCCCTGAATTAAGGTCCATGTCAGCAATGAAAAGGAAACACCATGAATTTTGAAAATGCCATGTACACATAAAGTGGAGTGGTTAAATCCTGATAACATGGTAAGTGCATGTATGTGTTTGTATGTGAGTGTGTGTGTAAGCATGTGTAAGCATACACATATAAGTGTATGTGTACATATGTGTGTATGTATGTGTGTACGTATGTGTGTATGTGTGTGTATCAGCCCACCCACTGATAATGCTAAAAATGCACATTAGCTACCAGCATCCTCTATAAATAAATCAGTGCTCCTTTCTCTGCCACCTGGGAAATTATGCACTGTCCCAGCAAGTCTCCATAGTTCTTCTCTCTAAAATTGTGGAAATGAGCATTAATCAGAGACGCAATGTGGGTGACATACAGGCCTTACCTCTCATTCTAGCGTCTATTTTCTAATACTGACTGTGGCGATCTAGGGATATTTGCAGTCAGAAGAAGCCTGCATCCAGGTATAAGAACATTCCCTGGCTGTACAAAAGAAGGAGAGACCTCTTTATTCAGGGCTAAACTTTCACTGAAATGTTGGTGAGGCATCTTTGCCACACCGTCTGTGACTAAGGGTTGACTGTTACGGGCCTTTAAGCCTTCACCCGGTCCCATAAGTCAGACAGATCCACCGTTTCTAGATACTTACGTATCCCGGTGCCTCAGAATTCTCCACCCCCAGATACACCCACAGAATACGATGAAGGAGCTGATTCAGAGGTGGCTTGTCCTCAGAGACTTCCCTAAGTTCCCTTTTGACAGCTTCCTTTGCAGTAACGAGTTCTCTCTTCCTCTGGTCTCTCTAAGGCTCTCAGTGTCCCAGAGTTACCCTCACAACTTCTTGTTTCTGGCCTGGAGCCGGGTGTCTCAGGCAGCTTTCATTTTCCAGAAAGTTCCAGGGCATAATGCCCACTTGACTAGGACTTTTGAGAAGATTCTTCATGCCTAATGCTTTGGGGAGAGGCTCTGGTCTGAAGTAGCTTGTCCTGTGACTGTGCTTGGTGGCCTATGATAGGAGCTGTGATTGTCCAGGCAAGGGGACGATAAAGCGACACCTTATTCTCAAGATGCCACTTTCCAGCTCTGGTCCCAGACCTCTAAAATTAGTCCTAGGAGGAAAAAAAAAAGAACAGGATGGGGTCTAGGAGGGAAAGCATCCTTCTCAGAGATTTAGCTATAAACCACAGTTAATTCTTTTTTATTGATCCATCCTTTTGCACCTCATTAGTGGTGAACCTGCAGCACCCTGGGTGGTGTCCTTTGAACATGCTGATTAGCATAGATCAGCTGTATGATTAAGACAACATCTTGGAAAATCACCAAGTCTAACCTGCCCCGTGAACGGATGTGACTGTCGTAACTGATTTCAGAGCTCTGGGTGAGGATCTCCCTTTGACTTCCTTCTTTCACCAGAAAGGCTTTATTTAATATTTGGGTTAATCTCTACCTTTCTGCTCCATTTAAACCTTGTACTGGCTGCTGTGATCTAGACAGATTTTGAGAAAGGCACTAATGTTTGTCAGCTGAAGCGGTGACTTTCAGTTTATCAGAAACAAGGGTATCTGACCTTAGAGACAAACGTTTAATAGCAGGAAGAAGCAAAGAACAGAGGTTAATGTAAGTACATCAAGTTCCGGGGTGACAAAGAGGAGAAACCCAGGCTCCTGGGAGCCACAGAAAACTATCACCCTTCTTGCAGTTTCTTGATTTCTTTACTGTTTCACCCTATTTAATAAAAAGTAACAAAGTCTAGGCTAGAGAGATGGTTTGGCATTTAAGGGCACTGACTCCTTTTGTACAGGACCAAAGTCCAGTTCCCAGCACCCCCATCTGGCGGCTCAAGCCTATAACTTCAGCTCCAGGGAATCTGACACCCTTTTCTGGCCTCTGAGGGCACTGGCACACAGGCACACACACTCAGTCAAAGGAACACATACAAATAAAGTCAAGAAATTAGTAAGTACAAAGTAAACCTGTAGTATCAACTTCCTGGACCATCCATGACTGTATGCAGGCCCATATTGGTGCGTCAGGCCACCAACGGCCATGGTATTTATATTCCAGGTCCCACTGAGCCACTCTCCTGGAACTGAGCTTGCCAGCCTTGCCAAGTGTGGTGATGTGTGCTGTTACCAGAGGAGCTATTGCATTTTTCACTTGTGTATCTTGTGATATAGCCTTTTGAAGTATCAAACATTGGTATACGGAAGACATACAGGGGCAACACTTCCTTCAAGTCCTGACTGCAGAAGCTAGATGAGAAGCAAGACGAAGCAACCGCAGCTGTCATGCTTGCAGATTTCATCAGTCGGCTACAAAAAGTCAAGTTCCAGGCTTGAGACGTTTCTATTTGAATCCTAGGCTCTTAACGGGTTGACAGGTAAACCTCAGTAAAGCTAAAGTAAAGCTAGGTGTCACAGAGAAATATCTGCAACGGAACAGGAAGCTTTGACTGTTGATCCTCAAATGCTGGAAGTATCCTGTGCCCTGAAGAAAAAAAAAAAAAAAAAAAAGCTGGGCACACCATGAGAAGAAGCATTCAGAGGCCACACATAGCTGGGCCTGTGTTGGATGCGTGGCTCTGCATGTAGCCAATAGTGTTTCTCTTCAGGATGGTCTTCTAGCAACACTGATAATAGTTCTGAGTTTTTCTGTGAGAGGTCCCACCCCTTTTTCTCACTTTACCTGTATTTATTATCTCATTTGCGCCTCTCAGAAAATGCAGATATCAATGCTTCCTTTCCCTACGGGAAGTAGAAAAGCTGGGAACGTGGCTTGTGGAAGGTCAAGTTACTTCAAGTGAGTCGTATTAGTTCAAGACCTATATTCTTCCTAATTGATGCGTGGTGTGTGGTTAAGCGAAATCCACTAGGATCCTCGGGTTTGACTCTCAACTCTTTGGTTAACTGACTTTTTGTTGATTTACATTTTCATGTATATTGATGTCTTGCCTGAATATATGAGTGCGTACCATTTTAGTGCCTGCAGAAGTCAGAAGAGGGTGTTGGAACCCCTGGAAGTGGAGTTAGAGATGTTTGTGGGCTGCCATGTGGGTGCTGGGAACTGAACCCTGAGTCTTCTGGAAGAGCAGCCAGGGCTCTTAACTGCTGAGCCATCTTTCCAGCCCCCTAGCTTTTTTCTTTTTATTTGTTTGTCTGTCTGTTTATTTTGAGACTGAATATCATTAGCTACCCTGGAACATGCTATGTAGACCAGGCTGGCCTGGAACTCTCAAAGATTAGTTTATATCACCACCAACTATGCTGCTGGTGGCTTTGAATTCCCCAGACCCAGTTGGGCCTCCCACGTGAAGAAGCAGCCATCTTTGGTTTAGGCTGTTTTCTAGGTACTTTTGGTCCAGCCTTATCACCTGCATTGAGCACTGTCAATGACAAATCAATGAGCATTGTCCTAAAGATCAATCAACCAATCAGTTAATCAAGCAAGAAAGAAAGCTGGAAGTGGAATACACACGGAGATGCAGTATTCTTTTGTGCTGATTCGTAACATATTTTGCTCATTTTTAAAAGTTTAATATATAAATCTTATCTATTGTTTGTGCATAGTGGAGAGTCAGTGGTAGCCAGAGAACTAATAGCTGGGCTTGGTTTTCACCTGCTTGTATGAGTGTCTCAGGGATCAAACTCAGGTCAGCAAGCCTGATGGCAAGTGTCTTTACCAACTGAGTCATCTTGGCAGCCTCTTTGCTTCAATTTCTACCTCTCCTTTATTCATTAATTCATTCATCAAGTATTTTCCATACAGTACTGCAGATGCCGTGGGGTTCAACACTGAGAGGACTCATCAATGTTCCTATCCTTGTGGATCCCATATACCATAGAAAATCAATCAAAATATGAGAAAATGTATGTTGTGGTAGGTGGTTGTCTTAATTGGGGTTTCTGTTGCTGTGAAGAGACACTGTGACCATGATAACTCTTATTAAGGAAAATATCTAATTTGTGCTAGCTTACAGTTCAATGGTTTAGTCCATTATTGTCATTGCAAGAAGCATAAAGGCATGCAGGCAGGCAGGGTGCTGGAGAGGTAGCTAAAAGTTCTATATCTGTTGGTCTCTTTTTGGAGCTCCTGTCCTCTCCAGGTCTTTCTATCTCCCCATTCTTTAGTAAGATTTCCTGCACTCTGCCCAAAGTTTGGCTATGAGTCTCAGCATCTGCTTTGATACCCTGATGGGTAGAGTCTTTCAGAGGCCCTCTGTGGTAGGCTCCTGTCTTGTTCCCTGTTTTCCCCTTTTCCAATGTCCATTCTATTTGCTTTTCTGAATGAGGATTGATCATCTTACCCAGGGTCCTCATTCTTGATTAGCTTTTTTATGTATACAGATTTTAGTATGATTATCCCATACTAAATGGGATTATCCCATAAGTAGATATATGTCCAATATCTACTTATAAGTGAGTATATACTGTGTGTATCTTTTTGGTTTTGGAATACCTCACTCAGGATGATCTTTTCTAGATCCTATCATTTGCCTGTAAATTTCATGATTTCCTTGTTCTTAATTGCTGAGTAGTATTCCATTGTGTACATGTACCACAATTTGGGCAGAGTGCAGGGAATCTTAGAAGGGGAGACAGAAAGACCTGGAGGAGACAGGAGCTCCACAAGGAGAACAACAGAGCCAAAAAAATCTGGACACAAGGATCTTTTCTGAGACTGATATTCCAACCAAGGATGATGCATGGAGATAACCTAGAACCCCCTACTCATATGTAGCCCATGGCAGTTCAGTATCCAAGAGGGTTTCCTAGTAAGGGGAACAGGGACTGTCTCTGACATGAACTCAGTGTCTGGCTCTTTGATCACCTCCCCCTGAGAGGGTGCAGCCTTACCAGACCACAGAGGAAGACAATGCAGCCACTCCTGATGAGACCATGATAAGCAAGGGTCAGATGCAAGGGGAGGAGTACCTACCCTATCAATGGACTAGGGGAGGGTCACGGGAGGAGAAGAGGGAGGGAGAGTGGGATTGGGAGGGAATGAGGGAGGAGGCTACAGCTGGGATAAAAAGTAAATAAATTTTAATAAATACAGTATGCTGAGAAAAAAAGTTTTACATCTAGGAAGAGAGAGGGAGCCACTAGAGCCCAATAGAACTTCTGAGACCCCAAAACCTTACCCCCAACGACATACTTCCTGCCACAATGCCATACCTCTAAGACCAGGAGCTCCTTTTCCTTGCTTTATTAGCAACTCCTATAGCACTCTACCTAATAATGGACGACAAAAATCCTTGAAACCTGTAAACATGATAATATCTGTGGACCAATGCTCCTAAATTTTGACATTTGTTCTAAAATTATTGATTTGAGAAAAAAAAAAACTTCTTCCTAATGTAAATTTTCTTTTATTGCAAATAAGGATTTTTTTTTTTTTTTTTTTAGCAATGTACTTCTTCAAACTGGTGGCAATCAAGTGTGGATATGGGATATGACGATGCTTCCGTTATACTGGGCTGTAGGCAAGCCTGTGGGACATTGTCTTGATTAATGATTGATGCGGGAGAACTCAGCCCGCCGTGGGTGGCACCGTCTTCAGCTATGTGGTTCTGGGATGTATATGAAGCAAGCTGAGCGTGAACCGCCCAGTGAGCCCGCGGGCAGCATTTGTCTGTGGTCCCTGCTTCAGTTATTGCCTTGGGTTCCCGCCCTGACCTCCCTCGGTGATAGTTGGTGACCTGGAAGTGTAAGCCAAACAACCCCTTTTCTTTCCAAGTTGCTTTGGGCTACGGCGTTTTACCACAGCAACAAAATGAAAGCGGAAAAGATCCAACACCCAGTCTCATTGGCAGAATGTCCAGGGCCCCAGAAGCAGTCTCCAGTATGACAAGGATAAGTTTTAGAGATATGTGAAGGGTGACCAGTGTGGGGCTCCAGCATCACATGGGCTTAGAGAATAAAAAGCCTCCGCCCTGGAGGCTCTAGGGATTCTGAGGTGACCCTAGCTGAGATTCCTCTGTGGGAGGATATGGAGCCGGAAGTGGCAAACTCCTTTAGCCAGGTGGGACTTTCAGTGGAGGGAGGGGAGCACCAACCCACCCACCAAACCTTCAATGCAAAATCTGTCTTGCCCACAATAAGTGTAGGGATAAGATGGAGCAGAGATTGAGGGGACGACAAACGAATGACTGGCCCACGTCGAGACCTAGCCGGAGACCCAGCCCATGGGAGAGAGCCAACCCCTGACACTATTAAAGATACTCCGCTCTGCTTGCAGACAGGAGCCTAGTATAACTGTCTTCTGAGAGGCTTCATCCAGCAGCTGATGGAAATAGATAAAGAGATCCACAGCCAAACAATAGCTGAGCTCAGGGAGTTTTGTGGAAGAGTGGGAAGGACTGAGGGACCAGCAAGGGTCAAGGACACCACAGGAAGACCTGCAGAGCAAATTAGCTTCAGTCCATGGGGGCTCACAAAGACTTAACCATCAACCCAAAGAGTGTGTATGGGCTGGACCTAGACCCCATATACATGTGTGGTAGATGTGCAGCTTGGTCATCATGTGGGTCCCCTAACAGTGGGAGAAGGGGCTGTCTCTGACTCTGTTGCCTGTCTTTGGAAGCCTTTCCTCTAGCAGGACTGTTTTGTCTGGCCTCAGGGGGAGAGGATGCATGTAGTCTGGCTGTGACTTGAGGTACAGGGGTGAGTTGGTACCCCTTGAGGGCCTCCCCTTCTCTGAGAAGGAGAGGGTAGAATAAGGGAGGGGGCTGAGAGGGTGGGGCTGGGAGGAATGGAGAGAAGGGGCTGAGAACAGGCTGAAAAATGATTAAATAAGTAAGTAAGTAAATAAATAAAGTTTTTAAAAAAATGTCCCCACTCTAAGATGTCTTCTATTTCACAAGGAAAAGGCTGGCCACTGTCTCAAATTCTTGTTTCCCATTTTAACTATAAAAAAATGCATATCATATTAAATCATGGAGACTGTGCTTCAAAATACCAATATCACTATTAAAAGTAAAAGTTCCCCCTTTTTATTAAACACTTGGGGAATTAAAATGCACTCTCTTATTGCCTACCAACTTTGAGTTCAGCTACCTTAGATATACCACAAAACGGTCATTTGATTTCTTCAACCTAGAAAGTGGTATAAAGGCCGCTGAGAAGCCTCAGGAGGTAAACCTATGTGTTTTCAAGCCTGACAACCTGTTTTCTACCCTGGAGATATAGTGAAAGAGGAAAAAAAAAGTCCCCCAAGATGTTGCCCTCTGACCCTCACACTCATGCCAGGGAACACGCACACTCTCGTGTGTACACAAAAATAAAGTGATAAACGTAATAGGAAAGAAAATGATATGGGCATGACCCCAGCTTCCTGGCTGTATTGCTGTGGCTGGAAATCTAGACAGTCTCAAACGAAGGCTGCTCATTTTAATCGCACACTAGCATTCTGCTGGAGTCCTGCGTCTAACCCAGGCACCTTCTCCAGACTGTGCTCCGTGAGAGACATCCTGTTCATTTATTCTCACACAGGCTTGATTGACTCATCAGTATGCCAAGAAACACAGCTTTTGTTCCCTGAGAAAGTCTCTGTTACACAGATGTCTCTGAGTAAGCTGGCCCAAATACTGGGTTTGAGATGACCCCTGAGCAGAACAGGACAGATTTTCTGAGGACTGTTTAATTTATTTTTTTTTTTTGCCGGAATTCTCTGATAGTGAAGCAAGCATGTTTCCTATGCTGGTGGTAATTTTAATTTTATTGACTGTCTGAAATTTCAATACTTTGTTATATTGTGGTGAACATAGGAAAATATTAAAATTTAATGAGGGACAAAAATCTATCCATGTTTTTACTGAGATCATTAATGGAATACTTATTTGTAAGCATCATTTTTAAAAGTTTTACATTTGAATTTATGAACACACTGATTTATTTTTGACAATTTAATACAGAGTAGAGGGAGCCTTCAAGGAGGGTTTGCCTCCATCAGTTTTGCCTGTGTGCTATGTGTGTGGGGCACAGTCTTCATTAATGATTGATTTGGAAGGCCCCAGCCATTGTGGGTAATACCACCCTTGGGTAAATGGTTCAGGATTGTATAATAAAGCAAGAGGTACTCAACTAAAAACAAGGAAATCATGAAATTTGCAGGCAAATGGTAGGAGCTAGGAAAGATCATCCTGAGTGAGGTATCCCAGAACCAGAAAAACACACACAGTATATATTCATTTATAAATGGATATTAGACATATAATATAGGATAAACATACTAAAATCTGTACACCTAAGGAAGCTAGTCAAGAAGGAGGACCCTTGGTAAGATGATCAGTCCTCACTCAGAAAGACAAACAGGATGGACATCAGAAGAGGGAGAAAACAGGAAACAGGACAGGAGCCTACCACAGAGGTAGTCTGAAAGACTACCAGGCAGTGTATCAAAGCAGATGCTGAGACTCATAAACAAACTTTGGGAAGAGTGCAGGGACTCCTATGAAAGTAGGGGGAGATAGTAAGACCTGGAGAGGACAGGAGCTCCACAAGGAGAGCAAGAAAAGCAAAAACATCTGGGCACAGGGGTCTTTTCTGAGACTGATACTCCAACTAAGGACCATGCATGGAGATAAGCTAGAACCCCTGCTCAGATGTTGCCCATGGCAGCTCAGTATCCCAGAGGACTCCCTAGAAATGGGAAGAAGGACTGTCTTTGACATGAACTCAGTGTCTGGCTCTTTGATCACCTCCCCCTGAAGGGGGGTGGGCAGCATTGCCAGGCCACAGAGGAAGACAATGCAGCCAGTCCTGATGAGACCTGTTAATCTAGGGTCAGATAGAAGGGGAGGAGGACCTCCCCTATCAGTGGACTTGGAGAGGGGCATGGGAGGAGATGAGAGAGAGATGGTGGGATTGGGAGGGAATGAGAGAGGGAGCTACAGCTGGGATAAAAGTGAATAAATTATAATTAATATAAACAATAAAAAATTAATTAAAAAAAGGAAGAAAGCAGAGTTAGCTGTGGAAACAAGCTAATACACAAACTTTTCCCATGGTCTCTTCAGTTCCAGTATCCTACCTTGAGTCCATGCCCTGGCTTCCCTCAGAGATAGGCTGTAAGGTATAAGCAAGACAACTCCTTTCTTCCCAAGTTGGCTTTAGCTGTGGTGTTTTATCACCGCAACAGAAAGCAAACTAGCACAATAGACTAAGGCAAAATAAGTTCTCTGAGCTCTTGGGATTAAGACAATTGAGGGAATCTGAGGAGTTTCCATATGCTTGATATGATGAAGTGCTCTGCACGGCATGACCTCAGGAAGAAGAAAATCGTGGGGAAGAAGATGACGAAATGTCGACTTAATTCAGTCATTGCTGTGTCACCGGATGTGCCAGTTATGAGTGTCCACCCTAGTTGGGAGGAACTCAGTTTTCCCAATAGAGAATAGAGGTGTAGACTCATTCATTTCAGAGATTCTCAGAGAAGTACTGTCAAGTGAATTACATAAGGTGTATCACCAAAATTTTCTTTTAAATAACTGATTAAAGTTTTATTCTCTCCTTATAATTATAGCGGTCTGTTTATATGACATGAGGATCCAGGAAATAAAATGAAATAAAAAGGGAAACCAAAATTGGTGGTGATTCCTTCAATCTGGGCTTGAGCATTGTTAATATACTTGACTCATTTCCTTCCAGGCTTCATGTACATATGTGTGTTCTTACAGCAAGGAGACATAAATGTATGCATATCTCATATAACTTAGGTTTTCCCCTAAAGCATTAATTCCTTTGAGAACATACTTACAGAAGATGCATAGTGATTCAACCCATTGACATGATTATTTAATTAGTCTTTAGTACTTGTTAAATTGAAACTGTTAGGGATATTTTATTATTATGTTATTGAACAGAAATACTTAGGTTGTTATTAATTTGTGTGAAGATGTTTCTACAGATGTCATCACCACAGAAAGATTTTGGAAATGACTTTACTAAATTTCGCCATTCTTATTATGCTATCCTTGTAAAGTAAATAATGAAATATTTCCCTTTTCTCTGTCATCTGAATGAGTTGGTACTGGTGCACAATCCAATTGACTTTTGCATTCTTCTTATTGATATGAACCCAAGGCTATAAAATACATCCTCAGTCCTGCTTTAGTTGAGATTAATTATGTCATTATCATTTGGTTTCAAATATTCTTTAAATATTTTCTTTTAGAAGACTTCTCTGACTGAAAGGTGACTTAGAACAAATAGTTTTATTTCAGGCACCTGGGGTAACTTGGTGTTTTATTTTGTAGGTTTCTAACTTAATCCCATGTACATTTTTCATGTCAGGAGTTATGCAAATGTTCACCTTCTCACATAAAAAATTATTAAACATTGCTTACTTTTCTGCTACCAGGACAGAATACCTTAAGAAAAGCAACACATGGGAGAAAGGGCTTATTTTAGCTTACAGTTTCACAGGGGATGGAGTCCATCACTGTAGGGAAGGCATGGCAGCAAAAGCATAAGGCTGGGTTGGCAGTCAGGAAGAAAGAGAAAACACAGGAAGCAGAGAGAGAGAGAGAACAGGAAGTGGGGCAAGGCTATAAAACCTCAAAGCCCGCCCCAAGTGGTGTACTTTCCCTTTCAAGGCTCTACCTCCTAAATTTTCCATAACCTCCCCAAACAGCACCACCAACTGGAGACCAAGTGGTCAACACATGAACCTCTGGGGGATATTTTTCATTCCAAACACAGCAGTGGGCATTTTGTGTGTGCGTGGAAATCGTTTATGTTCTTAAGCTGTTGGATGATTCTATGAATATCAATGAGCTTAGTTTACTGGTAGAGCTGTTTAAATCTTCTTTTATCTTTGCTGACATCTTTTCTAGTAACATGGGGCTGGCATTAAAACACCTTACTGTAAGCGCAAAGCTTTTTTTCTCTTTTATTTTGTTATGTCCTACTTTTTGGACTTGGAGATTTCATCAGTGGGTGCATTCACATCAACAGTTATAATTTTTTTTTTTTTTTTTTTTTTACTGATTGTAAAATTGAGATCTGTAAAATTGAGATGTGTATTCTTTTTTCCTAATCGCGTCTCTTTATCTACCTCCAGTGATATCAATACAGACACTCTTAATTGTTATGTTCACTGCTCTATTTTTAGTCTGGGTCTGTAGATTACAGATATCTATATTTTAAAAAATAATTTATTCGTTTTATATTCTGATTGTAATCCCCTCCCTCATTACCTCTCAGTCCCATCTTCCCTTCCATTTCCTCCCTATTCCCCTCCCCTAGAACACAGAAAGAGGGAGCCGTCTTCCCTTACCATCTGATCCTAGCCTATCAAGTCTTCTCAGGACTGTCTGGATCCTCTTCCTCTGTGGTCTGGCACCAGAGGAAGGTGATCAAAGAGCAGGCAACAGAGTTTATGCCAGAGATAACCTCTGTTCTCTTTACTAGGGAACCCACATGGATATTGAGCTACCTATGGGCTATATCTAAGCAGGAGATCTAGGTCTTTTCCATGCATGGTCTTTGGTTGATGTATCAGCCTCTGCAGGCCCCCCTGGACTCAGATGTTTTGGCTTTGTTGGTTTCCTTGTGGCATTCCTGTCCACTCCTATCCCCCAGCTTTTCCATTAAGACTCCCTGTAATCTGCTCAAAGTCTGGCTATGAGTCTCAGCTTCTGCTTTGACCCCCTACTGGGTGGATCTTTTCAGAGGACATCTACTATAGGACTCCTATTCTCTCTCTTCAACCACTTCCAGTGTCTATTCTATTTGCCCATCTAAATGAGAATTAAGCATCCTCCCTATGACCCTCCTGGTTATTTAGCTTCTTTAGATCTGTGGATTTTAGTATGGTTATCCTGGATTATGTGACAAATATCTGCTTAAAAGTGAGTATTATCCATGGATGTCTCAACCCTGCAACCGACAAAGGGCTAATATCCAAAATGTATAAAGAACTCAAGAAATTAAACACCAACAAACCAAACAATCCAATTAAAATGGGGTACAGAGCTAAACAGAGAATTCTCAACTGATGAATATTAAATGGTGGAGAAACACTTAAAAATGTTTAATGTCCTTAGTCATCAGGGAAATGCAAATCAAAATGACTTTGAGAATCCATCTTACACCCATTAGAACAGCTAAGATCAAAGAGTCAAGTGACAGCACAAGCTGGTGATGATGTGGAGAAAGGGGAGCCCTACTCCATTGCTGGGAGGGGGGAGTGCAAACTTGTATAATCGCTTTGGAAATCGCTCACTTTCTCAGAAAACTGGGAATAGCACTACCCCAAGACCCACTGTACCACTCCTGGCATATACCAAGAAGATGCTCCACCATACAATAAGAACATTTGCTCAACTATGTTCCATAGCAGCATTGTTTGTAATAGCCAGAATCTGAAAACAACATAGATATCCCTCAACCGAAGAATGGATAAGGAAATTGTGGTACATTTACACGATAGCTATTAAAAACAAGAAAAGCATGAAATTTGTAGGCAAGTGGATGGAACTAGAAAAGATCATCCTGAATGAGATATCTATCCTTTTAAGGGAAGAGTTTTATTTTATTTCTATTTATTCAGTCTGATAATTTCTACTTTGAATTTAAATGTTTACCACCCACTGACATTTAAAGTAATTATCAGCTTCTTTGATTTAGTTAATCATCTTAGGGTTGATATTCTGTTTGTTCCATGTTCTCTATATTTTTATTCTTCTTTTCATTTCTTGTGCAAACTAGCTGCTTTTTGTTGTTTGTTTTTGTGGGGGAGTTTGGAGTATCACGTGTTCCCTTCCATGGGTTTGTCAATTAGAGTCTCCTTTCTCTACTATTTTGGTGATTGGTCTGATCTAGCAATAATGAACATATCTTTAGCCTACCATTATTTAACCTGAACTAATATCATTATTACTCTGTGGAAGTAAGAAAGTCATCATTTGCACACCCATGATCTTTGTGTTCTAATCATGTATTTTAACTTCCATATAGGGTAACCCCCCCCCCAACCTTCATTATTGTTAATTTGAGTGTGGTTAAAATGGTTAATAACTGTGGTTGAAATGAATAGAGTAAGAAAGCATTTTTATCTGCCCACGAATTTGCTCCTTCCAGTGCCCTGTATATATTCCTTCTAATCCTAGTTTCCACAATTGGCCTGTTTTCTCCTTCTTCCTCTGAGCTCCTAGTCTACAAAACTTTTGCTCTGACATTACCAGGAGTTTATCTGTCCCACAGGCAAATGGCCTCTGCTTTATTGTTGAAAAAGTGTTTATCCTTTCTTCACATAGCTTAGTAACTTTATCAAGGTCTAGCTTTTGTTCCTTATCTATTACTCTTAAGAATACCCTTTAGTGATCACTAATCACTGTGTGGAGTTATACAGCTATCTTCAAAAAACTTACTCCAGCACCTCCCCCCACTTTTCCCTCTTGCTTTTTGGCAGAAACTTACTTTAGACACATAGTTCAAGGCAACCATCACTCTACCGTTAGGGTCATTTCCTATGCATGGAATTAGACATTCATTTTGTCTATTAAGGTTTTGCTTTCATATCTGAAAGTCCTTTCTTTTACTGTAAGTAGAAATGCAGGTTGATAATTTAACCACTTTGCACTTTTTAATTTTAAATATGTTGTTCTATCATGTTCTGGCTGCCATTGTTTCTGATAGCAGTCATTGTTCTTATAATTGTTCGATTTTTAATGCCTTTTCCTCTTCCTGCTGCTGCTAGCCTCACTTTGATTTAGAGTTTTAAGAGTTCATGATATATCTGGAAATTGTTTTCTGGGGCCTTAGAGGCTTCAATTAGTTTGAAGGACAACATGGCCATCATGTCTTCAGTTATTTCAGAACTGTTCTTTTTCATGTTTTTAACCTCAATTATGCATGTTGTCTTTCTTCATATTGTCTACACATCTTTTGTTTCCTGCCTTATAACTGGCCTACATAAAGTATTGCTTTGAAATGAATGAGGGTATGGGATTAGCTTTTAATATATCAGGTATATTTCTTCTTAAGATGATCCTGGACTGATCAAATAGAAAATAGTGTGACATCTTTACCTTCCATTCTAGGTATAATGTCCTTAAAATGCAGTACAATCATAAGCCTGATAAGATCCTGTGATATAATTATAACAAACTTTAATTATTAAAAACAATAAACAAGAGACTTTAAGCCCCCTTTTTGCTTTCCTGAATTTCTCGGGTTCCTTTTCCTTCTTTTTTTTAAAGGATTTTTAAAACTTTATTTTTAATTTATGTATTTACTTTACATCCCAATCATAGTCTCCTCCATCCTCTCCCTGGGTCCCTCCCACCCTCTTCACCTTATCGTCCCTCCTTTTGTCCTCTTAGTCCCTGTTTTGATATATGCTTCATCTTGTTCTACATCATGGCTCTCCCCTATCTACTGATCTCAGATGTTCCGCAGTTAAAGTTAAAATGAAAAGCCCACACTCAAAGATGAAATTCTCTTCTCCTGCCCTTCTTATGATTCATCAAGGCTGGCTGGTCAGCAACCCCTCAAGGTATCCCGTCTCCACCTTTCCAGCCCTTAGTTCATATTTTTGAGGCATGGTAGGAGTAATATATATATATATATATATATATACATATATATATATATATAAAGAATACACACACACATACATAAAGAATATATATAAATATTTATATGAATATAAATATATAATTAAAGAATATATATAAATATAAAGAAAAAGGAATTTAAAAAGAAAAGCAATCTCTAGGAACAAGAAATGAAATAAAATTAATAAACCAAACTTGGCATCTGCTTGTTTTGAGAAAGGCTTGATTCCAACTGACAACGAAACATGGTGATCTGTATATCTATGGGATACACCCTAAAGATAAAAAGAAGTAGAAAGAAATTTAAATACTTCCTGGTAACACTTACCCTATCATTCTGAGGCTGCTGACTAGGCACACCAGCATGAGCTACTGCTGCTGACTAACTATGTTGTCGGTTAGGCCGTGATACTTGATGGAGAAGGAAGGGGGCGGAGATATAAGACATATTTCAGCACGAGCGTCCTATATTGAAGTTGGGATTATAAGTCTAAGCTCATATGTCATCGCACAACTTCAAAATATATTTAAGTGTTTCCTAGCTCTACCCAGTGGAAAGGCTCATAAAGAATGTCCAGCACAGTACAATGAACATCTTGAAACATACTGATTGTGATCTTAAAATATTTTGAAGTACTTAGTAAATGGAACCAGGACTCCTTGGGGGAAATGTCTGACTCCCTTATCTGGGACAGGAAATGAACAAGATGAGACTGGAACATCGTGTCATAGCAGAAGGCGAGTTACTCCCTCAAAGACTGCTGGCATCTGTCAGAAGGACTCTGGAGCCAACCTCATTAGACAGAGTTGGGCTGTGTGCACACCAGTAAGATCAAACTGCAGTGGAGTAGAAGCCACTGAAAGTGTCTAATCCACGAGTTTATATATCGTTAAAACACTATCCATGATCTTTGGAGTATAGTAGGAGAGCAGGCCGTGGAATACATGAAAAGAAATCCAGCTTGGAGTACATGAGCCGGTCTAAGCATTGAAATTGAAGGCCACTGACATCACAAAGAGATCCAGGCAGCAGTGAGCCCCTGCTGATTGCAGCAAGGTTTATGAAGAGACCTCCCCAAATGAGTTTCTTACAGCTCAGGGTCTAACACACAGAACCTGCAGGGAATGGAGAAACCCATCACTATGTGGCAGTGTGTATAGCTCATCAATAGAATCCCGATGGAGGGAATTCTAAATTACAAACCGCGCCTTTACCAGCAACACAACACACTGCAAGGAAGAGGGGGAAAGGAGGGATGGAAGAAAACCGTAGGCAGTGTGGCTAAAAGAGGCATGAGAGACACAATAACTAAGATCCGGTTTAAATAAGCAAAGAGTTACAACGCAAGAAAAGGAGAGGAAACAGCAGCAGGAGGAGAAAGTGGGTGAGGAGGAAGGGGAGGAAGAGAGGAAGGAGAGGAGAGTAAAGGAAAGGGAAAGATGGAAAGGAAGAGAGCAAAGAGGGGAAGAGGGGAGAGGTTAGAGAATTGTACAGTTGGAAAACTGATTGTTACTAAGGACTACTATTGAGGACACCAAGGATATTTTTTTCCTCTTCTTTTGGAAGGTATAATGAAAGACACTGTGCTCACAAATGAGGCCCCTGTAGAGATGTAGGCCACGAAAATATTTATGGCTGAAATGATATATCAGGCATCTGTTTTGAGACAATTGGACTGCCGAAGTGGGTAGATCCAGAAGCTAGGCTCTTAGATCAAATTTTACTTAAACCTAACCTTCAGGGCAGATGAAAGTACAAATAAGTGTCTGAGTCAGTGCTGGAGGCCACCCAGAGTCTACCTTGCCAAACAAGTCCTCAAGTGATGCTCCAGGGATACCACCGAGAGCAGTGGATGCAAGACCAAACCAGAGTTAATTATTCTTGCACCTGAGCAGTGAGAACATGGAGCCTTGCTGTTGTGTTCTTTCTACTTCCAAACAGACTTGAAACTCTCCCTATTCACAAGAAACTTTAGGAGTCCAAGAGGACACAGAAAGGAAGCTCACCTTTTTATAAACTGCAGTGTTAATGGAAAGTTCTGTACTCATGAACAAAACAGATGTGACAGCCGCTCCCGAGGCCACCTCTGGATTGAAGGTGCACAGCTCTTCTCGCCCAGTGGCAGTGAGCTTGTCACCTCAGCTGTCTCTCCATTCTTGAAACCACCTGGACAGGGGCTACAGAGAAGAGTGCTTTCTAAGACGCCTATGTCATGCTGTGTCCTGCTTCTCCCTATGGATACTGTAAGAACGGTGGTTTGGGTGAATTCCAGAAGGTTCTGGCAGCTTCGGCTGGAAAGAACACTCCTGAGCAGAGCTGTGTCCTGGCTCAGCTGCCAGGGGTTGGAAGAAGTCCAGGTTTGCATGCGAACATGCTCATCCCTCTGTAAAGCTGGCCCTGGGATCCCTAGTTCAGGGGGCACCTCAACTCTGCTGCATTAATTCTGTTTACTTCTTAGCACTCATACAGGTGTTTAGCTACTCATATTTTTACATATTTGTTAGGGTATCTCTCAAAGGTCAGGCATTCATTGAGACCCTGGAAATCATACACAACAGAAAGTAGAAACCCTACAAATCAGAATTTTTTATAGAGAACTTTTAGACATTTACCTGCATGCTGCTATTGCTATGATTTTTTTAAATTTTATTTTAAAATTGCAGCTATGCAATAATAAAGGTAAAGTCTATGCCATGAGATCTGAAAAAAAAAATACACCTTTATTCAGCCTCTTATGTGGGTGCCAATGGTATTCAAAGCCAATCTTGTTTTTGGATCTACCTTACATTTTAGTTGTATTTATATATTTGCAGACCTCTTTGATTTTCTTAGTAATGTTGCCTAGCACTGTGTCATAGCCACTATTCTATTGCTGTGAAGAGGCATTATGACCAAAGCAACTCTTAGGGGAAAAAAAAGCATTTTTTGGGAACTTGCTCTCAGTTTTAGAAGTTCAGTCCGTTATTATCATTGCAGGAAATACACATGGAAATGCACATAACATTGGAGCAGTAGATGAGAGCTACATTCTGATGTGTAGGCTAAGAGAGAGGGGAGAGAGAAAGAGAGACCAGCTCGGGTTTCATTGAAACCTCACCTCCAGTGACACAGTTCCTCTAACAAGGCCCCACTTCCCCCAGCAAGGCTGCTTCTTCCAATCCTTTCAAACGGTTCCCCTCCCTGCTCACTAATCGGATGGGGGCCATACTTATTCAAACTCCTGCACATTCCACGGTTGACCAGGTAAACTAAGGGGCCCGTAAGGTTTTGCAGCGTCAGGCTCTACATCCCAACTTACTTCAAATTTAACTTTCCGTGAGACTTAGGCAAAATGTCTTTCCCTTTCCTTTTTCCGTGGATATTTCTAGTCAGCTGTATCTTAGCTGGGGAGATAAGCCACCTCACTTCCCAGTCTGCCAACGTCCTGTCAATACGTCAAGGTTAGAGGGGAGGCCTGATCTTAGTTCTTGGTGCCCATTTCCATTCGTGACCTACGTCTGACTAACATTCAGCGTCATTGCGCTCCCTCCAATGCTCTCACAGTGCTTCTTGGACCACTTTGCTGTCATCACCACTGCTTTGCATAACCATCTCTCTGTCGCATTTTAAGCCCCTAGATGATGAGGGAAATTGTTCTCACTGTTTTTGTTTTTTTAATCTTTAAGAACACCTGGCACAGAATATTTCACACAGTCATCCTCAGAAAGTGTTTTTTGAGTTCTATGAATATATGATTCCATATTTCCCACAGTGCCTGGACAACATGTAATCACACGCACACACACACACACTTTCCCTGGTCTCAATATTTACTTTCAGAAGAATTACCTTTAGTGTGGAAAGTGTCTGATTGAAAGGAATGCTGACATTCAAAGGTGATCCAGTGTAGACCAAGCACAAAATGTCAGCCCCCAGCCTAAAATGCCACTCCACCCTCCTCATCTGTGGGTAAAATTAGAATATTTTATCCAACAACATACTGGAAAGGCACCAGTCTGTTCCAAACCATGATATCCTGCTGGCCACTGGAAAGGCAGCTGTCTTTCTATTTGGGATAGATCCTGTAAGGGTGTTGGTGTGTTCTCTTCAGGAGACCTGTGTGACTGATGATGCAGTTTAAACCAGTCTTGTATTTTTCTTTTGCTCACTCCTACTGTGAAAAAACAAAACCAAACCAAAAGGCTATTCCCATTTGATTGATTTAGTTATTACACATGTAACATCCTCTGTGCCAGGCACTCTGAAAGGCTCAAGATAGCCACATCCCTGCCCTTCAGGGATTTACAATCAGGGCAAAGAGAAAGCAAGGAGAAGTGTCCCTTCAAAGTCTCGGGCAAAGCAGAGCCCGGAGGCTGTGACAATGACCCACATGAGTGAATCTGCCCATTAGACCCTGCCATCTGTCCCTGGGTGTGACAGCCACTGCAACTCCTTTCCACTGAGTGCGTTTGGTCTGAATGACCTTGGAGACAGCCCGGAATGCTGAGTTTAGGAGGGTGCTTTTGAGTCCCTTGTCTGTACTTGCTGTTCTTCAAATAGAATTTGCACAAACCTCTAATTTCCCCCTTTTACCCAGCAGCCTAACTCAGTGACTGACGACCAGCCTTTTATTCCCTCCACCAATGAATTTCTATTCAGCCCGTGTCTGGCATGAACTCGGGTGCCCAGACATGTGTGGCTGCTCTGAATTGTTCGGAGCAGTGAACAGAGCCCCGGCAAGCTGCAAAATGCCCCAACTTCCTGCTTACCATCAGGGGCAGAAAACTGTCAAACATTAACCTAGGGAGACTCCTCTGTCCAGCGATTCTCGCCCTCTCTTCCCAAAGCGGAACCTCTGCTGTCAGATTTTACCCCCTGCTGCTTTTTGCAGACATAAGCTGAAACAACAGCCATGACTCAGTTCCTCAAGAACGCTGCCTGAATTGATTTAGTCTGAGTTCGGATTTAGCACGTAATCATGTTCAATTTGCTTTACTGCACTGCCTAGAGATAAAAGGCTTGTGTGTGTGTTGGGGGAGGCAGCTTGAGCTTGTGTCGGTCTCTGTGATGATGTCATTGGCATGAGAGAGCTGGGGCCCTTCTTTACTCTGCTCGGCTGCCTCAGAGGCTGCTTGCGGCGGGAGCAGGCTCCAGGTGCCTGAGCCTCCAAACAGGACCGCGCCCCACCCCCTAGGAGCAGGGCAGCACCAGGACCTGGCCTCAACAGCATCCATCCAGAGGCAGAGGCGTCTCTTCACTCTCAACTCTGAGGCTGCCCAACTCTTCGCTGAGAATTCTGAAAGGGGGGAATGCCAGCCCCTAGCATGGACTGTGATGTTTCCACTCTGGTCGCCTGTGTGGTGGATGTCGAGGTCTTTACCAATCAGGAGGTTAAGGTACGCAGCTGCAGTGTTCGTTCTCATTGTTGCTATTCCCGGGGCTACTTGGCAAAGCTTGTTCTAGTACAGGGGAAATAGGACTTGGGTTAATCATTTGTAGTTTTATTGTTTGTACCACGAAGACAAGTGAGAGTGCTTGGTGATGCTAGCCTGAATAAGCTCGGAAAGATCAGCATGCTGAATTTAATGTGCCTGAATATTGCATGGTCGGTTTATTCTCGTCTTCTGTATCAAGTGATCTGTGGTCACCTCTTTCCCAGGAGACATGTTTTCCTATTCTCTTTACAGTATCTCCATCAGTACCGGTAATTTGTAGGTCCTGGGTATTGCGTATTGAGAGGGGTTTTAAATCATTGATTAATAGAAGAAAGTACACACGATCACCAGGACATTGAGGATGCCCTGACAATGGGACAATACCTAGTCATGACATGTCACTTAAAGACTCTGTGATGTGGTCCTCAGAATGAACAAAAGCCGTTTTACCGCAGTGTCAGTCTCCGGTGTGTAAAAATCTGAAGTCGGAGAGCAGCGTTTGAAGTTGCTTCTGTCAGGTGCAAAAGCAGCAAGTCGTTTCCCTCACACAGCTGTCCGTGAAGAAAGTTTAGGCAGAAATCCATCTTTCCATCCAAAGGCTTAGAGCCATGCACACAGCAGCCCTTTGCCATGCAGCAGTCGTGTCTGTTGTGGGCAACTGTCCTCTCAAAGCAAGGATTCTCTTGGGGATTTTTTTTTTTTTCAATTCGGTTTTCTGTTACAAAAAATTCTGTGCTTGTAAAAGGAGACTTTTTCCTTCTCACACTCTACAAAAGAACTAGCCAAGCTTCTTATTTATAAACACAGAGGAAGGGGGGAGGCAGAGGAAGGGAGGGAGAGGAAGAAGGAGAAGAAGAGAAGGAGAAAGAGAGAGAGAGAGAGAGAGAGAGAGAGAGAGATTGAGAAGGGAGGACGGTAGCTTGTGTTGAAGCAGAAAGAAGAAAGGGAAGATTAGGCTATGCACTCATGGGCCATCGAGGTTCTAACCCTTACTCACTGAAGCCTCACATTCTTTAATGTCGTGAGTGCAGGTGACATGCTGGAGCCTCACAGGTGGAGCTTAACGTGTCACCAGCCCGCTCATGATTGTATCACTCGAAGCTGCAGCCCTGCACACTCGTTCGGAATGTGTTCGGTCTTCTGGCTTGCTGTTCTTCAGACGTGAAGCAGGCATCTCTGTATTCCCCAACCCTTATTCCAGTGTCAGTTCAGCAATCTACCACCTGTCATAGGAAGGGTTGAAGACCTCAGATAGAAAGGTCTGGGGTTGCCTGTCATTGCCTCCTGAATGGAAGTGTGTGTGAGAGACCCAGTTCCTCCAGTTTGATGTGGCATAAGCACTCTAAGAGGACAGAGGCCACAAGACTCCCTCTGGGTCAAGGTTAGAGCTAGCTTAAAGTCCACTGTGGATCAGTTAGCGTCATCCTCCAGCCCTGCTGGATTAGCATGGAGAGTAAAACCCTACAGTCGCTCAGTCCTCACCAGGTGTTTTGTTTTGTTTTGTTTTCTCTTCTCTGTATCTGGTCCCAGAGATCTCACAAGCACCTCCCAAGTCTTTGAAGCTCAAAAAACAATAGTGAAGAAAATATTTATTAGTAAATATTTACCTGCAGTAAACCACCTTCTATACCTCTATAAGAGGGACTTCAAAGTTCGGCTATGAGTCTCTGCATCTACTTTGATACCCTGCTGAGTAGAGTCTTTCAGAGGCCCTCTGTGGTAGGCCTGTTCCCTGTTTTCTCCCTCTTCCATTGTCTGTCCCATTTGCCTTTCTGAGTGAGGACTGATCATCTTACCCAGGGTCCTCCTTCTTGCTTAGCTTCTTTAGGTGTACAGATTTTAGTATGATTATCCTATATTATATGTCTAAGATCCACTTATAAGTAAATATATACCATGTGTGTCTTTCTGCTTCTGGGTTACCTCACTGAGGATGATCTTTTCTAGATCCCACCATTTGCCTGTGAATTTCATGATTTCCTTGTTCTTAATTGCTGAGTAGTATTCCATTGTGTACATGTACCACAATTTGGGCAGAGTGCAGGGAATCTTAGAAGGGGAGACAGAAAGACCTGGAGGAGACAGGAGCTCCACAAGGAGAACAACAGAGCCAAAAAAATCTGGACACAGGGATCTTTTCTGAGACTGATATTCCAACCAAGGATGATGCATGGAGATAACCTAGAACCCCCTACTCATATGTAGCCCATGGCAGTTCAGTATCCAAGAGGGTTTCCTAGTAAGGGGAACAGGGACTGTCTCTGACATGAACTCAGGAGCTGGCTCTTTGATCACCTCCCCATGAGGGGTGAACAGCCTTACCAGGCCACAGAGGAAGACAATGCAGCTGGTCCTGATGAGACCTGATAAGATAGGGTCAGAGGGAAGGGGTGGAGGACCTCCCCTATCAGTGGACTTGGGGAGGGACAAGGGAAGAAAAGAGAGAGGGCAGGATTGGGAAGGGATGAAATAGGAGGCTACAGCTGGTTTACAAAGTGAATCAACTGTAATTAATAAAATAAATAAATAAATGTATTTTTTAAAAAGAGGGATTTCAAATACTCACACATACACTGTATGTCTCTATGACAAGGAAATAAAATAACCTCTCACTCAGTAGTCCATACAGATGGAGATTTTTCTGTGAAGTTAAAGAGACAAAGAGTTCTTAATCAGAGGGCTTTGGGTGGCTTCATGGAAGGACAGGCAGATTTTTACTAGCCTGCATTTGAGTGATTCAGTCTGTTCGACTGCAGTATGTGGTCTACGATGCCAGAGGGGGAAGGAAGAAAGTCAGGATGGATGATCACAAAGAAGCCCCAGGTTTCTTCAGAAACATAAAGTTTTGAGGGATGGATTACATGGTCTTTCAACCAACATCTCTGAGCCACATATTTTTGTTTATTGTGGAGATGATCCTGATTTTTTCACCTCAGTTTTCTCATCTGTAATATGGGGACAGTTAATTCCCTGCCCTCCCCACATTGGCTCATTCAGAGAAAAAAATAAATATAATACTCAACTTGTATTCAGTTGTCAATAAATGTCAGCTGTCTCTGTCACTGTGGCCATCATCTTCAACGTTCTCTGAAAAACAGGGAAGTCCAATGAACTATCCAAAGAAATCCAACTCCAGCATAGGGTACAGGGATTATTTCAGAACACAGAAAGTGCTTTCCCTCCTACTCCCAGTAATACACACAAATGCGCACATGCCTGTACACACACACACACACACACACACACAGAAATTCAAATAAATATGGACTGGAGAGATGGTTCAGCAATTAAGAGCAATAACAGCCCCCCCGCCCCATACACAACCAAAAATAAAACAAACAGGAGCTGGAGAGATGGTTCATTTCCATTCTCACTACCCACAAGCCAGCTAGCAAATGTCTGTGATTCTAGTGTCAGGAAACCCAGCATCCTCTTTTGTCCTGCGTGGGCACCTAACAGAGACAATACATACAGGCACTACACTCGTGCACATAAAATAGTTAAACAATTTTTAAAAATAAAATAACTCTTAGAAACATACTTGAGGCCAATGATAGCGGAGGTCTCCATGCCGATTACTCGACCTTAGACTTTCTCATGGTTTCACAGGTGTCTCAGAAAAGCCAGTCCAACCTGGCTTTTATCTGGGTGCGAAGGGGACCATTCAAACTTTAATCCCCTGAAGATTTTTCAAAGCTGCTAGAGTGACAGTATAGGAGAAAACTGGACCACTGGTAGTCAGCCATATTTGTTCTTCTCTAGAAAATCTCATCATTAGTGGGCTTCTGAACCTAGCTATTTTATTTAGTAGCACAAGAACATGAATGAAGATCTACAAATTTGCAGTCATCACTAGAAAGACTATGTTATGATAAATTGTCATGTGAGGATGGGTATATGGGGGACATGGTGATTTTCTTTAATGTTCTCATATTTCTGAAAATAGTCATCCCACTTCACCAAGAGCCAAACTCCATAAAAAGGGTAATAATTAAATTGGCTGTTCACTGTCTTCTGGTTCTTAAGCTGGATTGAACATTACTATCTCTGAAAGGTTTTTAAAAATATTGATGATACCCAGGCCCTGTGCCCAGAGCTTCTAAAATATCTGGTATGAATGGAACCTGAATATAGGCCATCATATTAAGCCAGTATCTTGTCTCTGCTGGTCATAAATTGGTATATCAAGGTCAGCCAACAGTTGCCTCTGCTTAATGGCTTTGATGCCTCAAGCTAAGACTTAATCTATGCAGTTTTGATACCCAGGCTGTCAGAAATGCCGTACTTGCTCAAAACTGTTTGATCAGTTCACATCTGCAGTTTATCTGCCTCTTCTGGGTGAACAGTAAATACTCCTAGTAGGGTGGGCAGCAGTCCCAAAGCTTCAGTGGCTCCGTATAGTGTTCTCTTCTCCCAGAAAGCAAGAAGAAGAAGAAGTGATTTTTTTTCTCTAGGCTAGGGTGTTTCTGACTCTTAGATAGATATCCATCCCTGCCTCTGCGGGCAACTGTATTGAAGTCAGAAATCTCACAGACCTCCAGTTTACTAACTAAGAATCACAACAACTGTCATAGGAAGTACAGATGTTTTAAAGAGCTTCCAGGCCTTGACCATTTGTTTATTCATTTAAGAGCTTGTGTGTAAATGGTTATCTCCCAGATACTGCTCTTGGCACTGAGGGATGAGCCAGGCAGCCTCTGCCTTCAGAGAGTGCACATTTTCATGTGAAAGGCAGACAGTTAGTACATGAGGGAAAACAGCAGTGGGAGAAAGAGATCCTACTGAATATGTAGGCAGCGAGAACTTCTCTGGGGAGGTGGCAACTTATTAGCTGTCATTAAAAGAAGTTGTCCAGGAAGTCATGTGTAGATCTCAGACAAAAATCATTCCAGGTAGAGGTAATGGGGAATTAAAAAAATAACCCATTCCATTCACTTTTTTTTTTTTTACACATTCCATGTTTAACATCTTGTCATTTTCATCAGGGACTAATGTCTATTTATGTACATGTCTGAGTGTATGTCTGTGCCCTACTTCTGTGCAGGAGTCCGTGGAGGGCAGAGGAGGTGTAGATCCCTGGGTCTGGAACTGGAGTTTAAAACAGTTATGATCAGCATTTTGGTGCTGGATATTGAAGCTAGGTTTTCTAAAAGGGTAGCAAGTGCCCTTAACCACTGAGGAATCTCTCCAGCCCCTGTAATAATTCCTTATACATGATTACAGTCTAAAAATCTAAAGCCTTTTCCATTCTTGTTCTATTTTTATTTGTACTGACAAGTAATAATTGTGTATAATTATGTAATATTTTAATGTGTATTTGTACTATATGATGGCCAGTTCAGGTTCCCTGGCATATCTATCCTGTCAAATAACAATCCTTTCTTTGCAGGAAATATTTAGACTTCAGTCCACTAGATATTTCAAGACATACAATACCTTATATGTAAGGGAACACCCACATCCCTCTCTTCTAACTGCAAGACTGGGTGCGTTGGTCACCCTCTCTCTGTGTTCTCCACCAGGCCTTGGGTAGCTGTGTTTTCACCAGGAGCTCCCCAGCCTCCATGAGAGATTTTTAGATTCTACAAATGCACAAGTTCATTCGGGTGATAGCCATTCTCTGTGTACTGTTTAATAGAATGCCCTCTGAGAACACATGTATTGTCACCAATGATCACATTTTAAGGTCACTAGAGAGTCTTACTTTGTCTTCTCTGCTTTGGAGCATTTCCCAGTATCTTTCCAACCCATATGACCTTGGACATATATCTTAACCATCCCAGATGCTCCATAAGCATGCTGGGAAAAAGAAGAGGCTGTTTTGTGCGGTCTGTTAACAGTGCAGGTGACTGACTCACAGGCTGTGTCATGCAGTTGAGTGGGTTCTGGAAGAAACCAGCTCTCTGTAGCCTCTTAGTACAATACCATATCTTCAGAGTTCGAACCACTGGGAGTTTCAACTGACTTGGATTCTCTGGTGAGAGCAGTACAATGATAAAGAGAGTGACTCAAATGAGCACGTAGGTGTGGGCTATCAGGAGCCGCCTTGAGAAGGAGCTGGTGGGTGTTTATTAGAGCAGGCGGGGCTTCAGGACCACTTCTGAAGCTCTCTGCAAGAGCTGGGTGAAGGTCTGGCTGTGACCGTGATTCTGCAACCACTTCGAGAATCAGCAAAACCTGTGCATCTACATGGTAACTTATCTCAGTGTGCACTGTGTACAGCTTAAATGTTCAGAAACGGCAAACTCTCTGGAGTTATTCATGCTAACTCTTCAGTAGCTGAAATGTGCAACTGAGCAATGCTGGTGTTAACAATCGGTGTTTGCTTCACATTTCTAGAGCAACTCTGGTTAATGAAAACTAGAAGCAAGTTGTGTGTTTGTGTGTGTGTGTGTGTGTGTGTGTGTGAAGGGTATCATGCATATAACAGATTCTAAAACACTAGCAAAACAGGATTTTGCTATGGACGATGAATAACATGGTCTAGAATTGATACCATTTCAGAAATAATTTAAGATTTATCAAGAAACTCAAAATTGCAATACTCAAGTTTTTCTTTTGCCCCCAAACAAAGTGGCAAATAAGGGGAAGATAGTTTTGTGCAAATGACAGAGGCTTCCCGAGAAGGATTTTCAGCCACTTGTTACATCAGAGACAGACAAAGCACGCTGTCATAACTAATGACATTGACAGGCTGAGATTCAGCTACAGGCTTACTTATTTGCTTCAAGATCTTTTTTGCTGTTGGAAATTGTGACACTGACTTTAGTTCCTACATATAACACTTGTGTCAGATTTACCAACAGAACAAAACACAGTGCCTTCGCTAAAAGTATTCTCTTAGAAAACCAGATTTGAATGAAGAACTCAGAATGTCCTTGGAGTCTCCTTCATGCTTCTATGTAAATACAAATGCTAGTAAATTATAATGGTCTGTTTAGTGTTTTCTTATGGGCCTTGGAATTGATGTATCAGGAAGAAGATGACCTCAGAAGTATTTATTATTACTTGATGTGTTTAAGTTAAAAGGAACACATTTACTATAGACTGCTATTCTGTACTGAATAGCCCAACATTCCAAGGGTTTATGACAACTGAAGTCATGGCATCTGTTTGAGATTTTGTTTAAAATATATATAAAATATATATTTTGTTATTATATATTCCAGTATTGTAAATAATATTATATTACTATATTTTAGCATAATATATATCTGTAAAGTATATAATATAAATTTTGTGTTTTGGGATCTGTTTGAGAATCTTGTTATAAATTCTTTTTCTTTTCTTTTTATTTATTCTTCTCTCATATAATACATCCAGACCATAACCTCCTCTTTCAACTCTCCACCTAGTCCCCTGCTACCTCCCCTCTTCCCCAGACCCACTGCTCTTCCATTTACCTTCAGAAAAGAAGAGGCCTCCCAGCAATATTAACTAAACACAATGTAACAAGAAGCAATAAGACTAGGCACATATCCTCGTATTAAGGCTGAATGAGGCGACTCAGGAGGAGGAAAAGGGTCCCAAGAGCAGGCAAAAGAGTCAGAGACACATTAAGGTGGGAGGAAGTTTTCTGGGGTTTGATGTGAGCCTGATGCTCAAGGCTCACAGTATTCCACCCATTTGTTTTTCCCATGGACTCAGTGATGGATGAACTGCGAAGAACTGTATGGAGAACAAGATGATGGAGGCAGAAATGACGGCATTTTACTTTGAGGTTAGCGCTTTCTGTATTATTTGGAATTCAGCTTTTCCCTATGAAACCTACCTAGCAAAACAAATATCAGATTCTCAAGGGAGAAGACTTGGACTGGGGTTTTGCTCATGACACAAAATAAGATCTCTTGGCGTGTTATTATAGCCGCATCAACAGTGCATCTAATAGAATCGATTTTTCCTTCTGTGACTTCACTATGCCTTTCTGGACTGACTCAGAGCATTATCTTTTTCTAGAACAGGATACATAAGCAATGAGGAAAGTTAAGAATAGCAACAATATATCGATCATTTGCCATTTGTCAGGACTATATAAAGTCCTTTTTCATTCATTCACTCATTCATCAAATGTGTATTGAGGTTTTTCCAGGGTCACATATTCATCCCGACTCTGGATAAAGAGATGAGCAGACCTGTTGGGCACTACACCGTCCTGCCTTTGTGTTCCTCAGTGTTATTCCCCTTCCTGGCCTTTGTGTTCACCAGTGTTCTTCCCCCTTCCCCAAAAGAACAGTGCCATTTTGACCTCTGAAGAAGACTCCTTTACTGACAAAGTTGTGAGAAAGTTCTAGAGTAAGACATCCTGGTCAGACTTTTCTAGTGAACTCTTTTTGGGCGGTATAATGGAAGGCAGGGAACCCTACTGCTATTATGACTCAGTGTCCTCAACTGAAAGTTAGAGATGTAAAGAGGCAATATGACAGCTGGACGAGGGAACAGATAGACGATGGTTGAGAACATCTGTGGGGATTCCAGTATGGGGGTCCAGATATTGTTATAGTCCAGAGGATCAGTCCTCTGCTGAGAAGGTCATCCTCTCTGACCATGCGCACAACTTCAACAGGGATGCACACGAATGGGTAAAGGGAGGAGGGGAACAGTCATGTAGCCAGCTAGATCCACCATGATGGTGACCATTGGGGTGACACTCCACTGTCATTAGTGGACTTCTATTGGGTTTTGAGTTTTCTTTTCAAGGCTATCTATCTGTCTATCTGTCTGTCTGTCTGTCTATGTATCTATCTATGTATCTATCTATCTATCTACCTACCTACCTACCTACCTAACCTGAACCACATCAAATTTCTTTGCTACAATTGTGAACAAATCTTTGTGCACCAGTACAACAGTGCCCTCACTTCACTGAGATCCCAGAGCCTTGCAGTAGAAGTCACTGCCTCTGCACATCAACAGAATTACAGTCAGGGGCAGGTGACCTAAGGGTGATGACATTTTTTGTGTGTGTTCTCTTCTCTTGGTTGTAATCTTTCTAATCCTTTTAAGCCTCCATTGGCAAGGCCTCCACTAGAACATGACATAGCAGGAATTGGGGGTCTGGATAAACAGGAGGTGTCCCCACTTCCCAGACCCAAACAGTGTGGTCTAAGCCAACTTTTGATACTTTTTGAAGGGGAAGTAGCTAGATGGAACTGAAAATTAATCAGGCATAGAACCCTTGCCCCAGCCAAGATGGGAACCAGAGATTCGGTGGCTCACGCCAGACTGAGAGGGAAACCCAAGTAATTGTCAGGGCTCTCCAGGCCTAGAAGACCCTATACCAGCTGTCTTACAGTATCTGACCATATTCTCCCTGTCCTAGCATCGTACTGAGCCAGCTCAGCATATATCCATATGGCTTATTCCTCACTTTCTGCCTTACCATTGATACTTTTCTGAGGCCTAGGCCACAGTCTTAATAGCCCACGCCGGCCTGGAATGGCATGTGCTACCATGCATGGTTTCTATGGCACTTGGGGTGGAACCCAGGATTCCTGCAGGCCAGCAGGCTCTATCGGAACAGTGTCACACCCCCAGCCTCTAGCGCCATGAATTTTCATTTACCACACCTAAAGTGACATACTAACCCATTCTCCTCTCCGCTTTGCCTTCAGAACAGTCACAAGGCGGCATTTTGTGTGTTTGTGTGCTATTCGTGGTCCAAGCTCCTCCCTAGAGTGCAGGCTTCAGGAATGCTACTCTCTCCAGCCTGTGCTGGGTCTGCCCTCGGAGCATAGGTCATAGCACAGGACCCCATCTGTAAGCGGAAGCACAGTGGGCTGCAGTTCTAAGCACCTGACTATAGTTACCCCATTACTTGGCAAGGGCTGGGCAGAAATAGCAAACCTAAGCTGCTTAAATAAGGGAGAACTTTCCATGAAAATAACAGAGGTTTTAAGGCAAGATACCCATTAAGGAAAAGGAGAGGTTGAGCTCAGGACCCATTTATTCAAAAATATCTTTAAACACCTCCTTCCGAGCAGGAATGTTAAAGGGAATTACAGACTGATCTCATCATAGTAATGCTAAACTGTAATTACAATACTTTCAATATTGACCTTCAGATCTCATGTCTGCTTTAAAACTGTGGAGATAGCTGGAAATTAGATTAATTACCCAAACTGAGTTCCATTTCTCTTTTGCTTCATAGGCATCTTGCCCTAAAAATGCTGCTACGGACCACTCTCCTCAAATGCTTACTAACTTCTGTTGAAAAAAAAAAATGGTTTTTCAGTTCTGGAATATTTTAAAAATAAAATTTGAACTAAAAGCCCTACCGTCCAATGTCCGAATGAATAAGCAGTAAATCTGAATTATTGATGAGAAAGAGAGTGGATGGTGTGTTTTATATTCTCCCTTTGAAAGGAGGCACTCCATGTGTGTGGTCAGCAAAATGGTGCACTAGATAACTAAGCATATTATTAATAACAGTAAGGATTGTGCAGCCTCGAAAGAATTGAACTGTCTTTGAGAGTGTGTTACCTTGTGGCCACATTCTTTCAACGGTATCATTTCCTGGCATTATTCTCCTAATTAAATAACAAAGGAGAGAATCAAGTTTGCTCATGTTTTAAGTGTATATGTGCAGGAGTGTGTGTGTGTGTTTGTGTGTGTGTGTACATGTGCCTCTGTGTGCCTGTTTGTGGAAGCCAAAGGACAACCTTGCCTATTATCTTCAGAAATGGTGTTCACTTCCTTTGAGAAGCTCCCTCTGCCCAGAAACTCACAAGGGATGCCAGGGTGTCTGGTCAGCAAGTCACAGACATCTTCTGTCTCTGACTCTCTAGCACTGAGGTTGCAATCATGCCACCTTGCACTTTCACCTAGGTTCAGGGGATCCAACTCAGAGTGCCTTCAGGGCAAACATGTCACTGATTAAGTGTCTTTGCTTCAAGTGTATCACAATTTGGGTACAACTGGATACATACGTTTGTTGCAAAGGAATGGCGGGGAAAGCTGCTTGATCTTTGGAGGCAGACAGATAGGGTTACTCTTTATTGATGAATTTCCCCACAGGAAAGAAGAAAATACAAATTCGTTGGGATGAAGACGATCAGCCAGTGGAGGGTATCGTGATAGGTCATGTGGTGGGGCTTTAAGGAGTACACTTCACAATTACGCTGGAGCAAGTGAGATAAAGGAGGGGGTACTTATCCATAGGAGTGGTGGAATGGGAGACATCGTTCCAACCTCCTAGGCTGGTAGAGCAGTGAAATAGAAACACAGAAATGAAGAAATGCCTTGCTTTGCTCTGGCTCTATTTTATAGGGGACTGAAAGTGGTTGTCAGCTAGTATTCCAGGATAAAAGGAGGCATTCTTGAGGGATAATTATGGAGTTACAGTTTTACACGTTAAGAAAGTATTCACCAAGTGAAGCAAAGACAGGATGGTTCCCCAGGAGGAGTGTACAAGAGGCCAGGAACGCCGTGGAGGGTGATTCTGGGGAGAAGATATGATGCATACCAAAACTGGCCTTACATTAGGAAGGAGTTTGGAATACACCCTCAAATGGCAGCATTTTGGGGAGATCAGAGCTCTGTCACTTGATCAGACTGAAAGTTCTCGGTGCTCATATTGTGACTCGCGGCTAATGCTGCCAAGGGGGAAACAGACAAGAAATGGTCTCAGCGTCCCAGACAGTGAGAGTACCTGGATCCTTGAAGCACGCTAATTGCCTTCTAGTTATTCTTCTGCCTTTCTAATAAGGGACGACATTAAAATAGGAAGGCAATCATCTGGAGGATATATTAGGTTCTTATTCAATGGGCCTTGTGGGAGAGGAGCATGCGTTAATGTGACTTGCATAAGATCTTCGTGGTTTTCTAGGATCAGGAATCTAAAACCAGATCTCCAGGCACTGCTCTTTGTGCTCTGTGGACAAAACAGAGTCTTGGAGTTATAGGTGGGTATTATTTATACGACTATTCTGCTTTGGTGCCCTCCACATTCCAAACAAGAAGATGAGAAATCCAGAATCCAGTCATGTCTAGTGCCGCATCTAGAATATTCTAGGCTATTCCAGAGGCAGAATGATACAGCTCTTATTATTTGTTACTTTCTTCATATGTAAAAAGAAAATAAAATTGTAGATAAGTGGCTCTTGGGACATACATACAACACACATACACACGGAAATTTGACTTCTTCTTCTTCTTCTTCTTCTTCTTCTTCTTCTTCTTCTTCTTCTTCTTCTTCTTCTTCTTCTTCTTCTTCTTCTGGTTTTCTCAAGACAGTTCCTCTGTGTAGCCCTACCAGAACTCACTCTGCAGACCAGGCTGGCCTCAAACTCAAAGATCCACTTGTCTCTACCTCTCATGTGTTGGGATTAAAGGTGAGCACCACCATTACCCAGCAGAAATCCAGTTATTACTACTAAAATATTCTTATGGGATAACATTCTCAAAGTTGGCCATCTACAAAGGAAAAGCTCAATGTGTCATTTCACTTAACCATCACAGCATGCCCTAGTCTTTCTGTAGCACAGTGGTACATGCTCAGTGGTCCATGCTGAATAGATGCAGGATGAAGGTTAGATGAGAGAAGCAGAAATGAAGGAGGCAGCAAGGGGATGAGACACACCCCTCCCACCCCGACCTGGAAGAACAGACTTCAAACATTGCACATACCACTTCATCCCCAACTGGACAGAGTGTGGTATTTGGACTCATCTGTATGCAAGAGAGGCGAGAACATCACCTTGTTCTAAGTGGTCTTATGCCCAGGTACAAAAATCAGGATTATCTTAAACATAGAGGAAGATAAAGTGGATATTCAAAGACCAGTGGTGATTTCTATGCAACTGACAAGATGCATCCTTCAAATAAAAGACGTGTCCAGTCAAGTCCTAGTTTTACACCTGTTAAGTGGAAGAAGCTAATGAAGCCTGAAAGCACATATCCCAGGATTCCAGTCTGGCTACTGTTTCTGGGTCAGTTGGTTGTACTGGAGCTCAGTCAGGTTCCTCTCTAGTCAACTTGTAGATTCGGATGTTTGCTGTCTGTGATGATTAAAATCAGCTGTCAACTTGACAGAATCTAGCATCACTTAGGAAACAGATTCCAGGTAGGGTATGACCATAAGGGATTTTTCTAGGTTAGGCAAATTGAGAAGGGGTTAGACCCACATATATGATGGGTGGCACCATTCTATGGGGTGGGGTCCTGTGCTGAGTAAATGGGGGAGAGGGGAGAAAGCAGTTGAGCACCAGCTTCCTTCTCTCTCTGCTTCCTGACTGCAGGTGGCTGGGTGACCAGCTCCCTCAGCCTCCTGCTACTGTGACTTCCCCACCACAACGCACTGTGATACAAAACTAAGCGTTCCCTTCCTTAAGTTGCTTTTGTCTGTCGGACATTTTGTAAAAACCATGAGAAAAGTAACTGACGCCTCGTGGGCATCTCACACACTGCTTTCTGGTTCTGGGGCTGCTGTCCATTTGGGTAGTTTGCTCGGTTTTGTAGATGCTTTAGTAACAGATCACTGGACACTGAGCACCATCTGGATCCTCCGCAGCTACTGTGCAGGGCTTGTATTATCTAGAATAATCCATCGACACTCTGTTACTGTAGGTACTGCTGAAGCATTGTCAGCCTTTCCCACCCTTCACTGGCATGACAGCCACCCTGATGGACGGGTGGGCTGCGCTGTTGAGTGTCAAGCAGAACGTAGAACGCTAACTGGCTATAGACTTCAAGCTTAGCTTTGAGCAAGTCTTAGGCATTCCACTGTGAAAAAAAAATACTGTACAATGATGGTTAGTGGGCAATAGAGAAAAAACTAATTTTGGCTTTGTACCCCGGGTCCCACCGAGTTAGTAGTTTATCGGTGTTAGGAAGTTGTCTTCATTTCTGCCTCATGTTTATCTTCTTCACAGAGTAAATAAAATAATGCTATCCTTTAGGGTCTTTCAACTTGAATAAACATGTACTTAAGGCATGTAGGAACTCAACAAATGGCTGCTATTTATGTAGCCCCTCTCTGTGGTGAACCCTTACATTCTGTAGAGCCTATTAACAATTGGTGGTCTTTATGACTGTATCATGGCCTTCTGACATAATTTTTTAGAACTTCTAGGTAATAGGTTCACCCCATGTTTCTACTATTGACATGTTTTTATTTTACTTAGACTTCATAGAACCTTCAAGTCCTATGATCCTTCAGGGCTTCTTTTTCCTGAAGCCCTACAACTATAATCCACTTATCTTGGCTGTCTCTGTAAGAAAAAAGAGTAAATATGTTCTTTTTTGGCTAGGAAAACCTTTTTGTTCTTTGATGACAACTAATCGGTTCTCGCTCTATGACCAGATCTACTCCCGATGACTAACAGATGTGACTTTTCTCTAGATTATCTGTTCAAAAGATACCGATAGAATTCCTGCCTCCCATAACTCATGCCCAGCTGACTTAGTTATTCCCCCCTTTACCTACCTCTTCCAGCAGGTCTAAATCACCATGCTACCACTGATAGCAAAGTCTACTCCATCCTTGGGGAAAGGCAGGCTTTGTGATACAAAGGACCTGCCCACATCAGCCGGTCGGTAGCAAAACTGGATTGGAACGCCAAGAATCCTGGCCCTAAGTGTCTCCCCTCCCCCATTCTTGCCTTATGTTTGTTGTTGTGGGTCTTTTCGTTTGTTTATTGGATAATTGCTTTGAGCTTTCATGGGATTAATAGTGTAATTAATGTTATAATGACTTTACTATAATGGAGGTCTCTTTCCCCTTCCTGCTTGTTTTAAAGCGGTCCAGAAAACTATAGGCTAACTACACCAACTACCAGCCTCTCAGGGAGGATGCTAAAAGATGATCTAAAAGTGAAAAAGGCAACAGAAACCAAACCAAGCAACAAACAACACACTTGAACCTCATACATGGCAGTACGTTTATTCCCGTGGCTCTCCTCGCTTCCTTTCTTTTCCTGTTTCAATCAGAGCACTTATTTTTCAAATACTTTTAATTCACTTATCCATTTTGTCCATTATCTGATTCTTTCCACCAAAATTCAAGCTTTATAGAAACAGAAATTTGTTTATGTCTTAATCCCCAGAGCAGCAGGGAATAGGAACACAGAAAGTATCTGCTGAATAAATACTAAATATCAACGCTGAAGCAATTACATCATCATATGAACATAGGAATTTATGCCTATTGTTCTCATCTTCGCTATGACTCCCCGCCTCTTCTTTCTCTATACATAACCCTAGTGAGTGCCATGTGTCCATGAAGCCTCGGCTCTTCAGGATTTTGATTCCTATAGGAATCCTAGTGATCTGTAAAACCCTCCTGCCTCTTCCTCCATTCCTCCTTACTACCTCGCATTTAACTCTCTCACCATATTTACTGCAGTGTGGTTCAGTAGCCTTCTAACACAATCAGTAATGTCCTTAGAGTCAGGGATCCTATTCTCTTCCATCTTTGTTCTCCATCACTGAGCATTGTACCTGACAAAGTATAAAACAAAGAGCTAATAATGAATTATAGATGCTGTTTTTAAAGCTAGGCATGGTGGCACACATGTATAATCCCCAAACACATGAGGCTGATACAAAACAAACAAACAAACAAACAAGACTTATAAATTTGAAGCCAGTCTGGACTACAAAACAATGCTTGTTTAAAAAAATACAGTTTCTATGAACATTTGGAACTACAAGAGTAGGCAGTAAGCACTGAAAAGATCTAAAGATGAAAGCTCTTCATTCAGACAATGAAGAGCTTTATTCTCCAGACCTGTCTCTGACAATACTAGGGAAATCAGAGGCCTTTCTTAGGGAATCTTAGTCCCATTAATAAAATAACTTAAAAAAGGACTCAAATGGAAGCTTAAGGATAATTTTATTAGTGTTTAGAAGATAACCCCTCAGGTGAGGCAAGCTGTAAATCTCAGCAGTTTCTCAGGGAAAGGAGAATGTAGGAGAAGGAAGGAAGCTGCCCTGCTTACTTGAAGAAGGTATGGAGTTCACACACGCTGAAGAAGCAGCCACAAGGCAGTGGTACTGGTGGGAGGTGCTTTAGAAAAGCAATAAGGAAGCCCAAGGTATCAGAAAAAAAATTAAAGTTCAGGCCAGCATCTGAACATAAAGAAAAAAAGGATGAACAGAAAATAGTTACATATGTCTGAGAAAAGACATCATGGCTGCTCAGGGACTGTGCTAGGGACAGGAGTTCTGGGAAGGAAAAATACAGTATTTCATTAAAGGATCGGTTGCTCTGTTTATCTCTTTAGCATGTCTTAAGGGAGGCCTGCCTTCTCAAGGGTGGTCCCTTAGCCAGGTGATTGACCAGGCCCAGCTGGAATGTTAGGTCTCCATTCAGACAAGAGATTCTATTCTCTTGAGGAGGAGTTTTCTTTTCATGGTCCCTGTTTGTACTCTAATATAAAGAGGTTTCATCAAATAAAGCAATGAAGGTGTTTTCTATTAAGCACTCTCTAGTGACAGAGGAGAAATGATAGGCAAAGTCATCAAGTTAAATAATATAGTAGGAGTGACACGTGTTAGGAAGAAAATGGTAAAAGAGGAGGGGGGAGAGGAGGGCCAGGTAGATATCTTTTCGACAGTGGGAGGCAGGCTTCCTGAGAAGACACGATGCTTGCAGACTGGAGCCCTACAGTGAGCAACTCACTGCACTGAGGCTCAAGAATTTCAAAAATAGAGCTCTCTAGTGAGAAGACTAGCACATCAACCAGAGTACAGGAAGTGTGAGAGCAGCAGGGATAAAATGGGATACCAGTGGGCTCTGCGAACAGAGATAGCTGACTTTCCAAATGCTATGTAAATGTCACCATCGCCATCCTCCTTGTCATCTCTCTGTCCTCGCTCTGCCCTTTTCCTGGTGCCTCACTTCCTTTAGAAGTGCTTCTGCTGCTGGTAGGATGATAATGCTTGTGGTGAGAGCGCATATTCAGTTGAGCTGTGAAAGTTCAGCTCCCTGGGGCTATAGGGATATTGAGGGTTTTATAGGGCAGCCATTGTTCTAGAACCTGGAGAAGGCTAGCGGGGAAGGGATTCAGATGGAACCATCTCTTGACAACACTCATCATTTGGCTCCTTTGATTGAGAGCTGGCCACCCTTGGGGACATACAACTTTCTCAGATGTCACCTTCTGCTGAGTCACTACTTACTATTCACCATGTTCATTTCTACCAGGAGAGAGAGAGAGAGAGAGAGAGAGAGAGAGGCTCACACAATAGCTCTGCGCTGCTATAAACCCGCCACTCCGCAGCATACTGCCTTTACTACCTTTTGCAGCACCTGCCAATGGCTCCTCCTGACCACCTCCTCAGCAGTGTGGACTGAGCCCTTAGGAATCACCGGGAGCTAGGACAGCATCCAAAGAAGAGATTGTAACCAAAGGAGTCCACCTGAGAACAGGATGGGGTCCCAGTTGTGTAACAGACAGCTTCTTAGCATGTTTCTTATAGATCAAATTGGTCTAAGTTTAATGTCTTGGCCTAGGAATGTCCTTAAAGGCTGATCCTGATCTTGGTCCCACCTCATCAACTGTCTACGGAGTAATGCTTTTAGCCCTGTGGTTGCGAGAGCTTCATTGATTCTGAAACAAATGAATAAGGTAGTTGCCTGGTGTTAGCTACTCATAGTAAAAGGTGTGAGTTTTCCTTTGAAGCTATAACAGGGTAAAAATTGACCCACATTGGAAATCTGATGAAACTACATCAATTAAGCAGAAGTCCTATTTATTGTCATCTTAGCCTGGGCTCTCCAGAGAGCTGAGCCAAACATCAAAGCTAAGTGCAATTTCCTTAGCAATGACTGAGAACACAAAAGCAGGGCTGGGGGCTGGGTAGCAAGGAACACGGGGGAGGGGCTGACACATGTAAAGGCAGGTTTGGAGCAGATCTTCACTCTTGGAATTGGTTGCTGAATTCCATGGAAAGCATAAGAAACTGTATAGCACGCAGTGCAGAACATTCTGTCCAGGAAGAGAAAGGAAGTGTATGTATTGTTTGGCTCCCAGATGCCACAGGGGGGAAGTATGAAATATTTTTTTGTGCCTGGCCCTTTAAATGACCCTATGCCCTTCAGTGTCAGTTGGCTCTTGGACTTCTGGGAATAGGAGAGGGAAAAAAAAAAAACAAAACAGAAGACAAACAAACAAACAAACAAAAAAACAGCAGGGGCCAGTAGTAGGATTTGGGAGTAGGATCCAGGAGACAGACAGAAGGGTAGGCCATTGGGGGGAGGGGGGTTTGCTTACAGCTAGAGACAAGAAGAAAAAAGATTCAGTTGAAAGTGGATTGGGCTAGCAGAGTAAGAAGAGAAGACAGTGGTGACAGTTGAGCCAGGAGAAGCTGAGATGAGCCAACGAAGATGTTGTTAGGAGACAGAAGAAACCATGAAGAACTCACAAAGAAGGTAGCTGAAGATGACAATAAAGGCTAAAAAGCTACGTTTACTACATAGGAGCCTCTTGCTCTTTGGCAAGTGAGTTCTTAGGATATGTCAGCAGAGAAGCCTGACCTGGAATGAGGCAGACAGGGAGGAGAAGCTCCCAAGTTGCAAAGTGTATAAAACTAGTCAGAACATGCGTGGAACTAAGCAGTGTGGCCATGATTGTACTGATGGGAAACAACAGGTGAATATGGAGAAGTGAAGACATAGGTTGTTTGGACCCCTTCCGATTGCATGCTTCTCTTCAGGAGCCCCTCTTCCATGCATAGGCAGGAAATTATAGTAATCATTCAAGGGGTCTTTGAACCTCATCTTCCGAAAAAGCCTGGAGATGCTTCCAGTGGGAAATGTTAAGTACGACACATGATTTGATCACTGGTCTGTCATTTCTCTCAAAAAGAAAAAGACTTTCCTTCTGGTTTTAATTCAGCATTTGTTTTTGTTATTATTGGCTCCGGGGCAAGCAACTGAGACGGGGTCTAATAAAGTGGAGGCTAGTGTTGAACTCCCAAGCTTCCTTTTCCCACCAAATCTGGGATTATGGGCATGCTGTGCCATGCCCTGATTCCTACTTTCCCTCCACTCACTACCCCTTGTTACTTCTTTGCTTCCTTCTCATCACCTGTGTCTCCTGTAGCCGAGGACAAGCTTAGTTACCAGCATCTCACAGACCTGCTAAGTCATCAGGAGACGTGGAGACGCTCTGATTTTCTGGAGTTAAAAGAAGCAAGGTTTGGAGTAGGTACCAATTTCTGAAATAAGACCAATGAACACTAAATGTCATGGGTAGAAAAACTGGACTTCAAAATGAAGAACGCAGGCCAGTGAGATGGCTCAGTGAGCAAGGGTACTTGCTGTCAAGGCTGGCCATCCAAGTTCCATCCTTAGATCCCACATGGTTCAAAGGGAGAGCCAATACCCAACTGTCCCATGATCCCTACTCACATACACACACAGGCTCACACATACACAAGCACGAGCACAAAATTAGTAAACAAATGAAAGGAAATATTCATTAAAAAATATCACCCAGAGTGAAAATCAAGGCTTCACATGAGAGAGAAGACATTCATGTTTTATGTATTGGACAAGGGATGTGTTCCCAGAATGTACAAAGGAATTGTAAAAAAAATAAAAAATAAAAAATAGTCATTTAAAAAACTGAGCAAAATGTATGACCAGACATTTCAAAAATGAAGATATCGAAATGAAAAAGAAACATTAGTCTTCAGGGAAATGCTAATTAAAATCATCCCGAGACACCATTACACAGTCAACAGAGTGGATAAAAGCAAGAAGACAGCCATTGCCAAGCACTGACAAGATCATGTAATGACCGGATGCATTTCCAAGAGGGGGCAAATTATTACAGCTGTTTCAGAAAACCACTCAGTGTCTTCCAGAGCAAAATATATGTCAACCCTGTGATTGAATTTGGTGAGGTAAATGAACGCATATGCTTACCGGAAGACACAGACAAAAAGAAAAAAAAAATGTTTATAGAAATTCATTCACAAAAGTGAATATGTTCGAATGTCCATACCAGGAGAACAGGTAACTGAGCTTATGTGCAGTTACATGGCATGTATAGTTATTTATTCTACATATAACCTCCTGTTATAATGTAGAATAAAAGAAAGCGGCATTTAAAGTGACATACAGAGTTCAGGACGAGGCAAACTTATCTATAGTGACGGAAGCCAGAAGAGTGGCTTCCCCAAGGTCTGGGTGAGGTGGTTCATAGCTGGCCAGGCATCATGGAGCTTTCTAAGGTACTGTAGTGGGTGGCGGTTACAGGGCAACTAGTTCTTGCATGTTAACTACCCAGTCGAGCTGCTGTGTTTTGCCTGTGTGTCCTTAGACCTCAATTAAAAATAAATTTAAAAGGATCAAAGTTTAGGAGAGAAAGCCGATGATCTCTTTTGCTAGGAGAGGGGTCCAGGACATCCTTTGAGATGAAAAGAGGCAGCCTCACCTTCAGAAGGTTAGGCACAGACCTAGGAAACCTAGACTTCAAGCTCGCCTCTCCCAGTTAGCCAAGTCTAGAAAGTAAACTATTCTGCCCTCAGAATAGGAGGAATGGCTGGTTTAACAAGGGTGCCTTGTGTACCTTGGAGGTCCATGACTCTAATGACTTCCTTTCCTCCCAAGACCCAGATGAAGACACATACCTTGTGTTCTTCCTGCCCTGCTCAATAACACAGGGCCCTTGGAAAGAGGGGAAAGAACTCGGCAGTCTACGCAGCCTACACAGAGATCTGCCAGTGCTGCCTGGGCTGTGCCAGCACTGCGGTAAAGGAAGAAGGTAGATTTCTGCAGTCCCCGGCTTGCCACCCCCACCATGGTCCCTCTCCCAGAGTCAGGGCTGACTCCTGGTCAGCCATTGGTCTCCGTGTAGCTCATGCCCACTGAGCTCACCGCCAGGGCCGTCTGCTTCAGCAGATACCGTAGGTAGTGACTTCACAAGAGCAACAACAAAAATAATAACGCTTAGTTGCATAAAGTAGCGGGGCAGGAAATAACCTTAGAAATGATCTTGTTGAACACCACGGATCTCTTAAGGTCTGTGGGGCTATGATACCAGCTGAAAAGCTAGCTTAGGCAGAAATGACAGCTTATTGGGAGAATGCGGGAGAGTGTTCTGCAGGTGCAGCAGAATCCCAACGGGGCTGCAGAATGGCAGAACTCGTGCTGCCCTGGTGACTTTGGCAGCCCAGTTTGCAGAACCTCACCCGGGTGGCACAGTTAACGTGACTCAGCATTGTCGTCTGCTGGTGCTGGGACTCAGTGCTGTGGCTTGTTTCCTAATGCAGTATTTTCACTTTCTCTGGCCAGAATCGAGCGCTGGGTTATCCCCATGAAAACCTCCTTTTCCTAGCATCTTATCTATCCATCCTAGAAAATTAGCCTGTCAGCCAGCCACTTGCATCGCACACCATTTCAGCAAGCCAATCTCTAACCTGCACTCCTCACCCCCTTCACACTAGCAAGCACCTTCCCTCAGACCCTACAATAGTTTCTTTCATTTTTATTATTCACGATATCTTCATTTGTTCCCTTTCTTGATTTGCAATTTTATACATACACATTACACACACACACACACACACACACACACACACACACACATATCCTTCTAGCCTTCTCCTATCTCCTCCCTGTCCCTACTAGCCCTTGTCCTACCTGCTGTAAGTCTCACTCCCCTATTTGCCAGTTTTGGTGTTGCTTAGTGTCCCTCAGACTTTTTAATCGGGTCATGTTTGTGATCTTAAGTTTGGAATTAACCGTCAGATCCTGGGGCCTGAACAGTGGGAAAACGGCTGGATCTCTTTCCTCCCCTGCCCAGGATTTGTCAGTTACCAACAGATCAACACTATGTGGTAGAGTCCCTGTGAGCTTCCCCCATGCCCAATAGCTGACTGTCAAGAATGCCCAGTGTCTAGGGATCCACCGAGGACCAGTCAAACAGCTGCTGTAGGTTCGTGGCTGCCATATCCGTATCCTGCTTGGAAGATGGGATTTGCAATCTCTCTTCCCATCCTCTGGCTCTTACATTCTGCCTGTCCTTCTTCCATAATGTTCCTTTGCACAGAGCCTATCAGACATTCCCACTGGTCAAATAATGCTAGTTTCTGTAGCTAAGTGTACTTCACCTGTTCTTGTTGAAATACACCTCAGGGACTCCAATCCTTCTGGTCTCCATGTGACACTGGAAACTAGATTAGACACTCACTCTCTTTGTCTTATTTTTACTAACATGGGGCTCAGGATAGCCTCAAACTTTCTATATAGGACATAATGACCTTGAACTTGGAGACATCCTCACCTTACCTCATCTTGCTGGAATTACAGGCATGAACAACCCACGTGTGATTTATGCAATGCTTTGGACAGAACCCATGGCTTTGTGTACACTGGGCAAGCACTCTGCCAGCAAGCTATGCCCAGCCATTCGCATGAGTTAGGACCCCTTGCTCAACACTGACTCTCGTATAATCCAGTCTCAGCAGTAAAGGTGATCTTTCAAAACTGCAAACCCGGTCATGTCCCTCTGTGCATGGAACCTTCCCCTCACTCTCTGTTGCACTTGGAATCAACAAAAATGGGCACCACTGTGGCCTAGGAGGCCTATGTGATATTGATCTACTGCCCACACTCTGAGCTTATTCTCTTATTTGTTCAAGGCTTCTGGTAGCTTCTCTTCTTGAAGTTCTTCCCTAGATTTTCTGTGTGATTGGCCCTTGTCCCCAAGGTTTTACCAGTTTTCCAGAGGGCCTCTCACCATAAAAGCTAAAGTAGCTCATCCCAAACTCAATAAGTCACCCTGCATCACTCCACCATTCCAGTATTAGCATCCTCTCAGCTCTAATAGATCATTTGCTTATAGTCTGTGTTCACCAATGGGTTATAAATACCATCTCTGCCAGTGTTGGTCCACAGAGACAGACTGTGCTTTCAGTAGGCTATCAGCTGGAAGTGTTGATGGGCTGCGGTGGTGAATGAGTGTGTCCAATGCCTGGGAGAGCTGATGGTCCTAGCTTAGGGAATATAATGTCTATTTGAATCATTTTCTCATAGCCAAGCTTTCAGGGTTCTTGAACACAAGTATCTAGGGCTGACTGGAGAGCTACCCTGTTTATATCATTTCACTCCTAGCAGCCACCCTACGAAGGCTCAGGCCCACTGCACAGATACAAACACCGAGGCCTGAAACAAATATAGCTTTTTCAATTATCGAATCCTGCTATTTTCTGTTAGCCAAGCATGCTTGATCTGCTCTTGTTGAAACAACCCCACATCTCTGTGTTTGAAAACCAGTGGTGTTAACTACATGTTGATAAATATTTTCCTCCATCTACACCTACTCCATTTTAACACCACAGTCTGGATTCTCATTTCCTCCTACAGGAAAGAAATACGGCCCAGATTCTCATTGTGAGACAAGATGTCTCAATTTCCCACGCAGATTTTTCTCACTGATCTTTCTTTCTTTCTTTCTTTCTTTCTTTCTTTCTTTCTTTCTTTCTTTCTTCCTTCCTTCCTTCCTTCCTTCCTTCCTTCCTTTCTTTCTTTCTTTCTTTCTTTCTTTCTTTCTTTCTTTCTTCTTGTTTGATTTCCTTATTTACCCCTCCCTCTCTTCTTCCTCCCCCTACTCTTTCTGGTACTTATGATTTAAATGGCAATCTTGGCTATCCTTTTATTGGTCATTAAGTTTAAACAGCATTTCTCTTCTATTTGATTTATAGAGCTTGGCTTTTACTGTAAATCCTTGAAAAAGGATTCCCTTTCAGCTGCTTCTTCTCACTAAATGAACTTTTTAGTAAGTGACCAATTAATGGTGAAATATAGATGCTTGGCTCGCCAGTGCCAAAAATCAAGTCTTCTCAGTTACTTAGAATTTGTGTCTATTTTCCATCTAATATTCACCATCACTTATTATGTGATTTTTCTCTGAATTTCATCTAAGGAAATGCTTAGTACAACCTTCCAAATAAAAATTTAAAAGATTAAAAATTTGATTTGGTAGCTGTATAGAATGTGTAAGCCTAGAGGCAAAGTGGGATTAATTCCATTTTATTTCCTAATCTTTTTTCTCTTGGATCTGTGGATCTGTTAATAGAGAAAAGCTGTTATAGAGAAAGAGCTGGAGGAGCAGGAGAGGTGGTTCGGCAGTTAAGAGCATTTGCTGAATTAGATTCTAGCGCATTCGTATTATCATCTTAGAATCAGCCATTTAATGTTGCTTTGATGTTACTGTGTAAATGCTGAACATCTGTGGGATACAAGACCTTAATAGTGGTATGTCATTTACTAACTCAGACAATCACGAAGACTTAATGAGATCTACTGAGTTTATCCCCATTTTATAGATGAGTACAATGAGGCAGAAGGGTCAAGGCACCTGAACTGAGTTGCAGCACAGTCATGTACAACAGTATTAGGAGATGATGTCAGCATTGGGTCTAATCCAATAAAGAGAGCTGAAGAGAGGATAAAGTCTTCTCAGTAGCTCAAGCTTCCGCCAAGAAAAGGAGGAAAAGCTATTCTTAGATCAGGTGATGTGAGCACAGTTGAATCATCTTACGTAAAGAAGGCAGAGCCCAATCTGTGCTGTGGGATGCTAATGTGAATTGTGCTGACTTGGAACATGTGTTTAAGTTGAACATTTGGCTTTGTTGTGTAACTTTCTGAGCTTTAAAAATAATAGGGCTCTAGCAAGTTCTGTATTTATGCATACTCAAGCCATCTTAAAATAAAATCAATCTAAGCCAACGCTAGGGATCTTCGTTTAAGGGGTCTAGGGACTCTTTATTTCAAAGACACACCGACTGTGATCCAGAGGCGTAGCTTCCCTAATGTCACCCAAGGAAAGATGACTGTGCTAAAGGTCCATCACTATTGCATTGCAAGCTTGGGACAGAGATCCTTGAGAGTGAGTCCATGCTGTCTGTCTTTGCTCTAGTGTTTAAAGACAGAGTGCAGCATCCCGCAAAGAAACTTCCAGCTACAGTCCTATAGCCCTGGGCCATCTCTCCGAGACTTACTTTTCTCATTTAATGAACTGGAATAAGGCGTACTTTGTAGATACTGAGACACTGAGTAAGAGCATAGGGCAAGTGGCATTTCATAGAGAATTAAAAACCAGCAATTCAGGGTCATGGTTGCTGCCATCATTGCTACAAGTGAACAATTGGGTACCGAGTTCTCAGTGAAGAACTATACCTCCTAAAAAATGCTTGCTTCAGAAAGACAGTGCAACCTTCATGCCACTACCCCCGGAAAACCATCCTCGGGTCCCCACCCTTAAGTTCATGTTATATTTGGTTTCTACTCTCTTCAATCTGGTAGCTTTTCAACAAAGGCTCTCAAGCATGTTTTTGTATGGTATTCACCAAAGTTAGAGAGCATGTTTTGACTCCTGAGGATATAAAATTTTATCAAAAATTAGAAAAAAAATTTGGGTAGTGCTGGCTCAGAGTAACTCTTACCAATATTACGTATAAACTGCAGCGTTCCCAATGTTACCCTCGGAAAGACGGCTGGTCTAAGTGTCCATCACTATTGAGCTGCTAGCTTGGGACAGAGATCCTTGAGAAAAGCAGTGAGTCCATGCTGTCTTGTCTCTGCTCTAGTGTTTAAAGACAGCATGCGGCATCCTTCAAAGAAAGGAGAATGTAAAGGGATGTAAAGGAGAATGTGATTTATCCAAAAGGTAACTTCAGCAACCCTAAGCCAAAGCCCTGAGAGCCTGGTACCCGCTGTGATTTTCATTGCCCTCATAGCCACCTCCACACAGTCCCCAAACATTGGTTCTAATTAGCTGAGTATTTATATGCTGCTTCTGCCTTATCCCGGGTGACATCTTTGACAAGCACATGAAATCAATCATATTTACCACCAGGAGTGTGAATTGGGAAGGCCTGTATTATATTGCACAGTATTTGACAGAGAGGCTTTTTATAAATTATTTATTTTTAGCATCTTTATTCGCTTCCAAGCCACCAAGAAGATAATTACATTTCAGACACCACAATATTAATGCCAGGAACTCTATCACAGAGAGACATAATGGCCTCTGTAATGTCATTTGCATAAATTAACGAGTCCCTTCTGGTGAGCCTTGGACCTTCAGGACTTCAACGCAACTCTCAGCCAACTTGCTGAGAAGTGACCTTTACTGGGAAGTGAAGCACGTGGACAGTTTTCCAGGGTGCTCCTCTTCCATCTCTACCCACTCGTTTGTCCCTCAGACTCTCTTTCTTCCCTTTTTCCCAGTGAAATGTGCTGGACTTCAAGAATTACATTTGAGCAATCTGTTTCAAATGAAACTAAAATTCCTTCTTTTAGTTAGCATTAGTAGGAAGCACTCTGAAAGGTGTTTCTCTGTGTTGGTAAATAGGAAACATGGGAAGCACAAATTTTTCATCATAACAAAGTATTGGAGACTGTTACTACCGCTCCTCAGTGGAGGCACTCAACCCACAGTGGCCATTGGGTTACAATGCATAGATATGTTAGAATTACATGTCCTATGCCTCTGCTTGTGAGAAATCATAGTTCTTCTGGATGATGGCTTTGCTTTCAGTTCTCTCTAGACCTTGCAGGAGTTCCAAGCTCATTAAGGACCCAGACCATGGGTTGGTTGCCATGTCTGAACCCTCTGGGAGCTCTAGGGTGCTGGGGTCTAGATCCCATTGCTCACGCCGAGGCCGGGAAGCTGTGCTCTTAAACCTTCCCTGGCTGAGAGTAGCCTCTTTCTTTACTCTGTCTGCACTGACTGCATCTTCTCCTCTCTCTGGCCTGGCAGAACTCATGTGCACTAAATCAGTGTCTGAAGAATTCTCCGTGCTGAAAGCCTGTTCCACAGCCTGTGCCTGGAGGGGTCTGTTCTATAGAAACGCACAAGTTCAGGATCAGTCCCCTAAAAGATAATAAAAAGGCTTTATGGGAACTGAGCCTTTATCTCAAATTTCCTCTGAGAAGAGGTCAGAAATAAAGAAAATGAGAAGAGTTTACATTGTGAGGAAGAAGAACCAAGTGGGGCTTTTAGAGTAACCCTATGTTAGTGTATCTGGGTAGAACAGAAAGACACAGGGTCAGACATTTTCAGGGCCTGGCTTTGAGCCTCTCCTGTGTGACCTCTATTAAAAGCAAATGCTGGAAGCAGGGACAAGGCATCGGAGAACTAGATCTTAACTATACAAGAACGACGTTCGATGTTGGGATGAGTCTTGCTATAGGTGACTGCTAGCATTTTTGTTCCATTTATCTCTTCCTGAGATTTCCAGTAGACCAAAGTAATTTCTTCAAGAGATATTTATGCACAAGTAAGAGGTTCAATTATAGGCCAGAGAGATGACTTAAATATTTCCTACAGCTACTCCCTCCCTTATGATTTCATTTTAATGACTTGTGGTGGGGATAAGTTCCTTTAAATTTAGAAATATAACACAATGTGAAGTTAAATTTGGCAAAGAATTATGAATTAAGTCAGTTCAGCCTCAAGGGAGGTCAAAGGCTCATCCAAGCTCCTGCTTTACAAACCATCTCAGAAGTCAGATGCTCCATCCTAGGGATTAACTAATCCCTCTGCATAATATCACTACTTGTAAGTCAGAAGGGAATGTGTGATGACAAAGCATGTCACCTGAGAAAGGTCCTAAGGTCTATGGCATTTGTGAAGTCTTCATGGTCCATCAAAAAGCTCTCTAGTGTTTTTTTTTTTTTTTTTTTTTTTTTTAAACACTACACTGTCAGCACGCCCATTGTGGCTCCGGTTTCCCAAACTGCATGCATTTTAAATCAGCCTTCGCATATGATTTTTGTATATGTGTGCTGTTTTCTCAGTGTGTTCGTATGGACTTGTTTGTGTAGGTGTGTGCATGTGTGTGTGAAAGTCCATGTTTGCCCACGTGTGTAAAGGCCAGAGGTCAAAATCTTTTCTCTATTGCTCCCAATCTTGAAGTTTTTGAGTCAGGGTCTCTCACTGAGCCTGACTCTGATCAGTTCAGCTGGACGAGCTGATCAACGAGCTCCTGAACTCCTTCCATCTTCACGTCCTACCCCGGACCCCCATGCAGGGCACACCTGCAGAGCCACTGTGCACAGCTTTTACATTGTTCTGGGAATCCAAACTCGGGTTCAGCAGCCTTTTACAGGTGGGGCCATCTCCTCAGGGCTATCATAACCAAGCTCTTCGGGCATCTCTCTACTCTCTTCTTCCCCATCTCTCACCTTCTCCCTCTTTCCTTCCCCTTTCTTCACCTCCTACCAACCATGTGCAGGCTTGAAATAATCCTGTCTTCCTTACTGTCCCAAGACTCCGTGCATCGTCTGGTTCCTCATTCTTCCTCTACCCTTTTACCAAGCAGGATGGGTATTCTTTGTAAGTAATCTTCCACCTAGCAGCCTCTGTTGTTAAACAGTACAGTGTTTGAAGAGTCTATGCCTGTTTGTTTGTTTATTTGTTTGTTTTAATGGTACTAGGAATTAGACCCCGGATGTTAGGCATGCTAAGAAAGCACTACCACTGAGCTACTACCTTCTTATGAATGTTTCATTTTGGGGCAGTTTTTCACTCAATTACACATATTTGCCTTGAACTCATAATCCTCCTGCTTCAACCTGTAAGTTGATAAGATAATAGGCCTCTTTGGCTTGTCCTTGATGGACATATCCATTTAAGAAAAAAAAAACTATTTTAATTGACTCCAAGTAAACAATATTGTACATAAAGCTTTAACTCCCAATGCTCAATGCTCATTATTTTATTGGGACCCAGTGCTAAAGGTAGAATTTGGGGGTCAATGACAATGAATTTTATGTATGTATGTATTTGCTAATCTTACCTAGCTATTTTCCAGAAAACAGAAAAATTATTCTTTGGTGCATGACACCAGAAATCTCACATGTTTATGTGCACATTTAAATAATGAATTAAGAGACCTATTTAGGTTGAGTTTGGCTTTAGAATTAAGTCTTGGGTGCTCTGCTTTCAGCTCTGTTCTGAAATGCACACATTTCTTAAACATCTTTCATTGCTCCTTACCAATCTCAGAGCAAGGCTGAAATCCCTCAGCTTTGCCCAGTTGCCCTCGTTATCCTGTCCTTGACTGTCTGGCATTGTGAGCCAAGATGCTCACAAACACACTTCAGGCCAATTCTGAACCATTCCTCCTCTTTCAAAATAACCTGTACGTTCCTTAAACTGCATTCCCTGCTAGAAGGCCAAACTTGCCCTGCCTCCATTTTCTAGGTAATTCCCAATTACCTTTATATTTGTTCAAGACCCACCACCTGTACTGGTTTGAATGTGCAACAGCTCATCTAGGCTCATACGTTTGATCTCCAGTTGGTCTCCAGCTGCTGATGCTGCTTGGGAAAGCTTCAAGAGAAGGAGCTCTGCTGGAGGAAGTGGGTCACAAGGGGTGGGCCTTGAGGCTTGATAATTCTACATCACTTCCGGTTCATCATCCGTTTCTCAGATAAAACCTGAGTAGCTAGCCTCCAGCCTCTTGCTCTTTCCACTGCTCTTTTCTGACATGAGGGACTCCATTCTTCTGGAGCCATAAGCCAAAATCAACCGGTCCCTGTACATTGCTTTTTTCAGGCTATTTCAACACCACAATGAGGAAGAAACTAAGACACCTTTGTCGGCGAGAAATACTCCTGTGAGCTTTAGTTCAGGGCCTTCTGTGCTCTGTTGGCTTCTGGTTTCAAGTTTCCCTCTTAGCCCTTAGACACTGTACTGTCTTCATTACTACTTCTTGGGAGCTAACAATAGCCATCAGGTGGCAGATGGTCAGTACATGCTCAGGAAAAGTGGAGGAAACTATCATCTCCATATAAAAACATCTGCTCCTTTTTGATTGCCGAGTAGTACTCCATTGTGTAGAAATACCACAATTTCTGTATCCATTCCTCTGTTGATGGACATCTGGGTTGTTTCCAGGTTCTGGCTATCACAAATAAAGCTGCTACAAACATGGTTGAACAAACGTCCTTGTTGCGTACTTAAGCAAATTTTGTGTATATGGTTAGGAGTGGTATAGCTGGGTCTTGAGGAAGCGCTCTTCCTAATTGTCTGAGAAAGCGCCAGATTGATTTCCAAAGTGATTATACCAGTTTACATTCCCACCAGTAATGGAGGAGGGTTCCCCTTTCTCCACAACCTCTTCAGCATGTGTTGTCATTTGAGTTTTTTATTTTAGCCATTTTGATGGGTGTAAGGTGAAATCTCAGTGGAAAGGATAGGAGCTCCACAAGGACCAAATATATCTGGGCACAGGGTCTTTTCTGAGACTGACACTCCACCAAGGACCATGTATAGGTATAACCTAGAACCTCTGCTCGGATGAAGCCCGTGGTAGCTCAGTAACCAATTGGTTTCCCATAGTAAGGGGAACAGGGACTATTTCTGACAGGAACTCAATGGCAGGCTCTTTGACATCCCCACCCCCCCAAGGTAGGAGCAGTCCTGCTAAGTCACAGAGTAGGACTTTGCAGCCAGTCCTGAAGATACCTGATAAAACAGGATCAGATGAAAGGGGAGAAGGTCCTCCCCAACCAGTGGACTTGGAAAGGGGCAGGGAGAAGATGAGGGAGTAAGGGTGGGGTTGAAAGGAAATGAGGGAGCAGGATACAGAGTTAATAAAATGTAACTAATAATAAAAATAAATAAAAATAAGCAATAAATTTTAAAACATACAACAAAAACATCTGCGTTTGCTCTAGGAAGTGTCCCCATTAAATTCCTTATTCTGATAGTATAGTAACATGTCCTGACCCCTCCTCACTACAGGTGGGTAGCACTCTTGCATTTTAGTTGCTAACCAGCTGAAACATTTCAATATAAAAATATGGTTTTCAATAACCACCCATGAAATTATAGAAAAGAAATTCTTTGGTATAAATTTGATTAGCTCTAAATCTCATTATTATTATTATTATTATTATACACATATTAACATAGCAATTACAATTACAGTAGGCCACTTGTCACAGCATTTGATTGTTCTCTAAGGAGAACATCGCATGATGCTATGAACAAAGAATGCTGGGATGATGCATGAAAAGGATGGATGGAGGGGTAAATAATAAACACAAACACTTTCTTGTCAATAGAAAACATTTTTCCTGTTATTTAATAATACTCTGTAGAATTTCCCATGCAGAACTGTTTCTGTATCATTGTCCCATATCGCTTAATATTCAATCAAATTATTAAGAATTTTTAAATTGAAGTTCTACCTGCTGGGTGATGGCTCAGCTATAAAGTGACTGCAACACAAGTAGAAGGACACAAATTCCATACCATAGAACCCATGTTAGAAAAAAGCCAGCCATGGCGGTGCACACTTATAAACCCAAGACAGGTGAGGCAGAGTCCAGGCTTACCACTGGATCTTAGTGGTAAGCCTGTCTAGCTGAAGTGGCAAGCTCCCGGTTCAGTAAGAGATCTTGATGCAAAAGATGTTATAGAGGGCAATTGAGAAAGACATCTCTAGCCTACACACACACACACACACACACACACACACACAGAGAGAGAGAGACAGACAGACAGAGACATGGATGCACACACAGAGACACAGACACATGAACATACACGCGGGCCTCATACACACACACAAGCACACACAAACATACACATGCAAATTAAATTTCTAAGAGAGAAGCAGGAAATATTTGGGCCTGTAATTACAGCAAAAAAGAAAAAGGAGAAACAAAAAAAGAAGCCAACTCCCTGGAGTTGGTGAAAGCTGCAAAAGAATAAGAGTGTTCTCAAATGTATTCATTAGGTTGGGAAGGCAAGCTTCTTTTTTAAAACACATTTATCTTAGAGGAAGCTTCATGACTATAATTTTCTTGATCAATTTACTTAGTGGTTTGGGACCAAGCAATCTTTGAGGTACAGAGTTAGGAAAATTTGAAATGTCCATCCCCCGGCCTCTTTGGTACCACTACTGTTTCATCTCTGTAGAAATCAGAAAACCACCGTGATGGGCACTGCTCTAAATGCCACACGGGTTACAGCATAATATCCCAAGTTTGCTGCTGAGCAGTTTCAAAGGGTATTTGCCTACTGAGGTTTTTAATGCCAACTGTGAAGTCTAAGAAACTCAAAGCATCCGTTCCAGCCTAGGAGGGCCCATCTTTGCTCTGACCAAAATGTATCAGATCCTTGCCCTTTCTTTCTAACCATATTCCTGATAGCTGTCCTTGGAAATCTGTTTCATTGTGAGAAGATATTGCATTTTCGGGACACCTTATGTATTTATTTTCCAGAAACAAGATTTTTTCGCATTATTTATAATGCCCACTGATAGCTAGTTCTTGTTCACATTATTATACATGTCAGGCATTTCACATGGCTCATCCTCAACTCTCACAGAAACCACACGAGAATCATTTGCACGCCATCTCCAAGACTCAAAACAATAACTCAAGAATGGGCTCCTTGTCTAATGCCTGTGTTGATGGGACAGCCAAAACCTCATATTTCTGACTGCAGAGATGCCTCGGGAAAGTGTAAGGAAGACATTTTTCCATAGTCAAATTCAGGATGTGGTTATCTTCAAATGGCTTAAACTGTGCGTCAGTAAATTCTCAGTGAGTACTCACCTGAGTGATTGTTGTCAAGCTTGACCCTCAGATTGCCTGGATCTGGACCCATCCCAGGCCCATGGAATTAGAACCGCTGGTTTTGAAGCTTTGGAATAAACACTTTAAATAGCTCTTCCCAGGTAACCCTTACATTCCCAGAAAACTGTGCCTTTAGAGCAGTGTACCTCAAATTATAGCCTGGAGCTACTAGCATCAAGTCCTTAGGCAACTTGTGAAATCTAGAGTGCGAGGCTCCACCTCAAATAATATGAGCAAAGTCTAAGATTAAGTTCTAGGTTTAATGTGCATCTTTGTTTAGTACTTGGTGTAACCATTAGTCTGAATTTTACGAAGACACCAAAGCAAGAGGGTCAGTGGGTTCTGGGGTTTGCATGTGGGTATAAAGCAATTAAGACCCAGTCTCCAGTGTTGAACTAATACATAACCTGAGAAAACAAAGACAAGATGCCTTGATAATAAAACATTGCACAACCGAATGCCAACCCATGTTTCAGCAACCAATCCCAGAACAAATGGATAAGGGAGACATGATAGACTGGGCTGTCTTACGGACACATGTCTTCAGATACGCCATAAAGGCTGAGGTTTTTTTTTTTTTTAATACTTCCCCAAATACCAAAATTCTTCATTAATGACATCTCATACTGCTTCCCCCACTTAAACTGCCATGAAGAATTCTGTTAGGGCTGCAGGGTTTCAGGGTGAGCTTGACATGAGTTTGGCTAGTGGCTAAGTGGTGGCCCCTCTGCCTGGATGGCTCCATAGAGCACCATCGCTGCAGAACTGGTGCCTCAGTCTTCCCCATCAGCAAAGGCTTCGGGGACACCAAGCCAAGTTCCTGCTTTCCCAAACGTCTGCTATAGCACTGCCCTGCACAGTCATCTGGGACTGCCTACTAGCCACACAGTCTGCTCTGTAGAATTTTCTTGTAGCTCTTCTTCCTCGTACCAGTTTTGGAGTCATTGTTTATAAACTGCTGCCTGCTAGACAGCCGTGGTCTTCTGTTTCTCTTCTGGGACAAGAAGAACATGGCAGTTGTGGCGATTTTAGTAAGAATGGCCTCATAGGCGCATGTATCTGAAACATTAGTCACCAGAGAGTGGTGCTATTTGAGAAGAATTAGGAGGTGTGGCCTTGTTGGAGGAATTGTGTCACAGGGACAGGGAGGGGGGAGGGGCGTGGCTTTGAAGTTTCAAAAAGACCATGCTAGGCCCAGATCTTTCTCTCTCTGTCTCCCTTTCCCTCTCCCTCTCCTTTTCCTTCTCTCTCTCCCTCTTTCTCCTCCTCCCCTCCCCCTCTTTCTCTTCTTCTCCCTCTCCCTCTGCCTGTGGATCAGGATATATCTTTTTCTCCAGCCTCCTGCCACCATGGTATCTGCCATGATGATAACAGACTCAGCCTCTGAAACTGAGCAAGTCTCCAATGAAATGTTTTCTTTTATAAGAGCTGTCTTCGTCACGGTGTCTCTTCACAGCAATGAAACAGTGACTAACTAAGACAGCAGTGTCTCTACCTGTGAGATCATTCATTTTGTAGACCTTTATGGGTGGTGATACCCACCTTGCCAGGTATCAGGATTCTTGATACAAATGCCCACCTTTAAGCTCTTAAATTTTCAACTAAATGCTATGATTATATTTTGCATTTAGAGTTTATCAAGTGGCAACCGTGGCTAATCCAATTCGCCTCTCCACCTTCAAATGTTAACACCTTGGAAAAATTCTGGAAATGAGTCCAAACTCATCCAGGGTGGAGAAGTAACTTTTCCTGAGACCATATAGAGCCACAGGGCTTGCAATCGATGCAATACTGGTTCCTTCTGTTCCCAGCTCTTTCCTGCACAGACCCGTGACTTCCCCTCCCCTCAGCACCTCCAGGCTTAAAGTGATACCATCATGCCATAAGTGTGATTCAACTTTATTCTCTCCACATTTGTTAAATCACTGTGATTTTTATAATGTTATCATATTTACTTGCAGTGATAAACCTATATCTTTTGTTCCAACTCGTAAAATATATTTACTTTGCTAAAATGTCTTTATCCAAATGCCCTACAAAGCTGTCTAGGACACTTGAACCCTATATCCCTCATGTTTCTTGTTGCTATGACAAAAATACCTGACAAGATCAACCTTAAAAAACAAAGAGTTTGCTGGCTCATGGATTGACAACCAAGCTTGAGCATCATAGCCTTTCTGTGGCACCTCTTAATTTTCCCATGATTCATCGCTAAAGGCTCGTTGCTTTCCTGCCAACCCTGACCCTGAGCAGTGCCCAAACAGGAAAAAAAAATTCCTGAATATCTTGAGTACCGCTCTTGCTCTGAGCTAAAGATTGCTTATCTTTGAAATGGAGGCTTAGGTTTGATTTCAGATGTTTAATATTTATTGGGAAAGACAGGCTTGACAAGGAGCCAGGACTCTGCCTTTGCCTCTGGAATTGGCTTTTGGGAGAGAGACTGTGAAACTCTATTTGCATTGACAGCCAGGAAGGGCCTCCATGCAGCCCTCTGCCAAATTGATCTGTCCGCTTCAGCCCATCAGTAACTTCAAGTAGAAGATTACTTATGTCCTTATCACTGAATCATAAAGATGGATCACACCTCCGGAACTCTAGCTTAGTGGCCCATCAGCAGCGTCATTTCATGGTGTGATACAGAAGGAAGCACAAATCCTTTCAGTAGAGAAAGAGAGAAGACCTTTCCATCGGAGAATAAGGATGTAAGAAGGCTGTGCCATTCTCTCTTGGCCCACCTAGTGACACTTTTTAGGCCCTTTGTAGCTGTAATAATTGGGTGGTAAGCTAAGTTGTGTGTTGGCTGAGTGTTTTTTTTTAATATGTACATTAAATCATTAGGAGAGATAATACTTTGTTCTCAAATATGTGTTCTTCAAGTTCTGTATGCAATTAGATGTTCTGAGTTTAGGTGTTGAGAATTACCAAGCTTTGGGAAACAAAACTGTACCAGAGGGAAATGGTCCCTAGGCCCAGGGGCATCTGTTATAGTTGATGAACTGCGACAATTGTCATAAGTGGTAGCCTGATGCAGAGTAGCAGAGTGGCTAAGGGTACAGGCTTTGGGTATAAAATGCAACTTATTTTTAGCTATCAGACTTTGAGGGAGATAGTTACTAATTCTCTGAGCTTTTTTTCTTCATCTGTAAAACGGGAGCCACAATATTTATCTTACAGACTCTAGGGGATAATCATATACAGTTCATTTCAAAAGGCTAGAAAATGGGGCTAGAGAGCTGGGTCAGCAGAAAAGAGTGCTCCATTCTCTTAGAGTTTACCTGAATTCTGTTCCTAGCACCCATGGTGAGTGACTCACAATTTCCTACAACTCCAGGGGATCTTGTGCCCTCTTCTGGCCACCATGGTCACCCGCACACATGTAGCATACACTCACATATATGCATACACATAAAATAAATAAATCTTTGAAAGGCTGGGAGATTTTCAAAGACTTTACCTAAGAGATGATAAATGTTTCAACAGATATGCTTAGCATGTATGAAATGTTACACAATGTCTGTAAGTATTGAAACATCATGTTACCCCACTAAATATGTATCTTTTGTTTCATGCATCAGTTTACAAGGAAATTTAAGTGAAATATTTGCTTTGTAAGTCTATATAAATATAATTATGTAATTAAAATTACAATGTGATACCTTACAATACTTTTGGTATGGCTGTTGTGAAGTAGCCCCTCAATATTTCTATTTCAATATTTCAACTATTTCTAGTTAACCCATTGGAATCACTAATAAGAATAAACACAAAAATATCAAAATGAGGAAAATGTTTAGCTCAGTTCTTTCCCTTAAGCACCCTGTACAGCAAGAGGAGACCACTCTTCCTGTGTTGATTGAAGCTGTTATGTCCCTTGAGGTCCTTCCCTTCTCCAGAACAGTTACTCAGGTCTCACACTGCATGTGTTCCAGGGACTCTCCTCCTCCAGGTCCACCAGCAGCCTCTTACGCTGTGAACACGCTTTTGGAAGACTCAGGATCTCTAGCTGCTCACATCTTTCAGGGGTTGTTGAAAACACATTCCCAGCCACAAACTGCAGGGATCTGTGTTTCTGGTAGGAAAACCTGGCATCCCCGTGCAAAAACCAGCCACGGGTGAGAATTCAAACAAGGCTTTGCCTTTGAGTGAGCCAGTCTTGAAGTCTTGGGCCTATTAATTAAACACAGATGCCATAAGCGAGGCATATGTCTCGACCGGTTAGGAACCAGATGCACCTGCTAAAAATGTCAAGCTAATTCCCAGTGAATATCCCTAAAAGATGGAAGCTCTGTTCGTGGATAAAGAATGTGTGCGTGCACACACGCACACATGCACACACTCAGGCTAAGCTAAGCTAAACAAAACAGCACATTTTTCTCATTGTGTGTGTGTACAATGACAAGCCTTCCTGTGGCATGGACGGCCAGCTTCATAATGCCTTTCCTAATAGGACATTAATGTAAGCCCTCCCATCTTCCTCACTTCAGGGATTGGATGGCATGATATGATGAATGAGCCTCCCTGGCCTATTATTTTGTGAGACACTATAGCCTCATGGCAGAAGAGATCATTTTCCAAGGTCTCGTTGGTCACTTTCAATGTTTGATTCTATAGGCACCAACCTTCTTATTTTTAAACACATCTGCTTGGTGCCTGAGGATCACGTCTATGCTAGGTATTCTTGGGCACTTAACTCACCCCACTGTGTGTGTCTTATTATCAAGACTGTCTCAAATCCTAGAGTATTCGATTCTGCTGTGTTTACCTTTCCGTATCTTCAACAAAAGGCCTTTTAGCCATGAAGGTTTGATATCTTGTTAAAGGTTTGGTGGTTTTGGTGTGAACACAGTTTGCAGAGATAGATTAAAATATCCCTACTGGTTTCCTATTTCTTTTTTAAAATTGTTTTATTGGGAGATAGAACTTAAGGGTGCAAGTGCCTTTAAATGTTCCATCGAATGGCATTGTACTGACATCTCTAATTCAGAATGATAAATCACCTTACCTATACTGCCAAGTTGTGCCTATTAACAGCACTGTCCAAAGCTAATCCGGCCAAAGAGTGTCAGCTTCCCAGGAGCTCTCCTTAACTTTTCAAAGCTGGGGATGGAGCAAGCATGGTTTCTTCCATCATTAACCCATTGGGGGTCCCTGACCAACCACTCTGTGCCATGATTTACAAGATCGATAATATCAGCCTGTGACATCTACAAAGTGGCTCATGCAACGCCAGGTATGAACGTACCTCCTTCTGTACACAGGCTCACCTAGTCACCTTTTTGGAGGACTGCTAGATACCAGATCATTTCATACACAAACTTATTAAATTGTCACAGCAACCCCACGGAAGGGCTGTTCATATCTTTCCCACTTTACAGATGAAAGGGGGGTGGGGTCACGAAAGCAAAGTCACTCCAACGAAGCCCCTTAACAGCAAGTAACAGAGAAAGTAAAATCCAAAAGCAATATGTCCCCAAAACCAAGCTAGCGGTAATAGCTAACAACAAATATATATTGTCCCCTTATGGGTGTTTTCAATGAGTATGTCCCCCATAAGCCCGAGTATTTGAGCTCAGCCCCCCATTAGTGTCACTGTCTGGGGAGATGCAGCCTTGCTTGACTAAGTATGTTACTAGGTACAGGCTTTGAGATGTCCTAGACCCAGTCTGCTTCCAGTTAGCTCCCTCTACTTCCTGTTTTCAACGGAGAATGTGATCCCTCGACGCCGGGCTCCTGCCACAGCAAGTGATGGACTCAACTCTCTGGAACCGTATGCTAGACTAAACTCTCTCTCTCTCTGATGTTGCCTTTGGTCATGGTGTTTTACCACAGCAACGGAAGAGCGGCTAATACACTTTTGGTCTAGATGATCTTACTGGCCAACTTCAGTGTAGTCACAAGGAAGGGAGTGTAAAGAATAGTTTGACCCAAAGAAGTATCCAGCTATGCCTCTCTGCTGGGGGATAATTCCTCCCTTGAAAGGAGATAGTTAGCTACGCCTAGAAACTGTTTTCATTGTCATAATTGTGGGATGTTTCTTGCAGTTAGTGAAATGGGTGTGTAGGTTGTACCCTGTAACAACCTGCCACAACACAGCATTGTGTAGCCACCAATATCTGAGTTTGAAACATTTCATAGCCAGACTGCTCTGCTTGTGTGTCTCCATTTTTTTTTTTTAACTGCTAAAGCACCCACATGTATCTACTTGACAATGATGAATTCCACATTCTTGGGATGTGGGCTACAGTTAAGGTAACAGCTCTCTTTCTGCATTCAGTCTTTATGGATCAATTTTAAATGAGATAGGCTGAATGGAAAGATCTCCCAACTCTGTGAGTTATCACAGCCCACCAAGAAAACCCAGCATCCATTCAAAGAGAAAAACAAAAGAATTCCTAGCTATACGGCACAACAATCAGAGAAGCTTCGCCAAACATCCTTGCTTGACGAATTCTGCCTCATTTGGCTTGGTATGACCTTGATGGCTCTAGTACCTTTTCAGAGTTGAGTGTCAGTAACTGTACTGAGTTGAGGTATACAGTTGAGTAGATTGCAGGTGGAACAGCAATTTAAGAGTGGGTTAGACATTAAAAACTAAACATAAAGGACAGAGGTATTTAAAATATTTGCAGCAGCCTTCCAGAGATGCACTGCATATACCTTTCATGGGGAAACAGACGAGCCACGCTTTACATCCCCAAAGGCACATTTTACAAAAGACCTGCACCATAAACCACCCAATATGAATAAGCTGGGGACGAATATTACAGAATAAAGGGGATTGAAGACACATGATAACTGAATTCAGCACATGTTACGATATTCATACACTTTCTTGCTCTAAGGGATGTTGGTGGGATAATCTTCCAAGACTAGGTGTGTTTTGTAGATTTCGGTTTTAGTTTGTTTCTTGTTGCTGGTATAAAATACTCACTTGAAAAAAAAGACTTAAAGGGGAGGGCTTTATTCTGGCTCACAGATCAAGGATGCAGTCCATCACAGTGGGGAAGTCCAGGAAGAAGGAACTTGAAGCAGCTGATGACACTGCATCTACAATCAGTTTTCCACACTGTAAATTAGTCTCCCAAGGGGAGCCAGGTGGCAGAGTGATTTACACACACAGTGGTAATTTATCTAGATCTCCAAGCTTCCTGCCAGAACATTGAAGAGATTTGGGTGACAGTGTGGTAATTAGAGTCCATTTTGGGATAGAACAGAGAGGTCTGGCCAAAGAGAAAAAACCAAACATAGTCCAGAGAGAAAGCGATAGACTGGGAAACAGGAAGCCAATGGAAGAGGGCAGTTCTGCTGGTCTTTCATTTTCTGATCAATCTCTGTTTTAAATCACTGTTTTGTTTTGTTTTTCCCTTGAGAAATAAAAACAATATTTCCTCCTTGTCCTCTCAAACAGACACTTTCTTGCTCAGACCCGTTTCCATGCAAGAGCCATGGGAATACCCGGATGAAATTTACATCTAGTTACAGGGGATGTGAACCCACATATCAGCCAATGGCTGCAAGAAGCTTCCCCATCAGCTTTTAGCTGTCTCTGGACCTATCCAGCTCTCAGAATGAGATACACTCCCATCTGCCACTCCTTGAACTCATCTGAGAAGTCTAGGCTTCATCAGGATGGGATAAATTTTAGCTGCTGCTCAGCCAAAAGGCTGATTTACTGGAGCCCAGAGAGTTCCCAGACACAGAAACGCAGAGGCTATTGTGTAGAAAAACTACAGTTTAAATTCCTTATTTGTGAGAGGGTGGGATGGGTCCTTTCAAAAAGAAGGGGCAAGCTTTTGTATTTAAAGGTTTCCCAAAGTAGCATTTTGTTGGGAAGGCCTTGTACCTTGTAGAGTGTTAGGGTCCAAGAGAGCAATGGACAGATGGCCAGTGGAGTTGAAATGCATCCCTCCTGATTAAGTGGATGCAAATGGATGGACAGGTCTCAGGGAGGAGTTATGGAACCCACTCTATGGCTACCTCATGTACTCCTTCATACGGATCCTGCTTCTCTTGTGGGAGGGCTCACCTCTTCTCACAGACTGTGCTAAGGCAAAATATGCTTTATAAATCCAATACCACTGCTGTCCAGAATTCTCTTAGGGCATATTAGACAATGTAGTTTAAAAGGAAAATCAAACACTTTTCCCCAATTTCCTGCGTGTGTGCATGTGGCGCCCCCCGGTTGGTGTTTGGAGTCATCCTCAATGGCTCTTCTCTCACATTTGGTGAAACAGGGGCTCCCAACCAAACCCAAAGCTTGCTAATATGACTAGCTTCTTAGCCCACTTCCCTGGGAATCTCTCTCAGCCTTCTGAGGCTTAAATTGCATGTAGGCTCCCACTCCCACCTGGCATTTACATAGGTTCTGGAGCTCTGAACTCCCGCCCTCTTGCTGGGGTGACAAGCCTTGTAAACCCTGGGTCAACGCATAAAATCAATCAGGAAAACTTTGACTTCACCGCCGTCTGCTCGTAAATCCTCTGCATTTGGAAGAAGGAACCTAGTCTTCTGCGTGGTGATGCCATCATGGTAGATGTCCATATACAGTGTTCATACTTGTGACATATCTTCTGTTTCACAGGCCACTTTTGAGTCCTAGATGCCTTTTTTTTTTTTTTTAATTTTACTGTTGTTTTTTTTTTTTAACAATTTATTCACTTTGTATCCTGGTTGTAGCCTCCTTCCTCATCCCCTCCCAGTCTCACATTCCCTCTCTTCTTCCTCCCCCCCCTTCCCCATTGAAAATGGGGAGTCCTCCTCTCCTACTATCTGACCCTAGTCTATCGAGTCTCATTAGGACTCCTTGGATCCTCTTCCTCTGTGGCCTGGTAAGGTCACCCCTCCAGGGGGAAGTGATCAAAGAGCAGGCAACTGAGTTCATGTCAGAGATTGCCCCTGCTCCCCTTACTAGGGAACCCACTTGGAGACTGAGCTGCCTATGTGCTACATCTGAGCAGGCGGTCTAGGTCCGCTCCATGCTTGGTCTTTGGTTGAAGTATCAGTTTTCTCCAGGACCTCCTGGACCCAGAATTTTTGGTTTTGTTGGGAAGGAAATCGTAAAATTTGCAGGCAAATGGATAGAACTAGAAAAGGTCATCCTGAGTAAAGTTATCTAGAAGCAGAAAGACGCACATGGTATATACTTGCTTATAAGCAGATATTAACGATATAATATAGGATAAGCATACTAAAATCTACAGACCTAAAAAAGTTAAACTAGGAAGGATGCTCAATTCCCATTCAGAAGTTCAAATAGAATAGACACCAGAGGCAGTTGAAGAGAAGGAACAGGATGCGAGCCTACCACAGATGTCCTCTAAAAGACTCCACCCAGCAGGGGATCGAAGCCAATGCACAGACTCAAAGCCAAACTTTGGGCAGAGCACAGGGAGTCTTATGGAACAAGGGGGAGACAGAAAGACCTGGAAGGGACAGGAGCTCCACAAGGAGACCTATCTGACCCTTTAGCTAGTATTATCTGCAGGGTTTGAGTGTGAGACCTAATAAGACTTTAACAGTGGGGAAGACTCTGTGACCTAACAGCCATGTAGGGAAGCCATGTCTCCACTCAGTTGTTAGCGTTGGACAGCTAAGTTGGTTTTTCTTGCTCAGGAATAGCAAAGTAGAAGATGCTTGTGCCAGGCTAATAATGATTTAAAAAAAAAAAAGATTTCTAATCTTGTGTGACAAATTGCTTAAAGAACAACAGCGAGTTTTGTGTGTCATCTAAGTGGCTTTAAATAGGTTTGTGTTTGAAAGACGGTAATGGAGAGCCAAGTTCAAATAGGGCCAACCCACCCAACTATGTCACACGATAACTGCATCCTCATTGTGATTTTCAGAGAGCTATGGACCATAGACTCGGAGATATAAAAGTAATGATCACTTTCATTTTGTTCTTAGCAAAATTAGTATTTTTCATGATACTGTACCAGCTGCTTTTAAAACCACAACATTAGCCACTTCTTTCTCTCTAGAGGTTTTAACTAAGATTCAATAAGGTCTAGATCCCTTATTATCTAGAGATTTAGAAATACTTTTTGGTAGTTAAGACTGGCCTCCCAAATATTTTAATATTAGCAGCTAGACTACAGCTTTTTAACTGAAAGACAAAGACTTGGCCTTTTGTTTTCTGCTTCTGCAACTGAGGAAGCAAAGGGCCCACACGGAGCTGCCTGGATAAGGATTTAATGGAAGACTTAATCAGTACATACTTCCCTCTAAAACCATAATCAATATTCAAAAAAGACGAGGCCTCTTTCTGTTATCAAAGCTTTGCAGGCTGGATGGCTCCTTGTCTGGATGAGGTTCTGTGTCAGTCACAGACCAGGAAGGCAGCTGAGATGATGCTGGAAAGTAAATGATAAAATCACCACAGTGCACGTGCTTCTTGCTGCACAGAGCAGAAGCAGCTCCACAGTGTGGCTCGCTCTGCGGAAATGCTCATCTTTATCAGCATCTCACAGCCAACCTTTCACAGAGCTGACTGTAGGCAGACACTGCCCAGAACCCAGTACCAAAAAGACACACAAATCACAACTGTATTTTTATTACTTCCTCGAAACTCTTATTGCTCTCTAAAGAGAACCTGTCAGTTACCTTTGCCTTTTAAGGAAAAGGCCTTTTCCATAAAGTACTACCCAGCCACTCGGTTAACTCAGTGTTGAGTCCCTGCTCTTTGGGATTCTGGAAAACTGTAATGGTCCTCAGCTAAATGAGGATGTATCCATGCCTATATGTAGGGCCATGCATTTGCGAAATGCTGTACAAGCTTTTTCCCCCAGGATCGGAAACTTGGTTAGCAAATTACCTCGAGATAAATGTAAAGCTTGACCTCAGCAGAGGATAACCACCCAGCTCCTAAATGCTTCTTCATCTGAAAACTGACAGACACACTTTGCCTACATCAGTGAATTAGCCATAAGAAAGACAGTTTACATATGAGCGATGTATATGAAGTGCTACATACTACCCTGATGTTAATGTCATCCCCGTCATGGATATAAGTCAATACCCCAAAAATGACTGTCTGGAAAGGTCATCTTCTGAACATGACCTGGCTATTGTACTCCTGAACTCACAGCAGCTGTGGTGCCCCAAACAAATCAAGTCAATCAAAATTCCCACATAGGTGGGGGAGCTGCTTTGTAGACCCCATTCTCTTATGTGAGAGCTGTCATGCAGATGGTAGCTGCTAAGGGAGACAAAAATCCCACCCCTCGTGGGAGGATTGCCCCATACCAGTGCACTTATGGACAGCATTGTCAAAGAAGACCACATGAAGTTGGGAGGGAGTATGTGGGGGGGCGGCAATACGGTGAAAAATGTGGAGGGAAATGGGGAATAGAGATGATCGTAATCTATCGTATACATATATGAAATTCTCAAAGAATGAAAAAAATGAGAAAAACACTTTCCATGGCTGAAACAGCAGAAAATACTCTTATCTTTATGAAACAAGTGTCTAAATGTCTATTGGTCTCATTTCCTCCCTGTCCAAAGACCAGAGGGCTGTTAGGAAAGTCGAGTGAGCATGAGCTGCCCATAGCCAACATTTTGGACCAGCAGCCTCTCATGCCCCCCAAAAACTAATAGTCCCGCCATGGTCACCATTCCTTGAGAAAATACACTCAAGAACTGTGCAAGCAGAGGGCAGGACAGCTTTCTTCCACTCTCTCACAGTTGCCCCAGGTTCCCTCAAGCTGTGGTGCAGCACCTGTGTTTGAGTCACTGCGTGCACTCCAGCACTTGATGAGGCCACCAAAAACTGCCAGAACACTTGTGTCCAGTAAAAAAAAAAAAAAAAAAAGGTCCATGTTATCATAAAATTGGAACATATTCGTGCCTTTTTCAAGAGTTGTTTAATTTTTATTGCTTTAAAGTGCACTGTGAAAGAATTCCTTGGTTTGTTGTTGTTGTTTTTCTTGTGCTCTTATTTGCAGGTTGAACTGAAAAAAAAATCCAATATTTAATGGTTTTTGACCTTGATGAAATGCAATTTCATGCATTTCAACCTCACATAATTTCAACAAGAAGTCCCTGGTGTGCTTTTGACTTGAAATAGGAAACTTAGAAAGTATTTGTGTCTGAGTCACTGCTCTATGGCTGTGAAGAGACACCATGACCATGGCAACTCTTATAACAGAAAGCATTTAATTGGGAGACTTGCTTGCAGTATCAGAAGTTTGGTCCACTATCATTGTGGTGGGAAGCATGGCGAAGAAGCAGCAGCAGAGGGCTGCATCCTGATCTACAGATGGAGAGGGAGAGACACCTGGGCCTAGCATGGGCTTTGGAAACCTTCAGCACCATCCCCAGTGACACAGTTCCTCCAACAAGGCCACACTCTGTAATCCTTCTCAAATAGTGCTGCATCCTGATGACTAAGCATTCAAATGTGTGAGCCTATGAGGCCGTTCTCATTCAAACCACCACAATTTGATTTATCACCAATGAAGCCTCTCTGAAATAGCAGGAACAACATGAGAAAAAGCTACCTACACTGTTAAATATAGGAAAAGACATCATGAGCCAATCGGAAATCCTGGTTGCTCTACATGAAGGGTCAGCAAAACCCAGACAGGTCAGCTGAGGAGAGGGCTCGGTGGGTAGGAGTGCTTGATATTCAAGTATACGGATATGAGTTCAAATTCCCAGCATTTGTGACAAACACTGGGCGTGGTCATGGGAGGGTCTGGGGTTATGGAGTAGAGACGGGAGGAACACCGGGGCTTGATGTCTGCCAGCATAGCTCCAGTCCCTGTGAGAAATCCTGTCTCAAAGGAAGGGTAACAGATCAGTGCATCCAGCATCCTCCTCTAGTCTCTGTAAGCACATGTAGGTGCATGTGAGCACGTGTGTCTCTCTCTTTTAAAAAGAACCATACAGGTACATGTTTTAGGTTTAATGGGCCATATGTCTTGACTATGCGTTGTTCTCCAAAGCCTCAATATGTAAAAATGAACATAAATGTGGTCCAACAAAGCTTTATTTGCATAAACAGGCAGAAAAATTGATTGTGGTTTGCTCATCTGCAGCCCAGGAAATGGAAATAGGGTAAAAACATATCCCTACATACACTGTGCTCCTGTTTCTGAACTCCAGAGGACAGGGGGATGTCTGTGATTTCCTCTGAAGACAAAAATCAGGCACCAGTCATGCTTCTCTTTGTCCACAGAAAGGGCCATGGTATAAGATATTTGGTGAGAGAGATGACCGAATTTGGGGAGGAAATGGGGGCTGTTGTCAGTGCTCTTGCCTTGCCTTACACGTGCAAGGTCCTGGGTGCCGCCTCCAGGACACACACACACACACAGACACACACACAGAAAAAAAAAAAAAAAAACAATGCTGTGGAGCCATACTCTGCATATTTGTGTACACACATTCTAGAATACAGTGACTCTTTTTAATTACCGTTATTTGGGTTCTGGGATTTGAACTCAGGTTGTCATGCTTGCCAGGCCAATGCTTTACCGACTGAGCCATCTCACTGACCCCAAACCAAAACTTAAAACTGGGGTCTCTGGTCAAGCTGTTCTTGTGTGATGGTGAAATATATCCATATTTGGTTATTAAACAGCTCAAAATGCCTATTTCCTGTTACCCTTGGGACTAGATAGGACTCAAATATGCCTGCCCCTCCCCCACATAGCAGAATGTATTATCCGAAGAAGAAGGGGATAAGGAGATACGTGAGGCAGCAGGCCCAGGATGGAACCAAGGGGATCTGTGAGAAAGAGCCTAAAGAGGACGTTTGATAGAGTAAGTCAGATAACTGGGAACCTGGAAGAACAGGATTTTGGTGTTAATGACACAAAGGCCAATGTCTTCAACAGGAATAGAAAGGACTTTAAACATTCTAGGAATGAGACAGATATGATTGTTTAATGACACTCGTGGCAAGGCATACCCCCGCGAAGTGGATGAAACAGTGCTTTCTGAAACAGGAAATTCCAGTTCCTACTGGTGAGGATATTTGAAGGTAAGAAAGGACTGCAGGCCTAGCATTCATAGAACACTAGATGCTGGGAACCAAACCCAGGCCCTCTGCAAGAGCAGTGCATGCTATGACTGCTGGGCCACTTCCCAGCTTGATTTTAAACATTGCTACGATGACTTTGCTGTTCTCCTGTTTGTGCGTCAAGTCCCACCCAAAGTCTGATGCCATTTCCACCCTTGGCCATGTGGCCACTCTGATCTGTGTTTATATCATTCAACTTTCAGGTAAGGGTTTGGTATAGCTCCTTACCACACCTTTCTCAGCACAGAGGTCCTAGGAATGCTAATGACTGACTTAATTGGTAGGAATCTCCGGAACAAGCAAAGCTGAGTGAGATTTGGAAACCTGATATTTATTTCCACCTCACAAAGCCAGAGGGCTGTGTCTTTCTCAGGGAGATACTGCCTGCCCTCAGATGCTCCACCCTGAAGTGACCTGAAACAAGGAGTTGCTCTAGGCTTACCTGAGGCCATGTTGGCAACTACTCATCAGCTCAGATAAGGTCTTATGCCATTTACATACATTGGACCCGGGATCTTCTAACACTGTGAACCCCGTATCCAAGGGGCTGCCCATCGATGCTAGAAATGTCATCTGTTAAGACATTAAAGTACAAACACCGGTTGCCCATGACTCTAAATGCGCTCACTAACACTGAGATGAAGAGCACTGACACACAGCGAGAGTCCTCGTAACTGCCAGGGGCACAATTGTAAACTAACTCATTCATTGTGTTGAGCAAACCCTTACGTCTCAAAATGATTCCAGTCTGGGATCTTTTAACCTTAGACCTAAGGGATACTGATGATGTGTGGATCTGTTGAAATGAAAATTGTGAATTCATTAGTAAATACAAGGGATTGGGACCTGAAATGGTGCTCGTTCGACAGCATTTGAGGGTGTAGGGAAGATGCTTGTGCTGGTGCTGGTGTTGTTGGTGTTGCTGGTGGTCTTGCTGGTGGTACTGGTGCTGTTGGTGCTGCTGGTGGTAGTGGCCTCTTGTCCATAGGCAATGATGTACACCTCTCTTTCTAATAAAAACAGTGCATTTATTAAAACTGTTCTGTGCAGTATGTGCAGGTACATGCATCTGTGTGTATGTGTGTGTGTGTGCATAGGCCATCAATCACTACCCATTCTGTTTTTTGAAACAGGGTCTTTCCCTGGGACCTCAGGCTCATCCGTTAGGGTAAATTGGCTGGCCAACAAGTCCGAGAAATCCTCCTGTCTTTGCCTCCCCAGCCCTGGAATTATAACTCTACCCCACAGCACCTGGTGTTCTTCATGTAGGTTCTGAGGCTTGATCTTGAGTTCCAAGCACTGAGCTCTCTCCCCACCATGTGAAGCTGTTGAACAGTGTTCATCCTCAGGGAGGTCTGGTAGGTGTTACTAGTTCCTGCTGTTTCTGAAAACTGAAAAAAAAAAAAAAATCAAAGCCTCTGTGTGCTCCTGGGAAGTAGCCAAAAGATGTGCTAAGTGGCCAGACTCTCTAATTGAAAATACGACCAGTATTCTTTCCATTAGCCCACCTAGGAATTTCAGCCACTGTCTTAGGGCTACTATTGCACAAAGATCAAGCTGGGGAGGAAAGGGTTTATTTGGCTTAAACTTCTGTATTGCTACTCATTATTGAAGGAAGTCAGGACAGGAAGCTGGAGGCAGGAGCTGATGCAGAGGTCATGAAGGGGTGCTGCTATTAGGATTGCTCCGCATAGCTGGCTCAGCCTGCTTTCTTATAGAACCCGAAACCACCAGACCAGGGAAGGCACCTTCCACAATGGGCTGGACCCTCCCCCACTGGTCACTAATTGAGAAAATTCGTTATAGCTGTGTCTCATGGAGGCATTTGCTCAACTGAGGCTTCTTCCACCCTGATGACTCTAGCTTGTGTCAGGCTGACACAAAACCAGCCAGTGCAACCGCCATTGAAACCTAGTCCATCACTCATTTGACTTGAGATAAGCAGCCTTTGGTAGAGAGGCACTGGTGGATGCTAGATCAGCAGAGGAGCCCTTCAGATGTGGGCGGGTTCCTTCTGTAGGCAGGACCACCAGGTCTCTCCAGTGAGCTGAAGGACATAGTTCAGGGATCGCTGAAGGACATAGTTCAGAAGATCAGTCAGCTGGGGACCACAGAGCCATTGTGCCGGGACACTTCTGAGGTCACAGCATAATGAATAGCAACACCCAGCTTCAATTTCCTGGCTCGGACAATGCATTATGTAATAATTCTAATTACAGTGGTCACTGGCTATGAGTTACTGGTTTCTCCAGCTTCCTTGCCTCACTCCACATTTTCATTTACGCCACACAAAGGGAAATTATTCTCTGTGTAATTCTTAGTCAAAATCATCTTACGCGGTAAGGGTCTGAGCCCTAAGTCCAATGCATGAAACAAACCATTAAACACGTATGGGCACCACATGCATATTGAGAAAGGAATGCAATTTCATCACAATATCATGTTCAGTTGCTTCTAGTCTGAACTGCCCTTGTTACACTTCCACTTTTTATATTATTTACACATTTATGTGATTTTTTTTGTCATTTAATGATGTGCTTAGAACCGTTAGATTCTACTTGTGGGAGTGTGAGCTATCCAACTCCCATGGAAATCAGCGTGAGGTTCTCAAGATACTAAACTTAGATCTCCCATGAGAGCCAGCTAGCTCACACCTGAAGCACATCGATTCAGCTCTCTTTCTTTTAACAGACACAGCCTCTTTCTGGTTCCCAGTCACTTCTCCTAGGACTCCATGAGAGTTCTTTGTGAGAGATAGGCACCAGCAAAACTGGCTGAGGACGAAAGCTGTGTCCGGCCTTTGGATGAGATGCAACCAAAGAGATGAAGGTTGCGTTAGGCCCCGTTTCCCTCAGCCATCGGTGGGCTAACCTGGAAGTTCAGACTAGAAGGCTGGGTGCTGGATTCTCTGTGATGAATTTCCAGTCTATAGCCAAGGCTGGCCCCCTTAGACAAAGCATTCATTCTGCCCCTACCCTGTTTCTCTCTCCCTGTTTCTTTACTGTCTCAGGAGTTTACTGTGAGAAGAAATGAGCATCTATAGAAGGGGCTTAGAGGGAAGAGCAACATAGTAAAACCTCAACTGCATGTATTTACAATCTTATGAATTCCCAAGTGGTTCAAGCCTTCACTGGTGTTGACTGTCATGTTTCAGTTTGGAAGGCTTTCATTTAGGTATCTTGTATCCTAAATTTGTGCGTGGGGGGTGGGGAGGACTGGGGCAATCATTTTAATTCTGAATATCAAGAAAGTTGAACATGAGAAATCTGCATGCAGTTTTGTCATTCAAGCCCATCTTGTTTCATGTCATTTGATCGGAAAGAAAATTCACAGAGCCTAAGCAAAAGGTGAAATGGGAGGAGGGAATGGGCTGATAGGAAAGCACAAGGAGCAGAAAAGCTGCACTTTTAGATTTAATGATGGAGTCATAAAAGCTACTCGTATCTGCCTCTTTAAAGAACACAAATGCCACTTCAATTTCATGGGAAGAAATAAGTAAAAAGGATTCTACACTGCATTTGCAACCTCACTTTGATCGTATGCCAAGTTGGAAAATGAACGGATTAAACTTCAAATTGCCCATCTTCAAAAGGATGTGGTATGAAACTTATTTAGAATTTAGCCTTTTAATTTAACATGACACTTCCTAAACATGTGTTCATCAGCTCTTGACAGGCCTCACCTTTACCTTGAGAATCTGAAACACCTCATTTACTGAATTCCATTTCTTTTTCTTTTTTTTTTTAAGTGTGTGTGTGTGTGTGTGTGTGTGTGTGTGTGTGTGTGTGATGGTGCCTCTAGAGGTCAAAAGAGGGTGTAAGGTCCCCTAGAGCTGATGTTACAGATGTTTGTGTGTAGCCTAATGTGGGTGCTGGGAGACTAAGCCCAAGTCCTCTGCAAGAGCAGCAAGCCCTCTTATCCACGGAGCCATCTGTCTAGCCCCTCCTTCCCCACCTTCTAACTACCACATACTGTGGAACTCCTGAGAGACTTATTTCCCAAGATGAGCCTGCAAGCTGGAAAACATCAGCAGGCCCTTGACCTGCAGTTTAGAGAGAAAATGAAGTGTATTCCCAGAAGCTTCTTGCAATGAAAATAAATGTAAGACTCATGCAGGCGCTGGCTGCCAGGAAGTGCTCGGCTCCCATCCGTTTCCATCGCCTTCAATTCTATACCTGCTTAATAACAGTACAATTGTGTAACAGAGAACTGGAGATGAGAATTAGAATCCTTCATAAATGAAGAGGAGAAAGGGGCCAGCAGAAACATAATTGGAAGCATAAAACCTGAACTTTATTTTTAGATCTAATGATTGAGCCATTTTTTAAAATGTTTATATCTGCCTCTTTTTTGCTTTGTTATTGAGACAGGGTTTCTCTGTGTAAGAGCCCTGGTTGTCCTGAATCTGACTTTGTAACTCAGGCTAGCCTCGAACTTACAGAGATCCCCTATCTCTCGCTCCCAGGTGCTGAGGTTAAAGATGTACCCCCACCACACCCTGCTATCTTCCTCTTAAAATAATGCAAATGCCATTTAAGGTTCCTATGAAATCAGTTAGAAAACACCATGTTTAAGGAGATGATCAGGCTAATATAAATAGACAAGTCTTTTGGTCATGTTGCCCTCCTGCATGGAGTCACATTTGCATATATCAAATTAAACACATATTTTATATACCCTCTATTCCCTGCACTCTTTTTTAACACTGCCCCCCACAGATACAAACCCATAGTGACACAGTAGACTGGCAAAAGATTCTGAGATTTTAAAATGCTCTAAGCCTGGGCAGACAAAGGGAATGTGGCAAGACTGTGTCCCATTCAATCATGGCTTCCCTATTACATCTTTATATGAAAATGTGATCTGTTTGCTTAATGCCTGTGGACTGACTTCATTAATGAAAAGAACAAATACTCCAAAAGATGGCTTGTGGGTTGAAAGGCCATTCTTCCAACATTAACGCACTCATTTCACTACCAAGTGAGCTCTCTTTGGAGTCTAAACATCTTGTATGGCGTACAGTTGAGAGTTACTAAGAAATGAACAAAACACAAAAGGACAACAAGACCATTCCTGCTCTTGTAGAACGAGGTAACGAGGGAGCCTTTGCCCCTATTAACTAAATTCTAGTGAAAACACAGTGGAAGGAAATCCAAGACTGAGTGGCACTGGGGAAAGATCTCTGGAGCATGAAAGCTAAGCTGGACTTAGAGCAGCAATTCAGAGGTACCGAAAACAAAACGGGGTGTCCAGTAGAAGAATGAGCAAGGGAGAAAGAGAGCCCAGAGAGGGAACAGCCCTCCTTTAGGACCTTTAAGTGAAGTTTTTCTAGAACATAGAGAAGAGGATGGGACAGAGATGGGGCGTGAGATTAGGGGGTTAAGTGACAGCCATCTTATAAAGAACCTTGAATGCCACACTGAGCTTCATTTTGAAAACTATGGAGAGACATTAAAGGTTTATAAAGGCAGGGACATGCTTGAGATTTTCTTTTTGAAGGTACTTTATAGAAGAGATCTTTCCATGTTGCTTTTCAAGTGACCAGATTGAAAGCATGCCTAGAACAGTCACAGGGTCAGCTACAGTGAGCTCAGAAATTGGTGGCAAGATGAAGACAGCAGGGGAGTGATGACTGAAGAGTGCTGAACCTGGAGAAGTCAGGGGCTATTGAGCACTGAATGTCAGAATAAGGGGAGAGAAGAGATGGGACATTTACCTTCTGGTTTGAGCAGCGGGGAAGATGGTGGGACATTTGTAGAGACAGACGGGTCGCAGTTTACAGGTCCTAGCAAAACGCCTGGCTTTAGGACCATTGAACTTAACGTATGGGCTACCTCACATCTACCCAGGAAACAGTGGAATATGGGGTGTCACCTTGAGTGTCATTCCTGAGGCATCATTGGTCACATGGTCTGAGATGGGGTTTTAACTGGCTTGAAACTTGCCAGATAATCTAGGCTGGCTAGCCAGTGAGTCCCAGGGATCCTCCTGTCTCTGTCACCTCCACTCTGGAATGACAAATACACATCGCCATGACTTTTTTTTTGTATATACCATGGGTCGGGATTGGATCATGTCTTTGCTTAGCAAGCAATTCGCTGACACTTGTAAAGCTTTTCAGATAAGGAAGAAATGTTTGTGGTTAACTGGGTGTACTGGCTGGTTCTGCATGTCAACTTGACACAAGCTAGAGTCATCAGCAGGGAAGGAGCCTGGACTGAGGAAATGCCTCCATGGGATCCAGCAGTAAGGCATTTTCTCAGTGAGTGATCAGTGGGGGAGGGCCCAGCCCACTATGGGTGCTGCCATCCCTGGGCTGGTGGTCCCGGGTTCTATAAGAAAGCAGGTGGAGCAACCCATGTGGAGCAAACCAGTAAGCAGCATCTCTCCATGGCCTCTGCATCAGCTCCTGTCTCCAGGTTCCTGCCCTGTTTTTAAGTTCCTGTCCTTACGTCCTTCAATAATGAACAGCAACATGGAAGTGTAAGCCAAATAAACCCTTCTCTCCCCTACTTGCTCTTTGGTCATATTGTTTCATTGCACCAATAGAAACAGTAACTAAGACGTAGGGCTCTACATTTTAAGTACATAGCCAGCACTAAAATCAGGTTAGTATTTTATATGATGTATACAAGCATTCCTGATTGCCCTTTATGGTCTTCAATGATTACAAACAGAATTATGATAGAGACATGGCAGAAATTGAACTGAATCTAGACATAGGGAGATTTATACAGCTATAACTAATAGGCCAGTATAAATAGAAATCAAATACTCTCTGCCTTCTAATATGAGATTAATAATAACAGCTCACCCACTTATGCTGTGCTCAGCACTTCAAATACCTTAATTTTATTGATTTACTTCCTACCCAGGACACCTCTGAGGAATGGATGTTGTTGTTGTTCCCATTTGGTAGATAGGAGAATGGATATATCCGCGTGTCAGGGTAGATTGGGACCAGGATTTGACGTGGGTTGCGTGGTTCCAAACACAGCACCACGAACACATTTGTAGAGTGCCTCTTTTCGCCTGGATTTAATAGGTAAGTAAAGACCTGACTGTAAAATCCAATTCCCTCTTCAGCTACACGAACACAATTGGAGCCGACGTCTGGTTGGGCTGATGCTTACCACAAATGACCAGGCACGAAAAAGATCAGAGAGGAGGAATTAGACGCCCCAGTGAAGGACAAAGCTGTCATTGGCTCTTGAGAAATGTCCCAAGGGAACATTGATCGATAATGTGATCCAGAATATGGCAGCTCTGAGAAGACTGTCAGATGTTTCCTTTGTTTGGAATATGTGAGCATGATCACAGGCCCAGTGTGCTGATTAGCAGAGGTCACTGTTCAGATGTGTTCTCAGTGGGCTTGTCTAGCCGCCGTTCTTCTCATTCTGTGGACCACTACTTCCCTGCTAATGCTATGCTCTCAGGCATGCCTTGGATGGGATAAGAGGGAGTGTTCTAGTTATCTTTCTATTGCTATGATAAGAACCATGACCAACAGCAACTCGGGGAGGAAGGGATTTGTTTGGTTTATGCAGTCCGGGGCACAGCCCATCACCAAAGAAAGTCAGGGCAGGTACCAAGGCAGAAGCTGAAGCAAAAACTATGGAGGAATTCTGCTTGCTGGCTTGTTCCCAAGGCTTATCATCAACTACCTTTTCTATACCTTTCAGGGACACCTACACAAAGGTAACACTGCCCACAGGGCTGAGTCCAGTCGTATTGATCAGTAATCAAGAAAATGCTCCCCAAACCTGCCTGTAGCCCAGTTCTGATTAAGGTTCCTTCGTCTCAAAGGTCTCTAGCTTGTGTCAAGTGGACAGAAACTAACCAGCACATTTGGGGTAATCTAAACGCTCAAAGATGCTTACAAATAGATGATCACTTGGTACAACCAAGCACCACCTACCAGGGCTGGCTGGCTGAGCCCAGTGTGACACAGCAGAAAACCTTGGATTGATATGATGGGAGAATCTTACCCAGGGAGTAGCCTGTCACTGTGTGGAGTCTAAGCACACACTGTCATCTGCAGATTTTTGTATTCATTCAGTTATCTGACTCTTGATACCCCTTATTAGGTAGCTATGAGCTGGGTTCCAAGCAAACAGGCTCAAGCAAGGAGGGAATATGATCACCCATGTAGACTGTATTCCACTGGCTGAAATTTTATTGCTAATGTGTGCATCAGTAGTAACAAGACTGGTTAGACTGACCTCACGCTGGGAGAGGGAAGCGTTCTTGCTTTCATTCTGTGATTAAACTTTCTAGGGAAATGATCAAGATTGGCAAAAAAAAAAAAAAAAAAAAAAAAAAACCAAAAACCTGATACTGTGTTCATGAAAGGAAAAGATATACTTATGTATCTTCATGTCTGATTCACAAAGCCCTAGAGTAGCCAGAAGTGATGTGCCTTTTGGTGTGCTAGTAAAAAATGTGGGGACCCTTGTTAGCGTCAGGTGAGAGATAGTCAAGGCAACCCGTCATCAGAAGGTGGATAAATTCTCAGAGGAAGAGAGGAGCTCATCACAATGGCCAATGAAGTAATGAACTGTGTAAGGAGGCCTCTGTCTAAACCCAGAAGGTCAAAGTTCAGGACGCTTCTGTGGAAGTGCTGAGAGTGTGGTGTGCCTAGGACCATACACGCAGCATGTGGCTTGCCACACACTTGCTCTGTGTTCCCATGTGACTGTTGCTAAGTTGAATCCTTTATAACTAATGGATAACCATAAATATGATGGCAGCTGAGTAGAGGTTTGTGGAAAGCCACTGCTCCCAACTATTGGACCAGAGGGGCATAAACTTATCTTGTGATTGGCATTTAAGCTGAGCATAAACTGAGTCCCTCACCAGTGACTTGACACTGTCTCCAGGTCGATGATATTGTAAATTGTAGAAAGGTGTCCTGAGAATGGGGAAAGACCATATTTTAAGGATCAGAAGTGAAGCCGCTAAGAGTAGAGAAGAGCAAGTGGCTTTCCCTCTACTTTTTAGTCATGAACTCTGGCACTTAGCTTAGCTGGGCTGAAAACCTGGACTCCAGGCCTCTGTGCATGACTCCTCATGACACCCCATCTTGGGCATACTCCTATAGGGGAATGAGGCTTCTTCTTAAGAACCCCTTTATTACACTAGCCTCTGTCCCTCAGAAGGGCACACAATGGACTTCCAAAGACTTGCAGAAGTTATAATTTTTTTGTTCTAATTATTTCTAAAAGCTTTCTTTTCCTACCAAGTTTTATATGCTTTTGATTAATGAGGCATCCCCCCAGATTGTAACTTTTTTAACTCATCTCTGTTCAAAAGGCCATTATCATTCCTGTACATATTTTTGGCTTGGCATATTTGGGGAGATCTGGTTGCATATTTTGTTTTTGTTTCTGGTTTTCCTGTTGGTTTGTTTTCCTGGTTTTAGACATGTGACAGCTCAGGTAAAATTTGGAAAATGGAGACTTCTAGAATAAAACAACCTACAGGTACAACCTCACATGGCAATGCTACGTAGCCATGCTGAGGACAGCAGACCGGAATGACACATGGGCTGTGGAAAGTTCCATGCTAAGAGAAGTTCATGGGGAAACAAAGTGGTGTGAAGACAGTGAGGCTCCTTTTACAGTTTGGGACTGGGATCTTTGTTTATTATCTTTGCCCTGAGTCCTCGAGAGAGAATTATAGACCTTTTCCAGAGACTTCCTTGTCTCAAAGCAGACCTGGGAGAGGAAGTTTGCCGTTGGTTTTTTTTTTTTTTTAATCCATAAAGAAAAGTTGTGACCCTCCTGTAGAGATTGGATGAACTGACATGTGCTGTTGACATGAGCATAGCCATGTCACACTTCCTCAGTCCCATGGAAATGACAGAGAAGCCTCACTTTCCCAGCAGAGTCTCAGAAAAATGGGGCAGCCTTCCGCTGGTTCATGTAAGAAAACTGGCAGATGTTCTACCTTTAACTAAGACCAGTGTACAGAAAGTATCCTATGGGCTTTTCCTCATTAGGGCTGTTACAACCTGAACCTGCTTCCCTACAAAGACCTCCCCCTAAGACTAGCTGTTGCTACCTCCTTATACTGAACATAATAAACACTTTGAGTTCCTGGGTTGTATGATAAGTGCCTATCATCAGAGCCAGCACAAAACACCCTATTCCAGCTTCTGTATGTGCATCTGTCATTTCTTCATGTGTTTTTCCTCATGTCAACCAAGTCAGGTTTCCAGGACTGAGCTGTGCAGGATGTGGCAGCCCTCCTGTTCATAGTGATCTTGTGTCTAGGTAACATCAAGACCAGAGATGGGACAATGCATGCTTTAGCAATAAGAGGGGCTGGACAAAGAAATTGTGATGGGTTAAATCCAGACACAAGAACCACCACGCTCAGGCTAGCTACCCTCTTCACAGTAGCAGTCTTGACAGCAGGGCCTCCCGAGAGGCCCATCGAAGCCAGTATCTCCCAGATGGTGGAGTTTGCCTGTGATGGTCTTTGGTAGCTTTGGGAAGGTGATAAATGGTTTCCCTCTTCAACAGTTTCTAGGTTTCATCTGACAGATGAAAATCTAGTGATAGTGAGATACCCAGTTTCTTATTAAGATCATTCAAACCTGCAGGGATCTGAAGTATAAAACACTGAAAATTATGTAAGGAATATAGAATGGTTTCACACGAAGATCGAGGCTCCACTGAACTTCCCACATAGCCATCTCACAAGAACAGCGCTGGTCCTCTAGGGTGATGAGGAAAATCTGCTTCTTCATTTCTGTCTTAGGAACCTCGCGCTCCTTTTCATGTTATTGGCAGTATTTGTGTAGTATAACCAACTTCAGTTTTGCTAGCTGCCTAATTTTACATTTATCTGGCTTGTGGTGGCTTTCATTGTTTAGACAGAAGCCTAGACTCTAGCATGGTAACTCCAACTCTCTCCAAATGTTTCTAAGGAGTTAGGGAGAGAACCTCCAGAAGTTAGGTTTCACCCATTGTCTGACTGTAAATTAAAGCCAGTGACACTATTTTAGCTTTGTATGATGTTTTCTGAAACCCTCTGAGATTGTGTGGCACCCAGCAGGAAGAACATTTTAAGCACTTCCTCAGTTTTACTGAGCAAACAGTGAAAGGTTGCCCATTTAGGAAACAGTAGTTGCTGAATTTTTCTCATCAGTACATCTTCCACCATTCTGTCACATGCTGTAACAAGAATGTTGCTCACTCCTCGCCTTATGCTAGGCCCTTTATGAGGACCCTGGACAGATCCAAAGGCCTCTTTTTAAGATCGGAGTCATCTTTGCCTTGTAGATAGACTCCGTGAAGTATATACGGTGCATGAAAGTTTCCTCATCATGTATGTGTTCACAAAGATGGCAGGCACTATGGTGGCTCAACTGTGGCAGAGGTCATAGCTATGAGACACGGTTCAGCCTCGTTGAATGTATCCACTATGCCCCAATTCATGCTCCTCCCCATTGTCCTGCCTTCTTTTTACTAAGCTTCTATCTTGTCTTGCGTTACCCCATCCTGTGTTTGTAAGCTATGTTTGAATACCTTTCTCGTATGAGATACAAAGTGTGGATTGAATACTGACTGCAGATATGGAGTTAGAAGCGTAAAGAAAACTTGCTGCCTGTCATGTTTGGGGGGAGGGGTCCTTGGCCAGAATCCCATCATAGATGGCAGGGGGGAGGTCATGAAGTCCCGCTCCTAGGTGAGGAGCTGTTGGCAGTTGATGGCTGATGGTGGAGGGAGAGTCAGCGTTTTTCAGGGATTCGGTTCGTGAGAGCCTTCTCCTGCTCTAGACAGCCCCACATCCATGCACCTACAGGCGCCACTAAGTGCACTCAGTAGGATCTTTTTTTCTAAAATGAGCACATCTGGGGCTAGAGAGATGGCTCAGTGGTTAAGAGCCCTGAGTGCTCTTGAAAGAAACCAGGTTGGGTTCCCAGCACCCATGGGTACTAGGAACTCACAACCACTTGTAACTCCAGTCCCTAGGAATCTTACACCCTCTTCCGGCCTCTGGAGATACCAAGAACATACATCATGCAGCATAAATGATCATAAACATAAAATGTGAATAAAACTTTTTTAAATGGGCACATGAAGTTGGGAGTGATGAGGGATGAAGTGGAGGTGGATGGAGGTGAGGGTGAGTTTGTCAAAATATTATATATGTATGAAATTCTTAGACTATAAATACTCTAGAGAAAGAAAAATTGCACCAGGATTCCTCAAGAGCTCCGTGCTCAGGCTGCACTTAAAAAAAAACCAAACCCACTAAAAAGCAGAAAATTTAAAATCCAGTGTTCTCCATGTAATGAAAGGCCTGCGATATTTGAGCAGAAGAGGGGACCTTTTGGTGAAGAGGAAGACACTAGAGAGAAAGAAGAGGACTGAATGAAGACACTGAAGGAAGGATACAGAGCACAGTATAAGGACATATACACAAGTGCTGCAATGAAACCCGTTACTGTGTATGCGAACTTATAAAAAGGAAAAACTTCCCAGGCTAAAGGATGGTTCAGAGTTTGCACGGCTCTTGCAGAGGATCCCAGTTTGCTTCCTAGTGTCCATTTCAGGTAGTTCACCAGCTATAACAGCAGCTCCAGGTGATCCAGTGCCCTCTTCTGACCTCTATAGGCACATACACACACACTTTAAAAAAAAATAGCTATTATGTATGTCATCAAAGGTAAACCACAAGCTCTAAAGCCAAAATTAATTTGGGAATAATTTTATCCACCAGACTTTTTGGTAATCAATATTATTTATTGTCATTTTAATATTGTGTGATTACGCTGATCATTTTGTAAGGCCATATAAATTGTGGAAGCTATTTTTAGAAGTGACAGTGCCCACTATTATAAAATCACACAGGAGTCAAAAATAAACTCCATTGAAAGTACAAAATTAGATCATTAAGCTGCAATGCCCTTCAGAAGCAATCACTTTTTAAGTGTTGAAATATCAAAGAAGAACAGCCACCTTCCTGAGAGGCTGTTCGTATAATCTACACTTTGCCCACTTCGGAATTCTTCATACTGCCGAGTTACAGCAGCAGAGTGAAGGTAGATAGAAGATTAAAGGTGAGATGATTCGCAAACATGGAAAGCAATGCCATATCCTCTGGCCATATCTTGTCATTTTTCAGAAAACAGAAATATCTTATAAAAAGGTTATGTTATGTATATATATATATAAAACAAGCTTATTACTGTTGCTTTGAAATGCATTTGCAAGTAAATATTTCCAGACTTCTCTTTTATGTCTGGTACAATAAATGTTAAGAGAAAAAAATTCACACCATAAAAGATTGCTCTTCAGGCTCTTTAATAATTCCTGAGAGTGCAGTGTCCTAAGACCTAAAGTTGGAGATAGCCACCATAGAACAGCATGGACCAGAGGCTACAGAAAGACCTCATGGCCCTATCTGAGGGATCCCACAAAGTGAAAACTGTCAGGTGGAGAACCATTTGACTACTTGGCAAGCAGTGGGCACCAACACAGTTATACATTTGCCGTGGTGGAGGTGGAAGAACCCTGCCACTGGTCTTCCTATATGATTGTTTTGTCTATGAGCACATTAATGGCCTCAATGTGTTGTGTCTTCTTCTAGCCAAGTTTTCTTTCATCCTGTTTATTGCCCTGAAAGATGAATATTTATAATGACACTAATGGAAATCCCCTCATTCATGGCTAGCTCTCACCTACAGCAAGCTCCTGAAAACTTGTAAAGAGGGCCTTCCATGCATGTGGCAGTTTTTCATTATAATCACCCTCGGCAGAGAGCCACTTATGGTCCAATAAAAAAGCCTGGCCCCTGAGTAATGAGCTGATCTCCATGTAAGGGTACCAGGAGATCCATGTGTAGCTCCATTCCCTAGGATGGGTCCTGAGCTATGTAAGAGCAAACGCTAGCTCAAGGAGCAATCAAGCAGCATGTGTGCATTTGTCTCTCTGCTGGGAACAGTGGATGTGTGACTGGCTTCTTGGGTTTCTGCTTTGACCTTCCCGCAAGGTCATGGACCATGTGGGACCATGATGGACCAGGACCTGGAGTTATAATCTAAATAAACCACTCACTTCCCTATTTTCCTAGCTTTTTATTAGGATAATTTGCCACAGCAACAGAAATGACCTAGGATACATGTGTTAGAAGCCAAGTCCAGGCAACCAAGTTGTGGAAGCTTCTATTGAAGAAAGAAAAAAGCTATTGCTTGATGCTTGGTCAAGGCCTTTGAATGTGGACAATACACAGAGGGCCATTTGCCTAGAGCCCTTGTCCAGCTCTTTGACGATTTTTCTTTAATGCAAGTATTTGAGGTTGGCAGCTCAAACTGATAAGCACAATATAATAATAATAATAATAATAATAATAATAATAATAATAATATAGGATACTCAATGAGGTACATAACTCGCACTCTACTAGTCAGCCTTAGCTACTTGCTCTTAGGTCTTGGTGAAGAGATGGGGAGATAGAACCTCCCAACTGGGAAAATAAGAGAACCAGAGAGAACTCAAGAATTTGGTCCTAAAACACAAGCTAAAGGCAAAACGAGTTTTTAACATCCTGCCCCTTCCCATTCCTGAGGATTCTCATAACTAATCAAACAACTGGCTAAGTTTTGACCAGTTCAAAGCACTCACACTGTGCAGGAGGAAAGGGTGCTAATTACCAGCACTCCTATCTAGAAAGGCATAGGACTAGGAGAAAGAATGTTTTTAAGAAGCGCCTTGAAGTGGTAGCTAAAGGCCCAGTCTTCAGAAATGGTTTATCCCAAGATTTGAGAGATGAAGGGGACATCTCCTATTCTGCCTACGGTAAGGAAAGATGCTTGGTTTGCTGTTGTCTGGGAAAGAATAAAAGAACAGAGCCAGAAAAGAGGGGGAAAGAATCCATAAACATAAGGAAGCAAAGCAAGCTCAGAGCTTTGAGCAGATGCTCTGGGTTGTTGGAATAGAGTGGCATATTAGCATTCAAGAGATAGAGTCATCAGACATGGAGTCAAGCATGGGAAGAGCTATGGTGGGTTCAGCCTGGGGTGTCACCTAGGCTTGGAAGGACCACAGGCATGTACGTAAAAGGCTGAGACCAAATCTTCTGAATGCCAGAGAGAGAGAGAGAAGAGAGAGAGAGAGAGAGAGAGAGAGAGAGAGAGAGAAGAAGAAGAAGAATCTCTTTCCTTGACAGCAGGGGTCTGTTCTAAAATGCTGCAGGACTCATGGGTTCTAAACCCTGTGTCTTCCATGCCTTCCATGTGGTCACAACTTCAGCCCAAGATCATCTTTATAGGCATCCTCCCCTCACCTACGCTAACACATTTCTTTCCATCAATCTAATAGTATGACTATTCACGCAGTTAAAAACCACCCCTGTAGCCAGGGTCCCAGGGACTTTGGCTGCTCTTAACATACTGATTGAGCTGGGAATATCAGTTTGTAAAATGATGCCAGTGAGGAAAGACAGGTTAAATTCATCATCCACCAGGCCAACTTCAGTTTAAAATTCTATGAACTTCAGGCTGGAGAGATGCTCAGTAAGTAAGGTGCCTGCTGTGGAATCTTTCGCAGCCAATTAAAAGCCAGGGATGGTGGCATGCATCATCCCTGTTAACTCCAGTGCGTGGGGGTAGGGCACAGACAAGTGGATTCCATAATTCAGTGCTCAACCAGCCTAGCTGAAATGATGAGCTCTGGTTCACCAAGAGACTGTCCCTCAAAAGCGAAGGTGGAGAGATATTGAGAAAGACACTGGCCATCAGCCTCTGCCCCCGACCTGTGCATAACCCACTGGAATGCTTATAGCATACACAAAACATTCTGTGACTCTTATAGAATCATTTCATGCATTCCCCCTTCTGCTTGTTATGACAAAATACTATTGACTATTAGAATCTTAGAATCAGGATCTAAAAAATATAGAGGGAGATAGAGGGAGAAAAGAGAGAGAGAAATTACTCTCTTAAGACCCAATTCTCCATTAAGAATGTACACTTCGTAATTTACACTGGTTTTTCTAGTGGTAAGTTCTTTTTATTTAAGGCTAGAAAGTGTGAATTTTATTCACACACATAGTTCTCTGATTTTTTTCCCTTTTTATTCTTTTTTTTTTTGCTTCCTTTTTTTAAATTTTTTTTTCTGGGTGTTCTCTTATTTATGTCTGTGTTCACCTCTCATGTTTTTTGACAACCACAGGTCAAAACAAAATGGCCCCCATCTCTGTACCCTCCTAATTCCTAGGAAGGACCAGGCCTTTTGCCAAATGGACATGTAATAGGTGTTTTTCAGGTGAATTAAAACTGTGTATCAAGGGGGCTGGAGAGATGGCTCAGAGGTTAAGAGCACTGGCTGTATATCCAAAGGTCCTGAGTTTAACTCCCAGCAACCATATGGTGGCTCATAACCATTTATAATGAGATCTGGTGCCCTCTTCTGGCATGCAGGCACACATGCAGGCATAATACTGTATAAATAATAAATAAATAAAATATATTTAAAAAAATTGGGTATCAAATTAAATATGTTAAAATGCTGCTTTGTATTATGGAGTCTTGGCTATGCTGCAGAAAAAATGAAAAAATCTTAGTAGTTCGATGCAATAAAGGTTGTTGTTTTTTGTTTTTTTGTTTGTTTTTTTTTCCCTATGCCAAAACAGAGTTGGCTATAAGGTGAGGAAGTGCCTGGAGAGCACTACTCCTCTTCCTCATGGTTACCCAGGCTGAGGAAATTCCTGTTTCTGACAAATATATCTCCTGTTTTAACTTCCTGTTCTCAACAGCCTGCCAAGGTCACCTACTTTGGTCACATGACATCATACTAGACGCAAGACCAATGGATCTCTTTCTCTGGTTGTTTTATCAGGAAAAATTTGAGGGACTGTTCCGGACTTACGATGAATGTGTGACGTTCCAGCTGTTTAAGAGTTTCCGACGGGTCAGAATAAATTTCAGCCACCCCAAATCTGCAGCCCGCGCCCGGATAGAGCTTCATGAGACCCAGTTCAGAGGGAAGAAGCTAAAGCTCTACTTCGCACAGGTAATTCTTCACCCTCCTGTTTTAGCCCAGCAGTTCGGAGTACCCGTTGCTTTTGCAGAAGAACCAGATTCAGTTTCCAGCACCCATGTGGTGGTTCACAGACATCTGTTGCCCTCTTCTGACCCATTAGGGTACCAGGCACACACATGGTGCATTCATATGTGTGTGAGGGGAGCAATACATTCATGCACACAGAAAAGGTCGTTGTTAATTGAAAAATAAGTAAATTAAATTAAAATGTAAACGGGGACCTAGAGGGATGTTTCAGCAGTTAAGAGTACTTGCTGCTCTTCCAGAGGACTTGAGTTTGATTCCTAGCACTCATATGGTATCTCATAACTGTCTACAACTCAAGTTCCAGGGGATCGAATGCCCTCTTCTGGCTTCTACCGGTACTGCACACGTGTGAATTTGTCTGCTGTTGTAATGAGTTCAGTAAGAAGTTAATTTAGTGGTTGTATAAGACCTGTATAAGATAAGCCAGTCAACATTCCAGCATGGAGTAAAAAGGGGGACCATAAACCCCCACCCCCAACTGAGAGGCTTCTGAAAGTTGATGGCTGCTAGGAGAGGGGGAGGCAGTTTCCTTGGGAGGGTGGACTCTGGTACGTGGACAATGTTTCAGTGATTCCAAGCCTATGCTTATATGGACAGCACAAATTGCACTCAGTGGGTTAAAAAAAAACATAAATAACATGAGGTTGGGAGGGGAGAGGAATAGAAGCAAATTTGATCAAAATATGTTTATATATATATTAATATACATTATATATAAAATATGAATATGCATACATATGAAATTCTCACAGTTTTTAAAACAATGAAGGAAATAGACATGGACCATGATTCCCAGGTGTAGCAGTATCTGTGTTTTAGGGTAGAAGCTCTAAGAGCTGCCAAGCTGAGCTCTAACCAGGACCTCGCTGGGACTGAGTTCGCTTCTATAAGATGGGAATGATGACATCCTCAACCCTTATCACTGTCAGGTCATGATGATGGCATGGAAGGCTGTGTACAGCAGTGCCTGGATCTTAGTAAAGGCACAGTAAACTCCAGTGAGGAGCTTCAATGGCTGTGATCTCACCACAGTGGCTCCTAGCCTTCCTGACAGGGTTATGATCAAACTTTAAATGATAGGCTTAACGCTCTGCTAAACTCATTCATGACGAAGAATTACAAATCCATGAAAATTAATTTTATGCTTTGCAAAGCCAGATGCTCACTCTTCTGAATTGTTCTGGGGAGTTATTAGGGATGTTCATAGGGCCTACAATACTGGATGGTTAGTATCCATTCTCCATCAAGGCCTCATCCATCACTAGGCAACAGTCACCCCTCAAGTGATCAGTGGCACAGTGCAAAGATCCTGGGCTTCAGCCACAGACTCCTGATAAAATCCTACATCTCTTATAAATCCATGTAGCTAAGACAAGTCTCAGATCATCATTTACTAAAACCTGCATCAGGACCAGCTATAATAGTGTATGCCTGTAATTCCTGAACTCTACCACCTGAGGCAGGAGATCTTGCATTCAAGGCCAGCCTGTGCTACACAGGGAAATGCTGTCTCAAAACCAAAGACCGTGTGTATATGTGTGTGTGCACGCAGTATATATAATATATTACATATGCAGATATATGGAGAGATATAGATAGACAGATTGATAGATACATAGATAAATGCATAGATATATAGATAGGTAAGTTAGGTTCCACTAACAGACAACATTGAGTTACCATGTGACTTTGCAATACTCTTCTAGGTACTAAAAAATAGGGAATCAAAACAAATACTTAGGCAGGAATATTCACAGCTGCTCTGTTCACAATAGGCCAAAAGTGAGAACAACCTAAGTTCTTCAACAGAGAAATGGGTAAAGAGACTTTGAATGTGGCATGTCAACCCAAAGGAATTATTATCCAGCCATAAGAGAAATATTGATAATCCATCATCAAAACTTGAGCCTTTAGAATGTGATAAGACCCAAAAGCTCCCCTGTTCCGTGGTTCCACTCTCATAAGATAGTTAGGTAAGCCCATAGAAGTAGATAGAACTTGACAGCTGTCGGGGGTAACAGGAGGCTACCGTGTTAGTCTTTATTTAAGGGGTGCATAGTTTCCTTATGGCAGTGGGACGGGTTAGGGCAGTGGTTCTCAACCTCCCTACCGCTGGGCCCTTTCATATGGTTCCTCACGTTGCGGTGACCCCACCCCCACCCCAAACGACTTTTGTTGCTACTTCCAAACCGTCATTTTGCTGCCGGTATGAACTGTAGCATGAACATCTGGGTTTTCTGATGGTCTTTGGTGACCCTCTGTGTCTTTCTGGCTATCTAACCGAAACTTATTGGTGAGAGCTCAAGGTCAAAACAAAACCCAAAAGACAGGGGTGACGGCATCAGAGGTCGCCCCCTAGCTCTCACGTATACACACTCACACGTGCACACAACCTAGGCAGGGCTCGGCAGCATGCTTTTGAAGCCCTCTAGCTGACCTCGGTGCTCCAAAGAAGGAAACTGCTGTGTAACAGCCTGAATCAAACGGTGAGTACATGGTCTGCAAAAGGGAGGGATGGCTACTGCGGCGTGGCCATCAGCGAAGCCCTGCCCGGCTGGAAGCGCGGAGAACCATGTCTCGTTGTTCTCTGTCTGAAAGGTCCAGACCCCCGAGACAGATGGAGACAAACTGCATTTGGCACCCCCGCAGCCTGCCAAACAGTTCCTCATCTCGCCCCCTTCATCTCCTCCTGTTGGCTGGAAGCCTATCAGCGATGCCACGCCAGTCCTCAACTACGACCTCCTTTATGCCGTGGCCAAACTAGGACCAGGTAAGCTCTTGACCCTCCTGAAAACTAAGACTTTGTCAGCTGCCTGCAACTGCCAAGCAAAATTAACAAGCGTGGATGCGCAGGCTTCCCATCCCACCTGCATTTCTAATGGATTCCTTGCTCCCTGTGGACAGCGGGACAGAGGGATGATGGATGAGAATGCAGTGCCCAGCTCTGCACCTTCTGCAAAGCAGTGCAGGATCGTCTGCTGATAAAGCTCTGGTTCTGGGTTGCAATACAGGATTTAAATGCAGAGAAGGCTACCCGGTGCCTGGATTTCTCTATGCATCTTGAGCTATGCAGGGAAAACTGTTTCTCTCAGCTAGCAAGAGGCTACTGTGCTATCTTACCAATTTTATTTCTCTCATGGGTATTAGTATGCACCCTGTAATCCTCTGATGTGTGACATCCTCCTCATCAGAATGAAGACTTCCAGGTACCACAAAAAGTCAATGAGAATAACCTCTCTCCCTCTCTTGAAAGATAGATAGATAGATAGATAGATAGATAGATAGATTAAAGTTGTTCCCCTGTTGGTACACTGTAATCCTATTTGTCCATTCTGGTTACAGATATTTGCTGCCACACTTTACTTTCCCACTCTTTTGTGGATAAATGTTTGAACTATTTCCAAGTTTTTGCATTTACTGTCAAGCTTCCCTTATCATTCTTGTTCATATCTCTTTATGCGACTGGCTGATATTATTTCAGATTTCATACCCAGCAGGGATACCATCTCCAATTTCAGCCAGTGACGCTCCTTTGTACTCCAAATTGCTTTTCCTTGTTTTGACAAGGAGAGGAAATAACTGAAATGGAAGGGGCTAAAATCAACACTGTGGAGATAAAGGGTGACTGGTGGGCACCTAGGTCACCTCTTTGTGCTGATGGTGTTTTTAGGGTGAATGGAGACTTTATAAATACAACCCAAATAGCCACCATAAGAGAAGTAAAATTCAGAAATATCCCCTGATTCTAACCTACAGGTGAGCTTAAGAGCCACCTGCCCCTAAATGCCAAGTTCTAGGAATAATTAACTTATAGTACAATCTTCCCAGTATTTATTACACAGTCAGGGACATAGAGTCACCTGATTCTGGAAACCTGATTCTCATATACGCCACAGTTTTTGTTTTTTGTTTTTTGTGGTTTTTTTTGTTTGTTTGTTTATATATTTTTTAAAACCATGGGAATTAGAGACAGCAATGGTCCTAATGTGCCAATGATTGAAAGATTCCTGGGATATGGGACTTCTGTGTTCAAACCAGGAATTTCCCAAGAATAAATGGTCACCCATTTATGAAGATGGGGCTGTTATGATTAATAAGCATTCTCTGTGAGAAAATGGCTGCCTGTTGAGTGTGGGGCCTGCCTCAGAGAAAAAGCTTCTCCAGATGAACCAGTGAGCCACTTGGCTTCTAGGGCCTTAGAAACGGCCATGGTTTCATCTTCAGAGAGCCACTGTGAGGAGCAGCAGGTGTGCAGAATGGCCTGGTGAGTGAGGTGATGGCATTTATGAGTGCCTAGTTCACTGAGTGGAGTCCTGAATCTACGCAGTTTCCACTCAGGAGATCCATGGCTGTGGAATGCAATAGCGTAGTGACATGTCCAAAGTCAAGTCTCCCCAAGTCAAACCTTGGAAATCCATTACCCATCACGATTCAGGGACCCTCTGCAGCCAAGGGGACCCTGTGGGTGCCAGCTTGCCCCTGCTATGAATGGACACATGAGTGAAAATGTTGTATGTTTGTTCTGAATGTCAGCAAGTAGAATTTCCTGTAGATTCTCCAGGCCTCTGCTGGGCTGACTTGCCTTGTAGAGGACTAGAGCCTGGGATCCCAAGGGAAGAACACAGCCAGGTAATTCCAAGGCTGGACTCATCATTCTTCACTCTAAGTGTGAGTGAGTGAGTGTGTGTGTATGTGTGTGTTTGTGTGTAGGGCAGAGGTAAAATTCTAGTGCCACTCATCAGGCATCAACCACCTTTTCTGCTGTTGGTTTTGTTTGTGTGTGGAGTCAGGATCTCCCTTGGCCTGGAACTCATCAAATACTAGCTAAGCAGACTGGCCGGAGAGTCTTGGCCACCCAGCTGTCTCTGTCTCCCCAGCACTGGGATTACAGGCATGCACCACCATGCCCCAAGTACTGGAAGAATGTTTACGTGGCAAGCACTTCACCAGCTGAGTCATATTCCAGTCTTGTCTTTGCTCTTTACCAAAGCGGCTCCTTGTATAAAATGTGCTGAGATCACAGCTCAACTGACCTGTGATCCACCTTCTTAGAGCTGGCAACCCAGTAAAATTCTAGCCATTAAAAACAAAAAAACAAAAAACAAAACAAAACAAAACAAGGATATAAACTTTCATTTGGAATCACTGTCAACAGACAATGGTACAGTGAGTTGGTGAGGACAAGCCTTAATTACCCTCACTGACTAGAAATCACTGTCAAGAACAAGAGTGACCTAAAAGATTAAGGGAAGGGACACATGGGGCAGGGATTATGCCCTAGAGGGGAGACCCCCACCCACAGAACCTGCAGCAAAGGATGCAGGGAGGAAATGACCTCAGACATTCTGAAAAGGAGGATGTGCGAGTTGAGCACAAGTGATTGACGTGGTTCAAATGCAGGCTAACCTACGGCCGTTACCTTCCTGACGCACACACATGTACCTTGTACCGTTTGGGAAGTGCCCTGGAGCTACTGTCATCCCCGGGGCACAGACTAGGAGGCTGAGCTGTGAGAAGACAGATGGGTTTTCCCAGGATGATGCAGCTGGATGGTTGTCTCTTCTGATTCCAGCCAGTGACGCTCCACCTCTTGGCCAGATGGTCTTCTGTTATGGAGTGTTGCCAGCTTTAGGCCCATTCTGCTCAGGCACTGGGTAACTTCTGTTCTAACCTCAGTTGGTGGTGATCTTTAACACTACCCCAGCCTTTCAGTAGAGTGCACAGAGATGGGCTCATTCACTGCCATATCCAATAACATTTGCCAAGGTCACCGACATGTAGGGCTTCTTCCTTTGCAAGGTCAATTGGTATTGCATCCTTGAAACACCTGCCACCTGAATGGATTTGGGGGTGGGCATTATTATCTGCATTTCTTGCCAGCAGTTTAAGGCTGTTTCTCTTTGCTTCCATATCGCGTGAGGATGAATGACTTGTTCATCCAATAATGGGGATGAAAATATCACAGAGGTCATATTAGAGGCCATCATCATCATTGCTGAAAGAAAACACCCAAGATGCGACAATTTATTTAAAAAGGGAGATTTGTTTTGGCTAGTACTCCTAGGAGCTAGGAAGCATGAGGACATACTGTCAGCATCTGGTCATTCCCAGGTTTGCAAGACAGAGGCAGGTGGATCTCTGCGAGTTTGAGCCAGCCTAGTCTAATAGTAAGTCCCTGGCCTGTTTTCACTTAGATCTATGTGGTGAGACCCTGTCTTTAAAACAAAAACAAACTGACAGAGGATATGAGTTTGGAACATGTCCTATGACAGTCCACTCTTGGGGTAACTAATCTAAGTCTCATGAAAATGGGGCTGGTGTTAATCCATTCATCGGTGCTCAGTCATCATGACCCAAATGCCTTCAATACTGCTGCCTTGATGAAGTTGGGGAATCCAATGTATGAACATATGGTGGGCCCTCAAACTACGGCAGAGGCAAACTCAAGCACAATGAGAAGGGATCCAGACTCCACACTCTGAGTCCACTCCTTATCTCCATGTCTGTCCACCCTACTCTCCACCTCCAAAAGGTGTCACAACAAAGTAAAAGTAAATAAGGAAAGAAAGAAAGAAAGAAAGAAAGAAAGAAAGAAAGAAAGAAAGAAAGAGGCTGAGAGAGAGAAAGAAGGGTTTTTTTTATGGCACTTTACAAAAATGCTCCCTTCTCCTTATGGGCATTTTCTGTTGTTCAACTTTGGCTCATCCTTCTTTTTAAAAAGGAATGTGTATGTTTTATTAACGTTGGCACTCTCAGCTCCTGCTAACATTTGGCACATAGTAGATACTCAATAAATATTGGGTGCCTAGATACATACATGGATGGGTGTCTCAGATATTAGCCTACATAGGGATGGTGTCTTCAGCAGCAAATGGTTGCTTTCTGTGGCGTTAGCCAGCTGAGTCAGACATCAGTTAATTAATGTTTTCAATAACAAAGGGACTTTCAGCACTGCCATTAAAAATTATTTCATAAAGTTCATTTCTTTAATCCTTTGGTGGAACCATTTCAGTGACAAATTATAACTCATTTCATGTTAAAGGGTAAGTACCTGAATTCCAGTTTTTTAATACAACATTTTTATTAATTGTTTGAGAATGTCACGCAAAGTATTTTGATCATATTCACCCTCACTCCTCCCATAACTCTTTCCAGGTCCATCCTCTCCCTGCCTGATCCATTCCCAATTTTATGTGGTTAAAAAAAATAATAACCCTCAGAGTTCAATTTTGTGCTGTTTCTTATTCTCATGGGTATAAGGCCATTCTCTGCAATATAGTCAATCTTCCAGGGCCCACACCCTTAAAGAAAACAGACTCACCCTCCTCCAGAAGCCACCAGCTGTCCACAGCTTCCCTAATAGGTTCGGCGTTCATGAACCCTTTCCCTCTCCATGCTAGAAGGCTGCCTGGCTTGATCTTGGCAGTTTTGGGGCATGCAGCTACAGCTCCTGAGTTCATGAGAGCAGTGGCCATGTCATATCCAGAAGACACCTGCCTCAACCCCAGATCCCTCCCACCTCTAGCTCTTACTATCTTCCTACCCCTACCCCGTCTTCCCAACTGGTCCTCCACTCTTGGAAAGGGGAGTGTTGATAGATGTCCCTTGTGGCTGAGCATGCCATAGGCACTTTTCTCTGCACTTTGATTTATTCTTCATGAACCACCACCCACTGCACATAACCCAGGATGTGTGTGTGTGTGTGTGTGTGTGTGTCTATGCGTCTGTGTGAGTCTGTGTGTGTCTGTGTGTGGTACATCCCTTGCTTCACTGAAATGGCCCTTTGGGACTTGCAGCACAAAATTAGCTCTCTTCTGCTCTGATCATGGGGTCTTCACAGTCTCTGTGAAAACATGGCTTTCTGTGCTTCCTTCAACGCTGATTCAGAGGCTTCTGACCTGCTGACAAGCTAGAATTATTTGTTTCCTGATATCTGCTACTCCTAGTTTGAGAAGCAGCGGCATGGGGGTAAATTCTTTTTGTAACATAATAGGAAAGAAAGAGAAAGCAAAATCCTCGCCCTGCAAACAGCGGTGTATCCACGGCAGTGAGCAGAAACAGCAAATAGAATGCCACCCAGCTAAACGAAAGGGTGAGCTGAGCAGATGAGAAGTGCCAGCCTTTGTTCTGCTCTCTGGAGGGCACAGAAGGTCATGTTCATTGCCACTGAGAATGCCCACAGGGAGATAGGAAAACATTGTCTATTCTCCTCTCCCCTCCTGCTATTTTTAGCTCTGCTTAGCGAGATCAATTTTAGTTAACTGCGGAGGAGAGTTTTAAATGGTACTTCAGTTTCAAATTGCCCATGTCTGCTATATTTAGATTACCCACCCCTGAATTCTACTCTATCAAAACATGTCATAGTAAAGACGCTTTGCTGCGGTCGCTGCTTAGCACACACTTTCCCTCGAGTGGAAAATATCTCTCACTAATTAATGGAACTCAGAAGGATGTATATCTGTGCCAAGCTCTGAGTCAGAGGTAAGAAAGATTCTTTTTCGAATGTAACTGAGAACCTATATTGTGGGTGTATGGCATGAATATGGAACAAAGATTCACCTCATCTTCCAAGATGGCTATACCCTGATAACAGGCATGAGCAGCAGCCAGCATTCCTTCTTGTCATTCAGCATGGTCTCCAAGCATGGCTCTGCACACAGGGGATGCAGAGCTCTGATCCTCTAACAGGTGTTCAATGGCTTCTAGTTCCTCTCCAAGATTTTCCCTGAAGGGGCACACCTGTGAAAGAGCCCTTTCTTCTCAGCATGGTCCGCCGATGCATCTACTTCAATGCTGCTGAGCGGCAGCATAAAATCACCCCTTGTGTTAGATCATCTGTCCTTCCTCCCTCCATCTTCGTGCCATGAATTCAGGCCCTCAATCTCTCAAGACATTCTGTAAAGTTCCCTGGCTCCTACAGGACTGAGGAGGAACTGGAGATAAATGGCCACCATGATGCAGCATGAAGGAGAAAGCTCTGAGAAAGGCGAATAGCTTTCTGTGATAAATCTAGAGATACTTCCTCTCCCTGCTCCTTCCCTCTCTTCATCTCTTTCAGGGCCTTCAGAAGCAAGCCAGAGAAGGGGGATGCTAGCAATCCAAATCATTGATGTTTTCCTATCATGAGCTGCTAACACATCTACCCCTGTACCACTCAGACCTCTCATTTATGCACAGGAGGGAGTACGACAGCAATGGTGACACTGTGACAACCAGCCTGGACGAGAGCACACTGCTCTCCTCCAGGGCTGACCAACATTAAATAGAAACTTGTGCAAATGCCAAGGAATCAGAGAAAAACCTTTAGAGACAAGTGGAATTCTTTGAAATGCTTCTTTAATTCCAGTCTCCCTTACTGTATTTCAGAGTAAGCTCTATCTGTGCTCTGTGTCATCTTGTGAGGCAGGCCAGTGAGATGCCTCAGCGGGTAAAGTCCCTGCTGCCAAGCCACATGACCTGAGTTCGATCCCCAGGCTCCATGTGGTAGAAGGAGAAGAGTGTCTTCTGAAACTTGTCCTCTGACTGCCACATGGTATGGGGGTACATCTGTGCACATCCAAGCATCCACATAAAATAAATGAATGTGTTTTTTTTTTTTAATATCTTACATCTTGGGACTAGGCAGCTACTAAAATGGCTGCAATTTTAAATGTTCAGGGCTCTCTGCCCTTCGCTTCTTGAACCTGGTCTTTCCTAGCTATAACGAATATCCACCATGACGTTGGGATGACAATTAAAACTCCAGGTGTGAATTTGAATCTGGATTGCGTCTTCTACATGTTGTATGACCTGAAGCATAGAGGTGTGGATGTGGGTAGAAAGAAAAAGAGAACGAAAAAGAGAGAGAGAGAGAGACATTTACCAATAACAATTCAGAAAATGGAGAGCAGTGACTTGGGGGAAGAATGGATCTGTCTTTGGGATCAGGTTCCATGGTGCCCAGCTACATACTGACCTGTGGAAAACAGCCTGTCTTTCAGCTCTTAAGGTTCTTTGTGACCCACTGGGTCAAAGTCTTTGCAATTGTTTCACTGCTTGGTTACTTAAATGTTATATAATTAGTGCGTCATATAGGAAACAGAGATTATCTGGGCAGGGCCAACCACAGTGACATTCTCCCCTGTAATTAATATCATGTATCTTGGGGGAGCTTTGTTATAGTCAGCATGAATTTACTTCCCTGTATCCTAGGAACTCAGGTGCTAACACCCTCGCACTGAGAGCGCTTGGACACATTATACAACTTCCTCTGAGTCATATTGCTAGTATGTGATAAGGTATCGACTCCATCTGTCGTTTTAAGATTAGTTACTGTGGTGAAGAAAACAACAGGAAGTGCTCCAGGTAGCTGGAAGTGGATCCCAGCGGGGGTTGGGGGGGTCTCTGCCTAGAGGATGTTAGAAGGAAAGAGGAAAGCCCTGAGACTGATCAAGTGTGGTGTGAGAAAGGACTCCAGGGGCGCCCGGCTCTAAGGATTTTCACAGAGAAGCCTAGAGGAGTGATTGAAAGACTCTTGAGGAAAAACAAGGTAGAAAGGAAACACAGATGAACAAGGCAATGGTACAGCCCACGTTAGATATGTGAGCATGGAAAAGAATGGCCACTTCCAGAGAAGTCCCTCAACCAGGGTCAGGCCCACCTGGACGTGTACTCTTCTTATGAGGAGATCAGTGTGCAGGAGGAAGACTCTCCCATAATAGCGGAAGGTGCAAAGCATCTACAAGGTTAGACTGCCATATTTTGACAGTTTTTGAGGCAGGGATTTTATCTGTTTCCCATCAGGTCACATGTTCAGGACTGGTCCCCAAAGCACTGAAGTCTCAGGACGGTTTCTTCTTGCCTTCACCAGAGAGGGTCTAGAGAAGGTGCAGGAGAGGCTCAGTCAAAGCAGGCACCATGGTGGCTTCCTGTGTCCCTTACACCGGAAGGCATTACCACCTAGCATCCCTCAGAACCCTGCTCATTACAGACAGGAGGCATCTTGCCTGAAACGCAGTCCCTCCTTCATACCCCAGGAACTTGGAAATTATCACCCACCTGACTCCACCCACTCAACAACAGAGGGGATGGGACTTTGGCACCTATTTTGGACATCAGCCAAGCCTCGGCCTGAATGAGCATTTGACTCTTGCCCACACTAGACAGTTTTTCATGTGTCTCAGCAGAGGTCAAGGGAAAACCCTGACTGGTGCATTTTTTTTAATGGCTTTTGGCCCTGACCTCCTTTCTGCACACAGGTGATAGAACAATCTAACTCAGACAGAGGAATGAGCAGGTGACAGATGAATTCTTTCTTTACTTCTTTCCGTCAAAGAAACTAGTCTGAATGTCCTGTCCTTACTGCACCATTGCAAGACTGTCCTCACCCTGGGTGGATAAGGCTTGACACAGCTCTTTGTTCCCAACGAAGCCCAGTTGTTCCCTTTGCCTGGTGACAGCATTGACGTCAACCGTCATTGGTGGAAGAATTAACTGAGCCCAAGGGGAAAGAAAAGCCAAAAAAAGAAAAAATCCAATCTAGTAAGGCAAAGGCCATTTCTTTTGATTTTGTAGACACTCAGCAGATGTTAAGCTTTGCGGGATTTTGATAGTAACAAAGTTTCTCAAAATAGCACAATGAGATGTCAGCTTTAATGGGACCACAGCCAGAAAGCATCCCTTACTACTGCGCAGTATGACTTGATTAACATAACTGAAAATGCTTTGCTCCCCCTCCCCCCACATGCAGAGGCTGCTCCGGAAAAACCCCACTGCTACTTGGTCCCATTCTGGGCCTCACTTCCTCCATTCCAAAAATGTGAATATGATGCAAGGAGGAGTGTCTAGAAGGAACGTTTGTTACCTTAACCAAGACAAAGAAAAGACCTAATAAAAGCTAGCTTTGCTCAGCATGTTTCACTGCAATTGAGAAGGAGTGGGAGAGGAGGAAGGGAGGGAAAGGGAAGAAGAGGGAGAAGGACATGAACAGAGAGAAGAAGGAAAGGCAGGGTGGAAGGAAGACTGGGAGGAAAGAAGGAATTAGAAAGGGAAGGAAGGAGAAAGGAAGAAAGGGAGGGAAAATGGAGGAGGGTGAAAAGGAGAAGGCTACCCGGGCATGGTAGAATATGCTAGATATAGCAGCATTTGAGAGACTGGTACAGAAAGATCACAGGTCCCAGGCCAGCCTGAGTTACGAAGTGAGTTCCAAGGCAGCCTGGGTTACAGAATGCCATCTTGTCTCCAACAAGGATAGCTTTCTTGCCAAAAGATGAGTTGTATGTTCATGCTGGCCATATCAGCCTTAGGTTGCATGACCTTTACCTCTCTCTCTCTCTCTTTCTCTCTCTCTCTCTCTCTCTCTCTCTCACACACACACACACACACTCCATTATGACAGAGTGAGCAGAGGTGGTTGCTGCCCCATGCTGATACCTACTACATAATCAAGGATCCTCATTTTCAGTGTCAGCACCCAAAACCTAAGTCTATGCCTTCAAATTTTCTGTTCCACTACAGTTGATTTACAGTATATGCACAGTGGCACAAATGACTAACAACTTGTCATGGGTACTGACAATATTTACACTAGTCATCAAGTGGAGGCTCTTTCCAAACAGACCTAAAACAGAAGGACAAGATTCCTGGACAGGGTAGTTTCCAGGTTGTGCTCCTGGAAGGAGAGCAGGATTTAAGGAACTCTCAGGGAGAGGGGAGATGATGTCAAGTAATAGCATCGAATAGATGGAGTGGAAGAATGTAGCCGTCATGATTAGGAGATAGCAGGCAAGTCCTTCAGACAGAGCAGAAAGGAACTCAAGGGAAAGGACGAGTGGTGGGTGACAAAATCTTCAAGGACATCTGGACTTGGTCTAGTGAGACTTGAGGTGTCAGTGGAAAGATATTTTCGAAGTCTTTTCTGCTGAGTCATGTAGGATGGGCAGTAAGGGGTGGGGTTTCGGGGAAAGATGGACACACCAATAGTCACGGAGAAGTTACAAGCTATAGACCCACCTCCTCTTGCTCCTGTACCTGGGGATCTTGTTGATTCTATTGGTCTCTATAATTGTATCTTTTATTTGACTTATTGTGACTATTATCTTGAAGGCAATCTGCTAACCTAGGCTTAGCCCCGGAAGCTTCTCAGCTCTGCACAATCTCACCTCAGCCTAGAATGTTTTCAGCCTCTGAGATGTACTGCTAAATAAGCTTATCCTTTCTATTTCTTTATGAACTCCAGCTTGTTGGTTCAACTCAACTATTCTAGCTCTAATTCCTTTCCAAGAAATCTGACTGACTCAAACTGGCTTCTCTCAGCTTCTGACAGAATTGCCCTGCTTGACATCAAACTAACTAACAATCTTTTCTAATCTTCTGGCTCTTTCTCAATCTCTGGCTTGTTCTGTCTTCACCTGTGTCTAGCTTGTTCTCACTTCAACCTGTCTGTGTCAAACTATACCAGTAAAACTGCCTCCCCTGTCTCTCCCACTGTGCTGCTTTCTTTCCACTCTGTTCTTTCCTGTCCTTGTGAGAGTTGGGCCTATCCTATTCTGTCAAATCTTTCTCGGGTTGGTCACTTTGTCTGTCTCTCAATTAGACGTCACTTTCAAACATGGATGCTTCCTTCCCAAAACTAACTTTGCCTTTATTGTTTGGGATTAAAGGTGTGTACTAAAGGCATGTGTGTCTTCCACCCACAGGGATTAAAGGTGTGTGCTAAGGTCATACCTGTATTCCAGCCAGAGTAACCATGTTGCTGGATTATAATCCCTGTACAGGTCTAGGCTGTGAAGGCACAGATATTGTCTGACTATACTGTGTAGCCAGAAATGGGGAGGATCTTGAGAGATGTTTGGGAAACACTTACTGAGGTGAAACAAAGACAGATAGGTAAGTGTGGGAGGTGATATGAGTGTAAACAGGGACTGGAAAGATGGCTTCCTTGCTAAAGTGCCTCCACGCACTTGATAAGCATGAGAGCTCAAGTTTTGTCCTCGGAGTCCACACACAAGAGGCTGTACCACAGGGGCTAGAGCTTGCTAGCCAACTAAGCTAGCCTGTACAGTGAGCTCCAGGACAGTGAGAGACCCCGTTTCAACACAGCCACAACAAGAAAGAAATGAGAAAAGGTAAAAGGACCTGAGGGGCAGCACCTAAGACTGTCTTCTAGTCTATGCATGCTCATGGACACGTGTGCATTTGTACACCCATGTACCCTCAAGCCACACACGCAGGATGAGAAGATGCCAGGACCACTGCAGATTCTGGACAAGCAAAGATCCATTACCATTGGTTGTGGGAATTGCATATCTATCTGGAGGAGAATTTAAAGGCTAGCTTAGCCAAAACATGTTTGACTCAAGATTACTCAGCCATTAGCAGCCAGACTGGGGATCAGGCAGTCCAGGTATGACTACCTGACTTCGAGAGTCAGCCCCCGTCACTGTGACAAAACACCTGAACTAATCAGTCAATGAAGTTGACTTTCACTGATGGTTTCAGAGATGCTAGTCTCTTTTCACTTGGCCCTGTGGAACTCAGTTCCTAAGGAGCTGAGCCATGATGGAGAAGGCCCACTCCCTTCATGGAGATCAGGAAGCGAAAAGGAGGAGGCAGGAGAGGGCAGGGGTACCATCATCCCCTTCGGAGGAGTATCCTCATTTATCTGACTTCCTTCTGTGAGGCTCCAGCTCTTGAATGTTCTCCCATCTCCAAGGGCACGGCAAGCTGAGCCTTTGGCGTGCACTGACAAGCTTAAGTGTGGTAATATCAGATCCATCTAGTCCTCACAATCCAGCGGAATGGAAGTGCCATCTTGAAACTTAACAGTTGAGCTTGTTGTGGCTGTTAAGGGTTAAGTGGCTTATTTTGGGTTGGATAGTAGACAGATGGCAGTTGGCTGTTTGGTAGATGGTAGCTGGGGCACAATGACAAATGGGCCTCATTCCACCCAATGTTAAATCACAGGCTTTCTAACAAACCTAAAAATATTTGCCCTATCACTCATGGTGGTACACTCCTTTAGTTCCAGTCCTTAGGGAGGTAGGAGGAGGAGGATTGCTGTGAGTTTGAGGCCAGCCTGGTCTACAATTCCAGTCCAGGACAGCCCAGGCTACACACAGAAACCCCTTCTTGAAAAACCAAATGATGATGATGTTAATAATAATAATGTTGACCTACTTCTTTTGCAAACCTTGCCAAGGCAGCTGTTATGGATCCTTCCCTAGGGAAAGGAAGAATTGTAGGAACCAAAAGAGTCAAGAACATCACAAGAAAACCCACAGAATCAACTAACCTAGTAGGCTCATAGGTGTTCACAGAGACAGAACTGAAAATCAGGGCACCTGCAGGGGTCTGACCTAGGCCCTCTGCACATATATTATGGTTGTGTAGCTTGGTCTTCTTGAGAGACTCCTAACAGTGGGAGCAGGGGTTGACTCTGACTTGCTTGCCTGGTTTCCTTCTTCTGGGTTGCCTTGTCCAGCCTTGATACAAGGGGAGTTCCCTAGAAGTCTCACTGCAACTTTTGACAGACCATATTTGGTTGATATCCACGGGAGGCCTGCCCTTTTCTGAAGAGAAACTGGGGAGTGGATGGTGGGAGCGCTGGGAGGGGAGAAGGGAGGAAAACCTGCAGTCGGGATGTAATACTTGAGAGAATTAATAATAATAATAATAATAATAATAATAATAATAAGGAATCCTTCCCTTAGCCAGGTATGGTGGCTCATGTCTTTAGCCCCAGCACTTAGGAAGTAAAGGCAAGCTGATTTCTGTGATTGGAGCTAGCCTGGTCTACACAGTGAGTTAAAGGACAGCCATGGCTACATGAAGAATCCCCCCGCCTCACCTGCTGCCTTCTGCCTTCCAGGAGAGAAGTACGAGCTGCATGCGGGGACTGAGTCTACACCAAGCGTTGTCGTGCACGTGTGTGACAGTGACATGGAGGAAGAGGAGGATCCAAAGACATCCCCAAAGCCAAAAATCATCCAAACCCGACGTCCCGGCCCGCCACCCTCCGTGTCCAACTGAGCACGTCCATGAGAACACGCATCTCCTCTTACCATGCTTCCCACCCTCTCCCCCCCGCCCCTTGTCGTTCGTCCACAAAATTAATTGCCTTTAACCCCCTGGGTGTTCGGTTGTTTGCAATTCCTTCCTTGTAATTCAGCCTCTCGGACAAAAGGGCTAGGAAAAGGTGATATGTCTCCCAGTCAACTCATACCCATTAACCACAGTCCATCACTTAGAAAGTTCTAGAGAAAAAAAAAAAAAGGTAGTATTTTCTTATTAAACAATTAGCACAGCCTGTATCTCTGTTCTCTCATGTTGATCCAAGCCAGAGACATCAGTAACGACAAGCATTTATGTTGCTGGTGAGCTGCTCCAGTTCAGTCCTGTGTGTGTGTGTGTGTGTGTGTGTGTGTGTGTGTGTGTATTCCTGGCCATTTATATAGGACCATAAGTAAACTTGACTTTGACTGCATGAGATTCCCCCCCCCAACCCCAGTCTGGTCTCACCCAGTCCTCCACATCCCAACATTCCCAGGACATGCACGATCACCAGCATTTATTTTGATGATTTGAGGGTACTCCCCCCCAACTCACGGTGTCCCAGCCGTGTCCTGTACAGAACGGGGGATGCCCCCAACACCATTCAGCTTCACAAGTCTGGGAATCATTATCAGTTTGAGGCAATACGTCAGAGAGCTCTGTCCAAATTCCTGGAGGCAAAATTGAATCTGGCCCTAAAGAGATTCCTCAGTAGATTCTGAACACCGCCGCCACATAGGAAGTCCCAGAGTCACTGGGGAGGCTTGTCCGGGTGGCAGAGACAGATTTTCAGACACACCTATTTATTATGAAAAGTCCCATGATGTCTGAACGATTGTCCCCCCCCCCAACCCCCTCTTCCCGCCTTTGTATATTTGTACAGGTGTTTGAGCTGTGCTTTAAAAACAAATCTGGATGGTTTTTTGTTTGTTTGTTTGTTTTTAATTTAGTGATTGTTCAACCATTAGCTGCTTATGGACATCATACCTGTGTTGCTTCTGAATGCGTTCTGATTCTAATGTAGATAATCTGCTACTATTACATGCAACTACAGCTAATGCTGAGCTGTAAACAGGCACAGCGATCTCTCATGCCAATATATAACCAGCTAGCCAACCTCTTTGCTGTCAAGCCCACCTGTTTTTAAAACAAAGACCCAAGTGTCAGTTGTAAACAACTTGGGTGATGACAACCCCCAGAACGTAGACACAGCTGAGCATCTCAGAGCACGAAAGGATGGTGGAGAAGCGGAGGGCAGCCCCACCCATCCAGCGCCACGTGCTCAAAGGTTCCTCGTGTTTGTTACGTGTGACTTTTGTATTTCTCTAGCCCAAAGTGCATTACAGAAGATACACCTACAGAACCATACTTTCTGCTCCATGTTTCAAGCCTCATCTATTCCTGTTCATTAACTAGTAATTTTGGATGCAATTTACCATTTACCACAGAATGGGCAAGTACTTTCATGACCTAAGCCTCAGAAAAACACACAAGAACACTAACACAGGCACCCGATGGAGGGATTATTGTGGTTTTCTTGACTAAGGTGTATGTTAGTTTCAATAGAAACTTCAAACCTAGACTCAGAAAATTAAAGTCCGTTCTACTGTGAATATAGCAATATATTACTGGATGCAGAACAGTACGGTTGAAACTGAGGACAGCATTGCTTGTGGAGTCCTGCGTTTCCACAGGGAAAATAAGTCTGCTTTTCGAAATCAGATCTGAGGAGTGTACAATAAGCAAAAGCTTTGACTTGACTTTGTTGCGGAAGGTTTTGGTGGTTTTCGTTGATCAACAAAACAAATAGTGGAGAGATGATGCCCTCTAGTGGCGGAAACATTGAACTCAGCTGTGCAGACAGATTGGTTACAGCAATCAACTACCTGCCAGAGGCTGGCTTTCTAACCCACCTTAATTTTCAGGATGCAGGTTCTGGAAAAAAAAAAAATCTAAATGAGTGAGATATTTGGAAAATATCTGTGTTTCAAATGGTGATAGCAGAAATTTCCAATTCATTGACAGCTGGCATTACTAAATTGTGTTGGCATTAAAAATTCAGTGTTCTGGATGGCCCAGTCTTAGGAAACTGAATCACCATGTGTCAATGTCAACCTGCTGCAGATGTAGGGGTTCTCTCCATAGGTTGAGCACGGGGAGCGGGGAGGGGGCGCTCTCCCCCGAGGAGACAGAAGTAGCGGGACCTCCCAACACTGTGAAAGTCAAAACCGCTTCAACGCTTCCATGACGCACATTGTGCAAACCTCTTTAGCGCTCTTTCACGTCTGAAATGTGTTAGATGGAGGGGAAGGGGAAGGGGAAGGTTTCCACCAACTGAATCATTTGTGCACGTGTACAGCTCAAAGAGCTTAGAGTTCAAATATATCTGGTGAATGAACGTCTGTGCGGTGTCATTCCTGGGTCGTCTGCCTGACTCACGCGTTCCTGAGATGCCGGGTGGGGCGGGGGCGGGGGAGTGGAGTGCAACGCAGCTCCGAGTTTTTCTAAGTCGTTACCAATGTGTGTAACTAACCTGCTGCCATTCTTCCTTATGAACCGAGAGGGAAGCTGGTAACGTCCCGGCCCCATGAAGGAGCAGTGATTTGATTAAGTGTGGAGAGGTGGGTGGGTTGGCTTCTCATACGAGGGGCTCAAGGGAGTGTTTTCCTGTCAGGTTCAATCATATTGGTCCCAAGGGCCATTTCGACTATGCTAAGGGCATCATCTCTTAACATCTGCCCTCCGTGTTCTTTAAAAACACTAGCAGAAAAATCCCCTGAAGGAGAAACCTTAAAAGAGACAAAAGAAAAGACTAGCAGAATCTAAAAGATGGTCTTACTATGTGTGCTTGAAGTCGGGGCTTCCGTCCACCCACTGACAGAACAAGGATGAGGAGAATCAAAAAGAGAATTCTGTACTGGAAGAACGTAGATGGTATGCACAGCATGCTCAAATGACCTAGAGCCAAGCTCTAGTGCGGTGGTCCTTAGGCCTCCTAAAGCAGCGACCCCTTCACAGAGTTCTTCGTGGTGTGGTTAGCCCCAACCATAGAATTAGTTTTGTTGCTGCTTCGTAAGGGTGATTTTGCTAACGTTACGAATGGTGATGCAAATATCTGTGTTTTCCAATGGTCTTTAGGGGGTCACACCCTACAGGTTGAAGTCCACCACTCTAGAAGCCAGTCATAAAGACAGACGATGCTTTCCTTTGAAAGATTAACCTACACGGGGCAGTTCCCGTACACAAACACACACCTCCACTACCCGATGACTCATAACCATGAGACGACCACCAGTAAAAGGTGCTCCCCACCCACTCTTGCCAGTCAGGGACGAACCTCAGAGGTGAGCATGCCTGGCCTGTAGCTGCAGAGTGGCTTAGATGGAGTGTGCAGGGCTGGGAGGGGCTGGTAAGGCTGCGGGGGGAGGGGGCTGTGTGAAGAGCCAATGCTCTTCTGAGGACACTTGGGCGGTAACCACCAGCCCATGTGCGTGCCTGCCCGAGGCTCTTCCACTCCGAAGCACACACAGGAGAGTGGGCATATCAGTTTAAAAATACGTACGATAACGCCTGGAGCAGAGCGACCAGGAGCCGTTAACTGCTTGCAACTCAAACGTCCTTCAAATGTCGAACAAACAAATTAGAAAGCTAATGCATGTCACAGCATAAACACATTTTGAAGATACTGTTGGATATACACATACATACTTTTTATATACTTTAATTTTAAAAATATATTTAAATTTAAAATATAAATATACATATATGAATATAAGCTTATATAAACGTATATGTGTGTCATGTATTATATACATATATATGTATGTATTACTTAACACATTGTTCCAGTTAGGGAGTTGAGAATCATGCTAAATGGCCAGAAAAACAGCTCAGCATGTAAAAACACGTGTCAAGAACTCCTGAACACCTCAACTTGGATCCTAGATCCCATGCTACACCTGGACACTGTGGTGCATACCTGTAACCCCAGACAACACACGGTGGAAGATGGAAGCAGGAGCATTCCTGCCCCCCAAAAGCTCCCAGACCAGCTAGACCAGAGTACCCAGTGCGGTGACGAACAGCAAGAGGGTCCCTGACTAACAAACAAGATGGAAGTCGAGGGCTGACAACAAAGGTGGTCCTCTGGCATCCACAAGTGTGATCTCTGACATAGTATGCTCTCATAGAAAAATAACACACACACATCATATACATACTAAGAAAAGAATTTAGGAAGAACTAGATTGATGAGAATTATAACCAGGGTTGCCTTTGGGAAGGTGTTGATGGAGCAGGAACATATGGCCCTCTCCAGAGAGCCGTATACATTCTGTGTCTAGATTTGAATCCCCAAGCATACGATTTATTTAACCAATGATATATCAAGAAAGTTAGCTTTAGTCAAAATAGAACCCTCATAGGAGTGAGAAGGAATGAAACACCGTTGTATGCGGGGGCTGGGGAGGTCTTCACACTGAAAGTGGGCCCCAGTCATCTCTTGTACAAATATTCACTTAAAACCAAGAGTGCTTTTTCAGTAAAAAGCCCAGAATGCAAGCACAGAGAGTGTTTCCCCAAGAGACACTTACACTGCCTGACTCTCGGCTTTCAGTGTGTGAGCACTTACGGTTCCCATCACTTTAGGGAACTGAATCTTGTGTGGGAATGACACAAGAAGCACACACATGCCCCCAAATGCTGACCATGAAGTACAGTGACAAACAGCAACAGCTCACTGAGAGACCAGAAACTAGAGTGAAGGTTCAGGACAGCAAGGCTGAGAAGAGAAGCCACCGAGTCTTCATTTCCTTCCTGTTAAATGCCCTGACAAAAAGACACTTAGCAAGGGAGGATTTATGCGGGTTCACAGTTCAAGACTGTGGTCCATTGCTGCAGCGGGTCACGGTAGCAGGAGCTAGGGGCGATCGGTCATGTAGCACCCAAAGCAAGAAGCAGAGAGCATCGGATACCTGTGTTCAGCTATTTTTCCCTTTTTATTCAGTACGGGCCTGGAGCGTAGGAAATGGCTCTGCCTACTTTTGGTGGGAAACCCTTCCCAATTAACCTAAGCAGTTAACCCCTTCATAGGTGTTCCTAGGTAAATGTAACCTCACAGGTGTGCCAGGTCACCTGGGAGATTCTAGGTTCTGCGAAGCTGACAACACTAGTTGTCACACCCTGTACTCGAACTGAAGAGAACGCCACGGCGGTACCAAGCGAGGAGCACTGGGGAGGCAAGAGTAAAGGTATTGAGCTTGGAAATGCTGGTCATTTTTTTAATAACCTCAAGGGTGTTTTCAGCACGGCAGAGACGTAGTGGATCAAGGTCAAGCATGTTCCCACAGGAGGACCCAGTTTTATCTGAGCTACGTGAGAGCATCTGGGAATTCATTATCATCACAATTAGAAGAGTTTTCACCAGGGAGATAACATTATCCCATCCATCAGATGAATCCCAGCACAAGTGGGGGATGTTTCTTTCCCAAAGCCAGAATTCTAAACATACAGACACTTTGCGGTATGGGAACTGGACCCACTTAATTACTCAAACTGAATTCTCAGCATCTGCGATCAACAGGTACTGTCCCTACACACTGGCTCTAGAAAAGCGAAGACTTTTCTTTTCCCTCCTCAAGTCACTTGGAAGGCCTTGGTGCAGGGGCAGGGGACAGAGCAGGTTATAAAAGATGATAAGTCAGTTATTCAGGAAAAGACTCATTCAGCTGCTGGTACAGTGTGTCCCTACCAAAAGCCACCTTGCAAAGCATCACTGAACTCTTGGCAGACTCTCCTCTTAGATTTATGCAATCAGAGTAAGGGAAAATTTCAAGCAAAATGTTTTCTCTCAAACTCATTTCCCTGCTATTTTCAAAGACAGTAGTGGAGTTTCTGGAGGATGTTGCCTTGGTGGCAAAAAAAAAAAAAAAAAAAAAAAAGGCGGGGGGGGGGAGAGACTCAAAATCAGGTAACATGCTTGAAATATTTCACTCTGGAATCTCATATGTCTCCCCTTGGCTCTTTGGCATAATTTTCCATTCTTACTAAAGTGTTCGGTCTGAAAACTTAGGCTTATGGAGAACCATGGGGCCTCTGTGGCAAGTTGGAAACATCACTGAGATGATGGGCATTCCAAGCAGTCTGTGTTTGGCTGTAAAGTGTTTTTATTCTTAAAGCATGATATACACTTGCCTCTACAGTATATCCCAAATTCCACACTCAAGAGAGTCACTGTGCTGTGTGTGAACCCCAGTTTCTGCTTTGCAGTAGAGGCATTCATACTCGGGACCTGCCACGGAGGCCAGACTCTGAACTAAGCCCAGAGGAGTCCCCCATGTCCTGTTACACTGCCTTTTCCGGCATAGGCTACCTGCAGTGATTGGTCAGAGTGAAGGGAGACCGTGCCCTGGGCTACCCCAGCTCCAGAGCTCCTGTGGGATTCACTGGGGCATCTGCATCTCAGTTCAAGCTTTCCCCCAGTCTATACTCATTTTCTTCTAGTCTCTCACAGGTACAGGCACTAAAGACTCCCCAGTCTACCTCCTGCATATCCGTCTCATTCTCAGAAACTACATCTTGGAGAAGCTAGCTTTGAGTAGCCCCTTGCCTACTCAAAGACTGAATTCTCAGCATCTACTGTCCACAGGCACTGTCTATTTTGGTTCCAGAAAAGTGGAGGCTTCATCCAAGTCAGCTTTATCTACTAGCCAACAATTATTTTCTGAGACAGGGTCTATGTCTGTGTATCCCTGGCTGGCTTGGGACTTACTATGTAGACCAGGCTGGCTTCAGACTCACCTACTTCTGCCTTTCAGGTGCTGGAATTAAAGATGTATGCTGGCATAACCAACTCTCACTCCATCTCTCTGAGCTCTCTAGAATTGCAAAAGCCCTTTCTATCCAGCTTTGTCCTCACCTTCCTAACATGGATCAATGATGCTGAACAACGATCTCGTGGTTCTGGTAAATGCTCTAACATGAGTTACACCCTCCCCCCAGCCTACATACTAGACAATTCCATAAGTGCCTGCAAGTTGGAAAAGCATCTGCCTGTCTTCAGCATTCATTTGCACAGCTGATATAGAAACAGAGGACCAGCCACACTCTTGTTCACTCTATCCTGCAGGCAGATGGCTCTACTTCTAAGGATAAAGAACCATGAGGTCTACACTGATCAACCTTGGAGGGATCATACATACTTGTGAGATTTTCTAAGCTAAAATGTGAGGCTGAACTTTCTACACTGTAGACAGTGTTTCATGTTCACATAGGTGAGACTACTCTGATCTACAGCCCATACTCTCCTATCCACACAAAGACTGAGCCTGTCTCTGAAGAGTTTAAGTTAGCCTGAATATAACTCCATTTTGAAATAAGGATCTTGACTGGGAACTGAATTCAGGTACCAGGAAATATCACAGAATGTACACCTGGCAGAAAACAAAGTTAACTCTCCTAGCAACAGCCTCCGGGAAATATAAGAGAATAAATACTTCATAGAAAATAGAGATAAACTCCCTGGCAATAATCAATGGGAATCGGTTGAGAATCGGATGGGAAAATTCTGCCCAATGTTTCAGATGTGGTTTAGAAAAATAGCCATTGTGATTATATGCCTTAGCCATTGTGATTGTGTGCTGCAGAAAAGGTCATCCTGCCCTGCTAAACTTCACCCAATTCTGTAATGCCAAGGCTTGTGCCCCCCTGCTTGCTGCCATAGAAACCCCCTGGCTCAGAGACTTTCCCTTTAAAAATCCTGTTCACTCAGAGATCAGGGTCCCACTTCTCTACTGCTGCGTCAGTGAGACTTGGGTCCCGAGTTTAATCGCTCTTGCAATTGCATTGAGTAGTCTCCTGGTAGTCTCTGAGGGTCCCGTGAACCTGGCATTACATTTGGGGGCTCGGCCGGGATGCCTCAAGCCCTCTAGGACTCCTGATCCAGAGAGCTTAGTCCCGCAGGTAAGTGTAACGCCTTCTATGTTGTCCGTCTGCTTTAAATGTTTGTTTGTCTTTATTATTTTTTTTTTCTTATCCTGAAAAGCCTTGAGGTGCTTACTGGAGCAGCCAGATTAGGTATGACAGACATGTCGGGGCCTAGGCTGTGGGGGCTTCAAAAGACGTTTTGTTGCCCTGGAATTTCTGCCTCCTCGGAATCCCTGGGATAGGGGAACTGGAGTGAGGATCTGTTTTTACCTCCTCAGAACTCCTGGGATAGGGGAAACAGAGTGAGGATCGGTTTTCTGGAGCTTCTGTGGCAGAGAAGTCCAGGTTTTCAGTTTTACTTGGTTTCTGTGTTTGAGTAATTGTTTTTTGTTTTTTTGTTTTTTTGTTTTTTTCTTGGTGTTATGCCCAGAGTTACTGTTTAATTTTTGTGATTAATTGTTTGTGGTTTTGGGTCTACTTGAGAGTGCTTGATTTTATTTTTGTTTAAAACTGTGGCTGTTTTTGTTTCTGTGATTTCTGTGGCAGTTTTGTCCCGCGATGTTAGCCCAGGTATAGGCTGTAAGTTGTTGCCTTTAATTTCATTTTTGTCTGAGACGGCCAGTTCTTTTTTGTGCATGAGTGATTTACTTTTTGTTGAAATTGTTCTCCTTACTTCTTCTGAATTCTCTTGAATTCTTTTGATGAATAGACTGACTGACGATATGGGACAGAATACTTCCAAACCTTGTGACTTGATTCTGACTCATTTTGGAGAGGTTAAAGCTAGAGCTCATGGTCTTTCAGTTGATGTGAGGAAAGGAAAAATGATGACTTTCTGCAGCTCAGAATGGCCCACCTTCAATGTGGGCTGACTACCAGAAGGAACCTTCTACCTTCCCACTGGAAGATAGTGGTAGAAGATAGAATCTTTCAGAAAGCATGCAGGCACCCAGACCAGGTGCCATATATTGTAGTTTGGAAGGACCTGGTGACTCATCCACCTCCATGCATTAAGCCTTTTCTGACCCCCACTAACAATCCTCCTTCCATAGGCTCTCTGAAACCAGAGGCCACTGCCCTGGCTCCCTCGACCCCCCTTAATCTGTTTTGCAGGATGGGACTCCCATGGAAATATTTTTTCACCCCCTCCCCATCCCACTCCTCAACCAACTCCTGCTCCTTTGTCCAGGTTGGAACCAACATCTGGTCTAGCACCAAGGACCAGAGCCTCCAGGCAGCTTCTCCCTCTGGGGAACCAGAGGCAGATTCTACAGTTCTTCCCTTACGGGCCATGGGGCCCTGCAGATGCTAATGGCAATCAATCTCATCATTATTGGCCTTTTGCCACATCACAGGTTTAACTGGAGAACTCAGAATGCCAAAGTTCTCTGCTTTTTACCCACCAGCCCACCTGGATAATTGCCAGCAGCTTTTACAAGTCTTGTTTACCAAGAGGAGTGGGGACATATTATTTCAGAGATGCACAAAAATGTCCCAGACACTACGGGAGTTCCAACTACAGATCCCATAATATTGATGATTACTTTCCCTGTAAGAGGCCCAATTGGGATTACAATACGGCTGCAGGTAGGGAATGTCTCCTAGTCTACCACCAGGCTCTGTTGGCAGGTCTCAAGGCACCCTCTAGATGGCCCACTAATTTGGCCAAGATGTACAGAAACAGGAAAGAATAGGCCAGCATTTGTGTCGAAGGTAAGTCAGAATGTAGCTAAGTTTATTGGGGCAGATTGGAGATTGCATTGTGCATATAGGCCCCAAAGTTCAGGACAGGTAGAGAGGATGAACAGAACATTAAAAGAGACCTTAACGAAATTGACTTTGGAGACTGGCACTGACTGGGTGATGCTTCTCTCCATTTCCCTTTATAGAGTTAGGAATTCCCCTTACCAGCTAGGATTAATTCCCTTTGAGATTATATATGGGAGGCCAGGCCCTATAGTACCCAAACTTAAGTTGATGCTACTGCTGAAATGGATTAAAACAGGTTTTGAGAAATGTTTAAAGCTTCTGTGCAAGCAGGCAGCTCTTAAAGGGGCAACAGCAGCTTCTCAGGTAAAAAAAAAAAAAAAAAAGCTGCAAGCCTCTATGGTCATAAAAATTGGATTTAACAGGTAACAAGATGTTACTCCCTTGAAATTACAGCTAAAGGGAATAAAAATAAGTTTTATAATTTTGTTTGTTTGTTTTGAATATATGTTAACTATGTTCTATATATCTTGATATATATAATATTGTAGTATTGATTATTAAATATATTGGTAATCAATACTTCACATAATTTCTGTCCTGTTTTAAAAACCAGGATTATAAAATAATAAGGTTTAAAACTATGTTTTTATAAAATATTAAAACTTCACCTCCATGTGTTTATATATAGGAACTTCTCTTGCTGGCAGCCAACATTAAAATAATGCGCTTGATATTGATTTTAAAAGGACTGAATTGTTTACATTGATAAAATTTGGTTTTGCCTTTTAAAATTATGGTTATATTTTGTGACTTCATTCCTAAAAAGGGTACCTTATTTTGATATTGCAAAAACAGGTTTAAAAAAAAACTATGTTTAAGACAATAAAGCATTTAAAAGTTTATCAGGTATTTTAGACAATGACCTTTATTTTGTCTAAAATACTTTTATCAGGTATTTTAGACAATGCCCAAGGTCATTGTCTAAAAATGCCTGATAAACTTTTAAATGCTTTATTGCCTTAAAGATGAAAGATGTAAACACATCAGATGATTTGGAATCCCAGTAGAATTTATAATTCTAATAAAACTGGAAAGGGACTTTATGAAAACCATATGCTTTTTACTGAAAAAATAGCATCTGTTTACCTGGCCAGTTCTCACATATTTCTCAAGCTCAAAGAATCAGAGAATAGTCTGCCATTCATTCTTTTGATCAATGAGTGTTTATTGAAGGCTGATTTGTGCCCCAAAATTGCAGTAGTCCTTGAAAAGGCATCTTACTGAAAACAAAACAAAGCAGCCTACCTTCCTATCCTAGCTGACCATACCTTTTATAGATACCTCGTGGCTCTGAAGTGCTATTGACTGAGCTGTATCTCCCTAAGAATTCTATAGGGAAGCCATAACTCCTAAAGCAAATATATTTGGAGACGGTGCCTGATCATTAATTAGCTCTGTGGGAATAGTTTTCTTATAAGAAGGACAAGAGGGGACTGATGATATGACTCAGTGGGTAAAAGTGATTTTGGCCAAGCCTGACAACCCGAGTTCAATCAATCCCCAGGACTCTCATAGGAAAAGAAGAGAACACTCAAGGATTGTTGGTCTCTGACCTCCTCAGAGGAATGCCTGACCCCTGAGGAAGGGCATGTGAAGAAACCATGGGAAGGTAGTTGTCTGCTGCTGGGGAGAAAGGCTTCAACAGAATACAATCTTGAGCACAGCTTTGTCTTTAGACCTTCAGCTTCCAGGCCTGCAAGGAAACAGAATTTTGTGATTTAAGCCACCCAGGCTTTAGTACTTCATTATAGAAGCCCAAAGTCATTCATGAAGAGAGCATGCAGACCACTTGAGAGAGATAGAACATGTGGCTAATGCTTATTATCAGCTGAACGAAACATAGCCTAGCCATAGGACTACACCTGAGTGTAACTTTAAGGAAGTTTCCAGATAGGCTTAACTGGAAAAAGAAAAACCACATGGATGTGGGCAGTGATGTCCCAGGGGCTAGGATGAGAAGGAGAATGTAAGCAGACCACCAATGTCCACCTCTCTCTGTTTCCTGACTGCAGACTCGATTTGACCAACTGCCTCATTCTCCTGCTGCCATATCTTCACACAAGATAGACTTCCTCCTTCTCCCTCAAAATGTGAGCCAAAACAACCCGAATGGCTGTGCTCACCATCTTGATTTTTTTTTTCCTTTCGTTCATCTGATAAAATCATTCATTTCTTTACTTGTTGAGATAAGGAAAATCGATAACTCTCCTGATCATTATTTGACTGTCCCAACACTGTAGAAAGCCTTGCTGCATGCTTATGTTTGGTTTTTTCTGCCTCTCCGTGTTCTGCCACTGCTCCCACAGTGCACCTGGCTCGTGCATCAGCTGCTGCCGCTCAGTATCTGCTCCAAATATGGCTGCCTCCTGCTTAGGGTTTTCTTATTCCAGTGAGCCAAATGCTTTGCTTCTCACAGCTGGTTTTATTTTTATTTTATTTTTAAATTTTTTTCAGAGCTGGTTTTAATTTGCCAAATAGGTCATCTCTTTGGAAACAGTCTCTTGACTCTTAGACTAGGCAGACATACAGCCAGCTCACGGCCACAAGGCCCAATGTCCCATCTTAACTCTTTGAGTTTGTTATCTATTGCCATTGAATAAATCACCACAAACTTAGCAGTTGAACAGCATACATTTATCCTTCCCATATCTGCATGTTGGGAGTCCTGCTCTACTTGAAGAACTAACAAAGGCTGAGCTCAAGTTGTCTACCAGGGCTGGGGCCTGTCTGAACATTTGGCTGGTGAAGGACCTCCCTCTATGCTCACTCATTTAGCAGTTCTTTATGGGCTGTTTGTTGTACTGGCCACTTCAGTTGTCTGTAGGGATGATGGTCAGTGAGAACTGACCATATTTACATAGAACTGACTATAATTACTGCCCCAGGGGAATACGCAACCTGGCTGTTTCCTTCCCCAGGCATGATAGCCAAGAAAACAATAGGAGTCTTCCAAGAACCTAGAGGTCATAGCTGCCTATGATTTGACCGTGGCTTTCCTCTCATTGCCGTTGCTTGTTTTATTCACTAAAGGCAAGTCTCTAGGTTCAAATCACCCGTGGTATCAGGAAATGGGCATCACCTGGCCTATCTTAGATGATGCCTACCAGTGTTGGTGAGCAGAAAAGTCGCTCTTATTCATCAGTCATCTCTCCATTTCTCCTGCCTTGCTGATAAACAAACAAACAAACAAAACAATTACCTCATTAATTCGTGAGAAAAGAGGAGTCTAGGCAAGTGATACTAGTTTGGCTTCATGTGATCATCAGTCTTCTAGTTAATTCCATGAAATTTCTTCTGCACTGCATACACCTACTACTTTCTACCAGCCACTGCGATGACTGACAGGTACCACCTACTAAACCGACCCAAGATGGAACTTATGTAATGCCTGACAAAAAAAAAAAAAAAAATGTTCTTCTTATCTCAGAAAATATATCATGCTGGCCTAATTTCTTGAGCCAGAAATCTTTCCTCTCCCTCACTCTGCCTCCATGGGGGAAAAACAATATCAATCAAGCATTTCCAAGTTAAGTGAAGGTGTGTGGAAGAAAAGCTCCATGAGAATAGAGGTGGCTATTTAGTAACAGTGCTGAGGAAGGCGGGCAAAACTACGAAGGAATTTCTGTGTGATTTGGGTAAACTAATTGACCTCTTTAAGTCCTTAAAAGGGGGAGGGCACTGAAAGGACATACACCGAAAAGCAGCTGTGAAGATCAAATCAAATATTATCTGTAAAATACTTGGAATGTTAAGATCGTGCAAGTTCTGCAGCCTAGGTAAACTAACACACCTGATGTTATTGCCACCTCACCAAGTTAACATTCTCTTACAGTTGCCTCCTTGGGGACTAGAAACAAATGCCGCACTCCCCTACCCCCCAACCCCGATTCTCTTGCAGCTACAGGCATGGGGAAGGTGCAGGTCACAGACTGTTTTTGTTTGTTTGTTTTTTGTTTTTTGTTTTTTCTAAGAATGCCTTTTTTCCTTCAGCTGGGATTCAGTCTACAGTATCAAGAGCCCTGTGTGACCAGGAGTCAAGTGCTTAAAGAATACCAGTGCTACAGGATGGTAGAGTAAAGGTGGTATTGTCAAACAGTAGAACCAATCAAAGAGCAGCCACCACCAACTTCTTATCCCCTGAGAAGTTTCTCCGAGTGCCCAACCTGCAACTATGGGTACAGTTTGACACAGAATCATAAACTTGTTTAAAACAGTATGAGTGTGGGTTATTTTTTGCTAGCTTTTGTAATCTGATTACATAGTTCTCTAGCATGAACTCTGGCGGTGACAACCCCATGTCCTACTGTCGAAAGACTGGACTCTACCTATCTACCTGCTTGTTTACTAGATATTGTGTTATGTGTAGCTGTGGGCTGGTGATCTAGCTCAGTGGTAGAATGTTGAGCAAACACACATGAAGCCCTGTGTTTGCAATGTATCTATGCATGTATACATTATGGGTGTGCACATGGTACATATGGACACACCTTTATGATGCAATGGAGGAAAAAAAAGACAGTATAAGTGTTTGGGGTTTTGTTATTATGGTTTATTTGTTTGTTTTACAGATAAATATTTCATTTTAGACTTGAATTTTTGGTTGAGGTCACTGCTGCTATCAATACCCAAGATTTGAAATTTTATCCTGCTTAAAATTTTTTGATTACCTTTATTTTGTAGGGTATGGTGGCAGGGTGGGTGCCTGCCAGAGTATATGTGTGGAGCTCAGAGAACACATTTTGGGAGTCGGCTCTCTCCTTCTGCCATGTGGGTCCCAGAGACCAAAGTCAATCAAACTTGGGTCATCAGGCTTCATAGGAAGCATCTAACCCTCTGAGCCACCTCAGAAGCCCCATTGTAGTTTCTTATAGAGGGTTGAATATGGAGAAATTATGTGATTTATAATCATATTATTTATAGCACATTTATTAGCTCTTCCGACTAATTTCATTTAAAGACTGTATTCCTGATATAGAGAACTCAAGGTTTTCAGGACTTGGCTGTCTATCGAAAGAGGAGACAAGCAAACACTAAAAGGGCAAGGGACCTCAAAGAGACAAACAGAAGGGGAAATCAAGACACAGTATGTCCATCCATGACACCAGCCTGGGTTTCCTTGGTCTTTATAAGATTGACCCGAAACAGCACACAAAAATAAGCGTATTGTGTTACTTTCCCCACATTCTGTCTCTTCCTAAAAATTCCCAGGATATTAAGAACCATTTCAGTAAATATGCAAACTAGATATCTGCTTAAGCGGAGAAGGTGAAGAGCCCAATAAGGACTCCTTTGCCACAGAGCAGTGGGTTTACAGGTTTGCCTAGCACATCTTAGTAGCTGGCTGAGATGCTAGTCTTTGAATCACCAGAGTTTGGGTCACAGCATGGCACAAAGATCAAGTCTAGAACTGTTATGACACTAACAATGGTGTCTTAGGAGCAACTGAGAGGTAGCCAGTGCAGTGTGCTGAAATCACGTGCATACTGAGCTACATGTATTGTAAAGGTTTATTTTACAGACTTCTTTTAATTTTAATATGGCTACTAGAAATTTCAAACCCTCTACATAGCTTTTTGTTTTGTTCTGTTCTGTTTTGCGGTATAGCTGCAGACTACCATAGGGCTCAGGGGCCCAATAGCCCAGCCCCATTTATCAGATTAAAGGAACCAGGCTCTCCACAGACCAATCACAGGACACAGGCATCTCTGTAGAGAAGAGAGAAAGAATGAAAAGGATAGGGATAGCCACAGATGAGCCTCATCCTAAGAGGGAGAAAGTCTGTGCTCCACTGGGTTTCCGTGAGGTTCAAGGCACCCACGGAAAGGGGAAAGTGTGAAGAAGAGAGCTGGCTAACAGACAGTCCTACCTAGGACCCATGTCATCTACTTTGTTGGCTTGTTTCCCATTTCTTGGACTATTCACCCACATCTCAGTGGCTGCCCCAGTTAATTTTGATTGTCAGCTTTACACAACCTAGAGTCACCAGGGAACTGAAGAATTTTCTCGATCATACTGGCCCATGGTCATGTCTGCAAGAGACTGTCTTGATTGGTGATTCCTATGGGAAGAGGGCTGTCCCTGGGGGCAGTCCCACTCCAGCGCAGGTGGTCCTGGGATATATAGGAAAGCTGTCGGAGCATAAGCCAGAGAGAGAGCTGGTAAGCAATACTCTTCCACGATTCCTGCCTTCAGATTTCTGCCTTGGGTCTATACACTGGTTCCTCGCAATGATGGACTGTGATCCGGAAGTGTAAACCAAAGAACCCCTTTCATCCCCAGGCTCCTTTTGGTCAGGGCATTTTATCCCAGCAACAGAACTCAAACTGGAACAGTGAACTCCTCAGAGAGGTTTGCTCTCTACCAGCTGGTGCTTCACCTGAGGGCTCCTTCTGGTCTCTCCCATGACTCCCAGGGCAAAGGGGGACTTTAATGCCCTGGGGCCTCTGCTTTGGAATTCTGGCTGCCCAGTAAGTATTAGTAAAGTAATAAATACTTCCTTGAAGAGATCTCAGCATTTAACTCAGGCCAAGAACCACAGAATTCAGGCTGAAGAGCTTATCCATTGTCTGCTAAAGTGTGGAAGGCTTCTAACCCCATAGTACAGTGTCAGTATTTAAACACCTAGATTTCCACAGCTCTTGCTTTCTGGAAAACATCAGCCGTGCTATAGAGACCCGCTACGTGGCCAAGTCAGCAGAGCTCCAGTAGCCAATCCAATCACTTAGCCTACTAGGAAAAGAACGATTTCTTAAGTGAGAGAGTTCAAACACCAGTTATCCCTAGCTGTGCATTAGCAGAAGCAAATTATTTGGGGGCAAAAAGATTCGTCACCTGGTGTTTGCTGTCCACCACAAAGCTAAGCTTCAGCAGCCTAAAACTGTGCAGTAAGAAAAGCAAGCCCAATGCCAGACACAGGTGAAAGTGTTTCCCTGAGTGCAGTAGCCTCTCCAACCCCCCAGACAGCCTCACCTTGACCTTGGCATTCAGCTGGTTCGTGTTTTGCTTCAGCACCAACCATTTCCCTACACCAGCTATGACAGATCCTGTTAGATGCTTTTTCTCATAATTATTTCTGTTTGTGACAGCATACTTCTGTCCTTGCTTGCAGAGCTTTAGCGAAGTTAAAGATGTCAGACACATATTTCTAAGGAGCCTCGAAACGACCAAAGTTTGGTTCCTGGCAGCTCACATCAGGCAGCTCACAAATACCTTTAACGGTAGCTCAAAGGGATCTGATGCCCTCTCCTGGCTTCTGAAGGTCCCTGCACTCATGTGCACATACCTATGATCCACATATCCACATAAATACATAAAATAAAAATAAAAAAGATAAAATAAATCTTAAAGTAATAATAATCATCATCTGATATTTAAAGCTTCCTTGAATATAGTGTTATCTACTGGATGCAGCTGAATTTTTTTAACTTGATTAAGTTATTATATTAAGTGCCACATAAAAAAATGGCAAACCAAACAGACTGCACTTGGACTTTATTCTCACAAAAGAATTTCTGATTCACAGATCTACCTTTTTAATTATGTTCTGCTTTGTAATGTTCCATAATGTTTTTTTTTTTTTTTCCCAAATCCAATAACACAGAACTCTATGAGCTCAGGGTTGCTGAATCCCTTGGCTCTTCAGGGAAATGGCTAAGAGAGAGGAAGCCTTCATTAGACTACCAGCTACATGATCAATCATAGTATCAACATCCTTAATGAAGAGGAATTGTATTTTTAGTATCTATAGACTTCACATGCAAATAATAATGGAGTTTGCTATGGTCGCTGCACTGTGGTCACATTTCTCACAGAAAGAACAATTAATGTTGTTGTTTTGAGTGTTTATGCTGCTCTGAGTATTATGCCAGGCAAAAAGTCTTTTTCTCCACCTCTTACATACATTCACATACAGGCACACACACACCTCATTTAAATTTCACAGTATTATTTTTAGATTACAAATGAGAAACCTAAAGCATATACCATAAAGCTAATCGCCCAGAGTCACAAAGCTAACACTCACCTTGATTCATACTATACCCACCGGCTTCCCAGCTCTGTGACCTAATTCCACCATGATGCCTCCCATCATGCTGTGCAGTTTCTATAAAGTGATCCAAAAGAAAAGAAAGACATTGATTGAGTCTGCCATCTTGTTCATCGCTTGAAGTCTAGAGAAAAAAAAAGAAAGATGGTAGGCTTTGTTGCTTTGCTTGTTGAAGAACCTGTTTAATAAAAGAAAAGTAGAGAAGATAGTATAGAAAGAGCAGATAAAAATAAAAGGAAAAAATAAGAACTAGCGAGGTTTGGGACTCTTAGAGACTTGCTCCTTTAAACAAGCATGCCCATCCACTTGGGGAGAAACCAGTGTTTATCCACAGTCACTGAATACCCCTTGATAACCAACATTTCAGAACTAAGGCTGATTTGTCTTTTAATGTCACCCTAGGGATGACTATTGTGAAAAACCATTTTTTTTAAATCCAGTGTCAGTTCCATCAGATTCCCTGGGGCTGCAGTTACAAATGTTTGGGTTGTGAAGCACCAGGTGGGTTCTGGGAACTGAACCTGGGTCTTCTGGAAGCACAGCAAGTGCTCTTAACTACTAGGCCATCTTCCTGGCACTTCTAAAATGTGTTTCTTTAATCTCCACCTTACTATTCTTTGGAAACTTTCAAGTCCTAGTAAAATCTGACATCTTAGTCCCTACTGTAAACATCCTTGTTCTTTCACATTTTGCCACACCCACTTTTTTTTTTAAGCAAACTAATACTAATACTAATACTAATACTGAGGACTTACTCTAATACTGAGGACTTACTCGGTGACTGACAAATCAACATCATAGAGGAGAAAAATTAACTTAAATCTGAAGAATTTATATCTAGAACCTCTGTAAATACTTAACTTTGTAAGTCAGGTGACTATTCCAGAAAATTTATGTCCAGGAAAATAACAAGTAACTAAGTTGATTGTGTTGACTCCTGCAAGCATGTTTGTCTGGACAGACGGAGAATCAGTCCCTCTGCTCAGACAAAATCCTGGAAGTCATCAAGAAAAAATACAAGCAGCAAATACTGGTGAGGGTATGGACAAAAGCTAGTTGGCTGAGGTGGAAATTAGTGCAGAGTTTCTAAAAGAACTAGATCTACCCTCTGACACAGTCCTCTCACTTCTGGGCTCTCATCCAAAGGGCTCATCCAAAGGACTCCAGGACATCACAGAGACACTTGTATATCAAGGGTTCATTGCAGCACCATTCACAAGAGGTAAGCTGCAGAGCCAACCTAGAGGAGTAGTGTGTGTATATGTGTGAGAGAGAGACAGACAGACAGACAGAGACAGAGAAAGACAGACACACACACAGAGAGAGAGAGAGAGAGAGAGAGAGAGAGAGAGAGAAAGAGAGACTTTTTTCAACCATAAAGAATAAAGTGGTGCAATTTGCAGGAAATTTGAGGTAATTGGAGATAATGACACAAGTGAATTTAGCCAGTCTCAAAGAGACCAAAATATCCCATTTCACCTCTCATTTGTGGCTCCTAGATTTTATATAGATGCATAAGATCATGTATGATTGAGGAGGTGGCATGAAAGAAGATGTGAAACTGCCTAGAAGGGCAAAGACTGCTGCTTGGAGTGATGGGGCTGAAAAAGAGCGTAGAGCAGTTATGAGTGGCATGCTCAATGTACAGTGTAAGGTGTATTACCATGCCCCATGTAACATGGCACCCTGTACAGTGAATACAAAGTTATAGCAAAAGAAAAAAGTAAACTGAAAAAGAGTTTTGTACTTACAGTACCTTCCACAGCCTACTTTCTTTATTGTCTCAAAAATACATTGAAAGACTGGACAGATGGCTGAGCACTTAAGGGCACTTGCTGATCTTGCAGAGAACTGGTGTCCAGTTCAGTTCCCAGCATCCACATCAGGAGGCCCATAACTGCCTGTCAAGTCAGCTCCACAGGATCCTATGCCTTCTTCAGATCTATGTGGGCACCTTACCACACCCCCATACACATGTGAACATAAATAGATAGATGATAGATAGATAGATAGATAGATAGATAGATAGATAGATAGACAGACAGATGTATGTGTGTGTGTGTGTCAGCTCTTTTAGAAATATATTTGAAGGCCTCATTTTTGTGTTTCTAGAGCAAGGGTTAGGCACATTCCTCATTGTAGTCAGATACAAAACATCAAAACTAGGTCTCTAATCCAGAAAAAAGCTACAGATTTAAAAGCAAGCCCAAGAAGCACCAGGTGGCAGGGTCGTTAGGTTAATAGAGAGATCTTCTGCACTTTCTTTCATTTTCCCTATAGCTATTGTTTATAGGTTGATTATACTGAAGCCCATCCCCAGAAGTACCCTTGACTGAGAATTAGCACTCAAGTATCTACATACACATGCAGCTGCTGAATAAAGTTGTGGGTTTTTTTTTTTTTTTTTCCAAAGCATCTGCCCTTTCTACATTTGGTGTACTCTGGTCTTTCTATTCTGACCCCAGATAGCTCAGGGGCTAAGAATGCTTTCTGTTCCTGCAGATCTGAGCTCAATGCCCAGCACTTATATACATGAGTGGGCTCTCACTCACCCATAACTCCAGTTTCAGAACATCTAATTTTTTCTTCTGGACTTCGTGGCACTCACAGAACTAACTCTCTCTTTCTCTCTCTCATAATTGACAACCATTACCTAAGATTTGATGAATCACAATCCCCATATTGAAAATAGTCTCAGAATTGGGTCATCAAATGAAATAGTGGCCAGCACCTTAATCTCTCCTTGGATTTTGGAACCTCAGGCTTACCGCTGTATAATTTCCATCGAGAAAATTCCCAGACCCAAAGTTTATAGGCTAAATTGATTTGAGGGCATATGGGTAGTTCAGAAGCCAAAAAACAAAAACACTAGAGTGGGGGATGGGAGATGGCTCACTGGAAATAAAAGCACGCACCAGACAAATGCAAGCAGCAGAGTCCACATTCCCAGAGCACATATTAAAAACAGAAGTGCTTTGCAGGCATGGTAGAGCTGGGGAAGCTGGGAAGGAACTGCACGGACAGGTTGGCCAGCTAACCCAGCAGAACTGGTGAGCTCCAAGTTCAGTAAGAGGAGACTCTGTCTCAAGAAATCACATGGAGAGCAATTGAGAAATACATCTCACATCATCCCCTGGCATCAACACATCTGTACAAAGGAAGGAAGGAAGGAAGGAAGGAAGGAAGGAAGGAAGGAAGGAAGGAAGGAAGAAAGGAAGGAAGGAAGGAAGAAGGCAGGGAGGGAGGGAGGGAGGGGAAGGAAGGAAGGAAGGAAGGAAGGAAGGAAGGAAGGAAGGAGGGAAGGAAGGAAGGAAGGAAAGTGAAGAGGAAAATTGTTCAGGTCTTGTAGTAACTGGAGAGGATGTCATTCTCCTACTCTGACTTGAGGATCTTGGTGGTGTCTCCTGAAAAGACTCCTGGAGGAGGAGTGATTATGTTTCAGTCAGGATGGCCAGCTAGCTAGATACCATGAGGGACAATAAATACCTTCTAGCAATAGCTTCCAGAGAAACGAAACATTTTTCTCCATCACCTGAGAACCACGGGAGAATGTTCTGTAAGATTCTGGAGTTGAGCACTGATGCAGGACATGACTGAGGTTCTCTTGAGAACAACAAAGTGTGAGTAAGTTGAAAATCCAACTTTCATAGTTTCATCATGAATGCAACTCTTAGGCTACTTTTCAGAAACAGACTCCTCCAGCTTATCTCCCAGCATGCTCTATGTCTCCCTCTAAAACATAATATCAGCTGTCCATTTCCACAGACACAAACAGAACTGACAAAACCTGCCTCCTGAACATGCTAGAGAGGGATCCTCATAATGGAAGCCAGGAGAAAATAAATGGCCACCTGTTTATGGCATTGGAGCTCGCCTTGTCCAAGCCAGAACAGTAGCTAAAAAAGACACTGGGAACTAAAAAACAAAGAACACAAGCATATGCACACATGGCTTAAAAACTACCTCATGATCAAAGACATGGCAGTCTATGAAGCTAGACATCCTTCAAGGTCCAGTCAAACTCTTCATGGCCTAAATGCCACTAACTACATTTGCATCAGTCTTAGGACTGACAGGAGCAAGAAAGAACCTAGCATAACTTTCCCCACATCAATGTCCCCAACAATCTCCCCTTGCAGGATGATGTTGTTAGCAGGTGGGGTGACAAATACTAATATAGACCCACCCCCAGAAGGAATGCAAGTTCCACGATGCTCCCAGTGGGAAGACGCTTTATGCTGGAGCCAACTCCCACTCCTGAAAGAGATGAAAAGGTCTGCTAGAACAAGGGAAACAAAACAAACAAACATTTGAGCATCTTGGGAAGCCAGACTGGCCCAAGGCTTTCCCAGAAGCCCTGATGGAAGAACAAAGGGAACTTCAGTTCTGTGTCTTTGTCTAGGACCAGGCCTGGCAAGCCTGGTCTGGGTCTGGCGCCAGTGCCTTGAAGGAGTGAAGGAGTCAAGGTTGTGGTTTTGCTGGGGACCTGGACTCTGCCCCTGGGCTTCGTTTTCAGTCTAACGCAGCTGTGTCTGAGGTACCCTGTGTTCTCTTTGCCAACGTTGTCTGCCTTCACAATCTGCTGACCTTGGCCAGTTTCCCTCTGCAACTAGTACAAAGGATGTTGTACTTATTAAACTTGCTTGGCCTAAGTCATCAGCTTATGTAAGACCACGGTCCCAGCTATTGTTCTTCTCTATCTTTTTTCTTTTCTATTTTTCTCATCCCCAGTCTTCCCATTCAATGCCTTGCCGTTCTGATACCCTTATTTCAGTTCCAGCCAGAGCACTGATATAGATTTCCCTATCATTAACTCACAGTGGAGCTGTGAGAAGAACAAGGAAAGGTCAATGGAATCTATGAGTTTAAAGAGCAGAAAATCAACTCAATTAGGATGAGGGTTACCAAGTGAAATTCACCAGGAAGCAGCAGAACTCCAGACAAGACTTAATATCTTAGTCAGGTTTCTGTGACCAAAAGCAACCTGGGGAGGGAAAGGTTTATTTCAGGTTACAAGTTGCAGTCCATCACAAGGGGAAGTCAGGGTAAGAACACAAGGCAGGAGCCTGGATGCAGGCACTGAAGCAGAGGCCATGGAAGAATGCTTCTTACTGCCTTTCTCCTCAGGGCCTGCTCAGCCAGCTTTCTAACACCGCCCAGGACCACCAGGAGTGGCACCACCCACATCGAGCTGGGCTTTCCCATATCAATCATTAATCAAGACAATACACCAAAGACTTGACCACCAAAAGCCAATGTTTTGGAGGCATTTTCTCAATTAAGATTCCCTGTCCATAGATATATCTAGGTTGGTGTCAAGCTGACAAAAAGCAACAAGTACACTCATGCTCTGTCATCACACCTGCCACAGTGAAAAATGTCAGGAGTCTGGATGGTGGACAGGGGCAGTAGGGAGGTGCACAGGGCAACAGGTCTACCCTGAAGGCATGAAAGCTCTCTCTGCAAACCCTTCAGTGCTCCAATGGTCATAGTCCACCTCTGAGCTACAGAAAGATTAGATTTCCTCCATGCTGCATTTCACCAGGCAGTATTTCCCTGTAAGAGATCACCTAGCATGAAGTAATTTTCTGAACAGAATTTTGGGAAGGTGAGATCCAATTCCAGAGGCCTGTTTTCATGTTGAGAAAGAGCATATGGCCTGATTGTACTAATTACATTCCTGGTGCCGTGACCAAAGGCAAGTTATAGAAGGAAGAGTTTGGTTTGGTTTAGCTCCAGAGGGCCGAGTCCATCTTGGTGGGGAACACTGCAGAGATGGTGGGAGGAGCAGGGAGCTGAGAGCTCCCATCAGGAAGAGGTCTGAGGATTTAATCTCAAACCCCATCCCCAGTGACACACTTCCTTCAGAAGGGCAAGGTTACCTAAGGCTCCCCAAAGAGCACCACTGGCTGGGCCTACAGGAAGACATTTCTCGTTTAAAATACCCTGGTGATGACTGACTCGTATTCATTCATATCCTCTTATTTTAAGTACAAAATTTAAAAGTAAAACCATCCACAGACAAATATACATTCCATGTCCTCTTTCAACTTTCCCGTGTTTGTTCAGGTACTTGGATGTGTTTGTGCTGGTACGCCTGTGTGAGAAAGCACACATACACAGGTGTTGCCATGTGAATGCCAGAGGACGAGACTGGGCATTGCTACACAGACACTGTTGACTTCATTCTGAGACAGGGTCTCTTACTGTTCGCTTAACAGATAGGCTGGCTCCCGGAATCAGCCTCTCCAGCTCTGGGATTACAAGCGTGTGAGCTTTATCCAAAGTCACGCCCTCTTGTTTGCAAGTTGAGTGCTTTACCGGCTGAGCTTTCTTTCTAGCCCTGCTAAGTTTTCTCAAAGCAGAATATTCTGAATTCAACACCCAAGGGGATCCTGGTCACTGCTTCATGCGGAATAGCAGTCTTCCTCATATTGAGAATTTACGTGTGGCTTGTAAAGGCCTTCCCTAGGGTTTAATCAATCTCACTTGCTCAAGAAGTACTGAGATGACTGCATGCCTTGTTCCACGCCGTGGTGGGTGTTAAGGACACTCCGGTCTCTGCCCTCTGAGAGCTGGCAGACAAGCAGAGGGAGCAAGATATAGCCAGAGGCTGACAGCACTAGACAACAGATGGTTCAGAACAGACACACTGGGAAGCAACAGACCCACGTGTGGGTTGTAGCCTCGGGGCTCCTGGCTCTGCGGCTTGACAAGATTTTTACCTTGTTAAATCCATCTTGTCACTTGTATAAAAAGGTAATAACAGGGCCTACTGCACAGGTTTCTTGTAAAGAGTAAAAAACAAATGTGCTGTGTTTCCTGTTGTTAAAACTCAGTAGGGAGGACTAGACATTTTATCTAGTTCAAAGTTTCAGAGAGTGAACCCTGTGGCACCAGCTCTGGTGTGAGTCCTGGTTGTCTAGGACATTGGCAGACGGCATCAAGGTGTGGTGTGTCTGTGAGGGTGAAGGTGACACAGGAAGCCAGGTGACTGAGGTCCCATGGGAACCACATTAACCCTTTCTAAGGACTTACCTCTCAGTAAGAGAGGTCTTCCTTGGAAGGTCAACAACTTCTTAATATTGTTATTCAGAGGACCAAAACTCTAACACATGCAGCCTTGGGGGAGACTCTCAAAGTATATCTGAATCAGAAACTAGGGACATGACTCAGTGGGTAAAGACTGAAGTGTAGACCTCTCATACCACACAGGGGTAATACAGGGCGCGTCTATAATTCCAGCGTTAGGAAGCATTACAGAGGGAGCCCTGGGGCTTGCTGGCCAGCCAGTGGAGACATCTGTCTCAAAAAATAATGGAGGCACAGAAAAAGACGTCTGACACCAGCCTCTGCGTGTGAAAACACATACTGCACACACATGCACTTATGGATCTTCAGAAAGAAAAGTAAGTTTAAGAAAGAGAGAGAAAGAAAGAAGGAAGGAAAGATGGGGTTGGACAATGGCTCCATTATTTTTGAGGCAAATGGCTACACTGGCTGGCCAGCAAACCCCAGTGCTTCTCCTATGATGCTTCCTGCAATTTCCTTATGTGGTGTGAGAGATCTAAACTTAGGTCTTTACCTGCCTAGCCACGTTCCCAGTTCCTGGTTTGGAAACAGTTTGAGAGCATCCCCCAAGGATGTGTGTGTTAGAATTTTGGTCCTTTCGGTAACAATGTAAGTAAGTGGTTGACCTTTCAAGGTGGACCTCTCTTAACAAAGAGCATTCGCTGCTCTGGCAGAGGATCTGGTTCAGGTCCCAGCACCCGCATGGTGGCTCACAATTGTCTGAAACTCCCGTTCGAGGGGCTCGAACTTCTTCTGGACTCAACAGACACGAGGCACACACATGGTATATTTATGTGCATGCAGGCAAGCACTCATACACATACCACAGAATACATGTAAAAACTCGGCTACTGCCTAGACCTTAATAAGAACTCAGTAAGTATGTGGCAACATCAGTGTCAAATGCTAGAGAAACACACAGAAGGGTAGGAAGGAAAATTCTAAAGAAAGAAGCACCGAAATGAGGAAGGGCAGCAACGTGAATGCTGAGCATCAGTCTGAGGCCAATTGCTTCCCCCAGTGGACATTTATCAATGTCTGCAGGCATTTCCCATTATAAGGACTGGATAATAGATTCCATGCAAAACCAAGACAACATGTCCCTTCACAGGTCATCAATCCTACAGTAATGGTCCCACAAAAAATAATTTACATTCAAGTCAAGATGTAAAACTTAAAAGGACAATTATAAACATGTTCAAAGAATTCAAAGAAGGCCTGAAAAAGAAAAAAACAAAACAAAACAAAACAAAAAAAAAAAAAAACACACCTGAATGATCATACAGAGAATTGGAATTAACTGATTGAAGTCAGAAAAAAAAATGGATTAAAGAAATGAGAAAGACAATTTAAAAAAATGTAGGATTCAAGAAAGCAATAAAAGTGCTGAAGAAACAGGCATCGTAGTGGTACAGGCCTTTAATCCCAACACTCGAAGGCAAAGGCAAGTAGATCTCTGTGGGTTTGAGGCCAGCCTCATCTACACAGAGTTCCAGGACAGCTGAAGCTATGTAGAGACTCTGCCTCAAAAAATGCTGAAGAAAATCCAAACTAAAATGAACTAAAAATTTCAGCTAGTCAAATAAAAGGATGGTGAAAATCATCTTTTTCCATAGAGTGGGTCTTGTAGAAGGCAGCACAAGGCTTGAAGACACGGCAGGGGAATTGAACCACTCACTCAAAATAAAAGATATTTTAAATGTACAAATGGAACATGCATGATCTTTAGGACACCGTAAAAATGCATGAATTATGGTCATAAGAGGAGAAGAATTCAAGATCAAAAGCATAGAAAATATTATTGACAAAATCATAAAAGAAAAAATTCCAAGTCTTAAGGAAAAAATGCCCATACAGGTAAAAAAGAGACCTATATCAAAGAGATAGGATCAGAGAAAAAATTCTTGTGACATATTATACTGTAAACAAATAATTTAAAAAATATTGAATGCTGTGAGAGAAAAGGGCCAAGTCAGACCCTAAAGACTCCACCCAAAACTCTTAGGGCTGATAAGGACTTTCAGCAAAGTCATAGGGTACAAAAAAAAAATCACAAAACTCAGTAGCCTTCCTATGCAACAATGTCAAGAATATTGGAGGAAAAACAAACAATAAATCAATCTCCTTCACAGTAGTCACCCAAAAATAAGATACCTGGAAAAAAACTTAACCAAGGAAATGAAAAACTTGTACAGTTGAAAACCTACTGATAAGAGCGATGCAGACACTAGAAGACAGGAAGAATTCTCACAGTCATGAACGGGAAGAATCAGTATAGTGAAAATGGCCATCCTAGCAACAGGGAGCTGTGGATTCAGTACGAGGCCGAGTAAGATTTTGAGACAGTCTTCACGTAACAGTTGAAGACTCAACTCAACACAACACATTTATTTTTTCCCCTTAAGCCTCCTAGAATATCAGTGGAAGAGAGATAAAAACAAATGAAACAGCAGGAAGACGGGGCGGGGGTGCTGAGAAGTGCCATCTTCTGTTCTGGCATGGCCTTGCCAGTTATGAACTCATAGAACCTGTGCCTACTGGTACTGGCACACACATACGGACTAAAACAACAGTCAGCTATGGATGGATGGGGGCAGAACTCCCAGGGCCCCATCACTTGTTGTTCAACCACTGACGACCAATAGAATCTAGAAGAGGCGGCATAATATTCAGTTGTAGGCACGCAGATGATTCCACACATCTCTAGGGGGTAGTTCCAGACCCGTCTTTACACAGATGACCCAAGTTAAACTCTGTGGGACAAAAGGACAAATTTAAAGTGTAATGAATATGGAAAAATGCTTGTGCAGAAGAAGAAGGGTTTTCAAAAGGAGGAAAGAAATAAGAGGTGGGGGGGAGAATCACAATAACCTCCATACATAGTATCTGTGTGTGCACATGCATATGTGTGTTTATATGTATATTCCTGTCCTTCAGTTTATCTGCAAATGAATGAATCAAAAAATATATTAGTATTGACAAACAGCTGGGCTGCAGTGACCATCACATTATAATTAAATGAACTCTTAAAGATTTCTCCAAAAGTCAGGAGTAATGACTGTCTTCAGCTGTACTTTTTCTTTTACACATGTACGCGCTCACGTGCGTGCGTGTGTGTGTGTGTGTGTGTGTGTGTGTGTGTGTACTCTCTACCTTATTCATTTATGCTGGAGTCTCATACTGAACTTGGAACTAGGCAGGCAGCCAGCAAGTTCTAGGCATTCTCTTGTCTCTGCTCACAACGCTGGGGGTATAGGCTTTCATGACCATGCCTGGCTTTCTTTGCTTGGGTGCTGGGCATTTAAACTTAGGTCCTCACATGTGAGAAGCAAGCCCTCCTACCCACTGAGGCATCCCCCAGCCCTTTAAACCCTACTCTTCCTATGCTCCACAAAGCAATAAGCAGAGAAGACCATTCTTGGTTCCATGGAGTTCTAGTAACTGTTTCCTTCAAATAACTTCACTCAGTTTGGCCTATTTAGGCCTATTTTGGCTAGTGTGATTTAAAAATGAAACACACACAGCAATGAAGTGTGGCACACTCCAAGATGGCGCTGGGGGCAGGGGAGATGGAATAGGGGAGGAGGCAGAGCTGGGAAAAGCCAGGGCCTAGTTCCACTTTGCAACTTCATTTGTCTTATGTTTTCTTTCCATTTCTCCTCCATATTCTAGATTTATATCCCAAACAGCTCCCAAGACAGTCCTCTGCGACTTTTCCAAGAACTCTTATGATCAAGTTTTATAGCTTCTTTTTACTTCGGGGCATCATAGGGTAATGGCCTATGCTTGAAGGGTCTTGGGATGGATGAAATCTATAACCCTGCACCGATAAAAACGTTATTCCAGACTGCTAAATCTTCCTACTGTCTCTTTGGGCTCTCTGATGCAGAACTTGGCTTTCTCTGCATTTGCATCTTAACTAAGCTCGTTGGATCACTGGTACATTTACACTAAACAGCAGGCTGTCTCTGAAAGAAAAAAAAAAAAAACTATAGACATTAACGAGCCACAGGACAGGTGAGGTTGAGTATGGGACATGTTCTAAGCAGGGAGGTTGAGTTGGTCTTTGAATACATTCCCTCTGCTCTCTGCCCTGCATTCCTGGTGATATTATCAAAGCTTGTTTTAAGACAAGGTCTCTGTGTTGCCCAGGCTAGCTTGGAACTGGTAATCTTCTTGTCCTGTCACCCTGTGCTCACACAGTATGTGGCACCACACCAGCTTGCTCCTTTCCCTTCCTTATTTGAGTTCTATCTCTAAAGGTAATTTCTTATTACTTGAGTTTTAGCAAAATTAAAGCTACTAAAATTTTTGAAATCTATGATTACTTATTAATTAAAACAAGGCAGAGGTCATTATGTAAAAACAGAATGCTGCTTAGTCAGGGAAAAGTTTGCTAGTGGTTCAAAGTCCTAGATGAGGGACGAGGGAACAACAGCAGCTCAGCTAGCTGCCTGCTTTGACAATCACTGGATGCTAAGGATGCTTTTATGTTTCCAAAGGTTTTAAAGAAAAGGCAAAAGATACTTTTCAACAAATTTTCCTGCAAAGTTCTTTTATTTTTTAACTCTTTTCAAATGTTTTACCAACTCCTGTTCTATAGTATTGCTTCTTCCGTGGCCTGATAGAGTATTAATTTGTTTATCTTCAGATTACCAAGCTCACCTTTCATTTTCTACTTAGTCTATCCTTATGTTCTTAAAATGCTTTAACACCTTTCATTGTGTTGGCATTTTTGGCAGTGACAAATTTTCTGTTGTCTTGTATACACTCATATGTGCTAAGCTCCTACCTCAGGCTGAGCACTGGGATGCTGGTCGGGGTCAGGAGGCCAGGCTGTGATTCTCAAGAGTCCTCAACCCCAGATGCTTATAGATATTATGGACTCACACAGATTCTTTCTATTTCTCAGCAATTTCCTATGATACCATTTTGAATACAGGACAAAATACAACTTTGTTAGCCCAGATGATTTCCAATTTGCTACCTTTCTTTCTTTCATTCCTTTCTTCTTTCTTTCTTTTTTTTCTTTCTTTCTTACGTTTTAATTCAGTTAAGGACACTAGCTCATGGCATAGTATCACTCATATCCAAGGTGAGTTTTCCCCACCAATTATTCCTCTTTGGAAAGATACTCACAAACATTTGCAAAAGTATATGCTTCACTAATGTCCTAGTTGTTTCTTCATCCAATCAATCTGATATTAAAATTAATAGTTACAATTCTATCCTGTCTATATAAACCTATTGTTTTTTTTTAAACCATTCCACTTTTATGGATGCTTCTCAAAGGTTCAGGGACATTTCATAATACAAAATATATTTAGTTCATCTCTCAGAGCGTCCCAAAGTTGTAACAATTATAACATGGGTCAAATGGCCAAAATATCTTCAGAGAATGAAGGCAGACTCTGGACTTGTTAGTTTACAGAATAAAAATTCAACGACACAGTACAAATACAAAAGGACATATAGAGTAAACATGCATATTTATAAACAGTGTTCTGCACAGGAAAGACTGGGCCACAACAAGACCAGCAGGACAGACACCAAATCCTGCAGCTCTACATCCAGAACCAGGGACACCTAGTAACAACATCTGGGCTCCAGTGAACAGCTGCCCTCACCAGATGAGGCACTTTAAAAAATGCATGTGGCCTTTCTTGAAGGCTGCTCCCATTTGCTGCCTCCAGGCTTGCTTGGCAAATGACTAACATTTCTGGCATTTCCAGTATCTTAGGAACTCCATGCAACTTAGACTTCATCTTCATAAGTTCATACAAGGGTCTCTTGGGGCCTTCTTACAGAGAATCCAACCTACTTACATATTTCCTGGCCTCCGGGGCTTTCAGGAACCTTCGTACTCACTTCCATGCAAGCCCTACATGGACAATGATGTCAAGTTTCTTGCCTGCTTGAGATGCAACTACATAGACCCCCTTGGACCCAATCTACATCAGCTTCTATTGTGCCTTTGTGGTTGGATCTGGAAAAACACCCCCAGCCCAAGGGACTCCTTCAATGTCATTCTCAGTTCAGGATCTCTCCTTTCAAATGGGGTTGCACTTTCATAAGCCAGCCTTTAGCAGGTGGACACCTAATTTCATGCCCAAATGCTGAACTTGAGCCTTTAATTCAACAGCACTAAACTCTTAAACAAAAACAATTCCACATTTCACCACCACTTTCCACATATAGTTCCTTTATCAGATCTGTGGCCAAATGCCTGGCAAGAAGCAACTGAAGGTTGGAAGGGCCTACGCAGGCTCACAGTTCAGGGAATACTGCTCATTCTGAAGACAGAGGCATGGCAATGGGGGCAGGACCAGCAGCCGTAGTGGTGTGAGCCTGACCTGTAAGCTCACATCTTGGTGGAACAATACGTTGAGAAAGGGGAACAATGCATTCTTCTGGCACGCTCCACCCCTTTTATTCAGTCCACAGCCCATGGAATGGTACCACGAGGATCTATGGTGGGTGTTCTCACTGAGGCACACTTACAAACACATAAAATACTGATATCTTAGATGTTTCCAGTTCAATCAAGTTGTCAGAATCAACCATCACGCATGATAATAAAGAATGTGCCTTGTAAACCTTGACTTTGCTATTTTAGTGTTTTAACATAAGTGTAATATATGTTACAATGGCTCTCTAAGACTCCCAAATCATTCCCATGGCACAAGAGAACAAGAACTAGTCATTTCTGGAAAGAATAAACACAGGCTGAGGAAAGCTCAGTCAGCAAGTGTGTCCCTCTGTGAGGACCTGAGTCTGAACCCCAAGACACAAGTAAAGAAACCAGGTGCAGCCACTGCATTTGTGATCCCAGCGGTGGGGAGGTGGAGAGAGATGGGGTCTCTGAGGCTTGATGGTTGGTCAACAGTTGGCGCCTTCCCTCATGCTACCAGTACCATGCCAGTGAAAGACCGTATCTCAAACCATGAGGTAGATGTCATTTCTGAGGAAGGATGCCTGGGATCTTACAAGCCTCCATGTGTTATCTTAGTTAGGGTTTTGTGGTTGTGAAGAGATACCAAGTCCATTGAAACTCTTCTTTTTTTCCACATTTAAAACATTTCTTTCTTTCTTTCTTTCTTTCTTTCTTTCTTTCTTTCTTTCTTTCTTTCTGATAATTTATTCACTTTGTATCCTGGTTGTAGCCTCTTCTCTTGTCTCCTTCCAGTCCCACCAACCCTCACTCTTCTCCCTCTATGCTCCTTCCCTAGTCCACTGATAGGGAGGTCCTCCTCCCCTTCCTTCTATCTGACCCTAGTATATCAGATCTCATCAGGGCTGTCTGGATCATCTTCCACTGTGGCCTGGTAAGGCTGCACCCCACAGCGGGAGGTGATCAGAGAGCCTGCCACTGAGTTCATGTCAGAGACAGCCCCTGTACCCCTTACTAGGGAACCTACTTAAAAACTGAGCAGCCTATGGGCTTCCTCCGATCAGGGGTCTAGGTTCTCTCCATGAATGGTCCTTGGTTGGAGCATTAGTCTCTGCAAGACCCCCTGGACCCAGGTTTGTTTTTTTTTTGTTTTGTTTTTTGGGGGTTTTGTTTGTTTGTTTGTTTTTTGGCTCTGTTCTCCTTGTAGAGCTCCTGTCCCTTCCAGGTCTTTCTATCTCCCTTCCCTGCACTCTGCCCAAAGGTTGGCTATTAGTCTCAGTATGTCCTTCAATATCCTGGTGGGTAGAGTCTTTCAGAGATCCTCAGTGGAAGGCTCCTGTCCTGTTCCTTATCTTCTCCTACTTCCAATATCTCTACTGTTTGCTCTTCTGAGTGAGGTTTCAGCCTCTTCCCTAGGGTCCTCCTTGTTGTTTAGCTTCTTTAGGGGTATAGATTTTAGTATGTTTATCCTACTGCAACTCTTATAAAGAAAAACATTTACTTGGGGCTGACTTAGAGTTCAGAGGTTTTATGGCAGGAAGTAAGGTGGCAGGCAGGTAGACATGGTGCTGGAGAGGTAGCTGAGAGTTCTACATCTGGATAGGAAGGCAATAGGAGGAAAGATGGCCACTGGCCTTGCTTGGGCTTCTGAAACCCCGAAGCCCAGCCCCCGTGGCACACTTCCTCCAACAAGGCCACACCTCCCAATAGTGCCACCCCCTATGAGCCTATGGGGCCATTTTCATTCAAACTATGATACACGTACACACACACACACACACACACACACACACACACACACACATGAGGGGTGTGGGGAATATTAAAAAGATATCAGCTGTAAAATGGCTTAAATGAAATGCTGTAATGGCTTTGGGAAATGTAGGTGAATGAATTGTTATACACTGTTACCATAAGCATGTACTTGGGTTGGGCAATAGTTTAAACATATAGATTTTTGAGCCAAATTTTCTATGTAGAGGTTGAAGTCCTGGTACCTCTTTCCTAACTGTGTGAAATAAGCTGTGTAATATCCTTGGGTCAGTTTCTTCGGTCAGGTATCAAATGAGAACTAACGACACAGACCACTTGATTGGCCCAACAAAAGAAGCAAGTGAATGGAGAATGCTTGAGTGTTTGATAGAGTCTTCTAATGTCACGAGATGAATAAACAGCCGCCCGCATCTCATAATAGGTCTCAGAATGCCATCGGAGAAGGGGGTTGGAATGGAGAGCAGTCAGTGGCTCCCATGCAGGTCACAGGGCGATTCTGTATTTCCATTAGTGAGTATTTCGGTTGCATTTTTTCTTTAGGGTAGACATTCTCAGTCTGCCTGAGAGCTAAAGTAGAAGAGATGGAAAGAGCAATGATTCACAATCCCCATACTGGATTCAATCCAAGTACAGACTCCCAGGCCACTTACTTATTTCTGGTCCCCTTGGGCTATCTTATTTTCTCCTGAGCCAGTGACTCCTGAGGATAATTCATCCCTTTACAAATGGGCAAATTTTATTTCTATGTTCCTCTGGGCACAGCTTCCTTCCCTGTGCCACTAAGACAGGGTGGGCATAAACACTGAATGTGATCGTTGACACCTTGAAATTGCCAGAAATTGCCAAGAAAAACTAGGAACAAATGAATAGGAGAGATAAGAACATTGAAATGAGTTTAGTCCATGAGGTTTATTTGGTGTTGTTGTTTTTTTTTTTTTTTTTTCTGTCCGTCTTTATATCAAGAAGGGTAATTTATCATTTTAGTGTAAACAATGCTCTAATAGGGTCACCTAGCCATTATCCGAATGTCAGGGACTTTATCTGACATCATTTATAAGAAATAAAAATCTTTACAGCCAGCTCCAGGCTACAAAACACATCACTGGATGTTCCAGCCAATGCTGCTAAAATCCCATAGAGGAAATTAAATGTCATAACATATCCTTTATCATAGGAGCCGGGAAAATTGTTCATCATATAGTACATAGCAGCATTAAGAGAGAAGAGTAAGAAGCAGGGGAGGGGGACTGAGACAGACATAAAGGCAAAAGGTAAGCATACAAGGTCAGATTTCCAGGGGGACATTATGGATACAATGTTAATTTTATGGATCATTTGACTAAGCTGAAGGGTGCCCACAGAGCCGTTAAAATGTTCCTTTCTGGATATGTCCATTAGAGTTTGGGGGCAAGAAACCAGTAGATTAAGGTTTGCCTCACTGATGGGGGCAACTTCCAACTTGTCGAGGACCCTAATAGAACACAAAGGCAGAAGAATGAAATCCCTACCTCTTCCTGAACTGTGACCGCCATCTTCTCCTGCCCCTAGACATTGAACCTACTGATTCTCAAGTCCTTGGACTCTGGAACTTGCAACAGTTGTCAGTAGCCAACCCCCCACACTGGTTCTCCGGCCTTAGGCCTGGGGTAGAAGTTATACTGTCTGCTTCACTGGTTCTATGGTCTTTGGATTTGGGCTGAGTTACGCCTCTGCTTTCCCAATTCTCTAGCTTATAGCTGGTGTACTCTTGGGAACCCAAAATTCATAACTGTATCAGCCAACACCCATAACAATCCAATCACTTTCATCTCACTGATTCTATTTCCTTGGAGATCCCTGGCTAATACAATAGGTGAGATGAATCTTTAATAAGGAACAATTTTGAGACAATCAGTTAAAGAGAGTGAGATTAATCTTATTTTGTTTGTCTGTCTACCTAATAGAAAAGGGGTTAGACTCTCAAAATTAGGGGCTTCTCAAGAGGATATTATTTCGTCTGGACTTTGCACATTTCATCCAGTTTTTGTTTTTGTTTTTTTTTTCATCTGTTTCCCCATAGCCTCGCACCAGTATAGTACGTGATCCTTGATGGTGCAGGGCACAAAGAAGTATGCTCACAAGAGAAGACAGTGTTACAACCCTTGCATAAATATCATGTCAGCAGGGGCAGAGGATGGTGGTGCCAGCTTTGCCATATTACCTTACTCAGAGAAGGGTGTGATTATGGGATTATGCCCATAAGTAGCAAGAAAGAGCACCAAAACCAAACAAGAGGTAGTTGAAGCCCAGAACTATAAGTACCAGGCCTGCGCTCCTTCCCCTCTCTCACTGTCTCCCTCAGTCTCCCCCTCTCCCTCCACTCTCCCATTTAACCTTTATAGATCTTTGTGTATGTGTACATACAAATTAATTGGAACTAGGCTTTTTGCATATGTAATTAAGTCTAGATGAGATTGTATTAAATTAAAGTAAACTTTAATTCTAATGCCTGCTGCTCTATAAACAAGCCATGTGAAGCCACAGACACACGCAGGCAAACAACACATGAGATAGGGTGAAGAACAGAGAGCTATATTGCAATGAAGCCAAAAACATGAGTAGCCCTCATGAGGCAGAAGAAGGAAGTATTCCTTTTCAGAGCCTCTGCTGGGAGTGTGGCTCTGAAACCCCACACCAGACCCCACCCTAACCAAACAGGATCCCTTTTTGTAGTTCAAACTGACCTGGAATTCTCAATCAACGGGTGTGGGTGTGTGTGTGGGTGTGTGTGTGTATGTCACACACACACCCACACACACACATACCATAGCGAAGTGAAAGTTTCTGGTTTCTTTGGAAACTCAGTTGTCTCATGTGAATATATATTTTTTGTTTTGGTCCCAAGTGTGGGATGTGGGAATGTTTTTCCCAGGCAGAAAACAACCCCTTCGGAAAATGGCCCCCTGAGAAGAGAAGGCGTGTGATGTTGGTTAGCTGAAAGCTTCCCCATGCATGGTTTTTGTGAGCTGAAAAACATCTTTGTGTGGACTCTGAGAAGGTTTAAATAGTAGCCCACAGAGAGTGAGATAAATGCTTTCTGCATCTCTTTGCTTTTGCATTGCTGTGGTTTGCATCCTTCTATGGTCTTTGCAGAGAAAAATTCTCCAGAGAACTTGTCCGGCTGCTTTGGTGGAATTTTGCAGCTTCCGTGGGCTGCTGCCCTTTGGGTGGAGTATAACCAAATCTACTGAATCAGCTGCTGCTGATGTGTGTTGCTGCTGAGGCTTTGCATTTGACTAGGCTGCTGGTATCCTGACAACTGAGTTTGGTAATCCCCAAAGGATCCATCGACTTTTGTCAGCAGGAAGTAGATAAAGGAGGTCTACAGTCCCTTTCCCTACTAATCTCCTACTTGAGGTCAGAGGGTTGAAGGGAGGTAAAGGTTTTTTTAAGAACCTTCAATAAAGTAATTGTTTGAAAAATCTAAGCCTATGCCATGGACTGGCAGTTCGTAGGATTTTCAGAGAAAAAAAGAGTGAGTGTGTCCCTGTGCTCAGTTAGAAAGGTTGCTGCTGTTTCATAACCTTAGAGGGTTGCCTGGATTCTGTATAAGTCAGGTCACTTGTTTTGAACAAAGGAGGTGTTTACATCATGGCTACACTATTGGGTATTACAAAATATGCTGTTGACCTCCCACGGCTAGGCTAATAGAGGCATTACTCTTTAGAGAGAAGAATAAGACTGAGTAATTTCCAGGTAAACTGCAGGGTCCAGGAATAGAGAGGGAGAATCCAAAGCAGCTAATTATTTGGGTTCACGTTTGTAATGCGAATGCCTGAGCTGGACTCTGAAGTCAATCCATAGGATGACAATGGCCAGCACTTTCAGCATCACAGTGAGGACAGGCTAGGTAGACTTCTAGGGAAAGTGATGCTCCTCAAGGGAGGTGGGAGGGCAGTTTTGATAATTCTCTTCCCTCCTGTGCCCCCGAAGTCATGGGCAGGTTTGTATTTGTCTTCTTCTGAGAAAATGGCTACTTCAATCCTAGCCCTGAAGAGGCTGAGGCAGGAGGATTGTCATGCTTTTGAAGCCAGCCTGGGCTCTCCAGCAAGTTCCTACCTCAAGACAAACAAACAGGCAAACAAGCCACCATTCCTAGATTAACACAGCCTAGATTTTGTATTGCTACTAAGCAAATAATATTTACCCCTAGCCTAAAATTTTTGCTTTCTGTGTAGTGTCCAGAGTTCAGGCAGCTAGAGAACCCCAAAGCCAGTAGAGCAGGGTCTCCAAGAAATTTCTTCTCAGGCATTCTTCTATCAAGTCCACAAGCTGGATTAACGTATCCTTATACATAGAGACAAGTATCAGAGACAAATATCAAGGCCAACACCATCATGGTTGCTTCATGGTGGGGCGTCGGGGGGGCTTGAAGGAGTCACCAAGAGGTGGGGCTGTGTCTCTAAAGTTCCTTGAGGCAGACTTAGCAAATATTTTCATGCATATAGTGTATGAATCCAACAAGCCACACAGTCATGTAAGCAACCTTGCACACCAAACTGTATCACAAAAAGTTACCATCATTGGCTGGCTGCACAGCCAAAACCTCTCCCAACTCCTAGCTCTTAACAACTGGTAAATGTGAGTTCTGTAACTATTTTCTTACTTTTTCTAGAGTGTTATATAAGTGAGAGTGTGCAGTATGTTTTTATTTGCACCTGGCTTCTTTCCCTTAGCATAGTGCCTTTGATATTAAATTATATTGTCACCAGATTTTATTTCTTATTTCTGAGTAGTATTTCATGTGTGGACATACCAGTTGGGGGATATCTTCATTGTTTTTAGATTTTATAAATAGAATTGCTATAAAAATATGCATATTTTTCAGTAGGAACCTGTCTTCCTTCTTCTCAAATAAATACCCAGGACTGGTAAATGTGCATTTAACTTCCTAAGAAACTTGCAAACTGTTTTCTATAGTGGAAATGCCATTCCCATCAGCAGCTGGTGCTGTCCCTGATTAGGTGTTACCAGTTTCCTTGATTTTAGATATTTTCACAATTTATGGGGTTTTTTTTCCCTTCTCTTTAGGCTGGACTGTAAAATTAACCCTCTGCTAACTAAAAGCTCTTGGTTTTGGCCCGTCAAAATTCACATTTACTAGAATCTCAAATTGTGACCTTAAATGGAAGCTCTTTGCTTATGTAATTGAGTCTAGAGAAAGTGGTACTGGATTAAAGTGGACCTTAATTCTCAAGGCTGACATTCTAGGAATAAGCCAGGAGATAGTACAGACTCAGGAGAACACCACTGAGATAGAGCAGGCAAAGACTGGGGATGCATGCAGGAGGCAAAGGGATTCCTTCCTCGTTCCCTCGGAGCCTTTGTAGGGAGGATGGTGCTGTGAACAATTATCTCTACCACTTACATGGGATTAGACAAGGTAGCTCTTTGTAGTTTAGGATGGCCTAGAATTCTTATTTTTTTAACGTTGTATTTATTCATTGGGTGGGGAAAGGAAAAAAGGAGCTGGCCACTGTGTATGTATAGAAATCAAAAGTCAGCTTTCAAAGAGCAGGCAACAGAGTCCATGCCAGAGAAAGCTCCTGCTCCCCTTACTAGGAAACCCATATGGAGACAGAGTTGCCTGTTGGCTATATCTGAGTAGGGGTCTAGGTCCTTTTCATGCATGGTCCTTGGTTGGTGCATCAGTCTCTGCAGGCCCCCATGGGCCCAGATTTGTTGGCTCTGTTGATCTTCTAATGGAGCTCCTGTCTGCTCTGGGTCTTTCTATCGCCCCACTCTTCCCTATGGTTCCTGCACTCTGTCCAAAGTTTGCATGTGAGTCTTAGCATGTGCTTCAAGTCCCTTCTGGGTGGAGTCTTCCAGAGGACTTTCACAGTAGGCTTCCATCCTGTTCCCTCTCTTCAGCTGCTTTCAGTATCTACTCTGTTTTCTTAATTCTCTGAATGAGAATTAAGCATCCTCCCTCTGGTCCTCCTTGTTATTTAGCTTCTTTAGGTCTGTGGACTGTAGTATGGTTACCCTGTATTACATGGCTAATAACCACTTATAAGTGGGAATATTCCATACATGTCTTTCGGGTTCTGGGTTACTTCACCGAGGATGATCTTTTCTAGTTCCATCCACTTGCCTGCAAACTGCATGATTTCCTTGTTCGTAATAGCGGAGTAGTATTCCATTGTGTGAATGTACCACAATTTCTATATCCATTCTTTGGACTCTGTTTCGTGCTCTTTGATCATTTTTTCCTGGTGGGGTGAGGTCATTGCCAGGCCACAGAGGAAGAAGATAGAAGCAGTCCTAATGAGACTTGATAGGCTGGGTCAGATGGTAGGAGAGGAGGGCTCCCCCTTTCTGAGAAACAGGGGAGAGGGGAAGAGGGAGAGAGGGTGGGACCCAGAGAAGAAGAGGGAGGGGGCTACAATTGGGATGGAAAGTGAATAAATTATAAAACACAAATTTGAATTTAAAAGAGTCAACTTTCAGAAGTTGGCCCTTTCCTTCCACCATGAGGGTCTCAGGATATCATGTGTGACATGATTTCTAGGGAGATGCGAACAAAAAAAAATCTGCTCACCCCAAACAGGGAATCAGAGCAAGGGTACCACCAAATGAGAGAATCAGAGCAAGGGTACCACCGAAGTCCAAATTGGTGAATGAGTTTTGCTGGAGTTGCTTACAGAAATCTGGGCAAAGGATACTCAAAGAGCTGTGCCACCAAAGCCCACTTCATCCTGGGTGACAGCCAGTGAAAGCTGGAAACCCAGAGCATACTGCACAAGCTGGGGCGGCAGTTCAACAGGTTAAAGGGCTTTTTTTTTTTTCTTGTCAGTGAGCTCAGCTGGTCTGAGAGTGTCTCTCCACAGTCCTTATTGCTTACATACCCTGAGGAGCAGGGAGCCCAGTGTATTTGGCCAGCTTCAGGAACTTCCTGGAGCCTTTGAGTCCAAGTAGGCTCTTCTTCTACTTACTGAATTGATGAGATCCACATTTTGCAGAATGTTCTATAAAGGATTAAGAAGTAGAGGTTTTTTTGTTTATTTGTTTGTTTGTTTATGGCACAGTGAATGGGAATGCAAACCTAATATTGCTGGGTTAATTTTGGTTTCGTTTTCAGATTTGTTTTTATTTTTATTTGTGCACTCACTCAAGAAGGCCAGAAGAGGGCATTGGCTCCCCTAAAGTTGGAATTAACCAGCAGTTATGAGCCACTGTCCTCGGTCCTTAGGGTTTCTATTGCTGTGGTAAGACACCATGACCAAATCGACTTGGGAAGGGAAGAGTTTGCTTTAGCTCTCACCTCCACATTGTTGTCCCTTGTTGAAGGAAGCCATGGCATGATCTCAAGGCAGGAAATGGAGAAGTCATGGAGGAATATTTTTCTGGCTTGCTCCCTAAGGCTTCCTGCCTTCTTAACACATTCAGGAGGGCCAGCCCAGATTGGAGGAACCACTCACAGTGAGCTGGGCCTTCACACATCCATGTCAATCATGAAAATGCCTCAGAGGCTTCTCCGTGGGCCAAACAGTTAGGCACATTTCTTAGCTGAGGTTTCTTCTTCCACAATAAATATGTTACATTGACATAAAACCAGCCAGCACAGCTGCCCAATTGCCATGGGTCCTAGGAACCAACTCAACAGCAAGCTCTCTTAAAAGCTAAGCCACCTCTCCCACCCCTTACTTTTAAAATTGTTCATTCTTCTCATGCTAAATTCTAGGCACCCCCTCAAAAAAAAAAAAAAGACTTCTGTGCGCAGCTGGTTGTGTTTTTTTTTTTTTTCTGTTTCATTTATTTGTTTGTTTGTTTGTTTGTTTTGCTATTTCATAAAGTACTGGTATCATTCCAATGCTTAGCACAATGTTTTTTACAGTCCCACGGAAAAGGATGATCTAGCCCTCCACTGTATGTTAGATTTCTCTGAGTTCCTTAAAAGATAGAGAGAGACCTCCCTACCCCAAACCCATGAAACAAAAGTGGATTCTTGCTCTTCCATGTTCAGACTCCTATCTCCGTTACTCCCCTGCTTATTCAACTGAAATAAAGGAACCCTTATAGACCATGCTGGCATAACTTGCTGAGTAGCTATTGCGATGGGAGTAAAATTCAAATAACTGGCTGGGTACAGATGTGGACGCAGGCCATTTATCAACAAACTGTGACAATCAATCATTTGTTTGAGGAAGACCCAGCCCACTAGAAATGTACGTTTTATGCTGCAAGCCTACCAGTTACCAGCAGATATTATTATGTGGAGATCTAGACGTGGTTCCCAAGCTCACTGAGTCCCCGTGCATCGTCTTCTGTGGTTTGTTTGAGCTGTGGTTGGAACTACACTGTGCAATTTTGCAAGCGCAGACAGTGGAAACAATTAGGACTTCCGTAAAAGTTTGCAGGGCAAGACAGCTTGGCATTTGAGTAGAGCATGTGCCCGTTCTCAGCAACCCTCTGTGATGAGCATAAGGTGTTCTTTGTTTGTGGTGAACACAGAATTGGCTTATTGGGCAGGGAGATAAGGGTTTATGGGTTTGAACCACCTCCTTCCAACTTTGGGCGATTTCAAAGGTCAGGGCTTCGGAACAACTTGTGCACCTTCACCGTCTTGGGTCTGGCTGCACACAGAAACAACCTCCCTCTCAGTCTCCATCCCACATGGAGTCGCTATGGCAGAGTGCCCAAATGCCCTTTGGGGTGGCGCTGCCCAGTTTAGCAAGTAGCCACGGTTAGAATTGGGACTGCCCCCTTCATGAGAAATACACCAACGGCTAAGGGCAAAACCCTCAACTCATCTGACAGGACGGCAGAAGTTGGCTGCAAACTTCATGGCTCCAGCACAGGGAAGAGAGGACATTTGATGGAGACGGACACCAAGGTCGCTGTCGTGGATGCTTGCAGCCTTACCAGCTGACTAAATGTTGAAACTTCAGTTGTGACAGTCAAGCAGACAATACCGCCTATTGCCCACAGACTTAGAATTCTGTTTAATTATCTTAGGATCACGATGAGGAACTGGGTGCCTACACACAGTCTCCCTGAGAGTCATGGTGCCGCTGCTATCCTATATGGCACATATAATTTGACTCAATAGGGACCCTGACTACACCCCTTCAGACCTTAAAGTATCACAAATTACACTTAAACATTTCATTCATTACAGTCAAAAAAGATTGAAACGATGAAACTGGATCACTAACAAACCAGAAATGTGGGTGCCTTCCTGAAATCAAGGCCTAGTGGCTGTGTGTGAAGGCCAGCGACCTTACAGTTATCAGTTCTCCCTTCTGCCAGATGTCAGTTAACCCAATCCAGAGCCTGGCTTGGCTTGGCTGCAGCGTTCAGGAACTACTGCTTGGGGAGTCCGCTTGGCCATCTCAGAACCGTAAGCTGCAAACTCTAGGAAGTCACACACTGGGATGCAGAGATGACTAGATTCCCAACATTTAGCAGACAAAGTGCTTGACCGAAGCTGTTCACGAACAAAAGGTAAATGAGAGCTGGGGATACAGCTCTCAATAATCCCCACAGTAGTTCAGGAGTTTGAGTAGGAAGATCTTGGGTCTGAGCTCATTCTGGGCTACAAACGGAGTTCCAGGCTAGCCCGAGCTAAATGACACCTTGTCTCAAACTATAAACACTATCTCATGGCAATCTTGGGTTTTTTGATGTCCCTCCTCCGGTTAGAGCTTACTGCGTGATCACCAGTTTATGATAAAGGCAGAAGAAAAAGTCCAGACAGGAGATGCTAGAACAAAAGTGGCTTGTAACGAACGCTGAGTTTCGGGTCACCAACCACTGAGATAACACGTTATGGTCCCTCGGCATCACCGACACAACAGGCCTAGAAGAACAGTTCTGAGTGACTGGCTTTCCTGAGGCCCCAGCCACCCATCTCTATCCCCAAACCTGGCCACCAAGTCCCCCTCCTTTAACCCAAACAGAACCCGCCCCACTTTCGCTGATTGACAGGCAGCGCAGCTACTCCTACAAGCAGATCTTTTTGCCCGGCTAACAGTGACAAGCTGGCGGGAGCCAATGGCGTTCCAGCAGCGGGGCGGGCAGCGCCGAAGGGTCAGGTGCTTTGCGCTGGGACTCCGTGCAGGTGAGGCAACGGGATCCGCCAGCTCCCCTTGCTCCTGCCACCCCTTGGCCCCAACAGCTCCAGGACAGACCGATCGCAGCGCGGTGAGTCCCCGGGATTGGGTGGCCTGCCTGCCGAGGCTCACACTGGGGCTGTCACCGGCCTGGGGGGAGGGGGCGGCGAGGCCTAGTAGCCCCGGTGGGGAGGAGGCCGTGCGCCCACCCACCCCCGCGAACACCTTTATATGAACCCACTCCTCTTCTCTACCCTCCTCTGCCCTTTGATTGGTGCTCGTGATTGCCCAGGTTGTGGGGGAAGAGCTGGGGCGAGGAAGAAATGGAAAGGCCAGGGCGATTTCCATCCAGATCTGGAGAATTTTTTATTTTTTCAGGGCTCCCTGCTGTTTCTGTGTGGAGAAACAGCGAGATTTGTCTTTATGTTTTTTTTTCATCCCCACCCCCACCTGCGTTATGTCACCCATGTAATTATGTTCCTTCTTACTGAAGAACCTTCCTGAGCTTTAGACAGCGCCTGTTTCCTCATTTCGGTTTGCCCCAGGAAAACAGTTAGCTGCTTTTACTATTTATTTACTGCAATTGACTGAGTTTCCTAAGACAGACGAAAAACATATATTCCGTGTAATTTATTTATTTTTCTTGGTGTTAAATTATATTTGGTTGATAATAATTTCTCTCATGTTAGTGAGATGGGAGAGAAAATTGGAAAAAAAAAGAAAGGAGAGGGGGTGGGAGGAGCGGGCGTTAGTCAAAAGTGTTAGTGGGTGTATTTGCAGTTCCCTGCACACAGTTAACCCCCTGTTGCAGCCATTATTAATGTGGCTTCCAGGATGGGGCAAAAATGAGTGGCATTCAAGACGAAATATGAATTTGATATTGTTTCGGTTTTAAAAGTTGAGAATCAGTCCTAATCTTGAGACCAATGTCTGAAACAGTAGTTTGGGTGAAATTACAGTTAAAACAAAACAAATCTCGCTTTAAATGATATGTATTATTTGTGTGTAGCTCACACTTCTGAAAGCAAGGCCAGCACGGTAGGTCACTCCCCTCTTCCTAGACTGTAGCAAGGCAAGGCAGGGCCTCTTTGTAGTCCTAAAAACGTCTTCACCATGTTTGAATCGGGACACTGTCAAACGCTGACTAGAAGAGATTCCTCTGCATGAAGCATGGTTAGAGCCATGATTAGTGAGTTCGTTAAGGGGAAGCACAAGATGCCTCCTTATGGGAGGCCTGATGAGAGCTGGTGAGGGTTGCATAGATCATTTATCCATGCTTCCTCCTTGCAGTGGTTTTTAAGAAACATATGCAGATATAAGGAAAAATGAATATGGATTCAAGGAAACTGAATCCTGGGAGATGCTTTCTCTGTGCATTTCATTGATAAGATTAACTGCTGACTGATTGTAACCCAGAGAAAGTAGAAATCAAATCAGAGAATCATTGCTTCTATTTATGCTTAGATTAGAATCTATTTGTGCACAGAATCCTCAGATTTGGTTATTAGCAAATGAATATAGATTACAGTTTATAAATATAGTTGAAAGCCACAAATTTTATTTCACTTCAGTAAACCATGTTTGTCTACTTTCCTCTTTCTAGAAATACCTCTCAAGACAGAAAACTCAAACGTCACTATTTTTAAGTACCACTATTGAATATGTTAATGGTATTTCCTGTTGCTAAGTTTCTGTAGTTATGCTTTTAAAATGAATTTGGGCAATCGTTAGACTATATAAAAGTTTCTGGTTAGAATTCTGGGTCGGGCATGTGAGACAGCTCAATAGATACAGGTGCTTAAAGCCAAACCTGACAACTTGGATTCACTCCCAGGAACCCATGTAGTGGGAGGAGAGAATTAACTCTCATAAGCTGTGACTTCCTCTGACTTCCACAGACACACTATGGCTTACAAGGATAGAACCCCAAACACACACATCCACACAAACACACATCACACACATCCATGTGACATACAACACATATACACCAAATAAAAATATAAAAACATTATATATAATAATGTAATAAAATATAATATAATATAATATAGCATTCTAAATCACCCTGAACGTGTCTCTGAAAACTCACATATGCAAATCACCCTTTTAAGTGATATTGTGGGGCCCATTTAAAGAATTCCTTTGAGGAATATATTTTGATGGTTTATCGGAAAGCAAAAGCTTTTTTTTTTTTTTTAAATGGCACTGAAGCTTTTTGTCCCTGGTGTCCTATGTCAAATGGAGTTCTGCACCGTAATTTTCCCAAGGCTGTGACTTACGATATGAACGGGATCACTAATCGCTATCACTCTCAGTTTGGAAGAAAAACGTACAAATCACAGTTGTTACCATGATCTTATTTTTACGTTAATTCTAGGGATACCCTTATGCTGAGCTGATCAAGGACCTTGAAGATGATTCCGAAGCTTCTCGTGGTGTCTTGCACACTGGCTGCCCTATCTTACTCAGCTACGTTTTCTCTCCACCCTGAGCAGCAGAAGGTTCTAGTCGTTTCGTTTGATGGATTCCGCTGGGATTACATCTATAAAGTCCCGACACCTCATTTTCATTATATCATGAAATATGGGGTTCACGTGGGGCAAGTCACTAATGTGTTCATCACAAAGACCTACACCAACCATTACACTCTGGTCACTGGTCTCTTTGCAGAGAACCATGGGATTGTTGCAAATGACATGTTCGATCCTATTCTGAACAAGTCTTTCTCCCTGGAGCACATGAATATTTATGACTCTGAGTTTTGGAAAGAAGCCTTACCAATATGGATCACAAACCAGAGGGCAGGGCACGCTAGTGGCGCGGCCATGTGGCCGGGAACAGATGTAAAGATCCATGAGAGTTACCCTACCTACTACCTACCTTACAATGAGTCTGTTTCCTTTGAAGACAGAGTTGCCAAAATCATTGAATGGTTTACAGCCAAGGACCCCATCAATCTCGGTCTTCTCTACTGGGAAGAGCCTGATGACACAGGCCATGATGTGGGCCCTGACAGCCCTCTCATGGGGCCTGTTATTGCAGATATTGACCACAAGTTAGGGTATCTGATTAAGATGCTGAAAAAGGCCAAGTTATGGAATAATGTCAACCTAATCATCACGAGTGACCACGGGATGACCCAGTGCTCCAAACAGAGGGTGATAGAGCTCGACCGCTATCTGGACAAAGACCACTATACCCTGATTGACCATTCACCTGTAGCTGCCATCCTGCCAAAAGAAGGTAAATCTGACCTCATGTTGATCTGGGCCTCGTGCTGCACATGCGCAGTGTGTAAGCTTCTGTCTTTCCAGGTCACTTGCTTGTGTCATGACAGTGTATGATGATTTAGTCCTTAAGACTTTGAAAACAAACAAACAAAAAAATCTCCTTTCTCTTGAGTTTAACCCCCCCACCCCCCAATACTGACACATTGGCTGTAGGATTTTAAGCATTTTAGAATCACAAAATATGGTAAAAGTTACAATTCCTCTTCTCAAGAGAAATGGATGTGGCCTTTGGATATAATTTCAGTCATCTCTTAGAAGCCTGTGACCACCTGTAGACCCTTACTCAAGACCTGTTTAATAGGGAAGGAGAAAGTGTGTTTGTTGATCTCAGGCTTATTTTAATTTCTGTCAGGAAATTTCAACGGTGCCCTGTATCCTTCCTAAGCTTCTGCTGAAATCCTTTCCAAACTGTCACCTCAGCATTGGCTCCATTTTAAAGCTAGGTAAAGTGTTAGCGTCCAGAAGAGAGGTCACAAACTACGTAGCTGAACATGCTAAGGCTTGCTTTTCTGAATGCAACTTTAGCATCTTGGAGGGTTCGTCTTAGACCAAGGGATAGGAAGGATTTTGAAAAGCTGCACTGCCTCACCAGTGGGAATGGTGTCCTCTCAGGGGAGCTAAGCAGACTCTATTAAATAGCGATGTGGAAGCATGCGTGTGTGCCTGTACACATCTTTGCAGGAGTTACATCAACCCATTAGATTCCCTTAGGCAACTGGATTTTGGTCTTGTGGTTTTCTCACACAGAGGTGAGGGGATTAGAGAGACAAAGACCTGGCGAATGGATTTGAGGAACGGGAGTTAAAGATGGTGGCTAGGTGTGGCACATTTTCAGTTCTGGCGAGTTCCCCAATACTCCCAAAATACCGAGGGCTTTTCCGTTTCTCAAGCTGCTTTCCTCCTCTACTCATACTCTCCCTTCTCCTAACTGCCATATACCTTGCTCTCTTCTGCAGAGATTCTGTTTCTACATCCACAGTGTCTGGCTGCCATCTGTTTAACCTAGCAGTGTTCTCTTGTTTGGGGTTCCCAAAACCTTGGCATCTATAATACAAATGGATGTGTGTGTCTATATGCATATTTGTTTAGAGAGTAGTGAAGTACTGTTTCTGGAAAAAAAAAAAAGCCCTTTCTTTATTCCTTTATTCTGTAAGAGGATGAACTAGCCAGAGAAGCATTTGTTTCTATCCCCTCCCCCCAGACTCTTTCTCATTAAGGGTGTGGAGTTCCCGCACCCTTTACTCACATTCAGCCTCCCGGCTCTTTTTGTCAGCTGGGAGTCTCTTTCCCACCATGGGTGTTTGTGGGAGCATGAGTCTTGTCCTGAGAACCTCTCTCCTCCTTTCTCCTTAGGTAAATTTGATGAAGTCTATGATGCACTGGTTGGTGCCCATCCTAATCTAACAGTCTACAAAAAGGAGGAGATTCCGGAAAGATGGCATTACAAGCACAATGACCGCGTCCAACCGATCATAGCGGTGGCCGACGAAGGGTGGTATATTTTGCAGAATAAGTCAGATGATTTCCTGTGTGAGTATGTTATCGTATTTCTCCCCATTCTGCACCGTTTCTTGCTAACGTGGAGGCTGTGGATAATACAACAGTTTACTTACTGACGTTTCTAACTCTCTGTTACTTCAATGTTGAAGGATCTGTGTTGTGTTGGTCCTCAGCGAGGATGTTTCTTAACACATATACCTAAGGAACGTACAAGGTTGAGGCCGTGGCTTGGTGGCACACATGCTTGCTTAGCATGGAGCAGGCCCTGAGCTTGATCCCCAATACTGTGGGGGCGGAGAATGTGTAAAATGTCTCTTCAGTTAGAATGGAGCTCTTGCCCTGTTTAGTGACTGAAAGCAAAGTAGTTGCATGACCATGTGCTTGTAGTGTATTTGTGACTCGTAAAAGCAGATATGTACAGCCACATGCATTCTGGTTTCCAACCCTTTGTACTCATAAATAATCTGTATATCCCTATCTGATCACATCAAGGAAGCTGGGAGCACAATCCCACCTTCATTTGTTCTGCTTGTGGACTCGTAAAAGTCCACTGGTCTTTGGGGGACATTTCCTATTTTAAAAGTTAACAAGTTTGAGGAGGCATTGTAGGATGTTTGGTTTTGTGAGCTACAATTACAAAATAGGTTGGTCACATTTTTTTTCATAGAAAAACCCCAGGGATTCTGTTTCTAGTACAGTATGCTTATGTATTCAATGGATAATTCAATCCTGGCTCCTATGGTCCTTTTCTGGCCAGAATTTTACAAGTTGCTGAGTCCAAAGGCAGGAGTTCTCAAAGTGTGCTCCTTGACACAACAGTGTCTAAAGCAGCAGGAAATTCATCAGAAAGGCACATCCCTGGGCCCAGTCTAGGTGTGCTGTGAGGACACAGCCACAGCCTAGCTCTCTTTTTATGTGGCCCCCAAGGAGTGTCATTCACAGTGAAGCAGTCTGCGAACCATGGGCACTCATTATGAAATATTGTCCCCTGGCTCAAACATTCATGGCTACCATTGTAAAACAGGGACCTGGTTCTTTATGATTTTCTCTTGAATCGGAGCCTCTGGAACACGTCATATGACAGCATTATCATTACTGTCTCATATGACAAGGTAGGCTCTAAATCCCAACTTCTCACAGAAATGAAGGCAACCACCCTTAAGTCAATTCCATATAATACAATGCATAGTTCTCAATGTTATTATCAATTAAACAGATGAACTAGCACCCAGTCTGATATTTGCTATTGGCTCATAAGCCCAACATTATTCTTGCTTGAATATGTTAAAAGAATTGTGGCATTTAGAATGATTTCTGCAGGTGGAGCTGACTGACAGGAAGATTTCAAATTACGTTTGTGATGACAGATCAGTGACTTTCAAGAGAGGTTGACTTGAATTTTCATTTTCTGCATTTGAATGCTGTTGTGAATTTCCTTGTAGCAAGCAAGGACTTGTAACACATTTGGAGTCATGAGTCATATTTCTCTCTACTCTTAAATAAAAGCCTGTCAGTCTTCTTGGTCACCATTGTAACTGTAACCATGGCCATGACTTCGCTCCGATACTGTGCCAGCCATACATTCAGTTTTTAATATGCAGTTTTAACCTTTTGTTTCTTAATGGAATCACTGAATGTGCACACCAGCAGACCTCTTCAGTTTTTTTTTTTTTTTTTTTTTTTTTTTTTATCTGTAGCCACGTTAAAGCCCGGAATACTAAGCTGGCTCTCCCTCCGAGCCACCAGAGTCTAAGCTTTTCACTCTACCTACACATTCTGGCCTTGGTTTTTCGCAGTGGGGTCACAGCTGTGGCTGAAGATTTGACTGCTGTACTGTCTTTGTTTGTGTATTCCTTTTCACTTTCTATTGGTGATTACAAGTGTTGCTTTTGTGACTGACATTAACAGCACCTTACTTTAGAAAAACAGTTAAAGGCTTATCTACCCAGTGGGCTTTTGCTAGAAATCAACCGTCCTCCTGCATTTCTCATTCTGACTTGGCTCTCAGCTTTGCATGGTTCCCATTCTTCTTTGCTGTTTAAGGTAGTGTAGGCCCATAGGAAAGATGGGTAACCATGGGACATTTGATTTCTTGGGGGGATTTGTGGGGCTGACAGCAACAGAAATTATAAAGGATAACTCCATTTTTATAAATAACATTTGCACTTAAGGTCAGAACTTCACCATTAGGACAATTCTTTCCATTTTAATGCCATCCGGTTGGCTAACTTATTCATGCGTTTTCTCTTTACAGTAGGCAACCATGGTTATGATAATGCATTAGCAGAAATGCATCCAATATTTTTAGCCCACGGTCCTGCCTTCAGAAAGAATTTCACAAAAGAAGCCATGAACTCCACAGACCTGTACCCACTGCTCTGCCACCTCCTCAGTATCACCGCCCTGCCACACAATGGATCCCTCAGGAATGTCCAGGATCTTCTCAGTTCTGCAACTCCAAAAGCAATTCCTTACACACAGAGTACCACACTCCTCCTTGGTAGTGACAAGCCAGGAGAATATGAGCAAGAGGAGTCGTACCCTTACTACATAGGCATCACTCTTGGCAGTGTTATAGCCATTGTATTCTTTGTAGTTCTCATTAAACATTTACTCCACAATCAAGTGCCTGCTTTACATTATATGCAGATCGAGGTTGCCCAACCATTACTACAAGCTTAGTGCTTCTTGGACATGGAATTGCGTATTGAAGTGGAGGTTGCAAAATCATATCAGTGGTGACCCTTCAACTTCTAGGAAGCTAGCTGCAGACACCTGCCTAGGCCATCAAGCAGTTAATTCGTATGTGGGCACAGTCACACGTACATACATGCACACACAGACCGAAACACTCCCGCCTGCAAATGATCAAAGGCGTAAGAGTACCCCTCCACGGCTTTTTCTGGCTTAGTAGGTAGATCATGCTCTATTTGGGGTTGGCACACGTAATGTACATACTTAACAACTTTGCACAAATGAAAGTACCTAAGATGTTGTTTTACCTTTACTATGCTACTATGTGCTTTTCCTCTGAAATGCACTTTATAACTATGTCTAGTAACTTGGTTGAAAATGACAACCTTTTGCATCTCTCTCGCCAAATACTAGCATTTCATGTACAGACTGAAGGAAGTTTCCAGCAATTCCTGAATAATGTATAAATCTGTCTCCTTAAGTGGGAGGAGGAGGAGGAGGAGGAGGAGAAAATGAAAGTGCTGAAGAGTGGGATCAAGTTTGTAGCCTGCATTTTGGAGCGATGCATTTCCAGTAGCGGGTTGCATTGTGGGCATTTCTAGCTATACTTCCTCACCAAGGACCAAAGTTTTCATTTGCTTCTTCCCTCCTATAGATTCAAATACTGAAAGATGCGTTCTAAAGATCTTGTTTCTATACATTGGTTATTGCTCCTTGTTGATGAGTTCCTGGTTCCATAATGAGGATGCCATGTGCATAGATTTCTTTTCTGTGTGGTATAGCAGTGGCCTGAAGAGCAGGGACCAGACAGCATCTCTGCAGTGTTTTTTTGTTTTTTTCTTGCCTGTTATTATTTGCTTCTCTGAAAACGACACTATTAAACACATTAAAAATCAAGTGAGATTTAACAAAATAGCATTTGGCTTTGCTTCTTTGTTGTTCCTGGTGGCACGAAGTGGAACGCAGACATTATCGAACTCCAGTCCTTTTAAATTCCAGAGTTTCAAAAGAGGATAAACCATGTTAGTTCCATACAGGCCACCTAATTCTTGCCAAGAGTTCTGTGGAGCCTCGGAAACAAAGTAAGCAGGGACTGCAGTTGAGATGCGCATGTCGTCACCACAGTAACAAAGGACCCCTCTAGTAGGGACTAAACCTCTTGGTTCTAATAGGTGTGAGAACACCGGGAACTCAGATCATGTCATTGTGTTACATGAACTATTTGAATGTCTACCTGCCAGATGCTTCCTGAAGTTGAAGGAGACTCCACCTTCCCAGGTATTTTCCCAACCAGCTAGTAGTTTTCTGCTTCCTCATCATCTCAGCCCCTCTTGTCACAACAGCCTAAACCTGTGTCTTACAGACAGCTGAGCAGTGAAGAAGCTGGAACAGGAAGGGCTGCAAAGAGAAGCTGTCTTTGGAAAACAATACCAAAGTATAAACGAAGCCCATAGACGACAGTGTGATGTTTATTGCATATTCACACACCTGCCAGCTAATACCCAAATGATGCCATAATTATTTCAGAGAGAAAGGACTGGTTATATTCGGAAAGCAAAAATAACAGAAATTTAACTGGATTTTAACGTGTTCCCTAAAAGGAATTGCAATATTTATAAAAGGTTATACTGCTCCCGAGGTAAAGGACATTCGGACATGATTTCATTTCATGAAAAACCTACAAATAAGAGAGAAGAGAATAAGCGCAAATGGCCAACATCCCAGAGGATTCTGGGAAGTCAGACATCTGGTAGCAAGTGCCTCGTGAGTTTAAACTCTGGCTGCCTGCATCCTGAATGTGTGCACACATGGTGACGGCCAGTGGCTTTGAACATCGTGGAGACACCAGTACAGTGACTTGGAGATGAGATTTAGTTTGTTTCAGAGTCCCACACATGAGATGGCATGTGTACATTCCGCTGGTTGTGTTAGGTTCACTTTAGAAGGTGCTGTGACCTCGGAACAAAGTGGTGGGTGCACCGCAGTCTAGACAGGAAGGTCTGATTATCCCATGGCTTATCCCGGATACATTTGATTATCGAATGGTTTGTCATAGGTACCCACATCCCTGTAAAACCAGCAGTGAGAGGGGATATTAGAAAAACAAACAAACAACAACAACAAAACCTTTTAACTTTTCTGGTGTCATTCGGAACCCTCTGGTAGCTTTATTTTGTGGTTTAACCTAACTATCTTCACGGTCCAACTTTAGGCAGGGCACATGATAGCATTACCTAATTAGAGATTAGACTACCTAATCTCAGAACTGCAAGGGAGAGTCTTAAATAGCAGAATAGTGTTCTTTTTTTCTCCCTGGTTTTTTCAGAGCCTCTTGCTCCTTTGGTTATTTGTAATTTATTGGTAAGACTTCTTTTTTAAGTATAGGTTTTTATGTTTACTCTCTCTGCTACCTGCCATGTCCACATGCTTTTAATGCTGTCAGTAAAGTGAGCATCCTTATTAGTCTTTTTCTTACAAGAAATTACTGTCTTAAAAAAAAAGAAAAAAAAAACCTAGCTCTTCTGGCAGCCAGATGTTTCCAGCTGTTCACCGGCTGGGGTGGGCAGCCTCTGTTACATTGCAAGGAAGGGTCTACGGGGTCAGCCCATGATCTAATTTAACTAGGGTTCTCGCCCTCCTTCAGAGAAGTGACTTGCACGACATTATGCCAGAGCTAGAAGCAGGACCTGGGTTCCTGACTTAGTTTACATACAAAGTCAGGTCAGTGGACTTATGGGTCCCCCTAGAGGGGTGCAGCCTGTTGGTACCACCCTAAGCAGAAAGTGGCCAAGGAAGTTTTCTGCACTGGCAAGCTCTGTGCTTCCACACTTGACTTTCAGATGGGCAAAATATTTAGTTTCCTTCCTAACTGGCTGCAGGACAAATCAGACTCTCACCGTGAGGACCACTTACTACGCTGTGGAGAATCTGACATTTTTCAAATGACATTTATAAATTTTGGTCTAGGCACATGGCTGAGTGGAATAGGGTGCTTAACTGGACAAACACGAGGACCCAGGTGAAAACGCTGGGTGTAATCCAGGCTTGTAATCCCATCACTGTGGCAGCAGAGACAGGAGGATTTCTGGAGCACACTGTCCAGCTAGTTTAGCCAAAGGGTGTGCTCCAGGCCAAAGAGAGAGCCTGGCTCAAAGAAAGTGGATGGTATTCATGAACACTCACGAACATGCACACACACAAACTTAAAAATGAAATCCAGGAATCATCTGGTCAGAACAAGACAGAATAGACACGTGTGGTCTCATTCCTCCACAGCGAACGCAAATATAGCCCTGGAACTGGAGCAAAGACCTTGAGAGGTGGTAACGGTGGTGCTCGGTAGGGACGCACAGGATAGATGCAGAGCACAGTAGCAAGGCATCACATATCCCTCACCCATTAGAAGGCAGCAGGTGGTCTCTGTTCCCAAAGCCCAGCCTAGAAAGATGGCAGCCCAACTGGGCTTCTTCCTGGGAGTGAAGAGGAGCCTCTGTGCCTACATCAGGTAAGACAATCTCACTGGGCCCAGCTGGGGACATGGTTAAATTAGCAGCCAGGAGAAGTGTTTTCATTCCCCCCCTCAGCACTAAGGCCCTTCTGAGAGATGTGGCAAGCACAGCTTGTAAGAGGCCCAACCTTTACATCCTGTCCTCATAGGATTAAGACACTTCCCCACTCAGGCACAGGGGTGAGCAGAACAGTCACACAAAATTGCTGACGATGACCTGGTCTATGAACCCGTGAATATATGTGCAGGGATGAACTTTAGAATCTCCTGTCCCTCCTCCAAGTGACAGCCAGCAAGCAGCTCACTGGGGAAATTCTTCCTTCCTCTGCAGTGACTCTTAGCAGCACGCAGTCCAAGCACACCAAATCCCTGCCACAAAGGCTGACCCTGACCCAGAGCTGCATGCTAAATCTGTAATCTGTATGTGGTGATTTCTTGCTAAGATGAAATGAAAGACAAACTCAGGCTCTTCAATAAGGTAAGGAAAAGAAAGAACAGGCATACATATTTGGAAAGAAGAAATAAAATGGTCCCCGTTTTCGGGGAACTTGGTCATGTCCGTAGAAAATCACAAAGAAACAAGTATATCTGGGCACAGGGTCTTTTCTGAGACTGACATTCAACCAAGGACCATGTATGGATATAACCTAGAACCTCCACTCAGATGTAGCCTGTGGTAGCTCAGTAACCAATTGGTTTCCCAAAGTGAGGGGAACAAGGCCTATTTCTAACAGGAACTCAATGACTGGCTCTTTGGTCTCCCCACCCCCGAAGGGAGGAGCAGTCCTGTTAGGCCACAGAGGAGGGCTTTGCAGCCAGTCCTGAAGATACCTGATAAAACAGGATCAGATGAATGGGGAGGAGGTCCCCCCTATCAGTGGACTTGGAAAGGGGCACGGTGGAGATGAGGGAGGGAGGGAGGGACTGGGAGGGAATGAGGGATCGGGACACGGCTGGGATACAGAGTTAATAAAATGTAACTGATAAAAAATAATAATAATAATAAAAAAGAAAAAAAAAGTTAGAAATAATTTGCCCTGAGAAATACCTTTTGTTATTTTCTCAATATGAACCACCTAGTATTTTAAATATTTGTATTCATAAAGTAATAATAAATATTATTGTTTTAAGCTAAAAAAAAGAGTCAGTATAGCAAACTGCAACATCGGGATACCAAGACTGCTTATATTTCTGTATATTAACACCATGTAACAAGACCAGTCATTTTCTGTATATTAACAGCATACAGAAGCAAATTCGAAATGTAGTGTTATTTATAATCACCTCATAAAATGGAATAGATATAAATGTAAATGAACCTATTGAATTTTTATCCTGAAAACAATCAAATGCTGATTGAGGAAATTGAAAGAAACTTCAGAAGATAAGAAAACATATTCTATATTCATAGGTTGCTTGCAACATAAAAAAAGCAAAGCAAAAACAAACAAACAAAATGGTCAGGTCACCCAGAATTAATGTAGCTCTTGATCATCTAACTCTCAGGGGAGCTCTTTAGAGACACGCACAAGCTTATCCCAACATTTATGTGCAAAGGCACAGGCCCTGGGAGAGTTAAAGCTACCAGAAAGAGACAAGTGAGAATTATCCTACCTGATACCCAATCCTACTCTCTCAATGTGATAATCAGTGCAGCACTGATTGGCAGAGAGTGGGACACAGGGCTTAAGGAACGCTAGAGAGCTGGAAGTATGTTCATGTAAACACTCTTGTGACTTTGACAAAGGTCCCAAAGCTTTGAAGGGAGGGAAGACTTTACAAGGAGGGTACCGAGGTAACTGAGCATCCAAAGGCAAAAACAAACAAACAACAACAAAAACACCAAACCTCATAATCTTATGTAAACCATAGTTCAAAACCAAGCCTGCAGACGTGGCTTTGTGTGTAAAGGCACCCACCTCCAGCCCTGACATCCTGACATCCTGAGTCGGATCTCCAGCAGCCCTCCCTATAAGCTGTCCTCTGGCCTCCGTGTGCTTGCTGTAGAATGCATGCACCCGTCCACCCACTAACAATGAGCACAACTTCTTTCAAATAAAAAATAGTTCGAAATGGAAGGCACCCTTAAACAAAGAAAAAAGTAGAAAAATTTCAGAACCTAAAACAAGACAGAGTTCTTAAAACTTGTCAGCAAAGTACACACTGGGGACTGAGAGTGTAGGTCAGCTGTAGAGTGCTTCCTTAGCATGCAAGAGGCCACTAGGTGTAGTACCCACTAGAGAGACAGAGACAGACAGACAAACACACACACACAGACACACAGACGTCGGGGAATGAGACTGTGAACTGGGAAGTTGACACTTACTTGAAATCATCTATATTGTCTTTCTGTGAAAGCCCGTGAGAAGAGAACAAAGCCTAGAGAGGAAAGTCCTTATCAACAAGAAACTCCCACATTTAATTCTGAAGCAGGCACATTTATGGCTACTTTTCACCAAAGACCAAATGGGGCAAACATGTTTGTGCAAAGGCTTTCCACCAGTGGCCACTGGGCGGTGCAAATTGAAACCACAGAAAATGCAACAGTATCTATTAGAATTGCTTAATTTTTTAAAAATAGTGTGTCATCAAAAGCTATGGGGATGTGTAGCAACTAGCTCACCCATTTTCTCCTGGGGATGTAAGCAGAGACACACTCTGGAAAAGAGCAGTTTTTAGAAACCCAAACATGTGTCCCAGTGTGTAGCCATCTGAGGTGTTTATCCCAAAGGAATGAAAAACACCTTCACAGAAGCCAACCTGTACACAATATTCATACTGGCTTTATGTTAATAGCCAAACTCTGGAACTGACTATTCTTCAAAGTGTTGGATAAACAGCGCTTTAAGAATAAAAACAGTAGCAATAAGAAGTTTGTTGGGATTTATGATGGATTGGGTGCATCTTGAGGAGTGATGCTGACTGCAAAGTCTAGCCCTCTGAAGTTACGCAGATGACACTGTAAAAATAACATCGTCTTAGAATCAGAGGGTGAATATTAAAAGACAGTGCAAAGGGATGCTTGTGTTGGAAGTGTATTGTAGCTAGCGCCAGCTGCCGTAGGTGTACTATGTCCCAGCTCTGGAGGTCCAAAGTCCCAGAGCACTTTCAAATGAGTTCTCTTCCTGGCCTGCAGATGGCCAACTCCCCAAAGCCAAAGGCAGACAGTGGTTGCAAAGGGGAAGGCTCTGTTCTGTCTCCTCCTCTAAAAGACACTGATCCCATTGTGAGAGCGCCATCTAGTGTCACTGAAACTTTCAAAGCCATTTGCTAAATCAATCAATCAATCAATCAATCAATCAATCACATGGGAGGCAAAGGCTTCAAGACAGGAATTCTGAGGGGGACACAAATTGGTTTTTCAATAATCAGACTAATCTTGTTTTGTGTAGTTATTTCAGGTACTACTGAGTTATAAACAAGAGTGGTTGGAAACTTTCAAGTTCCTAATTAACTGTAGGCCTGTAAGTCATTATGTCATTAAGGGCACAAAACAATGATTCCACTAAAAGTTAGATAAAGGGGAACAGTAGGTAGATGATATCAATGTCACTCTGTTGGCAACAGTAAACTGCAATTTATTGTTCTGAATCATCAATTCCACCATTGTTAGTGAAGAGTTCCCTGATTTACTGTTAGGTGTAAAGACTGTAACCAGTGAGAGTGAGGGGATCAGGAATCCCTGCTGAGGATGGGAGTCTGGTTCCCAGCACCCATATCTGTTGACTCATAACCACATGTAAATCCAGATGTAGGGTTTCCAGCAGCATTTACTTGCCTGGACAGACCCAACTCAGACACACATAATCACAAAATTAGGAGGAGTAATGGCACGCACCAACATTTATAGGAGCTTGCCATTTCCCTGCTAAGATTCTAAGTACATTGCATAAAGTGACTTTAATTCTTGCAACAGCCACATGGATTCCTACTGCTCTTACTCCACCTTATACATGAGGGTGCGAACAGGGAAGCTAAGTCACCTGTCTAAGATTAGCTAGCTACTAATGGACTCAGAAAACGGCCATTTACTCCTTAACATGTGCTACATCCTTCAGGTAAGCAAACGCCGTGAGTTCAGAGTTCTCTATTTTTGAACTTAGAACATTCAGTATTTCATCATGTAGAGGACTGTCAGTAGCTTTTCTACTTGGTTTGGTTCGTAGGTGCTACTTAATAGTTTCAGGACTTTCCTCTTTGTTCCAAGTTTCATCCTTTTGTTTAAATAAATGATGAGTTTTGGCAAATTCGTTTCTAATCTTTTTGCTCTGTTAATATGAAGTATAACAGATTAACTTTTAATTTTGTGTGTGTGGAGGGTGGTGGGGAGTGCCTGCGTGTACGAGAGTGCAGAAGCACACAGCCAGAAGAGGCCATCTACAGGCAGTTGTGAGCCTGTATGGGTTCAGGTACAGGGAATCAAACTCGGGTCTTCTTCAAGAGGAGCAAGGCTCTTATCACTGATGCATCTCTCCAGCTCCAACAGACTGATTTTAAATAATCAAAATAACGTTGCACTACTATAAAAAAAACACTTATTAAGTACATCATCTTTTGCAACACTGAATTCGCAGATTTTTCTTCATAAAGAATGATACTTTTTTTTCAGACCTTCATATACTTTTGGTTCCTTACTCCATTTTCTACAAGTCTGAATAAAACTGATACTATTTCTCATAGGCTTAATGAAACCACTTGGTCTAGGAGTTTCCTCTCTGGAAACCTTTTTAATGACTTCTGATTTCCATAGAGGCAGTTAAGACTTCCTTTTTGACTTTGTGTTAATTTTGATCTTTTTTTTTTTTCAAGAATCTGTCCATGTTATCTAAATCGTAAAACTCATTGGCATCTTTTTGCTAACTGAAGGACTGTAGTGTGACTGCCCTTTTTAATTAATATTATTAATTTGTGCTAGCTTACTGTGGACTTCACCATTTTACTAATACGGCTGCAGAAAAAAAGTTCGGCTTTATTGGTTTTCTCTGTCTTTTCAATTTCAGATTTTTATCTTTGCAATTTCTTTTTCTTCTCTACTAGCTTCCAAAATGTGGTAGCTTACATTGATTTTGAACATTTCCTAAGAGAGTAAGTCTAGGTTGTAACTTCCCCCTAAATAGGGCTTTATCTGCATATCTTTGAATTCAGTAGGTTCTATATGGGAATTGTAACATATTTGCCTTTCCGTCTGACTCATGGTTTACTTCATGACTTAGAAGCATACAGTTTAATTCCAAAACATTTTTCCACATTATATTGAATTCCCCTTTGTTCATAAAGTGTAATTTATAAGACTAATCCTTTGAGACTGTTTCCTGAGACTCTTCTATGACAATGTAAACACCTTGTCTTGGTAATTCTATGTACTTAGAAAGATGCCCTTTGCACTGTGGTGCTCTCAATGTCAAACGTGGTTGATGGCAAGTCTGTTTTCCTTGCCTGACGTTTTTCTTTTAGTTCTACCAATTAAAACTACTAGGTTTTTTTCTCTGTTACGTTTAGAGATTCTTTCCCTATTTCTATCAGTTTTTAATTTGTATGTTTTAGTGTTTTGGGTGAAAGATGTTGTCTCTTCCTCACATCTGTACAGGCCATAATACAATGTTTTTCTCCAGCTTTGAAACCTGGTCTTGAAAGCTTTTGATATTAAGCACAGCTAATACAGATGTCAGTTTCATGTCAATTTCTACGCATTTCTTTTCAATTTACAGTTCTGCAGTTAAAGCATCTCTCTTGTACATTATCTACCAAATATTGCTATTTCATCATTTTAATCACCTCTGCCACTTTCATTTAAGTGTTTTGTTCCTTTACATTTAATTAATTTTCAAGTTTAATTTTCCAGATGATTGTTCTGTCTTTACTGGGTTTAATATCAAGGTTTTTTTTTTCACCTAAATTTTTACTTTTTTCAAAACTTTTGTTGTTATGGTAGCAAATAAAAATTAAAAAAAAAAAAGGACTGAGACAGACTGTGGTCTTGGACCGATACATTTTTGTACAATAGCTTAGAACCTTTGGAACCTGTTTTCGATACAGAAATTGATACGGTGCCTATGGGATGATGTGATTATGTTTCACTACGACAACCATTTTAATACCTGTATCCATTCCATGACATCGTGCTGTATATATGCACAATAAAATTTGCTGTAAAAATTAATTAAATAATTAGTAAGTAAATAAATCATTCCACTGTATTTTTCTCTGTGTAATTAATTCCCTAGGAAATTATCCATTTAATTTGTATGTCCAAATTCAGTTGTGCCAAAGAGTATGAAAAGTAGTCTTATGATTAAACAATGTACAGGGACAATATGTACCCTGTCAGCCCCTATCCCATATTGAGGCCAGCTTCTCTGTCCCCCCAAACTTTTCCAGAATTCACAGGTGCCACTGGGTACTCAGATGGACACAGTTCTTCCTTGTTTCCAGTCTTGGCCTTTGCGTTCTTCACTTCCTTTGAACTTCAAACCTTGAGCACAAACTTTCTAATTTTTTTTTTCTGATTCTTCAGTTTTTAGCAAGACAGCTGTTGAATCACACAGTCTACTGTTTTGAGAATAATGTTCTACATGTCCTTTTACAAACTAAAACAAAAACAAAGGAAACAAGTGAGGTGAGAGACAGCACCTTCACAGGAAGTTTAAATGAAAAAAAAAAAGCTCAGTGTCTTCAGCACAGTCAGAAGTGCTGTTTGATCTACATGGACCTATAAACTGACTTCCCTTTGCAGCTTGGACTGCAGCGTTCTCTCAATGAGATGTAAATCACAGTGGTTGACATCCTCAGGTTTATTTCCTTATTTCTTTAGGGGGGTTCGGGGATGAGAAAGTGTCCTTCTAGCCTTATCAATTAGAGAGGAATGCTAAATTCTTCAAATATGTTTACGAAGGATATCTGGATTTGTTTTAGAGCTAATATCTACTGTCTTTATGAAAAGTGAGGTTAAGCATGGTGCCCATGAATCACACACGATCTAGGGGAGTGGCCATCAGACTGTCACACAGGAAGGTGTGGACTAGGACTTAAACTGTTCTCTAATTTCCTTTCACAAGATGGAAACTTAGCTGGATGGGAGTTTACCTTGAAGTCACCAATCCCTTTAACATCGTTAATCTGTTTACCTCCCTGAACACAGGATTTAGCTCAGTTCCACCTCCTGGTGCCCCCTATCTCTTTGAGCCACACATTTTATATTTTCCCTTGCTTAGTTTGCTCCTTTTCATTAATATGCTCTTCAGAAGAGTGCCCACCAGTAACCATACAGCAGAGTCTAAACCAAGCTGTTTTGAGACTTCCTTTGCCAATGCAATTAACCCAAAATTCTTCACGTTAGCCTCAGGCATACTTTTTAGACAAGGGCAAAAAGCAACCAAATTCTTAGCCAAAATACCACAAGAACAGTCTCTAGGTCACATACTAACACTTCTCGGAAACCTCTTGAGCCAGGCTCCCGCAGTTCAAATCATCTTGGTACCACTGTCTTCCATGTGCCCATAGGATGGCCCTTCAGCCCCACTTAAAAGCATTCAACTGCTTTTCTAACCCAAAGTCCCAGGATCCACATTTCTCCAAACAAAAGCATGGTCAGGCTTATAACAGCAATACCCCAGGGACTTAGTTTTATCTTAGTTGGCATTTCTATTGTTGTAAAAAGACATCATGACCATAGCAACTCTTGTTTTAAAAAGCCTTTAATTGGGGCTGGCTCACAGTTTCAGAGGCCTAGCCTATTATTGTCATGTGGGACACATGGCCGCTTGTAGGTAGACATGGTGCTGGAGAAGGAGCTGAGAGTTCCCCATCTTGACCCACAGGCAGCAGGATACTATCTGCCACACTGACTGTAGCCTAAGCATAGGAGACCACAAATCATCATAGCAGTGACACATTTCCTCCGACAGGGCCTCACCTCCTGATAGTGCCACTCCCGATGGGCCTCTGGGGGCTGGTTACATTCAAACTCCCACGGTTAGCAGAAGGCCTGAGCAGCAGCAGTCCAGTATTTGCCTGCGGAACAGTTCTAACTAGGGGACATGAGTGAGAGCAGTTCCACGTTGACACTGATAATCACCACACTCAGGAAGTTTAGAATAGAAATCAGCATCTTGCACGTCAGCAGCCTAGGACCCACCTGGATCTCTGGACTTTCACATACTCTCTCAAGCAATGGCTGCAATACGTGTTAGGGAGGGACAATACAATACCCAAGCATAGTTGGGAAGGATGCCAAATGAACATCCAAACTCTGGAAGTGGAGGATCTAGAAGATGACTCTGAGTCCACACACCTCAACACCAAGAGTTAAACCATAGGTAGATGTGAGTCATCTGCACAAAATTTCCAGTTTTCGAAGACCTCTCTTCCAGAGTATGGAACAAATAGTTTTCCCAGTTCCTAGCAGTATTTACTGAACTTAAAAATACTGAATGAATGAGCTCCTGGAGGAAATGGAGTTGGATCTATATGCTTTTGGATAAGTCACTGAATGTCTATAGCGCCACAAAAGACAAAATTTAGCTACTGTAACTGTGTCTCACTTTCAGTAGTCAGTTTCTAAAGTTTCTTCCCTTTTGTTGTAAACTAGTTCAGGAGGTTCTACAATTTTTTTCTGGCTCTCTTGCCAATGATGCCTTCATACTACATGTATTTTATATATTGTTTTATAAATTGGCTGTTATACAACCTTAACCATAGTTTTAAAAGATCTGTAATGAATGTCTACAAAAGTCTTCACAGAATCATTTAAGTCATAACAATTTATCTCCCATATGTATATGTTATAAGAAGGTGACAAATTAAGAAAGCTGATGTGTTTGTTTGTGTAGACTTTATTTTCATACATTTTAATCATAGGCCAAGTCATTAGCTACAAGTTGAAACAATATAGTCAAAATGTATTTCCTTTAACTTAAGGCACTATAAATTGTCTTAAAGTATACTCAGTGTATGTACATGCTGTTTGAGAACTGACAATAAATACACACTTTACACCTAATCTTTGTCCTTTGTTTGTAACATAAATTAACAATGAAATAAAGCACTCTTCATAAAAGGAATTTAAAGCCAATCATCCCTAAAGTTTACAAGGTAGGAATGAGAGGGAAAGCCCAAGCCCAGTGCAAAGGGATTTGATCCTTTAATATTCCAAGGCTTTCCCTGTGGATTCTTAAAGGAAGCCAATGTACAGCGCTGCTAGCAAGCCTCTGGTATACCCCATTGCTCTTACAAAAGAGCATCTATGCTATCCTGCTAACAGCAACATGACTGGACCTCTACTAGAACATTGAGGTGCATAACGCGAAGATGACTAGTGTAATTAACAGAAATACATAGGAAAACACTTTTCTATTGGGTACTATCATCAAGAGCTAAATATTTCTTGAAGCCAAATACTTTCTCCTGACCAGGAAGCACACAAACCTCCATGTGAAAGGCTAGCTTTACTAAAAGGTTCTCTCAGAGGAAAACCGGAGACATGAGCTTTAACAGTGATTTTTTTTTCCCCAAAGATACAAACAGATTAGCACAAAGTTCAATATGATAATCTGTTTGCTTGAATAAATACTACTCGTTTCCTGGATAAGCACTTTATAAAAAATTACCTAGTTCTAGTATTCTGAGAACAGAATAAAATATAAAATAAATACATCTGTTGGAAGGGCTGACACTGACAAGACATCGTGTCCCATCCCACCCTTCATAAAAATCCAGTCACAGGTGGACCCCAAGCATAAGCTGCAATCGAGCTAAGTCACTGGAGTCCACAGCACTGAAGGAACTGAGCCATCTTTAGCTAGTATGAAATACTCTGTGGGCAGACAGCTCAAAATGTCCATTAATTTTTCAAAGTGAATAAGGCAGTTCATTTGCTATTTTTTAATTGAAATTAAAGAAAGTGGGAACTTCTCTGGTATTTCATTTGATCAACTCTTTATCCCTCTGCATCACTAGTGCATCTAACAAAATACATCAGAACATATATGAACAAAATCAAGCCTAATCTGGCCCTAAAAGAGCCATTTTATGACCAAGAGCATAGTTACGTATGCAGTACAGAAATGCCTCTCAAAACCCCAATACAATGGGTACCAGATATCAGATTTTAGGAAATCATCAGTGAGCCAGTCCAATGCACTATATCTAAGATGACTGACAAGTGTCATCTGTCATCACCGGTCAGCAGTGTTTAACAGCACTGCATACTTGCTGTAGACCCATCTTGTATCTGAAAAACAATAACCACCTTCGTTTTGTACTGTCACAATGTCAAAGATCACACTATTAATATGACCGACCGGTCTTTTCTCTGACGGACATCATAGTTCATTGTACTAGTTCCGTTCCAAGGAAGCAGCCAGCAAGGGGATGATGACCAGTTTCTCCATAGATCCTCAGTTCCCGCTGTGTTGGGATGACTCAGTGAAGGACTGCAGGTGCTCTGCCCTTAGCACATGACCCAAGGCCAAGAGACCCTAAAGTCCATTTCACATTTCTTACCACTCTACTGTACAGAAGGCACATTAAAACATCTCAGCTTTATATTAAGGTCATATTTTTTTTTCTACAGCATTTGAATACTTTCAATAAACATGAGAACTGAAAATTTTAACAACAATGAGTTTTAAATTGGGGTATTGACTTGTGAGCTGGTGAAAGCAGACAAATAAGATATGCAAGAAGAAACCTTTCCCTTGAGCTGAACCTTTCCTGTCAGCTGTGTTCTGGCAGTGTTCAGTCCCCTTTGTAAGTCACATGACATCTGCACATTCACACACATAAACACGCTTGCACACACAACTTACCCAGAGATATTAAACACAAACAACTTTTCTCTGTTTTCTTTGAAACTTCTTTAAAGTAGTATCCAAAAAAATGTAACTAAACAGACAGATAAACAAAACCACAAGGTCTTGCTATGTACCCAGGATGGACTCAGTCTCAAGGTCCTCTGCCTCATGCTCCCAACTGGTTGACGTAAAGGTGTACACCACCATGTCAACTCCACAGACACAACTTCTGGGGCATCAACGGTTTAAGAGTCATAGCAAGCTCAGGCTTTACATTACATAGTCTTCCGTGGGTTTGTTCTGCTTTTAGCGGCTTCACTTAAATGACTTCTTTGTATGTTATAGTTATGCTGTGTGGCTAATCAATTTTATTAACTATCACAAAATTTCCTACTTCAAGTTTTCTTAGGACACACACCAATTAAAGACAAATATAAAAAATATACACAACCTTTTCTCCAGGATACACAAAACTCACAAATTACAGAAAAATTTGTGTCATTTACAAATATATAAATTTGTTAGAAAAGCACGCCTATTAAATTCTGGTATATTTTTCACTTAAAGTTATATATTGAAAAGGAAGGAAGGAAGGAAGGAAGGAAGGAAGGACGAAAGAAAGAAAGAAAAAGAAAAAGAGAAAGAAAGAAAGAAAGAAAGAAAGAAAGAAAGAAAGAAAGAAAGAAAGAAAGGAGGAAGGGAGGGAGGGAGGGAAGGAGAGAAGGAAGGAAGGAAGGAAGGAAAGAAGGAAGGAAGGAAGGAAGGAAAAAAGAAAGAGTATTTTTCAAAGGTCATTTCTTGTTAGGAAACCAGGTAGTTTTACCAGAAACACTACTACTGTCAGGTTTATTTGTATCAGGCAACACACCAAAACAATACACACACACCAAAACAAAACAAAAAAGACGGAGTAATTTAAGCGTGTTTCGGTCTTATCTTTTGAAATATACCTTTTTATGGCTATAACACCATTCCTTGTGTGGATCCTTAGTTTTTAAGTTTATAAGACGCAGCGATTTACCCAATTAAAGGATCATCATCATCTTCCTGCAGCTGAAGGCGGGAGAACGGCCGGGAAGCAGACACCCGGTTCTGCATGAATATTATGAGGCCTGTTAGCATGGTTAATACCAATAGGGCACTAATAACAATTCCAATGGCTTCTGGGAGATTAATGCACCACTGGTCCACTAACAAGCACTTGGTATGACTGAAGGTTCCATTATTGGGGTGTGGTTTTAGTCCCAGGATGTGGCACATCATTGGGTAAATATCCACAGTGTTAATGGTGCTCTGCTTGTAACCTTTTCTAAAAGCAGGACCATGGGCAGCAAGAAACGGATGCATACTAGGCAGAGAATTGTCATAGCCATGGTCACCTACTGGAGAAAAGACAAAATTATGTGATTAATCATCAGGCTTTTACGACATAGCATGTTCACTATAAACACACTAGCTTCTTGACAGTCTTGTTCCCAGCCATGATTCTGCCCAGCTGCACTAAACAGAAGCCAGACATGAAAATCTGTGCTTCCTTCAACTTAGGCTGACCAGCATTTCACATGTACATCCTCTCTTTCCAATGAAGCATGGCTTTAGACTTTACCAGTTCGCAACCTGATGTGTTTATGTTTCAATCCTAACCCACTCATCTATCCATCTCCAGTGTTAGTTGCAAAACCTATCAACTCATAGCTTAAAAAGGTGTTCAAGTGTTCAGCTGAGAGAGCAGAAGACAGGACACTGAATGGCAGGATGGGATCTCAGACTTAACTATCTCAATTATTCCACTAAGAAAAACCATGGCATAACACATTGCTGATTTACTGCAAGTGAATGAACACCTCAAAAGTCAGGAAGGTTGGATAAGTGAGGATTTTCAAGAAAGCATTTGTGCACTGAATGTAAAGGAAATGCAGACAACTGTAGCTTGTAACTCCAGGAAATGTCTGACTCAAAGAAAAACATGGCTAACCATCCCCAATATAAATCCAACACGAGATTCTTCAGTTTGCTCCAACAGCCTTGCCTGTGACTTTGTATCGAGTGCATTTCATGAACTTCCATTTCAGGGATATGGAAGTTTGTTGCAATGTTCTGGGACTTATATGACAAGTCTCTAAGGATTTTACTGCAATTAAAATTCTATTTCAAGTTAAGTGTCATGTAAAAATTATTGGGGATGCAAAGTCCCACAAATAATATTTGTCTATATTCCCATACTGATGGATTGTGATGGTTTTGTTTTCTTTATTTTCCAAGTTTACAAATAAGCATTTAAAACAACATAAATGTCAGTAAAACACAAACTCCTTTGGTCTGTTTTACCCTTGCCTAACACTTCCACCTTCCCACCCTACACTCTGCAGCTAAGTTTGGTCTTTCACCTCTGTTTGTAAACCAACTTTTATTACTACATACACGACGTCAATTAGTTTGCCAACTAGCCATAGCTGTTCTCATGCTAGAGAAACAGCTGAGCTGAGTAGCTAAAACAACAACAAAAAAAGCTGACCCACAAAGCCAAAAAAATATTTATTATCCAGCACTTTAAAGAAGTTTGCTGACCCCTGCAATGGACTTCAGTATCAGAATTCTTAAAGTACTAAAATTAAATGCAAAATACAGATGAATAATCCTCATTTGAGACAAGACATGTAAACTCACCCCTATACATTCAGTCAGTATTTGAGGAGCAGTTATGATATATCTACTTTGATAACTTGGTTAGCTGTGTGTTTGATTTCAACTCTTGCCCAGTGATCCACAGAACCACAGCATGCAAGTTAAGTGATTTCATCATTTGGGAAAGTCCAAGGGTCACTCAGGCAAACTTTTTGGAATCAGAAAATGAAACTACAGCTTTCCCCTAAAGTTATACAACCATCTAATGGAAGAATGAAACTGTGGCCACTGTAAATTGCTGTCTAATGAAAATCACTTGAGAACTACCTTTGTAAGACTGAACTAACAGTACAGTATGAACATAACTAAATCAAAGTTTCTGCTTTGCAGAACAAGGTCGCAATGTGTGATACAGCCTTTAGAGACTACAGAAATACCAGAAATAAATGCTTACGTTTTAATGATGACTTGTTCAGTACAATTGTCCAGCCTTCATCAGCAACCAAAATGATAGGTTGAATTCGATTATTATGTTGGTAGTAAAATCTGTTAGGAATATCTTCTTTGAGATAAACGTTCATGTGAAGGCTACAGTGTTTCAGTTTGTCATAAAGCTCTGTTACATCTGTAAAAAGGGAAAACTGTCTTTGACTTAGAAGCAAAGATACATTTGACTAGTATAAACAGAAATACATTCTGGGCAATATTATCTAATTAAATTGCTTTTAATTCTCAAAACAGAAGGTAATTATGTGACAGTATCAGAGATGGGAACACACACACAGGCACTTTCAATAACTGACAATTTTTTTTAATTTTTTTTTTTTTTTTTACGTAGCCTGTCTTGTTTGACTTAGAAAGAGGACAGTTTTTTACACTGAGTTTCCTTGGCAAATATAAACTATGTATGACTACTGATTAGTAATTCTGTGACTGGAAAAATGTCTATCTCTCTTATTTTAAACAGGTACTTACTTGTTTTGGGAAGAATCGCAGCTACAGGGGTTAGGTCTATAACACTGTAGTTTGAACGGTCAATGCAAGAATCCAAATTTATCAATCTGTTCTCAGAACACTGAGTCATCCCGTGATCACTTGTGATGATCACATTGAGATTTTCCCACAATCCTAACACCTTGAGTTTTAGGACAAGATCACCAATAAGGTCATCTATTTCTTTCAATACCCTGCTCATGTTTTCTTTATCTTCAGGCCCATATCTGTGGCCGCTTGCATCTGGTTCTTCCCAATAGAGAGTTGCAAAGGTGACTGGTGGACTGGAATTGCTGAGCCACGTGGTAATACTATTTAGTCTCTCCTCAAAGGGCACTGAGTTGCTGTAATTCATAAAATAAGAAGGCGTGATATTGTGAATGGGCACATCAGTACCAGGCCACATAGCGGCAGCACTTGATCTGTTTTCCTGAAGCTGATTGCTCACCCAAATTGGCACTGCCCCATTCCACCAAAATGGATCCTTATGATTAGATTCAGAGAAATGCTTCTTTGTGATGTCATCATACATGGAGTTGGCGACAATGCCATGGGATTCCTCATATAAGCCTGTCACAATGCTGTAGTGGTTTGGAAATGTTTTTGTGATGAAAACGTTTTTAACATGTTCCACCAAGACACCTTCTTTGATAAAGTTCTGGAGGTGAGGAAGGTCATAGTTCTTCAGGTAGTCAGCTCTAAAGCCATCAAAGGACACCAGAAGTAACTGAGGTGCTGAGCTATAGGAAGAGTTACCTCTACAGCTAGTGAGAAGTCCACAAAGGAAGAGTATTACTAACAACTTCATAATGAACACGTTGGGCACAGCAGCTAGGGCTCCTGAAACATAAAAACACAATACATCAAGTAACAACACTATTTAAGGTTCAGAAATTTCACCAGCAGAAGAGAATCAAATCCTTGACATGCTACCGTTATTGATGTCAACTCAGAACTTACATAACAATTAATTTGAAATACAGAAAAAATGCCTTTACTTTCCTAGTTTCCTGTTGATACTTGTCCCACACATCCATCAAGCCATGGAGGAAAAATGGAACATTTTTTGTCCCCATAAACATTCCTGTTCATCTATCTTACTCACCCAGAGCAGCAGAAATTATTCTAAACATTTACCAAAACATAGATGAGAACATAAAAAAATGATTCTTTTCCTCAAAATACCAATAATTCCAAGTTTTCTTAGTTTACTCTAGCCCACATGTATAGCTGGTATAAATTCTACCATATTGGTTCATCACCAGTTTAAGAAAACAAACAAACAAAAAACTGCTATACAGACAAGATAAATACTACCCGAGGGGAGAAATCTCAGTGGTCACTTGCTCCAGTTTTGACATGAAGTTCACTAACAGACAAGGCTTATAAGGACTTGGATGGCACAGTAACTTCAGAAGAAACTGAACAGTTACTAAAAGGAATTTCACCTCGATGCCACCCTTACGCGTCCATCTTACTGCTAAAAGCATGGCTATTTTTCCTAATATCCCAGGTTCGGCCTTATTCTTAATTACTCTTTTTAAAAATAATCCATTGATTACTGGAATATAAGGAATTTTATAGCGTGTCTAAAACTTTTCAAATACAGTTACCTCTAACAGTTACAGAGTTGAGAAGACCGTTCAGTCATATACTGTAAATGACAGCTGGGCAGCCACAGGTGCTCCCACCTCCTACCAAATAGAAAAGTTAACTCAGAACCAGTCACAGAACTACCTGAAAGCCGAAGCTGTAAAGTTCTTAAAAGAAAATATAGCAATAAATCTTCAGAACCTTTGGTTATGTCCAAAATTTAGATGCCATGCCAAGAACACAAATGTAAGAGCACAGAAACAATCGTATGATTCTACTTAAATGAAATGCTCAGGAGGGGAAATGCAGAGGGGTAGGCAGGCGTGTGAGAAAGAGTCAGTAAATGCCAAGGGGGAGTTTCTTTCGAGAGTGCTGAAAACTGCTTTCAGGCTGATGGTGATGAGGGTTATAATTTCCTAAGGCTGCAACTTAAATGAGTGAATTCAACGGCATGTTTCTTATTTGTCAATAAACTGTATTTTAAAAAGTGGAACTGTATTCTTAAATAGCAAACATTTTTATCATCTCATTTTACTGCAAAAGCTAGTGTGAATTATGCATCTTATAATGCAGATTTGGGTGTTTTAAAATGAGAATAATTTGCACTACTTCCTATATGCAAAGCTATAGGACTTAATGAAACCTGTTTCTGCTGTTCTTCCACAAAACACAAACGAAAAATCCTGAATAAAAAGGATGTTTAAAAATACATGCTATTATGAATCCCAGGATTGGGAAAACTCTTAGCACACTGCCTGGACACAAAAGCAGTCCTTTCTTTAAGCTTAGCAACAGGGACAAAGTAGAAAGTCTTTAGCCTTCAATCTGAGAAGGCTTCAGGAGCTGAGCCCACACCTAGACATGGGGTCCTTGGTCATCTAGTCTCACCCAGCTTCTACCTCCGTGTACATAAAATGGGGATGCATAAAGGCTAAACGCAGATCCTCAATAATAAAAGAATCCTCAATATTACCTCCCTTATCCATTTTAGTTATAAAATTAGTTAGGCCTGTGCTATTAGTTAGCCAGAACATTACAGAGATTTTACAGAACATGACATTGGAAGATTTTAGACTTTTTATACACAGTGAAGCTGAAATCCACTGAGTGGTGGAGCTCAGAAAGTTTACTGCGTTCTTAAGTTCATGTCTGTAACAAGTACAGAAACACTGCGCACTAACAAGTCTGATGACGCTCTCCATACTGAAGAGAACCATGCCTGGCAGAACATCTTTCCTTAGCAATGCAGAGATCCACGTTTAGCAGAACATGTTTCATTCTAACATCAAGTCTTAAGCTATAAACAAAGCACCAGTAAAAAAAGGTCTTCAAACCATTTTCATGGAATGAGAAAGCCCTGGTTCCAAGAATAAAATTATAAAATGTTACAAGAAATTCTGTAATTTTCACATCAACAAAAACCTCAAGGGAATAAAAAAGCAGACACATCTAGACTGTATCCAACAAATTAACAGTACCTGGAAATTTGATGTAGCCTCTAATTTGGGACACAAAACATCCCTTACCTTCTCTGGGTTGACTGTCTTGCCTTGATGGAATGCATGTCAGTCATCTCTCACTAAACCCTAGACCATCAAGGGCTTGGGTTGAAAGAGGGTAAGGTAAAAGCCACTTGCCAGCATTAGCATTCCAGCTACTCTCTGATGCAATGAAATACAAATGTGGATTTAAAATAGCACTATCTTTTGTTACCTGTATGCACGGGTAACAGGTAGTTTGCCCATAGATTTTTATGAAGCGCTTAACAAGCCAGGAGAAGAAACCCAATAACCTTAAAGCTTTCTAAGCCTTTTAAAGATTCTAGCATTCTAAATGGTCCTCTGCTGTTCAAGGCCACACAAGCATCTTCGAGTCAGTCACTACGCATAAAACACCCCTCATTGTATATCCAACAAAATTTCTTCCCAGTTACACAGTCTAAATTTAGGTGAGGGTTAAGGGCCGGGGAGCAAGCTCGAAAGCTCCCAGTCCCCTTAAAAACTGAGAAATCTCTGGGGAAACGGGAAGAAAGGACAGACCGCACTGCTGCGCACTCCTGTAGCTGGCCCCTGTGGAGTCCTACCAAAAGCGCACCGGAATTTTCCGGTCCCTGGCTGGACAGCCCTCCGGCAGACTGGCACGGGAAGGGTTGTTTGTGCAGCGCCTGACCCAGCACCCGGCATCCTCCTCCGCTGGATCTCCGGATTTTAGGACAGGAAGGCCATCTGACAGCACGACCGCCTTAAGCCTGGAGCGGGGACGCGGCCCAGGCCCTGTCGCTCGCCCCGCGACCCCGGCCCCGCCCTCACCTAACGCCACAGTTAACATCCACCTGCCGCAGGACGCTCTTCCTCCCCGCCGCCCCCGGGCACCCCGCGCGCCCCCACCAGCCAGCCGACCGACGTCGCGCGTGGAGGAGAAGGGACCGGAGGCTCCCAGCGTCTCTACCCTCCGCCGCCGGGGTGCAGGGGAAGGGAGTGGCGCGTTCCCCTTCAGGACTCACCCGCCTCTGCGGCCCCCTCCGTCCCGAGCGCGGAACTCGGCGCTAGCGGAACCGCGCGCTACGGGCTACTTGCGGGCTAGGCGGACCCGGGCGGAGCGCCGCTCGGCCCAGCGCTTCCTGGGACGCCTGCGCAGTAGCGGACGCCCACCCCGCGAGCGACAGCGGGACGCCGCGAGGACCGGGGCTGCTGGGGGGGGGCTCCGAGGGCGCAGCTGCTGGACACCGAGGGGAGCGGCTGTGGCCGGCGGCGGAGTCGGAGAAGCTTACCTGGACTGGGTGCCCGAGCCCGCCCGACTCCCTTTCCCATTGGTTCCTTGCACTGTACCACTCGGAGACAGGTGGAGTGGAATTGGCCCTAGGAGAAAAGGTTTGCCTCTCTCTCCCTGGCCTTCCCCTTTTCTTGTTTCCCTAGTTATGGGTGCCCAGTTTAGCCAGAAGACGAGGAAGTTCGTTCTGCTTTCACCTGTACAAGGAAAGAAACTCTGAAACAACTAGTTCATCTTTTTTTTCCTGGTCATGTTTCTGCCTTTTTTAATTCTCTTGCTGTTACAAAATCCTCCTCCTCTGGCCATTCAGAATAAGGTATTGCCTGCTTCTACAGTCCCAGATAAAAGTCAGTTAGGGTCCGCAAACTAAATTTGTTCTTATTTTGCCATTTCACACAGCTGTGTACGTGAAATTATGCACTTGACTTTAAAAGGACTATTAGTCAAATAGCTGGAGAATCCAACTTCAAACTTAATTAGCAGAATTGCCGAACAGAAATGTCTGTTAAATATTTGTGTTGCCCAGAAACACTTGACCAAGAGAGGTTAGTGGTTTGTTTGTTGTTTTTTTTTTTCCCTTTGTATCTGTAATGTCCAAAGATGAACCTGACAATGAAGTCCTCAGTCTTTGTTGGATTTAATGAGTTATTTTAAGGTGTTCTATGTTGAATGCGCTCTCCTCTGTTAAACTGCAAGGGCCCAGAGAGTATTTTCATTACTGTATATACACTGGATACGCAGGGGGTACAATAAAATGAATTAGGGCTATAATAATCATACACTATATCCCGAAATCTGAAAGACTTAGCTGTGAACTCACTGGCTGGATTTCCTAGGTTCTTGGGGGCAAAGGCTGAATTTGGTGCCCTGCTGTGAGTTGAGAGTTTAGCCACAGCTAAGAGCATGGGTTCAACAGAGGAGGCAATTTTAATCTGATTGTAGTCTGCTCATTATTAATTTGCCTTGATAAACTGATTCCAGTTTCAAGCATTAGCTACCCTGTGCATTAAAACAAAACAAAACCAAAAAAAACAAAAAACAAACAAACAAACAAAAAATGGGATCATCCTGGACCCACAGGTCCTCGTTGCCAGCAGTGAGTAATCTTGGGCATGTGTCTCAACCTGTTCGGAGCTTCATGTCCTTATCTTCACAGCTAGTCCTGCAGTACCAACCTCTTAGGCTTCTGGTCAGATAAGGTCAGTAAAGCAAATAAAGCGCTTGCGCAATCTCTGATCATGGTATTAGCTATGATTGTTACCTTGAGTCCTTAAAATGCCCCTCATTTTGAAGAGTAGTTAGAGTAAGATGGAGTTTGAGGAGGATTTACATAATAGACATTGTAGCAGAACTTAAATTTTCTGCATTTGGGGACTGGGATTCTGCATATCCTGGCTGTTTCCTTACTGCGGACACAATTGCTTAAAAAAAAAAAAAAAAAAGAGAGAATTAAGTGCCATATGGGTGGCACATGTAATAAAGAGAATAGTGAGCTGATCACCAAGAGAAAGAAAAACTTCCTTATCACTGCTGCATGTGTGTGTGTGTGTGTGTATGTAGATCAGCTCAGAGTGTGTGGATCAGCTCAGAGTCCCATGTAGTCTGGTCCCCTCTGCTTTAAGATAAAGTAGTCGAAAACAAAGGCACCAGACTCCTGTTATCTCTGTTACATTTCCATATTAACCATACTTGACATTTATCTCAAGTAGGACTAAATGATAAGGGTTATTTCTTTTCTTGTAGAACAAGACATTCAGAGAGAAGGTGCACGTCAGAAATCCCTGACTTAGCAACTCACACTGTGGCTTCACTCACACACACTGCTCTTTTTTCCTACCTGGAAATGGATTGGCATCTATTTCCTTTCGTGTAAAGATAACCATCTGCAGTTACAGGAATGATAGGATCCATGTTTTATTTATGAACCCTGGATAATATAAGTGACTTTTGGGGGGGTTGGTCTCTCAGTGATGACACCTCCATGTCAGTTAGACTAGTTTCTGCCTCACATGCCCAACCCTAAGCAAGTAAAAACAAAAACAAAAGCAGGTAATTACCAGTCTTCCTATACACATCTTAAGCCAAGCAGTAGACAGGAATTATTTTTCCAAAACTACTTTTTTCTTAGTAGATTTGAGATGGAGTAGGTGCTGGAAATGTCCACTAAGGTTTCCTTCTTGGAATGAAAAAAATAAAGAATGTGGCGTTAAGACTGATCTTCATTTCTAATGTGATTTTTGCCATAAACATGTTTTATTTAGGTAGACAAAAGAATGACATTTATAATATTCTTTCATCTCAGCTTTTGAAAAGACAGTTTTATATAGAGAACCTTTAAACTCACCCTGTGTTAGAGACTGCAAGGAAGCAATAGTCTAAACTCATTATGCACAAATGAATATATGCTCTAGAAAGAACTGGCCAGCCTGAATTCACAGGGACTAAAAGTCCTTGTCTCCAAAGGCAACATAAGATTTAAACATGTCAAAGGATGTTTCTTTTTCCTTCATGAACTAAGCTCAAGATTTCCTATATGTTCATTAACCCAAATATTAAAATAATTTTATTCTGTTTTTAAAGTTAAAGATGTAGCCCTTTATGCATTTAAAGAAAAAAACAAAAACAAAAACAAAAACAACAACAAAAAAAAACAAGCAAAACCCTAATGCCTACCTCATTGTTGGCAGGAGTTAGGTCAGAATGTTACAGGAAAATGGTTTCAGAGCAAAAGCCACATCCTGGTCAAAGCAAAACAACCCTGCTCACTGCCAGACAGTCATGAAACACAAAAGGCTGAATCAATCTCAGATCCTCAGGAGAGCAGGTTAAAGTTCCGATTCTGATGTATGCTAGATTATTATATGAAAAATCATAACACAGGTTTGTTGTAGCTGTAATGCATAAAGCTACCTTATGAAACATAGCGTCAGAGTGATCTTGAAAGTTCAGTGAATGAAATCATGCACCCACCTTGCTTTAAGCAATATTGCATTTGCATTGTCTCTGGAGGGATGGAGATTTATTACATGGAAACTCTGTTTAAAATGGTCCTATATAATCTATCATGACATTTGTTCATCCTAAGAGATATTTCCCCAAGTATTTAATAAAATGAGAGAGCAAAAATTCTCCTGACGCTTTCTTATGTGAATATTAACATGGTCATCCCCCACCAAAGAAATGAAAACGTGTAAGATACAGCACCTTTGGGGCCTCTAATCTAAAAAGATGAGTAGAAAAGCTGTTCTGGTGTTTTGTTTGGCCAGTATTCTTTTTCCTTTTTCTTGTGGTTCTAATGGAGACTACCCACTTTCATTCTTTTTAAAAATATATATTTATTTATATTATTTTCAATTATGTATATGTAAGTGTCTGTGTGTAGCTTTGTGTTCAAGTCAGGACAGGTGCCTGAGGAAGCTAGTGGTCTCAGATCCCCTGAATGAAGAGTACCAGCTCTTCACCATAGAGCCAACACTCCAGTATGCCCTCTCCCCCATTCTTAGTCTGTGAGAGTTCAGTACTCTGTCATCTCCAGCATGAACCTCTAAGGTACACACTCTCTTGGTTTACACTAAATTGAGGAATTTCCTGAGGTGTGGGAGCTTTTTATGTAAAATCAGAAGAGTAAGAAACAATTTGGAGTAAGTTAGTCAAAACGGACCCCAGTCTGGTCTGTTGGAGCAATTCTACTCCACTTCCCAAAGGGATTTGTCTAGTTATGGGGACATGCTCCAGTCCAGCCCTGAACAGCACAGTCTCTGAGCATTTGTTGAAATCTTTGGAAAGTCAGTGTGTCAGCACAGTTGCTGCATTGGAAGGCTGAGGGCCTGAGGCTGAACCTGGTCAGCCTTGTCACTGTAAACGGAGGTCTAACAGGGAATAAAGCAAGGCAAAAGAAAGCAGAGCCAAGAGTGGGAGCCCACTGCACAGGGACGTTGACAATTGTATCCAAGTTTCCTTGTATTCCTGGAATACACTTTGCATGCCTCAGTAAATTGTTACGATTGTTGTTGTTGTTTGTGTCCCTGTGTTTGTGGGGGGTGTATGCACGCGTGTGTGCATATGCCTGTGCCACATCATGTGAAGCTGTGAGAGGACAAGCTTGGTTGATGGTCCTTCCCTCACACCTTGTAAGAGGCAGTGTCTTGGTTGTATGTTGTACTGCTTGTATCAGGCTTGGTTCCCGAGGGCTCTCATGTCTCTGCCTCCCAACTCACCAAAGAAGCAGGGGTATTACAACTGCTCTGGGTAGCTTCCAGATTATCTGGGTTCTGGAATTTTAAACTCAGGTAATTTGTGCAACAAGCGTTTTATTCACTGAACTATCTCCCTAGCTTTTGATAAATTCTGTCTTCTAAAAGTAGTCGGATTTGAGTTCCTATTGCTTATATCTAAGGTGGGGTTGAGACGAACCAAACTGAAAGCTTGTCCTCTGCCATCAAAAGCTCTAAGAGACACACAGAGGAAGAAGCTATTTTCAGCTGCAGGCTTCAGGAAATGAACCTAGGATGTTACAAAGTGATAAAACAGCATAAACATTCATTGGTCCCAGAAGAATATAAAAAAGATTTACACAGAGAAACAGAAAGTAGATGCAAAAGACAGGAAGAATCTCCCAAGAAAGGACACATTCCTGCAGCCCAGGGGAGCAGGGTAGGTAACACAGTAAAATGGGCTGGCTGATGTTAGAGCTACAAGTATGGTCAAGTTTGTAGAGGAGGCCTGAGTGGCACACAGGCAAGGAGCAAACCTGTGTCGCTTGTTGTTACACATAAGAAGAAATGGAAAGACTAACCACTGTCTTCTGCACTGAGCACTCCAGGGATTCTCAGAACCTGCAGGAAAAAACTCCATTATGTGTTTATTTTACACACCACTAAATACATTTGTTTACGACCAGCCACACAAGATGTTGTAATTTCAGATATGTTGCAATGTGAAAGATGGGGAATCTGTGAATGCTCTATCTCTTCTCAAAATCAAAGATTTGACAAAGTTACTTACTTTGAAATAAAAACTTCACTCCTGTAATTTTGTTTGTCATGTCTCCTAATTATTTGCTTATTCTGTAATGTTTCACTGGGGTTACTCTCCTGTTTTTTAAACTATGGAGTTGCAATATTTTTTCTTCCTAATAGTACAATTAAAGGAATTCTACTTAATACATAAATCGTCTCCTGGCCCTATCTGTAATCTCCCAAATGAGTATATTCCTTTAAGATATGTGTTGGTTTCAATTCATTTATGTGTAGATAAATTAATGTGATACTTAACTAATCTATTTTCATGCTTTAATTATGTTTCTCAAATTTATTGAGCCATCCCATGGCTTCTGTTTAAACTGTCCCAAACTCCTCACCTAAAGATTTGCACCCAGGAAATCATGTGTGGCATCTGAGAACTTATATTTTTCACAAGCCATGCTCTTCAACCATCAGGCCTAACATTCTTTAGGCTCACCTGCTGTGGTCTAGGCCCTACTGATTCAACTGCAACACAAAACTAGCTCCCTAAGCCAGTGTCTTCTGACTTTCCACACCCACTCAGGCATTCTTGTCTCAGTAAGATGTTTCAGTATTGTGGTAGTAGGAATGAAAGGCTTATTTGAACCCTTGGCACCCAGTTTGGCGGTGCCATTTGGGAAGGTTAAAGAACAGTGGTTTTATATGTTGTGACCATTTAACATAGTTATTTTTGTTGCTACTTCATAACTGTAATTTTGCTATTGTTATGTTACTGAATCACAATGTAAAAGCAAATGTTTTACAATGGTCATTTGGGAGGTCACAAACACAGATCAAGAACCATTGTTAACCTTTAGAAGATGCTACCTTGCTGGAGGAAGCGTGTCACTAGAGGTGGGCTTTAAGAGTTTGTGGCTTCACCTCACTTCCAGCTCGCTTTCTCTGCTTTCTGAACGTGGTTGAAGATGTGATCCCTCAGCTGCCTGCTCTTGCTGCCTACTGCTATGCCTCCAAACTTGATGGTCTTTCCCTCTGGAACAGCAAACTGAGAGAAACTTTCTGCCAAGAGTCACTTGGGTCATGGTGTTTTATTACAGCTACATAAAATAACTAGTAGTTACTATCATCTCTAGATTTCTGCTAGATTTCACTAGGGTCATCCAGTGATTCCAGACATCCCTCTCCACAGCAGTTCCTGGACTTCATATCCATTTCCATTTCCTGGTTACTTGTTCATTCACTTTTCCCCTTGGTTTCTCTCTCTCTCTCTCTCTCTCTCTCTCACACACACACACACACACACATACACACACACACATACACAACCTCCCTGATGGCTGTTATCTGAGGATTAATAACAAAGTCCCATAGACTGTATGGTTCACAGTGACAGAAATTGCTTAGTTCACAGTTCTAAAGGCTAGAAGTCTAAGGTGAAAGTAAACTTTGGAGGACCTCTCTCCTTGGCTTATGTATGGCCATTGTGTTGGATATGAATTTTATAGAAAATAGAGTCATCTGAGAAGAGTGCAGCTCAATTGATAAAAATAATCATATTGGCCTGTGGATGCGGGCATATCTGTGTGGTGTTTCCTTGATTGATGGGTGATGTGGAAGGGCCCAGTCCTCTGTGGGTTGTGCCACACCTGCACAAGTGGTCCTGGGTGATGTAAGAAAGCAGGTAGAACAAGCCAGTAAAGTAAACCCATGGCTTCTATTTCAACTCCTACCTCCAGGCTCAGTTCCTACCTTGAGTTTTTACCCTGACTTCCCTTTATGACAGAATAAATGTTTCCTTCTCCAAGTTGCTTTTGACTATGGTGTTTTTATCACAGCAATAAAAACCAAGATATCTTTCATTTCTTCACAGTGTCTTTCCTTTGTGTATATTCTCATATATTTCCTTAAGAGCTGTAATTCATAAAGGTCTGCTTTAATACCTCTTTAAAGGCACAGTCTCCAAACAGTCACACACAAAGACACTCAGTATTAGAATTCATCATGTGAACTTTACGTGGGAATGCAGTTCAGAACATAACACTTCCTGCTGAAAAACTTTCCAGCATAATTTACCTGCTTGAAAATGTGACCTGCCTTTCTCATCTGTAACCCACACAAGCTGTTCACTGTCATCTAACCACTTGCTTGCTCTCATAACACAGTGATTTTGCCTGGGTGACCAACATTTTGCTAAAGAAGTCCTTGACTGCCTAGCACTCCAGCAGGCCTACTGATGTCACAGGCTCACCATGCTACTCTAGAACTTGCTTCCCAACTCCTTCAAGCAATGCTTAGGCCATGCCTCTCCTTCCCTAGACCCTGCTGTATCTCTCCTCCTAGTTCCTACTTCCATTCCTGCTACTCACCCGCTGGTCTTTACTGAGAAACAGAGTTTTGCAATTAAAAACTCACTTCCTGTGGCTCAGCTACTTTGTTCCTACGTATAGTCTCAAAATTTTTCTTTATTCTCAAGAATTTTGTACAGTATACAAAGATATGTGATCATATCCCACCTTCATTTGCCTTTCCAACTCCTCCTATACCCCTTCCTTGGCAACTATCAACTGCTGATAATTCCTCAGTAGGGGTAGGGCCTGGATATGAGATAATCTCTGTCTATTCAGGAATTTTGTCTGGCTTTATCTTATGCAAGCAACCACAGTTGGTCTAAGCTCATGATTATGGTGATGATGTCATGTCCAGAAGACATTTTAACACTTCTCCCATCTCCAACTCTTATATTAGTTCCTCCAAGATAACCCGTCGTGGAGCCTTGGCTGGGAGTGGAGGGCCACTTGATAAAAGTGTCCCATTTAGGGCTGAGCAGTCTCTCTAATTCTTACCATGTTGACCAAGTATGTGTGTCTACATTGACTGCTGCCTGCTGCAGAGGAAGCTTCTCTGACCAAGGTAGAATGGGTATAAACGTAAATATTTAGAAAGCAATTTGACAATACTAACATTGAACAAAATCAACATAGTAGATTCCACCCTAGGGCCTGACCTCTCCAACAGTGAAATTTTGACCATGATTACAATGTCAGAAATGAAAATTTCCTATGGAGCAGCCCTCAACTCCAATCAGAAATCTGTTAGTTATCCCCATAATAGCCATGACATGATTGAATCAGTAGTCATGTTTCATCTGGAAGGTTGGTATTGTAGCATGCAAGCTCCAGCGTTGGGTAAAGCCATTGATCTTCTTTTCCTCCCGAAGCCTGCTGGCACTATAAAGGTAGTCAGCAGGGAAGAATCTCCTTGTTGCTTTGAGGCCTCTGCTTTCTACATGGCTGATGTCCCATGCCATCTGATCTGAGTATTTTCCTCCCAGTTTGCTGCCACACACCCTCACCCTTGACTCATAGGTGCCTCCTCATTTCTGCTTCAGGACCTTTACCCGCATCCCATGGTCAGTTATCCTCTACGTGCATTTTTGTGGGTCTCACGTGCAGCTTTCCATATTCATTAAATATCCATTTTAGTAGAAATCATCGTGGCCAGGGCATACCTAACTTTACTAGCATTCCAGCATTGGGCAAAAAAGCAAGTATGATTACCACAATTACTTGGCTCTATCTGGCTAATAATGAATAAAAATGGGGGATATAGACAAACAGGTGTGGGCTTATAGGAAATATTATGAGAAGCCTTAACCCCTCGTTGGAACATCCTGCGTCAGTTCTAGAACTAGCAGTGGTGGTGTCTGAGGTCTGAGTAGGTTCAGGAGACCATTGCCCCCAGGGGCGAGATGTGCTCCATGCCAATTGACTAACTCCATGTTTTCCTCCAATTTTGAAAGTCATTTAAGGTTCTTAAATTATTTTTTCCCTTTTTTCTTAAATTTTTCATCAATTACACTTTATTCATTCTGCATCCCCCCATAAGCCCCTCCCTCCTCCCATCCCAATCCCACCCTCCCTCCTCCCTCTGCTTGCATGCCACTCCCCAAGTACACTAATAGGGGAGGTTCTCCTCTCCTTTCTGATCTTAGTCTGTCAGTTCACATCAAAAGTGGCTGTATTGTCCTCTACTGTGGCCTGGTAAGGCTGCTCCCCCGCCCAGAGGGAGGTGATCAAAGAGCAGGCCAATCAGATTATGTCAGAGGCAGTCCCTCTTCACATTACTATGTAACCCAATTGGACTCTGAACTGCCCTGGGCTACATCTGTGCAGGGGTTCTAGGTTATCTCCATGAATAGTCCTTGGTTGGAGTATGAGTCTCTGGGAAGTTCCCTATGTTCAAATTTTCTTGTTCTGTTGCTCTCCTTGTGGAGACCCTGTCCTCTCCAGCTCTTACTATTTCCCAGTTCTTACCTAAAATTCCGTTCACTCTGCCCAACAGTTGCCCATCAGGCTCAGCATCTGCTTTGATAGTCTGAAGGGCAGAGGTTTTCAGAGGCCCTCTGTGGTAGGTTCCTAGGTTGTTTCCTGTTTTCTTCTTCTTCTGATGTCCATCCTCTTTGCCTTTCTGGATGGGGTTTGGACGTTTTAGTTAGGGTCCTCTCTCTTGCTTAGTTTCTTTAGATGCACAGGTTTTAGTGGGTTTGTCCTATGTTGTATGTCTATATGAGTGAGTATATACCATGTGTGTCTTTTTGCTTCTGAGACAACTCACTCAGGATGATCCTTTCCAGATCCCACCATTTACCTGCAAATTTCAAGATTTCCTTATTTTTCATTGCTGAGTAATATTCCATTGTGTAGATGTACCACAATTTCTGCATCCATTCTTCAGTTGAGGGGCATCTGGGTTGTTTCCAGCTTCTGGCTATTACAAATGCCTCACTGGGTGCCTATGCCCATTGATGCCCCTCACGCTATGACTCTCTTCAGACAGAAAAGGGATCTTGGAACTACAGCCACCATTGTTACTACCATCTCATTGACGGCTGTTGGAGCTACCACCAGGGCATTAGCCATGAGTCATACTGGACAGACTGCTCAGACCCTGAATAATCATTTAGCCAATGTAGCTCATGCCTTAGTTGTACATAAAGGAATTAATGCTCAACTAAAAGGAAGCTTGATGGTGGTCAATCAGAGGATTGACCTCTTGCAGGAGCAAATTGATACCCTCTGGCAAATCGCTCAACCTGGCTGTCAATGAAAGTATGCTGGACTTTGTGTCACTAGCACACAACATGAGAATTTTTCCTGTGCTGCAAATCTGTCTAAACAATTGTCGAGCTATATTTTAGGTAATTGGACTGGAGAATTCGATACTACGATGGAGCAGCTGAGAGTGGCCATTGTCACAGTAAATTCTACCGGAGTGGACGCAGGACTAGCCACAGGATTATCAACATGGATTGCTGCAGCCATGAATCATCTGAAGGAATGGGCGGGCATGGGAGTGTTAGCAGGCCTTCTGGTGTTGGTCTCCTTGGTTTGCCTGTGGTATATATGCAAGATTAGAGTCTCACAACAGTGTGATGCAGCCATGATCATTCAGGCCTTTACAGCCATTGAAGCAGGACATTCTCCCCAAGCATGGTTGGATACCATAAAAAGCTAAAATGATACGCTCAGGATGCGAGGCTAAGCACTGCACTCAGGGTCAGCTGCTTCGGACCCAGAGAAGAGCATGTCTGATTGCATGCGGGTTGATGCCCCAGGTCCCGCCTCTGAGAAAAAGGTATCGGACGGGTCTGATGCTCTTTGGGTGGATGACACCTAAATGAACATCGGTACAAAGTCCCAATTTATTTCTAATATCAGAGATCAGACCTCTACTCTTGCCTGATGCGTCTAAAACAAAAAGGGGGAACTGTAGAGAGCTGCGGAATGCTATGCCTTAAAGATGGAGCTGGTTTCCGCCTTCCACCTTCCCGATGGTGAGTGCTCTCTGTCACGAACAACTCCACATTTGGCTAAGGCCGAGGATCTGGCTTGCTTCCATGTATGTGGACCTATCTGCATTGCCCCCGTGGCACGCCTGGGTTGGCTACCCAGAGGCTATTTAAGCTGTGGGCTGGCTTTCCCCGGGGTCCGAGGATTGTTCAATGTTCCTGAATAAACTGCATTAAAAAAAAAAAAAAAAAAAGAAATCATCGTGGCAAATAGTTAATGATTTCAGATGTTTTAAAGCAACAATTTTCAATTTATAGAAACAAAAATACAGGGGTACAATTTGTAACAATTTTTTAAAGGTAAGGTAGACCAAGCTAGAAGGCTATTTATGTCCTAAAAGTTTTCAAGAAAAATTAGATGTTTTTTCAGAAGCCAATTTTTAAAAAATCTTGATTATCGATTCTGCTAAAAACTAGTTATGTGACTGTATATAAATCCCTTGAGGTTTCTATTAGTCCCCTTAGAAAATAGAAATATTGTGTGTGGCATCCTGAAAAATCTATGTGACATATTAAATGTGCTGAAATTAGAGAATATTTGAGCAACCAGAGGACAGAGATCTGATAACCCACCTGGATATTTTCCCAATATCTTTGAATATGTCTTCATCAAGGAGGCAGGGTAAACATAATCACTGTTTATTTATATGGTATCATTGTTAAACTTCCTTCCAATCATCATTTTCTTCTCATTCTTTGATTTTTCCTCTTTATGTCAACTAAGTGCCTTCTGGAATAAAGTAGCTTCATGTAAATACAGTTCAAAGCTATAACTCATCCTTCATATGTGTGTCCCATGCTTGAAGCTAACTTACAAATGCCACAATGCTTTGAACTCTTGAGTGTGAGCAAGGGTATCAGTGCCTTGCTGGTATGCATGTCTGTGTTCAAATGTCAGATCGCCTGGAACTGGAGTTTCTGACAGTTGTGAGCTGTCATGTGAGTGCTAGGAATTGAACCTGGGTCCTCTGGAAGAACAGCAGTGTTCTTAACTGCTAAGCCATCTCTCCAGACCCTAACTATATGTTTTATTAATGCTTTTAAATCCTAAATTAGGTAGGTTGGGTTTGAAAATAAGATCAGAAGGTAAAAACATCCCAGAATGTAAAAACATCCCAGAATGTAAAAACATCCCAGAATGTACATTTCTGCTTCTGTCACTCCTCTCTCCAACCCTTACCTAACCTATATTTTTCCCCATCTGGAGTCTTCAACAAATCTAGAATGACCCCAGAAGAAACCTAAAAACAGTTCTTCACTAAGGATGGGATACTATAAGCAATGGTGATTTCTAAGGACAGTTAAATTCATGGATGACTAAAGAAAGTTCAAGTCAAAAAGGACCTCAGAGATTATTGAACTCAACCCTGAAATGTATTTGTAAGAAGCTTTTGTTAGCATCTTAATTTCTAATTAGAAATTTACTGCTTTTCATGATGGAGCTATGACACTCTCAAATTATATTGTGCTTCACTGTCTAAGGCATGTCTGCACATGTTTCTCGAGTGCTTCAGAAACCATCTGAACATTGGCACAATCTTGTAGTCACAGTGCCTTCTTCTGGAATACATTCCTGTTCCATGCAGACTCTAGTTAGTTCATTTAGTTGAGGACAGAGATTCTACATCTTCTACAAAATATATTTCCAATCCCTGATGATTCCACAGGGCATTCTCTGGATAAGGTAGGCAAGAGTAGGATGTTCCCAACTAGATTCTACATACTAGTATATTAAAGCCCCAGTATTAGGAATGGGTTGCCTCCTTTTGAGTTGCTGGACAGGGGAGTCCTATAGAACTCCAAATACTATAGGCTATTATCAGCGTTCTTGATAACCCTTAAGAATTTGATGGTAAGAGCCTTGTCCTAAAGAGACCGCTTTCTTGAGTCCTAGAACATGGAGAAATCTAGCTGATCCTCACATGGAAACTGCACCAGCACTGGCTAGCTTTCATGGTGTGTTGGTAGTGCGCTACCACAGTGTTATCAGTCTCGCCCAGTTGTGAGCCTTTCAAGCTACAGTCACAACTGACCTGACAAGATGTGCCCATTGGAGCCGTCGTGACACAAATATTATACAAGTAACTGATCACCTTCTGTTTAGAACTAAGGCCTCCTCCACTAGAGAGAATCTATACCTGACACTGTGGCTAGATGGGTCATGACCCCTAAGGAAAAAACCTATTACTGTTATTCTGCCAAATGGACATAGCATAAAAACAACTCCTAATGACTTGTAGCTATCCCTGTAGACCAGTACATTTCTCAACCCTCTGGTAAGAAACTTCTTCTTGCAGTGGCCTACAATTCACACAGAGACCCACAACTCGACAGCCTGCAGAAAATAGGAAACAGTGATGTGCTCAACACTCAATGGGACCTACAACCCTGTCCCAAAGAATCAAAGATTCTGGTGGAAGAAGGGGGAGAAAGATGGTAAGAGCCAGAGGTGGTGGGAAACTTCAGGGAAACTGTTTTCCAGACACAACAGGGCAGATGCACATATGAATTCATGGTGATTTTGACAACCTGCACAAGGCTTGAGCAAGGTCAAGCCAGACAAAATCTCAGCGTGGAGGTGGGAGATGGGAGGCAGACATGAAGTCTCACTACTAGCTGAGGGGCTATTAGCATGTTATAGCTGCTGAGGTAGGGTAAGCTTTATTTAATGGTGTGGGCCCTTGCAGGTCAACCATCTCTTTGGGCAAGCCCCACTTCCAGGAATAGCTGAGCAACACACAGTAAGACTGGTGGATTTTTTTTTCTTAAAGACAAAAATTCAAAGTTTGGTGGGTAGGGAGGTAAGTGGAGAGGGTGGATCTGGAAGGAGTTTGTGTATTATAAATATGAGCAAAATACATTGTATTAAATTCTCCAAAAATCATTAAGATACCATTCTTAAAAGAAATTCAGTGTTTTATTACAAACGTGTGAGGTATTTGATGCTGAGGACCATAGGCCAGCTTTAAGAGGTTCTTGCTAGTGATCATAGCATCCTAGGAAAGCATAATGCGGACTTTCTTATTATATTCACTGTAAGGCACCCATACTTAAAAATGTCTTCCCACCTCACACTGGTCCTAGAATACCAGGCCTCACTTGTGTTGCAGCGGTGTACATGGAAAAGACAAATACCACCAGCATCATGGTGGTTAGCCAGCACTGCCTCTGTGGCGGGAGCCTGTGGTAGAGCAGATGTATAGAAAGAGCCAAAAGGTGCCAGTGACCTGAACTCATTCCCCAGATCTCATACTTGTGTTCACTCTCAGCCATGGTCCACTGCCACCACTCTATGTGACGAACACTGATATGGAAAGATAGTGACATCATATTCCTTTGCCACAGAATTCCCTCCTATCCTCACTGAACCAGATCCCAGTGGGGAAGGAGTGCTAAAGTGATGACTTTAAGACACGAGGATGAAGATGAATCTGCAGCTTAGAGCCCTGTGCACGGGAGATTTTTCACAGGCAAATTGGCCTCCAGAGCTCAGGCTGGATGCAAGAACAGAAGACACAGGAAAGCCAGGGCACGATGCTGAGTTAAGGGATCTGATGTGTTGTGCAGTTTGTCTGTAAAATGACAGGAGAAGGACCTTCTGCTAATATCTAAAATCGGGATTTGACATTGGAGGCCCACTGTTCAAACCAAGACCAAAGTTAGGCTTAGAGCAAAAGGGCTGGCTTACCACAGAAGTATACAATAATAGGAATCAGATTCTCCACTATATATCCACTATATAATATATATATATATATATATATTTTTTTTTTTTTTTTTTTTTTGCCAGATATAGTGGAGCATGCCTGTAGTCCCGGTCCCCATGAGGCTGAGGTAGAGGTAAATGCTCCAAGTCGGACTGGGTTCTCCAAGAATCTGTCTTGGAAAACTAAAACCTACAGAAAAACAAAAGCAAAAAAACAATGGCAAACCCTCAAACCCCACATTCCCTTGTATTTTATTTCTATTTCTATTTTTTTTATTTCTGTGTATGTCTGTGTGTAAGCGTATGTGGGTGCGAGTGCCCTTGGAGGCCAGATGACAACATATTTCTTAGATCCGGAGTGACAGGCAATTGTGAGCTTCATGATGTGGGTGTTGAGAACAGAGCTCAGGTCCTCTGCAAGAACATTCTTCAGCCCTGAGCCATTGCTTTAACACCAACTTTTCCATCTTTATGACAGCTCTGTTTCTAGATAAAAAGAGACCCATCTACAGTAAAAGAAAGGATAAGGCCAGTTCTATGACCACAGATACCTAGAGTTGCTTTAGGCCTGGCCTGACACTAGGTCCTCCCACTGACATTGCCCTTGGTTATGATCTTGAATGTCATTGTCATCCTTCTGAATCAACCTAGCTCAGGCCCTGAGACTATACCCCCATATTTATGGAACACTAATCTAGTAAGAACTAGGATCACAGGAGATACATATTTAGCAGTCATTACTAGCAGTTGTTTTGGTAATTGTTTGCCAAATAGCACATTGGTAATCTTGACAGTTACCTCAGGGCAATGACTCTACTCCCTAGCTCTATGTCAACTTGATTCAAGCTGGCATCACTTGAGAAGGAGGAACCTCAACCGAGAAAATGCCCCCACCAGAGCAGCCTGTGGGCAAACCCGTGGGACAGTTTCCCAATTAATGATTATTGTGGGAGGGTGCAGCTTACTGTGATGGTGTGATCCCTGGACAGTTGTTCTTGGATGGTGTAAGAAAGCAGGCTGAGCAAGCCACGGGAAGCAAGCCAGTAAGTGGCATTCTTCCACGGTTTCTGCTTCAGTTCCCGCCTCCAGGTTCCTGCCCTGGCTGAGTTACTGCCCTGATTTCCTTCGATGACAGATGACAAGGAGCTATACCACTCCTAGGTGTATATCCAAGAGATGTTCAAGTACACAATAAGGACATTTGCTCAACCATGTATCAGCTCTATTTGTAATAACCAGAAGCTGGAAAAAACCCAGATGCCCCTCAACTGAGGAATGGATACAGGAATCGTGGTATATCTACACAATGGAATATTACTCAGCAACAAAATAAAATTAAAAAAAGGAAATCATGAAATTTGCAGGCAAATGGTGGGAACTGGAAAAGATCATCCTGAGTGAGGTATCCCAGAAGCAAAAAGACACACAGGGTATATACTCACTTATAAGTGGATATTAGACATATAATATAGGATAAACCTACTAAAATCTGTACACCTAAAGAAACTAATCAAGAGGGAGGACTCTAGCTAAAATGCTCAATTTTAGCTAGGGAGGGAGGAAGGGATTAGAAGAGGAGGAGGGAGGGAGCTACAGGGGTGATACAAAGTGAATAAAGATTAATTAATAAAATAATAAAGGCAAAGAGGATGGACATTAGAAGGACAAAACAGGGAACAAGTCAGGAGCCTGCCACGGAGGGCCTCTGAAAGGCTCTAACCTACAGGGTATCAAAGCAGATGCTGAGACTTATGGCCAACCTTTGAGCAGAGTTCAGGGAATCTTATGAAAGAAGTGGAAAATAGTAAGACCTGGAGAGAATAGGAGCTCCACAAGGAGGGCAACAGAACCAAAAAATCTGGACACAGGGGTCTTTTCTGAGACTGATACTCCAACCAAAGACCATGCATGGAGATAACCTAGAACCCCTGCACACATGTAGCCCATGACAATTCAGTGTCCAGGTGAGTTCCATAGTAATGGGAATGGAGACTGTCTCTGACATGAACTGATTGGTCTACTCTTTTATCACATTCCCCTGAGTGGGGAGCAGCCTTACCAGGCCACAGAAGAAGACAATGCAGCCACTCCTGATGAGATCTAATAGACTAGGATCAGAAGGAAGGAAAGGAAGACCTCCCCTATCAGTGGACTTGAGGAGGAGCATATGTGGAGAAGGGGGAGGGAGGGAGTTACAAGGGTGATAAAAAGTGAATAAAGAGTAATTAATAAAATAATAATAATAATAAAGAAAAAAGAACATGGAAGTGTAAGCCAAATAACTACTTTCCTCCTCAAGTTGTTTTTGTCATGGTATTTATCACAATTCCAAAAAAAGACAAGTGCTTTCCTTAAAGCAGGGATGGTAGGTGGGCACAAGGATAATTTTATATTCTTTTATTCTCTTTCTGTTTGTTTTCTGTTGTTTTGTTTTTTTGAGACAGGGTTTCTCTGTGTAGCCTTGGCTGTCATGGACTCACATTGTAGACCAGGCAGGCCTAAAACTCACAGAGTTCTGCCTGCCTCTGCCTCTATGAGTGCTGAGATTATAGGCATGTGACATCACACCCAGCTTATTCTTATTTTCTATACACTCACACAAATATTTTTTTGGATAAAGGTATGCCTCATGCTGACAATTGAAAACAAGACTGTGTGCAAATTAAGCTAATGCTTTGCCTCTGAATTACACTGCCAGCCCCTTTTTCTGTATAACTTCAAGTTTAAAAGTATAGACAGTGATTTAAAACATAGAATAAAATGGTTGTTCACATACAGCACCAGTTCTTAGGATCCTCAGTAAGTTTCTGCCCCTGTGGTTTTAGCAATAGGACTGAGGCCTGGCAGGCCAGGCGGGAGGATGAGTGGAAATCTGTAGCATAGGCAGAATGGCTCCTACAGTCCCTTGTCAGTACATATGCTGTCGTAGGCCACCGGCTGGCACCACTTGCGCAAGCAGTCTCAGCTCCAAGTCATAGAGTCACTGGCATTCAACCTTCGTAAGGCTGTGACAATTTGATATAGTTCCTCATGTTGTGGTGACCACCCAACCATAAAATTATTTTCCTTCCTACTTCATAACTGTAAATTTGCTACTGTTAGAAACCATAATGTAAAGATCTGTGTTTTCTTCTGGTCTTAGGCAACCCCTGTGAAAGAGTCCTTCAACCACCAAGGGGGTCATGACCCACAGGTTGAGAGGCACTGGCATGGTGGCTCATAAACTCAGGGCAGATTCCAGAACCATCAGCATGAGTCAGTCTCTGTGTCTTTAAAATGGGTGACAGTGCAATGATAGCAGTCCCAGCTAATCTGCAGACTTCTCATTTGGTTTAAGTCTGGTTTGCTTTTGCTTTTTCCTGGCCATGTGACATTTCTACAAATTCCAGCTCTGACCTTATAACTGAAGACTAAAAGAAAGTAAAGATTCCAAGTCAGACAAAGCAAGAGTTGAGATAAGTTAATAAAAGAAAGCATAGTGTCATGGTCCATATCTATCTGGCATCTATGCAGAACTAATTAACATGTCTGACCTAAATAACACCAAGGCGGGGAGCTGGCTGGCAGCTCACCAGAGTGGTTAGAGTGCCAACCCTCGTCTTTACGACAGGCCTTCAGTAGGATGGCATCTGTTCTGCCACTCATGTCAATGAGAAAGTATGTGGATCAGTGATTTTCTCTCCACAGCACCTAAGCACACAACAAACTCTGGCTGCAAGGCCCATGGACCTTCACAGCTCCAATAATTCACATTTTCCCTGAGTTTTAAAGATGTGCATGATCTTCACAAACTCTAGAAATGTACAGAAATGAAAGTAAAATTCTCCCATGTTCCTTTCACCCCGAGATAAAGCTCATGACAAAATTATCTCTGTGTGTTTTTCCTAAAAGTATAGTTGGGTCACTTTTTTCTTTCCACATGAATACGCGAAGGAACCACTGCCCATGCTCCTATCAGTGTGCAGTGATGATCTTTCTAGAAAGTTCTGGCTTCCTGTGGAGACAGTGTGGTGACTCTCCCTTGCCGCTGGCTGCGGGTAAACCTCAAGCAGCCCATTTCACCTGGTAGTGGGGTAAGTTTTCCTCCTTACTAAGTCTGGTCTTTTTGCTGCTGCTAGCCTGAATTGTAGCCAGTTTCTTCCCCTTTCTCTAATGAGATAAAATTCTAAAATCCAAATCTTGTGGTAGAACCTGTCTAGGACGGTTGAGACATTTCTAACCGTCGTTTTACCACATTCTTTGCTCTCACCTTCACCTGACCTTGCATCCAGGAAGGAGAGCAGCTGGTTGCTGGAGCCCCCACACCTGGCTGGCTGAGCTCTAGAGGCCTCTTCCCAGCTGGGCATCTCAGAGCTGGGTGGCTCTGCGCTGGCAGCAGGCCCGCTCAGCAAACAAAGAACAATCAGTACTTTGTTCTCATTTAGATCCAGTGTGCCACCCTCGGGGCAGGCACGGCCTCCCTCCTGCCCTCCTGTACTTTAACTTCCTAGCCCTCTGAGTGCTGGCAGCTGGGAGCTGAGGGGAGAGAGCACCTTGCAGTCCCTGGTTAGGCTGCTGAGACCTTCCAGGACAATAGTCCTTGAAGAAGCCATGACTCCTCCCACCTCCCATAGCTGGAATAAGCAAAGGAATGCTGCTGTAATTCTGTTTGTTTGGTTTTCTTTTTTTAATCTTTTTTAAAATACTCCAATGACTCCTTCAATGCTACTTCTGAAATATCAAACATGGAGTTTTTTGTTTTTTTTTTTCCAAAGTCAATTGGCAGTTGACCTAAGCAATGCTGATATTGCCATGAAGATGGTATATGTACACCAGAAGAATTCTGGAAGTAATTATAAGGTTAGAATAATTTCTACCAATGAGATTGTATTGTCCTGACAATCTTAAACTAAAGTCTTCTGACAGTCTAAAACTGAAGTGTTCTAGTATTTTTTCATTAAAATTTAATTCTACGTCTATCTGTGTATGGCTATGTGCATTGCTTGCAGGTACCCATGAAGGCCAAAGGGGTCGGGGGCTGCCCAGTGTGGGTGCTGAAATCAAACTGGGGTCCTCTGTAAGAGCAATATTCTACTTTAATCACTAAGCCATCCCTTTAGCCTCTAAAGTTTGCTCTATTATAATGTGAATGTATTGATTCATCACACTTTGATAAGAATCTTTTAGAGCTGGAATAAACAGGAAGTGGCTCCACGCTGCCCCCTTAAAGAAGGCTATATTTTGTTTAAAGATTATGCTTTAAATACATTTTTAAAAACCTAAAATCGGGTTATGTAAAATTCCCACGAGAAGGGAGAATTCTTAAAATACAGCAATCAGTCCCACCTCGTCTGGCTACAGAAGATAGCCAGTTCAGGCTCCTTATGCCACGTTCTTCCTGGGAGGCCCTCTCTTTTCTGAAGGGAACCAGAGGAAGAGTGGCTCTGGGAGAGAGGAGGTTTGAGGGGTAGGGCACTGGAGGGAGAGAGAGAAAGGAAACTGTGGTCAAGCTGTGATATATGACAGAATAATAATTATTTTAAAAACACAGTTGTCATGGCTAGAGAGATGGGTTTAGATTTAAAAGCCCTCACCGCTCTCCCAGGGCACGAGGCTGCACCCGCACGGCAGCTCCCAACAGCCTGTAATTCCACTTCCGGGGAGTCAACACCCTCTTGTAGCCTTCATGGGAACACAAGTGGCGCACAGACATATTTGCAGGCAAAACGTTTAAAAACAAAATGTAAAAATAAAGCAAAACTAAAAATACAGATGCCAGGCTTCCCTTCCCATGCTTTTCTTCCCGAGCCATTTGTTCTAAGGCAGGCTGCACCCACGGGCTCTTCAAAGCTCCAGGGGGCTCCAGGGCGAAGCCAGCCTTCAAGGCTGGAACCATAGCTCAGCAGCCAAGAGGACTTGTGGCTCTTGCAAGGGACAGCTGCGTTCTGAGCACCCACCCCAGATGGCTCTCAACCGCCTGCAGCTCCAACTTGAGGGGATTGGACCCTCTTCTTGCCTCCGAAGGTAGCTTCATGCATGGGGTGCACATACATACATACGCGCGCGCGCGCACACACACACACACACACACACACACAACAAATCTTGAAGAAAGAGAAGATAAAACCTACCTGACTCCAGTAGGGAGCCTACACCCAACCTATCAGTTCAGCACTAATTAAATCAATGACCGAAACATCTGCAGGTCCTTACCCAAATTTAGTTTTCTAAAATATACATATTTACCAAGACAGAGGGGAAAATCAAGACTCCTATGATGCTGTCTGGGAATATGGATAGGAAATAAAGAAACTTATTCTTTATATTTGTTTTCTGAAAATTTTCAGTGACTTTTTTGGCCATAATTTCATACTTCTGCAAATAAATCTGCATCTTTAACACTCAAAAGATGGATAGCTTTAAAAAAACAAAAACAAAACAAAACAAAACAAAACAAAAACCTTAATAGAGGGCCTGAGTTTGGATCCAGCACCCATGTAAAGGCCAAGTGGAGCAGTGTGTGTCTGTAACCCCAGCTCTGAGGGGACAGGGGCAGGCAGATCCTGGGGCCTCCCCGGCCGGCCAGCCTAGCCAGTGACCAGGCTTCACATCCAGTGAGACCTTGTCTCCACGGCTAAGGTGGCACGCTACTAAAGCAGACACCAGTGTTGGCCTGTAGCCCCCACATTCACATGCATGGAGGAGTGTGCCCGCACACAGACAGGCGCGCACACCTCGTAGGCAAACACAGAAGGAAGTGGCCAGAAAAACAGTTATTGTAAATAGCATGTGTTTTGTTATAAGAGTTAAAACACACATGTGCACCTGCAACCCAGAGAATCCTGTTGAAAAATCAAACATTCTAGCCCCCCTCCCCAGAAAGCTCCCAGTATGGACTATTAAAACAGTCCGTCACCAGGAAATCACTGTTGTGTCTTGGTTTATACTATAGATTTGTTTTCTCTTCCATATAGAATGAATCAAATCAATCACATTGTAAGTGCTCTTGTGTGTCTGTTGTTTCTCTCAGTGCAAAACATGCATTTATCATATTTATTGATGACTGCACCCTCAAGGGAGATGGTGACTCAGTAGAGCCGGTAACCCACGGCGTAGAAGGAACAGCTAACATTGAGTGTTGTGGACATGCCGCAGCTCACAGATCATTTTGCCAGTCAATGGAATCCGGACTGGTTTCAGTTCGGGGCTATTATGAATTAAGACGTCTTGTGCCGATATTTTTGTGGACATGGGCTTTCGTATTTCATAAATCCCGAGAGCTGAAATTGCTAGGGCATACATGTATGATATGAGATTTTTTTTTAATTGAGTGGGTGGCACACACCTGCAGTCCGAGCACATGGGAGGCTGAACCTACAGCAGCGGTTCTCAAGCTGTGGGTCATGACCCTGCTCTAGAGGATCAGCAGTGTGGAGGCCAGCATGAACTTCACAATGAAACGCTAGTTCACAAACCCTGCTCAGAAGCCTGCCCCATTTCCTCCAAAGCAGCAGCAGCAGCAGCAGCAGTATTTTATATTTCCACCAAGAGGGTGCAAGAGGCCAGGCACTTGAACAACCTCGTGAACCCTTGGTGTTGTCCGTTTTTTAATGTTAGCCACATTGGTGGGAGCTGAGTTATCATGCAATCATGATGGTTAGTTTTACCACCCAGTAAAACTTGCCACAGTCTGATATCACCTGTGAGGAGAGTCTAGAGGCGAGGGATTGTCTAAATCAGGCTGCTGTCTGGGTGATCTGTGGGAGGATAGGCTTCCCTGTGTTAACTGCTGTGGGAAGACCCCGCCCACTACACATGACATCATTTCCCAGGACTGAGTTCTGGACTCTAAGAGAGTAGAAGACTTTGGAGGAAAAGCGACTCTTCCGTGGAGATGACTACAAGTTGAGCAGGGAGCTCTAGGAAAGCTTTCATGCTGAGGTGGGCTTTTAGGTGATGGAGCTGCTGTTGAATCACCTGTGCCTTTGTCAGTTGCCCTTCACCCACACTCCTGTAAGTAATGCTAGAAAGCCCACTGGCCCACCAATCCAGACTCAGGCAGAACAGTGTCTTTGGTTTGTCATCAGTGTTCTAGCTGGGGTGAATAGATGTTTGTTCAGGTCTCCCCAGAAAGAGAGAACATTTGGGTCTATATCCAAAGATAATTGCATATATATCAAAGAAATGCTTTCACTTCCATTTTTATTGCAGCATTATTCATTATAAGCAAGATCTAGAATTCCCCTATGTTTCTATCAAGTGATAAATGGATAAAACAAATGCAGCGTGTTCAAACAAATGCAGCATTTTTTGGTATTTTTAAAGTAAGGGAATTTTGTCATTTGCAACTACATAGATGAACCTGGAGGAAATTGTACTAGATGTATTAAGCTGGGTTCAGAAGTCCTATGTGACATGTACTCTCTTCTGTATGGACTGTGAAACAGCGAAATATCCAGAAGCACAGAATATAAGAGTGGTTACCAGGCCCTGGGCAAAGGGTTAGTGTGAAAATATGTTTGTGAACTGATACAAAACTTCAGATAGGAGGCAACAGTTCAAGAGGTCTGTGACACCACACTGCAAGGACATTTGCTCAGCTGTGTTCACAGCAGCTTTATTCACAATATTGAGAACTGGGAAACAACCTAGATGTCCCTCAACTGAAGAATGGATAAAGAAACAATGGTACATTTATAAAATGGAATACTACTCAACTATTTAAAAAAAATCATGCAATTTGCAGGCAAATGTATGGAATTAGAAAAGATCATCCTGAGTGAGGTATCCCGGACTCAGAACCACACACATGGTATATATACACTCACTTATAAGCAGATATTAGCCATATAGTAAAGGATAACCATACAACAATCCACCCACCCAAAGAAGCTAAGTAACAAGGAGGGCCCAAGGGAGGATGCTTCAATCTCACTCAGAAGGGGAGATAGAATAGACAACGAGTGTGGATGGAGAGGGAACTGAGCAGGATATGGTGTGGGAGGAAAACAAGGGGGGTCAGATATGGGGAGAGTGGAGGCAGAGGTGAGGGGGCTGGGAGGAAGAAGGCAAACTGAGACAAGTTAGAGACCTGTGACAGGGTGAGCTCCTGGGAGGATATGAGAGTGACTCTAGCTGAGACTCCTAGTTAACAGGGGTCATGGAGACTGAAGTGACCACCTTCTAACCAGGGAGGACTCCCAGTGGATGGAGTCCCACAAAATCTTCTACCCAAAATTTACCCTGCCTACAAGAAGTGCAGGGATAAAGAGGGAGCAGAGATTGAGGGAATGTCCATTCAATGCCTGGCCCAAACTGGGACCCACCCTTGATGGGCCAACCCTTGATGTGATTAATGATACTCTGCTATGCTTGTAGACAAGAGTTTAGCATAAACTTCCTCTGAGAGGCTCTACCCAGCAGTGAATTGAAACAGATGCTGAGACTCACAGCCAAATGTGGGGCAGAGTGTGGGGTGTCCTGTGGAAGAGTGTCGGGAAAGATAGAAGGACCCAGAGAGGACAGAACTCCACAAGAAGACCAACAGAGTCAACAACCTAGGCCAATGGAGGTCTTACAGAGACTGAAGCACCAACCAAAGAGCATGCATGGTCTGGACCTAGGCCTCCTACACATATGCAACCAATGGACAGCTTGGTCTTCATGTGGGTCCCCAGCAAGTGGAGCAAGGGCTATTTTTGACATAGACGCTGTTGCCTGCTCTTTGATCACTTGCCCCTTGTGTGGCAGCATTGCCAGGCCACAGGGAAAGAGGATGTGCTCAGTCCTGATGTGACTTGATGTGCTGGGGGGGGGGGAACGACTCCCCTTTTCTAAGAAGAAGGGGAGTTGGGAAAGCAGGAAGAGAGTTATAGGGTGGGACCAGGAGGAGAGGAGGGAGGAGGCTGTGTTCAGGATGCAAAGTGAATAACTAAACTTTTAAAATTAAAAAAATAAAAATAAAAGCAAGAGATCTGTGGCCACTTGAATGAGAAATAGTCTTCATAGGCTCAGCTGCTTGAACACTTGGTTCCCAGCAGGTGTCGCTCTTAGTGGTGGTAGTACAGCCTTGCTGGAGGAAATGTATCACTTGGCCAGGGCTTTGAGAGTTCATAGTCTCAACCTATTTGCAATTCTCTCTCTGCCTCGTGTTTGTTTAAAAATGTGGTCTCCCAGCTCCTTCTTTGTGCCACCACACCTGATACTCACTGCTATGCCTGCCCCTCCATCGTGCCTTCCCACTGTGATGGGCTGTGATGGACCCTTCCTTCTGTAAGTTATTTGACCAGAGCAACAGAAAAATAATGGATGTATGGTCTCAAAATAGTTCATCTTCGTTGTCACCTTGATTTGAAACCACGTTGGTGACACACCTCTGGGTGCATCTGAGAGTGTTCCCAGGTTCCAAAGAGAGAAGCTTGTGGGTGTCACAGTGTAATGGGCTGGGTCCTAGAATTAATCAGAGGAACACAGAGAAAGGCTGCTGAACAGGACCTTTCTAGGTTCCTTGATCTACCCAGATGTGAACAAGACCTTTGTGAACAAGACAGAACCCAGGGCCACCTCCATGGCTTTCTTGTCAGGGTGCTCCACACCCCCTCCCAGGAGTGTCTGTCCCTTTTACATGGCAACAGGATGTTGTCATCTGCAAATGTGTTGGTGCTCACATCTGCAAATGTGATGGCTCTCACAGGTTGCATGCAGCACACAGGCTGCAGCACACAGGCTGCAGCACAGACATGCCTGCAACTATGAGACAAAGTGAACCTGTGACTTGCCTTGTTTAGGTACTTTGTCCTAGCAACTCTAGACGTAACAAATCTATTGTACCACCTGGGGAACAGAGTTAGTAACAAAATACTACATGTTTGAAAACTGGCAGGAGCACACATTTTAAATGTTCTCACCACACAAAGGATAGAAACTCTGTGAGGTAATGCAAATGTTAAGTGTCTTGACTTAGCCAGTACTCACACACACACACACACACACACACACACACATCAAAGCATTATGTTGTGTGCTGTAGGTATACACAATTATCTCTATTTAAAAGTTTCCAAACGCAGGGCCTGGGGAGATGTCTCAATGGTAAAGTGTCTGCTATAAAAGCGTGAGGACCAGAGTTCAGATCCTCAGCACCACATCAAGGCCAGGTGTGGGGGTGCACATTTATGAACTGGGGGGGGCACAACCAAACATGACACAGATGTTCCAAGCTCAATGACCAGTCAATTTAGCCAATCAGTGTGCTCCAAGCTCACTGAGAAACCCTGCCTCAGCATAAAGAAACAAGTGTTAAATAAAAATTATTAATGCGGAGAGAGGTATTATCCAACACCAATCTCTGGCTTCCACACAAATGAATATACACATAAATCACACATTCATGCCCACACACAGAAACGTTTTTTAAAATGTTAAATGAATTGTAAGGGGCACATAGAATTGATTCCTAAAGCAACATGACTCACACTGATCAAATACGTATAACATATTTAGAATCTGAAGATGCCTTCCGTACAGCAGAATCCCTGGAGGGAAAAGCCAAAACTGTTCGGATAATCCATTTTTGTTTAAGCAGTAGCCAGTCAAGAGTTAGAAAGGTGAGATAGGATGGACAACGGTGCCCCCTTGTGGACGATGGAAACAGAAGCAACCAGAGGTTCCCAGTCCTTAGAGTGATTTTGAACATGATTCTTTCAAATGTTTGCATTTGATTATTTTAATGACCATCTTCACATTAATTTCACTGAATTGTCTATCACAATTGATGAATTATAGGCATCTGACACTTTCATTCTCATTTTTACAAAATATGCATATATAATCAGACTATACAATTATATACATAAACACATGTATACACATAACATACATACATACATATATTCAGAAAATGTAAGCAGTGGAAACCCACTGTCACCCATCAGGAGTCCAGGACCTGAAATACCACGAGATCAGGCTCAGCCCTGGCAGAATCCTATCTTTAAATGGGTCTGGTGATATCTGCCTGCTTCATATGTTCCTAAGCACATCATTAAAATGCTGTCTGTGAATGTCTTTCAGTGAAGGTTGAAATTATTGCAAGATGCAAATGCAATCACTGTGATTAGTAGGGACTAGGTTATTGAAGGGGAGTAAGTTCCCAGTCGCACACTCATCAATCTGACGTGGTGAAATGCAGTTCCAGGTACATACTACCAGACTATTATTAATTCTGCTGCTTCTCCATCACTTCTTCCTCTTCTCAAAGTCTTTGTTCTGAATCTCAGATATGGCTTAGTGCTGAAACACTAGCACAGAGCACAGCTAAGCCATCTTCTGGGTACTAAGATTTCACTCGTAGATTGCACTTACTTATTCCACTTTTATAAAGACGATTGTGAAAGTTTAGAGTATTGTGCTCAGGAAAGGGAGTGGCAGCGCCTGTGTTTGAACCCCGTCACCCCATCCCACTTCACTTGTTAAAGTCTCCCTGTGTTTACATAGCTTTTATTAAGTAAGATGCCTCCGGGGCAGGAGGGTTGCTCCGTGGGTGAGAGAGCTTTCTCTGCAAGCACAGGGACTCAGGCTGGAATTCCAGCACCCCCACAAAAGGCTTGGGCGTGCCTGTGAATGTCAGCGGCTCCGTCTTTGGGAGACCCGTGTGGCCCGAGAACTTTGGGCCTGTCAGCCTAGCACAGACGGCGAGCTCCGGGTTCACTGGGAGACCCTGTCTCAGAGTAGAAGGACAGACCACAGACACAGCAGTGGAACAGGTAGGACAGCCTGCTCTGGATGCCACCACCATATACATCCACACACTCACACTCTCATGTGCACACATCACGCTCCTACACATGTGCCTAAATCATAAGCACTCATACCCTTGAGCACAACCTACACACATACTCACACACTCATGAGTACATACATCTCTCTCACGCACACACATGCACACACACTCACACAATGCTTTCATAAACAAATGTTTTGTTTTGTTTTTTCTATCCCTCAGTTTCACTGTTTGTCTCGTCTGTCCCTTTGACTTACCCAGGCTGCTCACAAATGTTGCGTGTGTACAGTAGTTGAGCACACGACGTGCAGAAGGCAGCTCACCCGCCCTCTGAGTCCTCGGTGCCTCCCACGCCTCCCAGCTGTGCTCGTTCCCTGCGTCTTCTGAGGAACCATAGCACTGCCAGCTGGGGAGGGCCCCGAGGTAAGCTTGATGGGCACTCTCAACACATTCCCTGCCTTTCCAGGACACATCTGGCTCAGCAACAACTCCAATCCATCTTTAACTAGTCTAAATTCACAAACCATACCACCCAATATGGTACCCACTAGCTGAAAATTTGTGTGTGTGATTTTACTCTATATACAGAAAAAAAAAATCCTTCATATTAAAAAAAAAAGTCTAGCCAAGCGGTGGTGACAATGCCTTTAATCCCAGTACTGGGGAGGCAGAGGCAGGCAGATCTTTGAGTTCAAGGCCACAGCCTGGTCTACATAATGAGTTCCAGGACACCAGAGCTACACAAAGAAACCCTGTCTCAAAAAAAAAAAAAAAAAAGGAAGGAAGGAAGAAAGAAAGAGAGAAAGAAAGAAAGAAAAAGCCAAATAAAACAAAACAAAAACCCCTAAATTATTCTTCAGCAGAAGCCCAGGAAATCCAAGCTGGCAGCTGTCCCCCAGCACTCACATATTTCGTAATGAGGAGAATACATTCTGAGAAATGCAACGCTGGATGGCTTCTTCATGGTGTAAACATCCACTGACTTTATTTACACAGATCTAGATGGTAGAGAGGACTCTGTGACCAATCTGCTTACTATGAGCTGCCTGCATCCTAGACAAACACCCCCCAGCACACTTGGATTGTAGGCGACAACAGCATGCCACAATGCCAAATGGTTGAACAGTCCTGAAGTGTGGCCTACCAAGGGAGCTCATAAACACATGCACGAGGCTAGAAAACAGGGCAAATTGCATTATAGTAAGATTGTGTTTTTGTACTCAGAGAGCGTGCACTCTACAGAAATGAAACTATCATATAAGACATGCATGAGCCAGTATCAGCCATTTGTTATCATCATTGGGTACTAAATACTCTGCATAACTGTGTGTACAATTTTTTCACAAATCTTGGAATGCAGTGGGTTTGCTTACTCCAGTGTTCCCACAGACACCTGCGTAACGAATTGTGACTGCAACCTTAGGATGTCTCCACAGTTACTAGGGGTGTTGGTTTGAAGGAGATGTTCCCCGTATACTCGGGCTTGGTTCCCAGTTGGAAGGTGTGGCCTTGAGGATGGAGGAAATGTTATCAGGGTCTGACTGTGCCTCTCCCAGTTCACTCTATGTCCTGCTTGCGTTTCCAGGTCTAAGTTCTCCGCTTGCCACTCCAGCCATCATGCCTGCCACTTCCCTGCCATTACAGACACTTATCCCTCTGGAACCATAATATGAAATAAACCTTTCTTTCTATCAGTTGTCTTGGTCATGGTTTTCATTGCAATAAAGGAAAAGTAGTGAATAAACTTAGCAATATGAACTTTCAGCTTCACTGCAATTTATGGGGTCACTGCTGTATGTCTCCTGCCAGGCTGACATTGTTGTCTACCCTGTGTGTAACAATAGTACATGCTAAGCACGTATTTTGGGGAAGAAACTTAAAGGCAGTAAAGTGGGAAATACTGCTTAGAAAATATAGAGTGAGCTTGGGAGGAGGCTCTGTTGGGAAAATATCTGCTTTAAAGGCATGAGGCCTTGAGTTTGGATGCTGAACACCCATGCAAAAGCTAGGTGTAGTGAGCGATGTCCGTAACCCCAGAGCAGGGGCGGTGTCGACAGGTAGGTCCCTGGAACGTCCGGCTCAGTCAGCCCGGCCATATCACGAGCTCCAGGTCCAGTGAGACCTTTCTCAAAGTGAAAGGTAGTTGAGGAAGACATCTGACACCAAACTCTGGCCTCTGTGTGCATCCTCATCCGCATACCTGAGCACCCGCACAAAATGTGCACACACCCACATGAATACAAATGTAGGCATACACCAACACACACAAAGAAAGTGTGAAACTGGGAGAGAAGGGGATAACTGACAAGGGTGAGTAGTGTGAACCTGGTGGAATTATAAAAATCAAGTGATATCAAACCCAGCAGCCCTTTCTTTTTTCTCATTAAGTCAAAAGAACATATTTGTGTGTGTATGTGTGCGTGTGTACATGTAAGTATGTATACATACACACACATATGTGAGCACTATATCTTCCTCCCTCTAAGATTCAGTGCAATTCCCATCAAAATACCAAGACAATTCTTTACAGACCTTGAAGGAAACATTCTCAACTTCATATGGAAAAACCCAAAACCGAGAATTGCCAGAACAATTCTATACTGTCTAACCGTATCTCCATCCCTGATCTCAAGCTGTACTACAGAGCAAAGGTAATAAAAACTGCATGGTACCGGCATAGAAACAGAATGGTGGATCAATGGAACCAAATAGAAGACCCAGAAATAAACCCACACACCTACGGATACTTGATTTTTTACAAAGATGCCAAAACCATCCATTGGGAAAAGATAGCATCTTCAACAAATAGTGCTGGTCTAACTGGATGTCCACATGTAGAAAAATGCAAATAGATCCGTACTTATCACCCTACACAAAACTAAAGTCCAAGTGGATCAAAGACCTCAACATAAAACTAGATACACTAAATCAGTTAGAAGAAAAAGTGGGGAATACCCTAGAACTCATTGGCACAGGAGACAACTTCCTGAAGAGAGCACCAACAGCACAGGCTCTAATATCAACAATCAATAAATGGGACCTCATGAAACTGAAAAGCTTCTGTAAAGCAAAGGACACTGTCATCAGAACAAAATGATAGCCTACAGACTGGGAAAGTATCTTCACCAACCCTATATCTGACAGAGGGCTAATATCCAGAAAGTACAAAGAACTAAAGAAGTTAAAAAGCAACAAATCAAGTAATCAGATTAAAAAATGGGGTATGGAGCTAAACAAAATTCTCTGTAGAGGAATATAGACTGGCAAAAAAACACCTAAAGAAATGCTCAAAGTCCTTAGTCATTAGGGAGATGCAAATCAAAACAACTCTGAGATTTCACCTTACACCCATCAAAATGGCTAAGATCAAAAACTCAAGTGACAACACATGCTGGAGAGAATGTGGAGAAAGGGGAACCTTACTCCATTGCTGGTGGGAATGTAAACTTCTACAACCACTCTGGAAATCAATCTGGTGCTTTCTCAGACAATTAGGAATAGTGCTACCTCAAGATTCAGCTATACCAGTCCTAGGCATATATCCAAAATATGCTCAAGTACATAACTACGACATTTGTTCAACCATATTCATATCAGCTTTATTCATAATAGCCAGAACCTGGAAACAACCCAGATGTCCCTCAATGAAGGAATGGATACAGAAATTGTGGTACATTTACACAATGGAATACTACTCAACAGTTAAAAACAAGGAAATCATGAAATTTGTAGACAAATGGTGGGACGTAGAAAAGATCATCTTAAGTGAGGTATCCCAAAAGCAGAAAAACATACACAGTATTTACTCACTTATAAGTGGATACTAGACATATAATATAGGATAAACATACTAAAATCTGTACCCCTAAAGAAGCTGAGCTAGAAAGAGGACCCTGGGTAAGATGATCAGTCCTCACTCAGAAAGGCATATGGGATGGACATTGGAAGAAGGAGAAAACAGGACAGGAGCCTACCACGGAGGGCCTCTGAAAGATTCTTCCTAGCATTGTATCAAAGCAGATACTAAGACTCATAAATAAACTTTGGACAGAGTGCTGGGAATCATATGAAAGAAGGAGATAGTAAGACCTAGAGAGGACAGGAGCTCCAGAAGGAGAGCAACAGAACTAAAATATCTGGACATGGTGGTCTTTTCTGAGACTGATACTCCAACAAAGGACCATTCATGGAGATAACTTAGAACCCCTGCACAGATGTAGCCCATGGCAGCTCAGCATCCAAGTGGGTTCTCTAGTAAGGGGAACAGGGACTATCTCTGACATGAACTCAGTGGCTGGCTCTTTGATCATCTCCCCCTGAGGGGGAGCAGCCTTACCAGGCCACAGAGGAAGACAATAGAGCCAGTCCTGATGAGACCTGATAGGCTAGGGTGAGATGGAAGGGGAGGAGGTCATCCTTATCCATGGACTTGGAGAGGGGTATGGGAGGAGATGAGGGAAGGAGGGTGGGATTGGGAGGGGTAGATGGAGGGAGCTACAGCTGGGATACAACATGAATAAATTAATTAATATAAAAAATAAAATTTAATTAAAAAAGACATCCCAGAGAGGGACAGTGAAGAAACATCATCCCTGAAAGCAGGTGCTGAGGTTGAGAATGTAGCCCTCCAAGGTCTGATAACAGCTTCCAGAGGACCGTGGCCGATGCAGGGGATACTGTGAAGCAGGATGGTCTGCCCTGGTGCTTAAGGATGTACAGTTTGTTCCATTTTACAAGTGGCATTATTTTGGATGCTCAGTTTCTTTATTAAGTAAATCAATATAATCGTGTCATACCATACCATTCAAATTCGATTGAAGAGGATTCTGTTTGTCCTATTTTCACAATATTTAATGCTTCCACCTCTACTATTTTCTTTCTTCCTCTTTTCTGAATAATAAAATGTCATGACATTCACCTAGTCTCCTCTAGGACCTCTTACAGATGTGTAATATAAAATAACACTAAGGTATATCAATCAACTTAGGCACAGGGAAGGGGGATACCTGTAAATTGAAAAAAAAATGATGTAGTTAGAATTTGGAAGACAGGGTGTAGAAATGGGTCAGTGGTTAAGAGCACTGACCACTGGTCTGGAGGATCCAGGTTTGATTTGTGAAGACATAGCTACGCTAAACGAAGAGTATAAAAACAAAAGACAGGCAACCAGGCTGCAAAGGGCTCTGACGACTTTCTAGAGAGCTCTGGGAGAGTGGCACACGCCCAGTGACTACAATGACCCAGGTGGTTCCTGCAGTTTGCTTGCTGGGCTTAGACTGAAAAGCAGACAGTCAACTTGTGATGTGCACGGAGACTGAGTTAGTAAGTGATGCCAAACCATCAGAAAAAAACGGTTTCTCGGCGGACCTGCCTGACTTACACTCAGGTGGTACTGATGTGGCTGTGAGATGGAGTGAAGATACTTTCTGTGATATATCTACCCATCTGCAGTATGGTGATTAAGCTCCATTGTCAGGCTCCTGCTCTTCTTTTTTTTAATTTTTATTTTATTAATTACAGTTTATTTACTTTGTATGCCCTGTGTAGCTCCTTCCCACCTCCCCTCCCAATCCCACCCTTCTTCCCCCTTCTCTGCCCATGTCCCTCTCCAAATCCACTGATAGGGGAGATCCTCCTCTCCTTCCTTCTGACCCTAGTCTATCAGGTCTCATCAGGACTGGCTGCATTGTCTTCCTCTGTGGCCTGGTAAGGCTGCTCCCCCCTCAGGGGGAGGTGATCCAAGGGCAGGCCAATCAGTTCATGTCAGAGACAGTCTCTGTTCCCATTACTACGGAACCCACTTGGACACTGAACTGCCATGGGCTACATCTGTGCAGGGGTTCTAGATTATCTCCATGCATGGTCCTTGGTTGGAATATCAGTCAGAAAAGACCCCTGTGCCCAGATTTTTTGGTTTTGTTGCTCTCCTTGTGGAGCTTTTGTCCCCTCCAGGTCTTTCTATCTCCCCCTTCTTTCATAAGATTCCCTGCACTCTGCCCAAAGTTTGGCTATAAGTCTCAGCATCTGCTTTGATACCCTGCAGGGTAGAGTTTTTCAGAGGCTCTCTGTGTCAGGCTCCTGTCCTGTTCCCTGTTTTCTCCCTCTTCTGATGTCCATCCTCTTTGCCTTTCTGAATGGGGATTGAGCAACTTAGCCAGAGTCGTCCTTTTTGATTAGTTTCTTTAGGTGTACAGATTTTAGTAGGTTTATCCTATTATATAATATAATATATAATATATTATATATATATATGAGTGAGTATGTACCCTGTGTATCTTTCTGTTTCTGGGATATCTCACTTAGGATGATCTTTTCCAGTTCCTACCATTTACCTGCAGATTTCATGATATCCTTGTTTTATATTGCTGAGTCAGTTAATCCAATTAAAAAATGGAGTACAGAGCTAAACAGAGATTTCTCAAAAGAGGAATATTGAATGACAGAGAAAAACTTAAAGAAATGTTCAATGTCCTTCGTCATCAGGAAATGAAAATCAAAACTACCCTGAGATTTCACCTTACACCCATCAGAATGGCTAAGATCAAAAACTCAAGTGAGAATTCATGCTGGAGAAGATGTGGAGAAAGGGGAACCTTATTCCATTGCTGGTGGGAATGTAAACTTGTACAACCACTTTGGAAATCAATCTGGTGCTTTCTCAGACAATTAGGAATAGTGCTATCTCAAGATCCAGCCATTCCACTCCTAGGCATGTATCCAAAAAATGCTCAAGTACACAATAAGGACATTTGATCAGCCATGTTTGTAGCAGCTTTATTCGTAATAGCCAGAAGCTGGAAACAACCCAGATGCCCCTCAGTTGAGGAATGGATACAGAAATTGTGGTACATCTATGCTCCTGCTCTTCTTGCCAGTGCGCCTTCCTTGTCTGCTCTCACCCTTTACCAACCGTGATCCTGTCAAATTGTGAAGAGTAAGCCTTTCTCACTTAAGCTGCTTCTTGGAGGTATCCGGCTACAGCACCAAGAAAAATAGCGAGTATGCTCGATGTAATTTTATGACTACAAACTTCAGATTCCTTAGGAGGCAATGGTGGTGCACAAGGCAGAGGCAGGAGGATCTCTGAGTTCGAGGTCAGCCTGGTCTACAGAGAGAGTTCCAGGACACCAAGACTACACAGAAAAACCCTGTCCTGAAAAAAAAAGAAAGAAAGAAAGAAAGAAAGAAAGAAAGAAATCAGATTCTTTGCTCTGTTTTTTATATTAAATATGCTCTTGTGTAGTGCTGTTTTCCCTATACTTCCCTGAAACATGGGGCAGAACACAACCCATCCACATACTTTTTGCAATTTGACTCTCTCTTTCTTAATGTGAATTCTCAACTCTGAATCGTGTTTCACACTATAGCCTTTATCTTCACTCAACTGATCCTACTGTAGTTCAAGGACGTAAAACTGTGTACTGCTTATTTTCAAGGAGACTGGAGGGTGAAAAAAAGACAGAAAATACACATGGAAACACCAGCAAGATCAGGAAAGACTAGATAGTACCATTAGAAATGGCAAGAGACATTTTTCTATTAAAAATAACAGTTTTCGAAATTATATACATTACTACATTCATATAATAAATAATAAAAATATGCAAGAGACTAGCTGATGTAAGTGAAATGAGAGCTCAGGCGACAGAGGCAGGTGGAACTCTGTGAGTTTGGAACATAGCAAGTTCCAGGCCTGAGGTAAATGGTGAGAATCTGTCTCAAAACAAAAACAAAATAAAACACACAAATGAAGAAGGAGGAGGAGGAAGGGGAGAAGAGAAGGAGGAGGTAGAGAGAAGAAGAAAGAAAGAAAGAAAGAAAGAAAGAAAGAAAGAAAGAAAGAAAGAAAGAAAGAAAGAAAGAAAGAGAGGAAGAAAGGAAGGAAGGAAGGAAGAATTCAAGTTTATAAGGAAATATTTAACTTTCCTTAGAACTAGAAAGGCCTAGGTCTGTGAATTTGAGGCCAGCCTAGTCTACATAGTGAGACCTTGTCTCAAAACAACACAACACAAAACAAAACAAAACAAAAACAAAAACCCAATGGACATTTAAAATAATTTACTAAAAGATTAATAAATAAATTATGACCTATCAATCACTCCCCAATTGAAGAGAAATGTATATTATTTTCACATGTGCATGCAATAATTCCAAATATTCTAGGACAAAAGCAAATCTCAAATTTCGTTAAGTCATAATGATATATCCTTTCACTACAGTGAAATTAAGTTTAAAAAAAAAAGAGAAAAGAAAAGAAATCCAATGCACCAACCGTTTGGAAGCTAACTAGCATGTTTCCAAATGAGTAGTGGGTAAAGGGGGATAAACAGAAAGTAGAACATATTTGGAATTAGATGATAATGAAAACAAAATGTATAAAACATGTGTGGTCTGAAGATGAATCTATAGCTTCTTTTGCTAGCTTATAATGTATTGTATTGTCAAAATTGGACAGTACTCATTTTTCTGGGCAGAGAAATAGAGCGGACGAGGCCACACACTGATGGTGAGCTCTGGTTGTTGGATGATTTCCTTCAGCCTGTCAGCTGTAGTGTAAGGTGACGGAGCCAAATGCTTCACTGTGTAGCTGGTCCACAGCTCCTTCTATCAGTGAGATGACAAGAGCAGGCTCTCTTTTAATACCAGTGGACAGGAATTAGACATCCGGTTTTGGACCCATTGTGATGGCAGTTTTGTCAAAGCCACAACCTCCACAGTTAATGCCTATCAGCACACACCTATGCTGTGGGCCCACCTGGAAGAAGCCCAGAATTCACAGGCTCAGGTAGTCTCATTAGAAAAAAGACAAAAAGAGAAAAACCAATGATTTAAAAATACATCTCAACTATGTTGAAGTTTATTTTAAAAACACCAGTAAAATATACCACAAGAGAGAAGAAAATAGAAAATAAACATCAAGGTAGAAATGAATGAATTGGCACATAAATACATTTTAGAGATAATTAACGAAGTCTAGGTTCTCCCAAAAGAGAGTTAAAAGGATCAATTCATAGTAAGACTGAGAAACAAGGGAAAGGTACAGAGCAGTCCTGTTAGGCCACAGAGGAGGGCTTTGCAGCCAGTCCTGAAGATACCTGATAAAACAGGATCAGATGAATGGGGAGGAGGTCCCCCCTATCAGTGGACTTGGAAAGGGGCACGGTGGAGATGAGGGAGGGAGGGAGGGGCTGGGAGGGAATGAGGGATTGGGACACGGCTGGGATACAGAGTTAATAAAATGTAACTGATAAGAAAAAATAAAATTAAAAAAATATGTAATTACTTATATTACTAATTCTACTGTTGGAAAATTGGCTATATATTTTACTTCTACTAATTGAATTTTATTAGCTAAGGATATTCATTCATATGTATTATCATTCTCTTCTCTGTATGCTTTTTGCCTTTTATTTTTGCCCCTTGATACAGCTGTCCTTATGAAATAAACTAGATAGCATTGTTATCATTCAAAAAATAAATAAATTACAAAGTAATTTAAAGCAAAAAAAAAATGGAGTTAAAAAAGGTAGCTAGCACCTCAGATTCTTAAAATATCACACATATTATGTTGATTTGGTTCTATTTAATGGCTGTACTCCTGTGAAGACACTGCATTTTGGCAATAGGGAAGACAGCTCAATAGTTGAGAACACTAGCGGCTCTTGCAGAGAACCTGCCCTCTTCTGGCCTCTGTGGGCATTGCATGCAGGAGGTGTACAGACATACAAAGAGGGAATATATATATATTCAATTTGACTAGTTTCAAAGTCAATTTGAAAAGTATGGTTTGCTGATAAAGTGATGCTTTTTAGTTTAAAGTGAACTAGTTTGGGCACATTTGCTAGTCTTGCATCAATTAAATCACATTAAACGTGTACAATGCAGAAAAACATACTGAACTTGTCATTGCTGCCAAGAACTTGACAAAACTTAGAACAAGAGCTAATTTTAGCTCTCACTTTCAAGGTGGCAGGGTTGTAGCATCCGGCACTCTGGCTGTGACGTTAGTAGCTTGTGGCATAGTTTCTTACATTCTGGACCCTGGGAAACAAAAATGGGGCAGGAGCATCCAGCTGTTAACTCCAGTGCCCGTTCCACCAGACATCAACTTCCTCTGGCTAGCTTCTATAATCTCCCCCAAAACAGTGCCACCACGAGAAACAAATCTTCAGATACATGAGCCTGTGTGGGGTGTGGGGGGAGGGCATTTTGCATCCAAATTGTAATAGACACTGACCCCAGTGTTGTCCTGGCTGAGTTTATGATACAGTGTGATATGATGAGGCAACACTCACACAAATGGGGTAAAGAGAGCAGAACATGAATTCTCTGCACATCTTTTCTGTTTTATTTATTGCGAAATGGCTAACAATCCCTTGGGCGTGTCAGACGTCTAAGAGGCTTTAGACGTACAATGATAGGCAAAGAAGAAATGGACCTTGTTCTTACTGTAGCAGCATGGTCAGAGTAGCCTTCTTGAGAAGGGGACACCTGAGCAAAATCTGTAGGAGTTTGAGTAATTGATGGTGGATATTCAGAGGAGGTATTCTCCAGCTAGAAACAGCAGAGAATAGGTTCTCTGAAACAAGTTTCTGTAGTGCTCCAGTGTTGGTAACAAAGCCAGTGTGACTAGGGTAGGATTGGAATGGGGAAGGGATTCAATTCATGCAAGTTTTGTGGGCTAGTGTGAGGACTTTAGATTTTACTGAGAAAAATGGGGAACCACTCACTGCTGATGGGAACAGGAAGTGACATGAGCCAGCTTGCCCTTCAACAGAGTGCTTTGTTTGTTTTATAGCCTACAACTATATATATCATGACAAAGATAAATGAGAAATTCTATCTGCGTGACCTTGGAGCCTAAACTTCAACAGGCTTGGGTATACCTCACTGAGCCACTATGAAAAATCCAATAATAGGCAGTGATGATTTAATCTTCACCGTCAACTTGACTGGGTTTGGAATCGGCTAGGAGATACACCTCTGGGCCTGTCTGTTGAAATAAAATAAAAATAAAAATGAGTGAATAGAGAAGAGGCACACAGAATGTGGTGACAGCGTTCTAGGATGTTTGTATGACTAAAAAGAGAAAGAGAGAGAGAGAGAGCCAGGAAAGCATCAGTGGTCATCTCTATCTATCTCTATCCCTGTGGACGAAGTGAGACCAGCTGCCATGCTTTCCCTGACATGGTAGACTGCGTCCTTTAAAACTGCAAGCCAAAATAAACCCACCCTTCCATAAACCCACTATTGGTCATATATTTGGCCACTGCAATTAGGAAAGTACCTAAAACACGTGCTATACAGATATGCACAACTGTATTGTTTTTGAGTAGTAACATAGGATGACCTAGAAGAGACGCACATTTTGTTCAGTAAGTAGTATACATTACCCAGAAGAGCGATGTCACCACCACCGAGATCCTAATTGGTTCTTAGAAAACAAAAGATTTGTCTTTCTCTATGGGGTTAAGGCATGTGGGGGTGATCATGAACAAAATAATTGGAAACACTAAAGGGTTGAGTAGCAGAATGATCACACACCTGGAAGTTTTAACTCGGGAGGGGGCAGGAGGAGGGTTTCCAGACAGGGTTTCTCTTTTGTAACCTTGGATGTCTTGGATTCTCTTTGTAGACCAGGCTGGCCTTGAACTCACAGAGATCCACCTTCCTCTGTCTCCCAAGTGCTGAGAGGTTTTAAATTTGTATTAATTTTATTTTATGTGTATGAGTGTCTGCCTGCATAGAGGTATGTGTACCATGTGCATACAGTACCCTTAGCGGTCAGAAGAGGGCAATAGATCCAATGGAGCTGGAGTTACAGATTATTGTGAACCATCATGAGTGCTGAGAACTGAACCTGGTTTTTCTGCAGCAGCAACACTTGCTCTGCCATCTTTCCAGCTCTTGCCCCATCCCCTAAAGGTTTGAGAACCAGAGCTGATATCAATTGTCATTAACTTGGGAACATATGCTTCCATTTCTGTGTTCTATTTTTTCTTTGTATCTCAACCCTGAAATAAAATGTTAAACGGATGTCAAGGGTTATATTTATATAACCATATGTGTTAGGTTATATAAAGTTTTAAGGTTAAGAAGAAAATTTAAACTGTTATGGCTATCTAGCTCTGGAACCGAAGATAATTTATCAGACATCTGGATACATTAAACTTTTTCAGTAAGATAAATAGTTCAAAATGCCAACACTTCGAAGGCACAGGAAGGCCATCTCTGGGAATTTGAGGCCAGCCTGGTCTACACAGCAAGTTCCAGACCATTTAGGATCGCATAGAACTTGTCTAATAAGCAAAAGAATTAATGTCATCAATCTTTAAGATCCACCTCTACTTCCTTCCCCTTATCTAGTCCTTACCTTCACTCAAAGCTAAGTTTGTTCTGGAAGCTTCTGTAGAAGCCTCAGGACCTAATATGCTGTGGCTATAACATACCAAACCCAAATGCTTTGAAGCTTTTGAACCAGGACTATGATGCTTATTGCTTTTCAGATGATTTCTAGGCATTAGAATTCATTTACACCCTGCATGAATTTCACTTCAGAAAGTCGTACAACTTGTATGCTGAAGAGAAATGGGTCTTAGTAGAATAGAGCACCAAACCACAGAGCAAAGAGCATTCACAGGAAGATGAGCAGCGTCTACAGAGGACAGCTACCAGGTGGTCTTGTACATCACAAGCTAAGGTCAACTGCACCTAACACTTCATACAGCTTTTCTAGGTCTGTTGGGATTTACTTTTCCTTCCCAGGAGAGTTATCTTCTACTTCTTTGGTTTAGTGCTCAGTTCAGAATATTGTGTAAGAGGGCATCTTAGTGGACACTGTGGACAACTCTGTACAATATGAGGGAAGTGGGGTTAAAACCAAAGCCACGAATGTTTGAGTCTCATTTTGTGTGGTGTGTATCGATGCGCCCACAGGCACTTATCTTCTTTCCCTTCTGCCATTTAATCACCTACTGGTGTTTCCAGATAGGAACTGTGAATAAAAACAGTTACTTAGCTGAGCTATGTGGGATTCATGACATAGAGCATCAATTTGAAAAAAAAAATCATTTGTATAATGAATTCAGCTGAAAGCAGACAGGTTTACACTGAGATACAATCCTCCCCTGATTTGTGGGGATATCTTGTTTGGGGTCAGCAGTGAGAGTGATTGCAGCGGAGGGCGACTCTATGATTCACGAGAGGCTAAATGTTCAGAATTTCAACTGGATTGATACTTCAACTTCTTTGAGTTGCTGGAAGTGGAGTTAACACCAGCATCTGGTTGAGAGTGTCTTCAGTGAAGAAGGAGTTAACCATGCAGGTGAACTTTATCTTCTGTCCAATGGGTCTGTGGTTTGCGTATTAAATCTCCGGTAAATGATTGCTAGAGACCTATCACTGATAGCTGTGGTGAAGGGCTGTATTTCAAAAGCCCATTGATTCCTGTTCTCAGTGGTAAAGCAATATCCTTTAGCCCTTTCCATAGCTTTTCTCAGCTCTGCCTGGAAAAGGATCTTCCAGACCAAGCAAGATGAATGAAGACTACAGTGACATCTATGACACAATCCAAAAGGAGAGAAGGGATGAGAACCCAGACCCACTGGAGGAAAATGATGCTCCTTTATATGACGAAGTCCATGAAGACTTGTGGGCTGAAAATGATCTGTACGCCACTAGGCTAGAAAGCCATGAATATGATTCTTTGTCGGTGTATGTCTCGAAAAGGGAAGAGGCCACCCCAGCCTTCCCAGAGCCTGAAGCAGAAAGCTATCTCCTGCCTGATGAGGTGTTTTCTGAGCCCCAGGAGGTCAGGGACATCTCTATGGGAGACTCACACCCATCAAGCCAAGACCCAGAGCCTCTCCAAAAGGAGCTGCAGGAGAAAGGAAGGATGATGACCAAGAAAGAGTTGCCTTCTTTACTGAGCTTCACAGTTCAGCACAGCAGGGCCTTTTCCACCGGCCTGGACTCCCCTACCTGCCTTTCTGATGCTACTGGTCTGGAGGGAAATAAAGTAGCTTCCAGCAGCCCCGAGATCTTCCTGTTTGTGAAGGTAAGGGCTGTCTGTGACAGGCACACCTACACAGCGTAAGGTAATGTGTTCAGTGTTGTGTTTTGCTCTGTGGATCAGGGAACAGTGTATGTTGTCCTGGAGAGTGGGTCACCACCCAGCCCCCAAAGCAGAGATGATTAAATTGGTCATGTGGAATAGCTTCAGGACTTCTCATGATCCAAATTAGAAAATCCATTTAAAGTGTGTGTGTTTAATCATCGGCTTTTATAAACCACAGGAAGAGCGCTTTCTAAGAGTTTAAATGAGTGAGCAGATGTAAACTTCATTTTTCTTGTTTGGTTAAATTTCCTTTGTCAATGTTATTTTCTTTTAAAAAAAATGAAACTAAAGCCAGCAAGAGAAAGACTCATCTCCCTTCAGGGGCTCGAGTCTCCTCCTTGCATTTCTAAGGTCCCACATACTTCAGAGAGTTGGCCAGAAAACGCTGTGTCTGTCATTGTATTTGCTCTGTCAACACCAATAAAACTCAGATCTAATGCTGTAAAATAATTTGACAATTTCCAAGATGCCAACCACGTGTTAATATTTAATGCCTACGATAGCGAAACAAAGACGTTTGCTGATCTTTGACTTAGATTGCTAATGTCAAAAAGGTTATGACCATGATTGATATTAAAATATAAAGTGATTCCGAGTTAAATAAATCAATCCATGTGGAAGACCCCTCTTCTCCAACCCCCACCAATCCACATAATACTCATCTTCACATAAATGTTTTCATGTGAAAACACATTACTGTGTTACTGTTATTTCTTGCTAATAAGAATGAATACTAAGGTTGGGCAGATGACTCAGTGGTTAAAGCCAAGCTGCTTGAGTGTGAGGGGTGGAATTCAGATCTCGAGAGCCATGTAAATGTCAGGTGGGTATCCCTGGCTCATAAGGCAGAGACAGGGCTACCCTGGAACAAGCTGGTTATCAAGATTAACTGAATTGTCAAGCTCTCGGTTCATCTGAGAGACTCTTCCTCAATGAATAGCATAAAAGCAGTAAAAAAGACTGTCGATGTCAGCTGTGGACCTTTCTATTCATGTTCCTGCATGCAGGTGCACATGCGTGCACCCAAAGCACACACTGCGTACACACACACACGTGAGAGGACAAGATCAAGGCTGCTTTGGGGGCTGGGATGTGCCTCAGTTGGTAGCGCTCTTCCCAGCACGTGCACCTCACGCCATCCTGAGCATCACATAAAACCTCCAGTGCTGGCGGAAATCTAATCAGCTCAGGAAGGGGTGGACAAGAAGCTCAGAAGTCCAAGGTCATCGTTGGCTTTATTCCAGGCTAACTTGTCTTACGTGAGGCCTTGCTTCAAAAACAAAATTACTCTATGGACCTATGGAACTCCCCATTCCATGGTAATCTCCCCCCTTTATGGTTTCCAATAGGCTGCTAATGAAGTGAACTTTGCCAGTTGAACACTTCAAGGTGCACTGCTTTGTACTTTGTCTTGTGTCTTTTACCTCCTTCAATTTACTTTTTGAAAACCTCACTTCATACTTGAGTGGTACCATGCCAAGCAACCTCGGGGAGAAGAAATGGGGAAGATGTGACTTTTGCCCTTGAGAAAAGGATGCCATGTTGTAAGAGATGGGACAGAAGGGTGGTGGACATGGTATAAGAGACGGAGACGTGGAATGCTGTGTGTGCTCTGAGGAGATGCTGAGCAGTGCAAGGAGAAGTCAGTAGGGGCTTCATGGAGGAGGTGGCATCAATCAGCCTGCCCATGTCTGTGTCTACATCAAATTGACATCACAGCGTTAAAACGCACTTTTGAAGAAGTGGAAACTAGACGTATTTCTTCTCAAGACAGAAATACCCACATGGCTTCATGAAGCAAGATAGGGAGTGCCATTATCATCCTCATTGGCCCATAAAGACACGATTTGTAAAGTTGGAAAATTATCCTGGCCTTGGGGTTTGAGCCAAACGGATATAGCAGAAAGGAATGTGGTGTCGCCTGCCTTTACCGGCAATGAGAGATGCTGCCTGACAGTAACAAGGGACTCCTCAATTGTTCCTTCTCTAAAATGGATATTGGACTTAAGCCATTTGAGCTGATGTTGTGTCTTAGCAACATTATGTTTGGAAGAGGCCATCGACTATACTGTTGATCTCAGTTCCCACAGGGGAACTTTGAGAAGGGATGTTTTGCAACATCCTGTGGGAAGAGCCACAGTTAGAGCCCCATTTGCCAACTCCACGCCTCTCTCCACCCTGCTCTGCTGGGACAGGTGTAGAGGGCATCAGTGCGGTGTGACCTCCGTGGGTTCCTTTCTCCTTCAAGCTCTCTGGAGTGTCTGCTGGGATGCCCCCTTGGAAGGACAATATGGTTAGCCATCTTCCTAGCTGACTGAGGCTTCCAAGCCCTGCGTTTTCTGCTTCCGTGCTGGGAACCAGGGCTGTAGTCCTAGCTGACTGATTTATGCATGCTCCCACCCCTTCTGGGCACATCAGCGACAGTATGAGATGGGTTTATGGGGAGGACTGCTATGTTCAACCAACTTCATGTTGAGGTTCATTTCAGCATCAACCAGACACTTAAAAGACTTCGTCTATCTGGTCCTCCCAGCCATATTTGTGACATGCGCTGGCTTTGTAAAATGACAGACAGCAACGGTGTAAATAGAAACTGCAGACAGCTGCTAGCACTAGCAAGAACTATTATAGCAGAGATGCGTGCATCTATTTCTTATTGCCGCTGTGACAAAAGACTGAAACTTTAGTGCTTGAACAGCACAGACACTGTCTTAAGACTCCAGAAGTTATTATGCCTGCACTGACCAGGGCAAGGCAAGGCTGTGCTGTTGGGCTCCAGGACAAACTTTCTTTCTGCGTCTTCTCCAGCTCCTAGAAGCTGTTGATGTGGTGTAGGCCTATCACCTCATCTCTTCTCTCAGTTTCTACTTTCATCATGTTCTCTTCATCCCCCTCCTCCTTTTTCTCCTCTCCCTTTCCTCTTCCCCCTTCTTCGCTTATGTCTCTCTGGTAAGACAAGCTTGGTTAGATTGGACCTAATAATAACCTAGGAGAGTACCATTTAAAGAGTCTTAGTTTGGTTTAACCTACAAGTCCATGTTGCCACACTAAGGAACACTCACAACTTCCTGGAATTAGCATGAGCATACCTGTGGCCATCATTCTGCTTCCCATAGAGCAGAGTGTTGAGGATGGGAGGAAGAAAGCAATATTGCTGGATGTGGAAAAGCAGACAGTGAGGTGATGGGAGAGTAGAGAAGGAGAAGCTGGGCCATGCCAGCCCTTGTGCATTAGAACCTTCATGTTCACTCTGAGTGATCCAGGCAATCTTTGGACAGTTTCAAATGGAACCCTTGGGGCCATTTTTTAATAAAAAACAGATTGTATTTGGGAAAGAGTTGGTATGGAGGCTGAGGCTGCAAGAGAATCTGTGACAGAAGGGAAGCAATGAGGGAGATGCATTGTTCGCAAGAAGGGGGCTAGCGGTTTGCTAAGAGGTTTGATGTGGAGTTTAATGAGGGAAGAGCCCTGGTTGACTCAGAGGCTCAAGCTACTGAGGGAATGGAGGTGTTCTTTCCATTCCATGCATGGACTCCTCTCAGGGGGCATGTGACTGATGGAGTGGACCATGGTGCCTGTATGTATGTGTTCAGAGGGGGAAAAGGGTGGTAGTGGGGGATGCCAGCAGGAGAGTGCTCTTGTGTTTCATGAAATGCCAAGAAAAACAAGTAATCCGATGATGATTTTTTTTTTTACAAAAGAAAAGGACACAAATGGCATACCATTTGTCATATGCATCAATAATGGCATTACCAGGGACAGCATGGGTTAAAAAACTAATTATCTGAGAGACAGAAGGAGTCCTGTATAGCTCAGGCTGGCCTCCAACTTCTGATCTTCCTGCCTCTACCTCCTGGGATGACAGGGATGCACTGCCATGCCTGGTTTTAAGCAGTGCTGGGGGTAGAACCCAGGGCTTTCCTTGTGCATGCTGAGCAAGCATCCCACCAACTCAACTACATCTGTACTTTGCAAGTTAATTTCTGTTGAGTTCTTAGTTTCTCTCCATTTGGTATGCTCACTGGCAAAATGGGTACTATAACGACACATCCCTCATAGGGTGTGCTGAATAATAATGCACTAAGAAGGTAATGCATATAAAATGCTTGGTGCCTTGTATGATATATGGCATACGGCAGGTGTCAATATCCAGGGCCCTGAACGATTTCTTGTACCGGATTTGAACTTTATGGAAATAAATTTTATTTTGAGCATAATGTTTGTTGCTAGTAGGCACCGAATAACAATATCATTGTTTTATCCTACCATGAAGATGTAGTATTGTGGAAAGAACACTCGTCTATTCTTCTGTGCCAGTTGGATGGTATGAAATATTCCTGGACCCAAACATCCCTGTATTTGAAATGCAATCTACTCCAGTTCTTATTGTCTTTGGTTCTAAAATGCGTATCCCTAGCTGTTTATCAGCTGTGGACACAGACTGAACCTTCAATCATCCATATTGACCTGTCTGTGATCAGAACATCCAGGAGGTCCACGTGGAGAAATACACAGCTTGTGGAAGCAATAGATTTGAGTGAAACTAAAATTTTTCATAGAAAATGTAAACAGTGTCATCCTGAAGGCAGGTGCCCTAACAGATGGCCATAGCTGATAGATTTGAGAGTCATAGTCACGAGCTTCTAGTCCAATGGGTCGCAACCTGTGGGTCATATCAGACATCCTGCATATCAGATGTGCACATTATGATTCATATCAGTGGCAAAATTAGTTACGATGTAGCAACAAAATGATTTTGCGGTAGGGGGTCACCACAGTATGAGGAACTGTATTAAAGTGCCTCAGCGTTAAGAAGGTTCAGAAGCACTGTTTAGTCATGGGCAAGCTGGGACTCTGGCCACTCAGTCCAGGGTATTTTCCTACTCATCTTTAATTTTAGTTTGGTGGAGTCTTGTTTGTGTTGTTGTTGTTGTTGTTGCTTTCATGTAGCTTAGGATGGCCTTAAACTCACTATGTATCTAGGATAATCTGGGACTCCGGACCTGCCTGCCTCCATTTTCTAACTGGGATCATAGTCATGTGTAACCATGAGTGACCCTAGAGTTTATCTAAAGAAATAGTTTTTTAATATAACTTGACTCAGGATAGTAAGAAGAGTTTTATTGCCATAGACTAATAACAAAAAAAGCTCCAAAAGCATTTTGTTGAGGTGCAATCATATCAGGGGCTTGTAATGCCAAGGTCCATAAAACTCAAGATATGCCACTCAACACAAGTCATTTGGTCCTAGAATGTTAGAACTGGAATTAAAAATAATAAGCAACATTAATATTTACTTTTCACCAAGTCCTCTCAAATGGTAACGTTTTACATAGTTTATATTGTACAGATATATTCTTAATGTACCACATTGGTATAATTTGTAAGTGAAAAGTGGGCAAATACTTACTTTTTGTATTGGTGGGATGTACAGTGTAAAAGAACACATTGATTCCTAAGCCTTTGTATTAGTTAGGGTTCTCTAGAGTCACAGAACTTACAGAATCAATCTACATATGTGTACGTAAAGGAGATTTATTGGAATGACTTACAGGCTACAGTCCAGCTAATCCAACAATGGCTGGCTGTGAATAGAAAATCCAGAATCTAGTAGTTTCTCAGTCCCACAGGCTTGGTGTCTCAGCTGGTCTTCAGTACAGGTTGAAATCCAGAAGACGTGGGCTCCAATGCCAGTAAAGCAAGGATGTGCTAGCAAGGTGAGGGCAAGCAGGCAAAGAACAAGTGCTTCCTCCTCCTCTGTCCTTGTGTAGGCTTCCAGCAGGAGGTAGGGCCCATATTAAAGGCTTGTGTCTTCCTGCCTCAAGATTTGGATTGAAAGTCTGTGTCTTCTCACTCAAGATTCATAGTTCATTCCAGATTTAGTCAAGTTTACAACCAAGAATAGTCATCACAGACTTCCTTATCCCCTGCCAGAGGGTGGCCTGGGGCTCTTTCCTTAGTCACTGCCTGATAAGATCAGGTCTCTTGAACATCCAAGTTCTTCCAAGAAATTTTCATAAGCAACCCATTAAATCCATTTGTCTTTAAGGAGGACAGGGTTTATCATTGCAGGTGAGAAACTATAAAACCCCACTGAATAATGAGGGAGAGGAAGATGGGCTTGGATACCGAGTGTCATGCTCACCTAAAGCTGGAGAAGGGTAGTCCTGGCTGCGCACAGCAGAGGCACCCAAGGGTAGGACTAGATTCATGTGGTTAGATGGATAAAAGTTGATGGAGGTGACAGATGGTGAAGACAAAGAACTAAGAAACTTGGAATTTATTCTGGAAGCCATCAAATGTAATGAGGGTTCTTTGGCTGTTCTTCTTTCTTTCTTTCTTTCTTTCTTTCTTTCTTTCTTTCTTTCTTTCTTTCCCACTGTACCAGAAGACAGACAACCATATTACACGCATTTCCACTTGTCACCCAGAGCAGGACCAAGACATCTATCATGATTCATGTCTAATATCCATTCCTAAATTTACCTGTAAAAACCTATGTGCAATTAAGGGTGTTACCTTTCAACTCATTGTCTGGAAATGTTCAAATGTTTAAGCACTTGGCTATATACACATAGAAAATTTAGAAAGAGATAGAGTTATATTATTTTATAGATTACCCCTGTAATTTTGTAGTTGTTAGATGGGAAATATAAGAATTCCACACAAAAATATCAACCATTGTTATTTTAGTATTAAAAAACGTGTTTGGGTAGGTCTGGAATAACCAGGCTAGAGCATTCCTAATATGTCTGAAAGGTCTTCCTGTTCCATGATCAAGAAGAACACTCAGCTCTAATGTCACTGCTAAAGACACTCCAAGTAGTTTTTGGAAACATTCGTAAGAATACAAAAGCCCACGTTGTCTTCTGAGCATCTTCAATTCCACAGACCCAACAAAGCATGTAGAAACAAACCAATAGGTTGGCATCAACAGACCACTTGTACATGTTAATTACAATGTTGAGAATTCTATCAAGAATCAGTCACATTCAACGCCATTTTTGAGGGGTCCATGTGAACTGCTTTGCCTTGAAAATCAATTTCACTAGTCAGTTAGTCACAGAATCCCAGCATCGTGACAAGAATATTACCAACCAGACAACTCAAGCAACATTTACAGAGCTGTCGGCGGCAAGCTGGCACTCTAGGCTGTTAGCCAGAGGTGGTTTTATTTATATTGACACCTGTGGCTTGGTGGTCATCTGTACGTTTCAGAAGGTTCAGGAACATTTTAAAGCTCTGGGCAAAATGTTCTGTGTCAGGAGATCTCAGAACTCTCTCACAGAAACCATAGTTGTCACTGTCATGTGTTCCTTCCCTACATGGGTGCTCTTGACTCCCATGCCTATGTATGAAATTTGCTGCTGTTTGACATAGTTCCTTGTCCTTCCTATGTAGTCAACTATTTGATCTAAACCTGCCATCTTGAGAATTCTCTTCAAAGGAGTAAAAGAAAATATTACTCAAACCAGGATGTGGGGATTATATTAGTTCTCAGAATGAAGGTGGTGGGACACAATATTTCTAAGTGCTGGGTGAACTTGTCCTAAAGAGATTCAAACAAACATATGTTCATCTTAAGGCAAAATAATAGAAGGAACCATTCCACCCAAGCATACCTTGATAAGCCATTAAGTCTTTTTTTTGTCTCATAGGCGTATAGGTGAGGGGTTGCTTACGTGAGTATGGGTGACACCCGAAAAAAACACATCCATAAAGTCTCAGCTGAGCCTGAAATGATGACCTCTTCACAGCTACATATATGGAGCCCGCATTACACTTCAACTCCACTTTCTATATACTTTCCAAAGACCACATGCAGCTGGGACAGAATTTCATACATATAGGCAGAGAGGATCAGGAGGAACTGAGTGCTATGATATCAGACAAGGGTCTAAAGATGTTTCCCAGCCCCTTTCTCTGAGGAAACATTGACAAGCCCACTGCTCAACACACACTCAGTTTTCTTCATGTAGTCAACCGTCCTCTTCTTTCTGGACTCATGTTCCCTGGGAAGATATCTCCGATCCTCAGGGCAGTTCAGACTTTCCATCAGCACTTACCTTTGTTGTAATGCTTGTCACTACAGGTTTCTCATGATCTGGTTGGTTGGTTCTCCCCAGTTTCCCACTGTGCAGAAACCTCCAGCCACATCTTGACCCTGTGTAACCCCCATAGTTAGGATAATCTGGCCCACAGTTGGGGCTGAGAAATTCCCACTGAACCATGGACCATGTTGGTGAAGGGAAGGGTAATTGGGCTAGCCTCTGAAGGAGTCATTTCTCAATGTGCTCTGGGGAACTAGGTGAGCATTCAGGAAGAGCCATGTGTCTCTGACTTCTTGTGAGAAACCAGCTGGCACTGAGGAGAAAGAGAAACTGAAACTCCCATCTACTGAAGTTTGCCCTGGGCTAGGTTACTGGGCTGTGCTTGTCTTTTGGCTAGCACTGTGGAGCTGTGGCTGGATTCTGACACTAACCACATAATGCTGGAGACCTGCCAGAGATACCACCTGCTTGTTGGGTCCTAGATTTCTCACTTGTGCAAACAAATTGTTGAATGAGATCCATCCAGGTTCCCCTCTCTCCTTTGAGCACGCTGCTTATATGTATGGTTTGAAAATGGAAACAAACAAAGAAACAAACAGAAGACAGAAGAGAGAGATTCACTCCCCAGACCCATTTCAATTTCCAATTCCTAGGGCAAGATATTCTGAAGTGACATGGATGTGCTTCTGAAAGTTTTTATGCACACTGTGACGATTTCACGTATCTGAAATTATCTCTTGCTTTTCCTCTTAACATGAATTGTGATACACCTTACACCCAACTATCTAGGGTGTCTATTTATACTTGAAATATAATTTATGTGCATTAAAATTTGTACATTTTAATGAGCTTTGACAGACATGCATAGCCATGACACTACTACCACAGTCTTGATACAGACCGTATTCATCACCTCAGAAAGTCCCTCGCAGACACCTCCTGACTCTCAGAAGCCACCAACATTCATCCTTTCCCTATATTTTTGTCTTCTTCGAAAGATGACGTAGGGTGTAGCACAGGGATAGAGCGGTTGCCTTACATGTGCAAAGCCGGGGGTTAGATACGCAGCCTCATAGAATTAAAAAAATGAATAAATAAAACAATCACCAGGTAGTGTATAAATAAATGAGGTTTCTTTGGCCTGAAACTCGGGTGGATGAAATGTCAAAGAGCAAGGTGTATCGCCTGACGCAGTCACGACAGGCCAGCGAGAAGGGTGCATTGCTGTGTTCAGAAGAGGTGAGACACGAGCAAGAAAGCAAGTCTCCAAAGAGTGTCACCCCTCTCTGCGGGTGCTGCCTTTGTGTTCTAAACAATGCTTAAAGTCACTACGGCCTCAGTGCAATTGTAACGGGGTCTAAACTTCTGGGGAGACACATCCAAACCACAGCCAAAACAGAGCATTCCGTATGCCAACACGACCAGCCCATTTTCACTTAGAAATGTTTGTCTTACTCCGGGTCACTAGGCTTTTCTTCCTACGCTTTGTTCAGAAGTTTTATAGCTCCGAGCCTGCAGATGCCTTCAAACTCACTTGATGTTTACTACAAAAATTGCTTTTGTTTTCGCCCTTCCTTTCCCTTTCCTCCTGCCTTTCTCCTTCCATTATTCTCTCGATTTTCCTTTATCTCTTTAAGATTTTATTTGTAATTATGTGCATATGTGGGAATAGTAAGGGCTTGTGTGTGACGGTGCTGTGGAAGCCAGAGGAGGGGAGGAGGGGCGGACATTTTCTTCCCTTTTACAAACCACGATGTGGCAGGCTCAGGGTTGTCTACATCATGCTCTCTTCATTTGTGAGTTTGGCCACTTGTAGCTTTCGAGTGATTTGTTGAACTTATTGTCAAGTCTCTCCTCACCGGGCTCATGTTTCCTTCTACCTTTGTAGGCATCTATCATATATTTATAGAGGAATATTCTTCTACACGACTTTGATCGGTTTATTTACCTATGGGTTTATCGTGATGGTTTGGCCTCCCCCCACCTGTTACGAGCGGCATCTTGCTAATTGTGGGCATACTGAGAGACGTATTTTGGACTCCAGATATTGGGGACCATATTTTGTTGTATCCCTTTAAAAAGGATAGGGCCTCACTCTCCCTTGGAAGCTAAATTCTTGGAATGGATTTGTCTAGTTATTTTGGCTCTGTTTGTGGAGCCGTCTACTGTGAAGACTCTACCCAATGCTGGTGTGCTAGGTCCTCTCTCACTCTACCACCTGGAGACACAAACTCTCACCAGTCCAGTGTGGGGACCTGCTTCTCCCACAGGTATTTTTCTTTATTTCATAGTTTCTTGAAATGGGTATGCAAGTCCAGACTTAGCCAAAGATTTAAGAAGGCCTGTCTGAAGTATGCTATTGTTCTATCTGTCTGTCTGTTGGTCTATCTATCTATCTATCTATCTATCTATCTATCTATCTATCTATCTATCTATCTATCTTCTCTGGTACTTAGAACTGAAAATTCCAGCCGGGTCTAGCTGCTCAAAAAGTCCACTCTTCACTCAATACAGAGACTGGTACACTATATGTAGATCCCACAGTGCCTGTTCTCAGTATCTGAAAATCATTGTTTTATATCATTTTTCAGCAGTAAGGTAGAAATCTGATTTCCTTTCTTTTCTCATGACTAGCAGCTGGGATTATGTGAGCTTAAGCTCTTCATTTCGTTTTAGCTGCTTCTCCTTTCTTTAAGTTTGAATTGAAGTTTCAAGTACAGTCACAAAGTCCAACAAAGTCCAATGATCTTGGCATTATTTTGTGAAATGATAGCTTCAGCAAATATGTTGGCCTCTGGTGAAAGGTTTCTTTCTGACCCTTACTCTTCTTCTCTTAAAGTTGTGTTGTCTTTTGCAATGTCTCTATATTTTATATATATATATATTTGAGTTCTCAGCATATCCTACCTAATTATTCACTGATACAATTATAAACATGATATCTCATCTGTTGATCTTGTACCATTCAAGCCTCTGGTGAGAAACTTGTTTTTATTTCCACCAAAGTGAAATCCTATTGGCAAGCTATAACCCCATACCCAGCCTCAGTGGTCAGAATCTACTTGTGTATAAACTCTAATGTGTGCAAGGGAAAACCATTTGGATTGGCAGCTTTGCCCCTACATGGAAGACACTCCTTCAAACACACGAGACAGGGGCTGTGGACATGCATTGCGAGTAAAGCTCTTTCCACACATTCATGAAGAGCAGAGCTTGGCTCTCTAGAACTTACTTTATGTTAATTATGTTAACGTAGTTAACATATGTTAATGTTAACATAATATGTTATCATAATAAAGTATGTTCACTTACTTACCAAGCAGGGAATGGGAGTGCATGTTCATAATCTCAGTTCTTCCATGGAGAGATGGGAGAAACCCGGAAGCCCATCAGCCAGCAAGCCTTGTGTACACAGCAAGGAACAACAAGAGACCCTCTCTAGAGAAAGGTATAAGGTGAGGACCAACATCTGGCTGCCATCATATGCACACTGTGACATACACATGCCCCCACTCTCATGTATGAACAGGTAAAAACATGCATATCCATGTATATCTCACACAGTCAAAGATGAAGAAACACAAGACTGTCCTGTGAGGAGAGCATTTTTCACCTGAAACTAAGTGGTCTGTTTATATAGTGACAAATGTCAGCCATCTAGGCTGGGAGCCATGCCCATCTGTATCTTTAAGGCTGAGTTCTTTCTCCTCCTTGAATGAGCCTTTGGGTCAACAATAAGTACCAGGTCTGTGTGAAAAGCCATCAGCTGTACTGAGAGAGCTTGCGGGCAGTGCTCACATGGCAACCGCTGAAATAAATAAGAGAATGCATTGTTTAGCAAACATCTAATGTGCCAAGGTTTCAATGCTCACACCTAAGGTAAACATGGAAGGTGGTAGCAAACAACTAGAAGGAGTGACTATTGTTCACTCTCCTGTGACTACAGAAATGCCTTTTATATGTGTTCTTCTGCGGTGACAAGAAAGGAAAGAGTTTTAACGTCTACAGTAGCAGCTCTCCAGAAACTGGCTCCATTCTTCCAGAACTACATTATTCCAAATGACAGCCACGAGTACATGCAGCTGTTTCAGTGTAAACGAAATAAAATACGAGTCAGTTCTTCAACCCCGTTGGCCCTCTTTCAAGTATGCCCACATTGGAAGTGCAGACAAGGAACCAGTCTACCAGCAGAGTGTTTCACAGGGTAGGGTGGCCTTGGAGTCACCAGAGCCGAGTTCATCTTTGCCATGACAGGACCTGTCAGTTATGCACCCACAGGCCCTTCTTGGGGATCTTATTCTTGTCTGAAAGCAGGAGGCAGAGTGGCTGGGATTAATGAGTCGGAGGAGTGCTCATGCTCACGAAGTAAAATACTGGTGAAAACCATTCAATCTCCTAAGCAGTGCTTACAGTGTCCATTTGTGTGAACAGGCTGGTTTTAAATGATATCTACTTAGGGAACGCTCTGCAGCCACAATGGGCCCTTGCAAACCACAGTGAAGCTGTTAGGATCCACTGGCCATGCTGAAAACTAGTGAGACTGTCTCTGAGGCACAGGGCTCTGTCGATGCCTCAGAAATTGCCGGGTAAAGTGTTACCCCTCCAGCCACCGGGGCCAAGTGTGGACACAGAGAGCTGGATCCTTCGATTTGCCACCTTTTTTTTTTCAGTCACAAAAACTAACTGGGTGGTCAGTGTTGATAAAGAATCATTGAGAGGCAGCCGGTATGGTGTCAGAGACCTGTAATCTCAGCCGCTAGGGAGGTGGGGGCAAGGAGGATGCAGGCTTAAGGCCAGCCTGAGCTACAGGTTGAGTTCAAGGAAGTTTAGGCAATACAGAGTTAAAAATAATACTTGAAAAAACCCTCTGGGACTGTAGTTCAATGATATAGTGCACTTAGCATGTGTGAGGCTTGACTTTCATTCCCCCAAATTAAAAAAGATATTGATAATATCCAAAAACATAATGACCAAATTAGAGCAAGGAAGTTTGTCTAGGCTGCGACGAGGGTTGTTACAGACACTGAGGAAACGCTAAGGTGATGGTTCAACAGTTCCCTTGTGAGTATAGTGAATTCTTAAGCGTAATTAACATTTTATAGCTGCAAGAGTGAGTCCCTAGTTGATCTCCTATTCTCTGTGGGGTTTCTTTTTCTATTCCTTACATCAGCAGGTCAATAAATCTTTATTGTGCCTGTACTCTGCACATCACGTGCTGGTAGTGTGAGAGGCAGAAAAGCCATGTAAGGCGGGGCCCTTTCACTCAGACTCTGACCATCTGGCTCAGGAGAATTAACTTTGAGAATGATTTAGAAAGTGATACTGGAGTTGTGGTAGGATTGGGTTCTAGAATATACGATACAGGGTAGGGAGCTACACAAGAGCAGCAGCTACAAATCAAGAGCGCACACCGTTGAGCAGCAAATGTAGGGCAAGAAATCATTTTAATTTCAAATTAATATCTCTGGGTTACTAAAGCTTAGTTTCTGTTATGTGCTGAGTACTCTGTTAGGTTACCGCCGCTGTTGAAAAATCTGTAAGGGGCTGAGAAGATTATTCAACGTACTATTTACTCTACATGTTACCCTGCCACAAAGTAGAGTCATCTGAGGAGAGACCTTCACCTGAGGAACTGCATAGATCAAATTGGCCAGTGGCATATTGGTGTGTGTAGGGGGTCATCTTGAGTATTACTTGACGTAAGAAAGCCTCGCCCACCATGGGCAGCGCCATTCCCTAAGCAGGAGGTCCTGAGCTATATATGGAATAGGAACCAACCAAATAAGCAAGAAGGTGGCATGGGTGCACATGCTTCTCCTTGACTGTGGATGTGATGTGGCAGGTGGCTTGCGAGGGTCTTTGTCTTGACTCCAAGTCAATAGTTAGCCAAATAAGCCTTTTCTTCCCTACCTTTTGCTTTTGGTTAGCATGTTTTATCACAACGACAGAAATGACGCTAGAACCAGAGATAAAGGGCTCACCACACAGGAGGAGAAACCAAGTTTCATCTCCAGCATCCATGTTAAAAGCTCGATAGTGTGATGTGATTTTGTAATCCCAGTATGGGAGCAGCAGAGATGGGAGAATCCTTGAGGCTCACTGGCTGGTCAGCCTACCCTACTAGATAACCCTAAGGCTCAGGGAGAGATTCCAATTAAAAACAAACAAACAAACATAGTGGGTGGCTCCTGAGGAGCACACCTGAGGTTTATCTTTGGTCTCTACATGTGCAATACCCATTTTTGTGTAGAGAAAGCACACACACACACACACAAAATACACAAGGTATGTTGAGAATGCAAGGCAAGGGACATCCCTGTGCTCCCTCCCCTGGGGAAAAAAAAGTACAAAGTGATGGTGGTGGAAAGGGAGTGACTGATTTCTCAGGAAGAAGCGGGAAGCCCAGAAAACAAATGGCACAGAGAAATCCAGCTGGAAAGGCAGAGGGGAGGGTGAAACAGAAAGCCGCAGTGATTGAAGGGTGCTGGGGATCAGCAAATAGTTCTGAACGTGTTGAAGAAAATGGAGAGTAGAGGACATTGAAAATGAACTGACAGCAGGAGCAAAAGTCTGAGTGCCAAAGGACAGAGGGTGAAGTTTACCTTTGTGGGCCGAAGGGGTCACCGAAAAGGAAACAGGATGACCTTTTGATGACATCCGCACACACAAGTATCTGGAGATGAGAAGGCAGTGGAGGCAGGTGGGTGACTTCCTCAGATACCACAGGCAGGGAGGGCATGCTAAGGACTCCCATGAGGAGTCACGAGACACTCCAGTGATGATGGCGTTGAAGGCCATAGTGGAGGGAAAACTCCAGAGATGCGGTGGCTAGAGGATCCTGCAGATTCAGACAGCATTAGCCAGGGAAGATGTAGTGTTGGGTGGGGGGAAGGGCATTGCTCTCAACACATTATGCTCCTTGAACTATCCTGGCTGATCTGCTCTGTAGGCAGGCAGACGTATGGGCAGGGAATTTTAAGAGGAATGCATGTCAGACTCCTTCAGAAGATAGGATAGTGAGGAATATTTTATGATTATTTTTCCTGAGGAGACGTGGACAAATATGTATGCAGCCTACATAGGGAACAAACGACAGAATAGACAAGCGATTCCACATGTGTTTGTCTACCTTGGTGTACCAATTCGTTGACTGGAATTATGTGCAGAAACATGGTGACTCAAAGGCAGCCAGCAAGGGTGATGGATGATTCAGAAAAGTTGCATGCCTGGAGCTCTGTGCCCACCTTATAGGCAACTCCAGCAAAGAGCATCCAATCCCATACTAGCTGTTTGCAAAGTATATCTTTTAGGGGATAGCTTTAGTGAGTTTTGTAACTTTCTGTACTTCTTGGCCTTGAGTCTCACAAATTTCTTTGGCTTCCTGTGTCTTATGAGGCTCCTTCCAAAATAGAATTTCAAAAATATAGCCACAAGCAAGGAATAAGGCTTTCACACAATGGCGCAATGGGAGGGTTTGCAGAAGCCATTTTTCTTGCTGTGGAAAACAGTGAGTTTCTGAGTTCTTCTTTTCTTTTTTGGTGATAGTGTTTCTTTTTAATTCTTAAAAAAAATACTGTATGTGTATGGATGGTTGGCCTGTGTGTATATCTGTACACCATGTCTCGAAGTCCGGAAGACAGTGTCAGATCCCTGGAACTAGAATTACAACCAGCTGTGAACCATGTGAGTGCTGGGATTGAACCTGTGTCCTCTGGAAGAGTAGTCAGGCCTCTGAAATGCTGAGCCGTCTCTCCAGATATATTAGCATTTATATTTCTAGTTTAAATTGTGTATGTGCCTGTGGTGCAGTTGCATGCAGAGGCCAGCAGGGGGCACCAGAATCCCTGGAGCTGTAGCTATGAACCACATAATCGCACTTTTGAGGTCTGCGCTGTCTCTCCAGCCCTAAGTACCATATTGTATACCATAGTTTGGGTGGTGAATATTGGGGCTGAAAGTAGAGACACTGGACAAATAAAACTACACCCAGGGATTAACAGAGACTATAGAAGAGTGTTTAATAGCAAGGAAGACTTTCCAAGCGTATTTGGTCTGCAGCAGTGAGCCATCCCTGGGAGATCAGCCCAGGAAGTTATAAAGCCACAGGTGTGCTGGGGGATGGATGATTTTGGCAATAGTGGGCTTAACAGCCTTGCCCTTATTACCTTGGTTAGGGAAAGGAAATGCATGAGCTGCTAGACTCACCCGGCTTCTCATTTCGGGTGGCTTATGTGTTCTGGATTATGGGCTCTGGGAATGACCATGCAGTTATGGGTTGCAGAAATGGACTGGATCTGCCCATTCTCGGGCCCAATAGCCTTCCAGTGAGTGTCTTGCTGACTGGCGAGCACACAACATGGTTCCCTGATCTCTCTCATGAAGTGCTATCTACTCCTTAGAGGTTGTAAACCACCCAGTCTCAATTAGAGAATTCTTCAGGACAAGGTCATGGAATGGAATGCCTATCCCAGGGTAAAGTTCTCCTCAGCCCTCTGAAGTAGTCAATCCCAGCAGCCCCTGCGCACCACTTCTAAAAATAGACACACTATAAAACCCCAGCTTCTAGAAGAGCAAGAGAAACAGTTTGCCAAGGGAAACAAGGCAGAGTGTGACAAAGTGTGACCTGGCATTTGCAGCTCTTCACGGGACATGATGAGTTCCTGAAACCCGCTAGCTCTGCTCTCCATTAAAGTGGATTTCCAGGGTGGGAAGAAAGGTCACTTTTTAAACTGCAACAGAGATTGGAATTCCTTTTGGAACCCCTTATGCCACGGAGGAACAAAGTGAGAATGGGCCACATCACAGCCCCACTGGGAAGCTTTTCCCTCGTGGTCACTTAGCATCCAGTAGCTTGTGTCTGTCAGCGCTTCCAACAGCCGGGCCGCTGCCTTCTCAGCACAGGCAGGTGTTGTGCCGGAGGTCTGTCTGCCCTGTAGAATGCCAGCCAGTTCCAGGGCATGGATGCGGCCAGCCCAGACTCTGAAGCTGGCGCTGGGCTGTCAGTATGCTGACACCCTCCCCTGCTCTGTTCTCTTTCTTTTATTCCTATTATTTGTATGCAGTTGGCCTTTCTTTGGTTCTCTCCCTCACTTTTACACACACATACAAACACATTTATTGTTGTGTTTGTGAGTGGTGTGTGTACACACACGTGTAGACGTGTAAGGCCTGTAGTCACGCAAAGGCATCCAGTTATCCTGTGCTACCCCTCTCCGTCCTAATCCTTTGAGACAGAGTCTCCTCACTGAGCCCGCGGTTAGAGTGGCAGCTAGTCTCAGCCATTCTCCTGTCTACGCTCCCACAGCGCTGAGATAGGAGACCTGCGCTGCCATCCGTGGCTGTGTTTATGTGGGTGCTGTGGGTTCGAATACAGGTCCTTAAGTTTATTCAACCAGTGCTCTTGCCCCTCAGCGATATCTCCAGTCCTCTGTTTTACTTTTGGTTACCTACCCCTGCACGGTCTTAGAGAGTTCATTTTCTGTATCTTCCAGGTCTGCTCTTAAATTTTAATAACTAAGACTAGTCATTCTATGCAGGTTCCTTTCCCGCAGCTTCCCATATCAGATTTTTGGGGAAGAAATTGGAAAGGTGTGAGGCAGCCACCTTCTCTTTAGGGTGAGCCGGAGAGGAAGGTCCAGATGCTGTCCCATCCACACTTGAGTCTTGCCCGGATCTTTGATGTGGAGGCTGAGGTAAACGGCCAGGCCCCCAGAGAACTGTGCAAAGCTGAGGGAAGCAGGCCTACCATACAACACAGTGCTTCCTGGATGGGTTTTCTCTCAGTCTCTTAAACCTTACTGTTATTGTAACGTGCATGTGGAGGTAAGAGGACAACGTTATGGAGTTAATGGTGTTCTCCTTCCATCTGTAGACAGGCTCCGGGGATCGAACTCACACTGCCAGGCTTGCATCCTTGGGTTGGAAATGCTTTACACACTGAGGCATGAAGATGTCCCCTTTTAGTGAGCAAGTCCCTTTATCTGAGTCCAGACCTGTGAGAGACAGCCAATACCAGCCACAGCTTTTCCAGGGGCAGAAAAGCTTTCCTCCTTTGGATTTACTGAGATGTGGAGTTTTCTGTCACATGTCACCCAAACACTTCGAAGTTCCAGAACTCTGTCCGCACACCTCCCACTGTGAGCTCCTGTCACTTTCTCTCTGTTCAGTTCCGCAGGCTCTCAGATCTTTGGAGGGGCTTTCAACCTCTGGGCACAAAGAAAGGATTCTACATTTGTTGGGAACTGGGGACTTTCCGAATGCTTAGACAGCGCTCTCGACCTCAGTTCCGCACCTTTACTCTGCGAGAAAGTGTCAAACAGAAGGTGTGGTGTGGAATGGTTCCCAGATATGTGACCACAGGAATTTTTTTTTTTTTCAGGAAAATCTCAGCAGTATAGTGAGCCAAGAAATTCTTGGCAGCAGACATTTCACACTGGAAATTCTGCCTTGATTTACCTGTATCATACAAGCCCCGAGGTTGCAGTGAAGAACTCTGCATACACAGAGGGACTGAACCAAGGGGCCTAAATACCGCCTTCTCTACACAGAGGGCGTCTTACCTAATGAAGTTGTACTTTTGTTAGGTAAGCCCCGTGGAAAGTGTCCAGGCTGAGCTGCTGCTGGTGACCGTGTCCCATTATCTATAGCATGGGAAGGTGTGGTTCTTTTCTTTAAAAAAATAAAAAATAAAAAAATCCTTTTGAAGGTTAACATCGCCAAAGCAGAATATAATATAATTTTTTGAAGTTTGAAAAAGCATTACCTCTCTCACAGTTAGAATCTCAAAACAAGAACATTCTGTGTTTCCAGGTGACACAGAAGATGAAAGTTAAAATAGGCCTAGAGGTGTACACTTGTAATACTGGTACTGAGAAAGTAGAGGCAAAAGTTCAAAGTCATCCTTAGCTACATGGTTTCAAGGCCAGCCTGGGCTACATGAGTGCTTACTAGAAAGTTACTAACGCTGTATGTATCCTCTCTTCACAGCAGTAACTTTCGAATGAGCTCCTTGCTCTCTGGTTATCCACCTCAGGGTCCCTCTTGCAGTCTTATCTGGAACCTCCAAGGAGGACTGTGCTTTCTTGAGACTGGCTGTTATGTAGCCCAGGGGCCCTGAAGAGAGGAAATCAGGGCAAAGCCAGGATGGGATCTCTTCTTATTTACATTTCTGACAATGGGGAGGTTTCACAGTTCAGCCTGCTCCAATTCCCAGGCACAAGGCAGAGGGGTTGAGAGGAGAAAGTGTGCCCCCAATATTTGACATAACTCACTTCCCCAGGTAAGCAATGCTGGCCCTGGCAAGTGTATGTTAGCTCATAATGTTTTATTGGGGTGCCTGTCCTTATGTGTGAGGGAGAAGGGCTGGATTTCAACATTACATTCTCATCTATTCTCCTCCCCCTCCCAAAAGACCCAGAAAATAATGATCTATGTTTTGAATACATAATAAAATTGATGAGTTTTTTTTTTGTGTGTGTGTGTGTGTGTGTGTGTGTGTGTGTGTGGTTATTGTTTTGTTCTGATACAGAACTAGCCAGAAGGTCATCAAGGGTTTGGTCAAGAGAACACAGCACAACACACATGTTCTGGGCCTTAAGTGTTGGCTGGCTATAGCCCCAGGGCTGGGGCATCCCAAGTGGAGATGTACTCCCACCTGAAGGGTTTGTGAGTGCTGCAGAGAGGGTAGCAGCAAACACTAGAGGAGGGCTGGGGATTCCAGAGTGTGCGGCCTTCAGAGAAAGGGCCTACTGGTGACTCAGTATTCTCCACCTTCAGAAATCCTGCCTAGTCACCTCAACTGTTCCTGTTACAGAGAGAGAAGGGGACAGGGACAGGGAGAGAGAGGGGGGGTGAGGAAGAGGGAGAGGAAGAGGACCTTTTGGAGAGCTGTTACTTCTTATTTTTCATTATCCTTACAGCTCTTTGGAGTATTCACTTCAGACCTGATGACAAGGTGAAGAGTCGTTAGGAATGTCAAAGGCTGATTCTTTCCCTGTGTGTGGAGGGGGGAGGGTGCCTGTGTGTGCAGGTGCAGATGTGTGTGCAAGGGCTGTGGGGTGTATGTGTGCAAGCCCAGATGTGTGTGCATGGACTAAGTGTGCAAGTGCTGATGCGTGTGCATAGGCTCATACATGGAGGCCAGAGGTTGCTGTTTGGTGTCTTCCTCTGTCACTCTCATCTTTTCTTTCTCTGACTTGGGGTGTCTTACTAAACCAGGAGGTCAGCCATCCAGCCAGACTAGTGGGTCAGAGAGCTCCAGGGCTCTGCCCACCTCCACCTTGCTAGCTCTGGGATCAGAGGTGCTTGTTTCTGCACCTGGCTTTCATGTGAGTTCTAGGACTCTGAATTCAGGGCCTCACACTTGAATGGCAAGCACTTTGTTGGCTAAGCCATTGCCCGAGCTCTGCAGGACACTTCATAACATTAAAATTGTAGGGTTTGGTGGCCTATACCTTTAATCTGAGCACTTGGGAGGCAGAGCCAGACCCAAGGCGAGATCCAGGATAGCATAGCCTTATAGTGAGGCCCTGTCTCAAAGAACAAAAACCAAATCAAGCAACAGCAGCAACTGCAAGATATAAAGGGGCCTGTTGCATATTTGTCACTAGTGAGTGGATAATCTTTTTGTGCCAAAAGGCCAGAGGAGAAAACACCCATTTTCCTGGCAACAATTTTTAATTGGTATTAAAATAATGTATTTGTTTGGGTGACCAGGGAATCTATTAGTGCCTCAATAGCTAACTTTTATAGAGGAGCAAATTTGCTTGGCATCCATTAGTAACTCAGCCCTGATGTGGGATAATTTCTTTGGGCAATTACTGGGCCTGGTCTCCCATTAGTAGCAATTGTGAAATGATGTGGCTGAACATATCAGAAGGTCACATTTATTTTGTGTTTAGACAAATAGTAGATGGTCTTGATTTCCCATTAAAGGATCTTTTAAAAAAAACCTTCCCCTTTTATTTGTATTGGAGAATCCAATTGAGCCAAATAGCCAGAGCCCAAGGCCTGGCTGTAACAGAGACCTGATATGCCACCATGCAGAGAATGCTCTGTCCTCACTTGTAGAGGTGGTAGATGTCCTCTGAGCAGAATGACTTTTATGACTTTGCAGAAGGGCACAGCCCCAATGACTCAGAGAAACATGGAGAGTGATGAGAGAGGCCATTAGTAGTTAGTAAGCCTTAAATGTTTGCCACCAAGAATGCAAAAGGGCAGTGGGCATGGTGCATTCTCTCTGCTAGGGTCCATGAATTTTCATGAAAATACTATCTGCCAAGGACAGGTCCTTTGAGATGCTACACACAGACATAGACACACAGAAAGAAAAAACAAAGAAAGAAGGAAACACACACACACACACACAAACACACCTAATTCTACACCTGAAGAAATTTGAAAACACTGTATGCTTCCACTTCTTAGAGCCTCGGAAAACATAGCAACCTGTAAGAGATCGGAGAACCATCAAGAAACCTGGGACCTTCTTTGACTCAGTATTTCCCAGCTGGAAGCGCTGAGGCTAGCACAACCCAGGTATTGGTACAGCCTAAGTTTTCTGCTGGTAGCTATTAGCATGACCTGCTAAAGCCAAAGAGGAGTGAAAATTATCATCAAGATGAGGCTGAATCTTTCCCCAGGATGGCTTTAGTGACACTTAATGTTAGATCACTTGTGGAAATACATTTTGCAGATTACTACAATGAGATCCCTATAGCTCCTACCCGGATCCAAAGGCTGTATGGAAACTGGACCTCATTCCTGGCCACCTTGGTCACTAAAGCCCACACTTTTATCTATGAGTCATTCTGCTCACTGTGAACACATTTGAACTTCTCTGCAGGACAAATCGGCGATTGGTGATGAACTCACTTCCCTGCCTGTTAGAAATAAGTAAGGAGGAGTGGGGATGTGGTGGGAGAGAGGGGTTGAGTTCTTGTCGAAGTATGGGAAAGTCCCAGGGATTCATGGACCATTTCTGATTTCTGTATCTTTGTCGCCCAGCCTTCCGCTATTCCAAAACCCCGGGAGATGCTATGTTTGGACATAGGCTAAAAATGTTTATTAAAGGAGAAAAGCCATTCTCCTTCTAAGGGTGGAGAGAGGGTGGCTGCAAATGAGATAGCCTAGCATGTCTCCCTGAAGGCTTTCTGGTGGAGCTAAACTCTTCTCAAAGCTGTTTGCAAAGCAAAGCAGCCTCAGTGAAAAGTCTTCGCCATTCTCTCCCCCTGGGAAGCCAGGATAATTCAGATGAGATGCCTTTATAATGAAGGCAGGTCCAAACAGTCAAGCCTTTGTTTCCTTCCCTTTCCTCTGACCACTCTGGTTTTCATATTCTCGAATTTGAATTCTCAAATTAGACTCAGAATGACCTTTAGCATGGATTGCCTCTCAAACAGAACCCATTTCCCCTGCTGTCCCCAGGGACTGGACCATGCCTTCTGATGCCAAGCCACCATGGCACATCAGAATGACACAACACCTCGGGTCCTGAGCCAATTCTTCCTTTTCACCCCAGACACAAACAGCATGTGATCCAGTCACCAGTCCCCCCCATTGGTGACCCAGGTCACAGCCTAAACCCTTCTCACACCCAGGAGGAAGTTCATCATTCCAACAAGGCTTCAGGGCTAGAAGTTGGACCAGGGAAACAGAACGAGAGATCAGCAGGGGCCTCAGTTGCACAAAGCAAAGCAAGCAGAAACTAATGAGATTGGGAACACATGGGTCCGTTCACTGCAGGCGAGGGCAGGAGAGGCCAGGGCACGGCCCCAGAGAGGGCGAAACTGGAGGGTGAAGGAGGGCCAGGACTGACTAAGTGCCCATGCCAAGGTAAGTGGCCAGCTGTGACAGGCTCAGGTCTGAAGCCCATGCAATCAAGGAACCCTGCATAACGAACATGCACAGGAACCGCAACACAAAATTAGCTTCTGAGGTACTTATGCATTTGGAATTAAAAAACAAACAAACAAATTAAAGATTTGTTAGAAGTCATCAGATACTCCATCTTAAAAAGAAACTAAACAAAACAAAAGCATCCAGAGATGTAACAACGCTGTTCAGTGCCTAGCTATCATCTGCAATAGCTCTGTCCTCTCAGATTTTTAATTTTTTTATGCGACATTTTGCCTCTTCATTTGATGATGATTTGGAAAGACCTGATTATGCCAGAAAGAAAACACACTTCCTTCACCACCATGGGCCAACAGACTTGAGTTTCTTATTGATGTTAGAATACAAGCTAGTCACGTTTGCAACTATCCACAGACCAGGTTCTTGCTCTGCATATTTCAAATCTTGATCTTTCTTTATTGCCTGCACGCTGTTGGTGCTGTTGCCCTTGCTTATATTCATATTTTGGTATGACCTATGACCTTGAACTTTGATGTCACCACCTGGGCTAAGTTAACATAACAAATGTGAACCACATTACTGGAAGCCAGTACTTTGAAATAGCAGTAATGTAGCTGTTATTGAAAATGATTTAGGAACCACAAACTTATCTTTTTAAGTCTAAACTGTGTCCCTAACCTAACTTCCCATTCAATGATATCCCCTAAATTCCTGAGGCCACTCTGAAGCCTCCTGATTCTAATGAGAGCATAACAGAGATATATTTTCATTTGGCTTTAGTGCTTTCAATTCAGGCGCCTTCTTTAGTCAACCAGGACCATGCACTCAAAGGCGCTAGACAAACTTCCACAAAAGATTCCAAAATTGATGGCATTTTCAGGGCGACCATCTGGGTGCCAAGGAGACTAGTGGCTTCTTGGTCCCTAGCATCATGGAGGATAGGCTCTGGCCTCTGTGGATGCCTCCTGAGGTCACTCTCACCATGGGACAGTCTGATGAGTCATGCTCTCCAGAGCAGGCAGTTCCCACATCTCCCAGAGGAAGGAAGGAAAGGAAGAAGAAAAAAGAATAATAATGTGGTTCTGATCATGTCACGAAAAGGAAATTTCAGAATGTTGGACCGGGCGGCACAATTCCAGATGCCAGTCTTCCCTGCAGATGTAAGATGCAGTATTTTGAGCTGCATCTGTTTATTTTCTGAGCTTTGGGACTGCCTGTGAAGAGGAGGCAGCTAGCCCTGGCAATCTTCCTGGAAACTTGACACAGAGTCTTGGGGTGGCATTAAAAATGTAACAGGGCATTTGACTCTCAGAGGAGAGCAGAGCAGTGCAGAGCAGGGGGCCCCACCCTCCCTCACTGCTCTGGGTCAGCAAATGTGAGGGTGCTGGGGGGCTCCGTGGAAGCCAGGCCTTGGGGGATGAAGTTCTCAAGCAAGCACATTGGTCTCAGGTGGCTGCTGAGCACTTAGGAGCTCTGCATTTGGTTTTCATTGTCAGATAATTTTTCAACCCTGCTAACAGGTGTGCTGAAAGCTAGCAACACGGAAAGCAAAAGAGTCCCAATGTTCAGCAGGAAATCCCCCAAGTCCTGTGAGTTTCTAAGCTATGTGAGGAGGTCAACTATAAGTCATCCAGAAGCTGTGGGTCCTCTGACCCTACTGGCTGCTTTTCTCGTCCTGTGCTCTCATCTCTGCATATTCCTGAGCCGTGTTCCTGGAAAGGCAGCTGCTACACAGCCATGCTGTCCATGTGTACATTCTCTGAAGCGGTTGTTTTCGTAAGCATTTCAAAAAGCCTTCAACTACCCCAGGGATGCTTTGTCCAACTTTAATTTGTTTTGCAAGGAAAGGACCCTAAGTATGCTGATAACACCTGTTTTGTGTTTCAGAAACACGTCCTGCACACGTGCATTTGCTCCCAGCACTGGAGCTTCTGGGGTCTTTTCTCCCGCATGAGCACATTGAAGAGGGAGATGTGTTTAGATCTGCCTCTGCTCTGTTTCCCTGGTGTTGGTATCAAAATTCCTGGTAAGAAGCTGCATATGGGAGGAAAGATTTATTTTGGCTCTCAGTTTGAGGAGTTAGAGTCCGTTGTGGCAAAGACCTGGTGGCAGGTGTATGAAACCATTGGTCATGTTGTACTCATACTCAGGATGGTGGTTAATGCTAATTGTCATTTGAGCAGACTCTAGGGTCACCTAGGACACTCAAGCTCCAAGTTCAGTGAGAAACCCTGCCTCAAAAAACAAGGTCGAGGGACTCTAAGTGGATACCCTGTCAGTTCTAAGCACACATACATAGGAGCAATACTAAATGGACTCAGTGGCTGTATTTACATACACACATGTATGTATTTATATATAATTAAAGAAGAGATTGTGAACTTGGTAGAGAATTGGGGAGACATGGGAAGAATTAGAATGGGGAGAGGGTGAGGGAAATATTATTTAAATACAGTACCCATGCATTAAATTCTTAAAAAATTTGCATTAAAAAATAAAAAAGGATTGATGAAGACCCCACACCACCCCCCAGCCCCATACAGCCATATATGCTTGCATGCACAAATGCATATGCACACACAACCAACTGGTAATACCTAATACCTCTTCTGGACACACCTGTGAGGGATCATCTTTTTTTAAGATGGCCTCTTAGGCCAACCTTAATAGACTTTGAGGAGTTATCCGGATTATAGAAACTGATGTGGGAAGACTGGTCCTAACTCTGAACCAGACCATTCTCTGCCAGGGGATCCAGGATTGCATAAAACAGAGAAAAAGTGAGCTGACTACCAGCAAGCAGGCAACAGTCTCATTCTGACTGTGGATGCCATGATTTCTGGTCATGATGGACTGTACCTTGAACTCTGCACTAAAACAAATATTTTCTCCATGAAGTTGCTTTGGTCGGAGGACTTTATCACTTTAAGACTGTTGCAAAGTAGAAAGAATAGATGCTGAAGTGGCTGGCATCCCCCCTTTCCTCTTTTTATCCGGTTTGTAGTCCCAAGCCGTGGGACAGTTCTGCCCACATTCGAGGTGGGCTTTCCTCCTCAGTTAAACCTCTCTGGGATCTCCATCACAGCCATGTCCCGAGGAGGAGTGTCTCCTAGCTGACTCCAAATCCATTCAGGTTGACAATGAAGATGAGCTATCACGTCTCCCTCACAGCGTCCGGCAGACACTGCGCACAGCAGGTTGAACCAGCGTCCTTACAACTATGACCTGGAGGGTCTGCCATACCCTTAAGCCGAGGGTAATGATTATGGGACCCTTTGCAAGTTCTGCATTGACAGCATCTTCATCATCACTTTTCTGGCATGTCACACCTCCCATCACTTTCCATACTGGAAAATGGAGACACAACCAGGTGTCAACCTTAGGAAGAATTACAAGAGAATGGGTCACTTTTGTCCTTCTCCACAGTTCGGCGCCTTCTCTTGGGCTGCTTGACTGGTGTTTTGAAGTGGATTTAACCTTAGCTTCTTCTAAGTGCTACAATGATCCATCACCTTCAAAGCATTTGTCACCACATTCTACATTTAGAACAGGGATCTGACTTAGTAGGAACTTGCCTCATTTTATTAGCAGCCCCAAAGCTCCAAATTAGTTTAACTGCTATATCTCTGCCACCTCAGACCTTAAGTTCTTCTCTATCTTATTTGCCATAGATCTGAGGTATTTGAGAAGGCAATGAATAAAACATAAAGACATCAATCTGGATGTACGAATCTGAGAAATCTCAAAACTTCTAACCTTCATTCTTCTCAACCACAAATGTATTTAAGATGCAACATACCTTATGAGGTTACTATTATAGATTTTAAATGAAATAATGTATGTAAGTACCTAGCATTGGGCACTTGAAGTAGTCAGAGGACACAGCCATCACCAGACCCCAGCATCACAGAAAAGCCATGTGTGGAAGCACACACCTGGAGTCTCAACACTGGAGGGTTGGGAGAAGAAGGAATGGAGACAGGCAGATCCCTGAAGCTCATTGATGAGCATCAGATTCAGCAAGGAAACCTTTTTCTCAAAAGAGAAAAAAGAAAGAAAGAAGAAAGGAAGAAAGAAAGGAAGGAAGGAGGTGAGAGCAATTGAGCAATTGAGGAAGACACCAAAAGTCAACCTTTGGTCTCCACACGCACACCTGTGCATGCTCACACGCACACACACACACACACACACACACACACACACACACGTCTGCTCACTTGTATCCACAGGCACATTCACTTGCCCATAGCAACACCCACCCATCCCACTTCCTGCTCACATACTATGAGCAATAGAGAATGTACTTCCGGAAACTTGTGCCTTGGCTTCCAGATTAATGGTTTCATGTCACACAAGGCAGGTGCTGAAGCAGAGGGCTGAATGCCTGCATTATTAATAATGTGCGCAAAGTGACCTCAATCAAGGGACTTCCACACTCCTGTCTGGGAACTAGCAACCTAGGCTCAACTCTTGTCCACTTTGAGCTCAGGAACACAGTCTACACTTTGTTAAAACACACAGTCTGTTTTGTTTATGATGAGTCTACTTCCCTTTTATTGCCCATTTCCATTTTTGCATTGAGAGGACAGACCAGAAGCCATATCAAGAAAGTCATGCCCCCTAGCGTTTTTCAGAGGCGTGTCTTTACTGAGGATGAGAAATGAACACTGCAGAGCTTCCTGAGAGGCCCTAAGGCAGGGGTACAGATTTGCTCTAACTTAAATGATGCTATTCAATATAAATAGTAGAAAAATTAGCCTCTGTATATTAGGCAAACATTGACATGACCCACCCAGTCACCCCATTTGATCCTTGCAAAAACAAAATGGAGTGGTACTATTGTTCATCTCACTTTGCAACTGAAGAAATGGAGGTTTTGCTTGTTAGTTTTTGTCAAACGCATGCAAATGGGTCATCTGGGAAGAGGGAGCCTCATTTGAGGAATTAGCTCCATCAGATTGTGCTGTGGATGTGATCTTTGGGGCATTTTCTTGATTAATGACTGATGTGGGAGAGCCCAGAATTCTTCTGGGCAAGAAGTCCTGGGAAGTAAAAGCAGGCTGAGCAAGCATGGGGAGCAAGCAAGTAAGCAGCACTCCTTCATGGTCACAGCTTCTGTTCCTGCCTCTGGGTTTCGCTCTTAAATTCCTACCTTGGCTTCCTTCAGGTGTAAGCCAAATTAGCCCTTTCATTCCCAAAATGCTTTTGGTCATGGTGTTTATCATAGCAATGGAGAGCTAAACTAGGACAGAGGAAGAGAGAAATCAAGTTGCGCCAAGCTCAAAACCTATCAGTACTGGTGACCTTCTCATAGACGGCTGTGCACTAACTCACACTTGAGTATATGCTGATGCATACTGAAACTGACAGCACTGGATGCTTGCGCTTTCTGTGTGGTTATCGGCACTAGCAGCCGCAGCAGCCAACCACGACTTAATAAGCAATTTTGTTTCTATAAAGTTCTTTCTGTCCACTGTGTGGAAAAATGAAGAGCAAAGAACTGGTATGGATCATAAAGACTGGGTTGTAATGGATTCCAGGAAATGAGTGGGGGCCAGGTACCTGAATGGAGCTATAGCTTGGAGTGCAGCCGTGATGCTTCTTCCTGAGGGAATGTGTCCATGGTGCATGTATGTGCCAAAGAAGATCCCAGCTCTTAGGAAGCATGTTGTTAAATCCTATCTGTATGCATTTACCGTGTCTTCTATTCTCCAGCCAAAGGACAAAAACATACAACACGAGCATCTGTTTTTGTTGTGTCACTCAAACATGGATTAGTTCAATATCTTGACCAATTGTAATTTGCTTAGTCATTTCCCTATTGTTGCAGCTTTGGATTGTTCCTTGTTAAAAATAGGACTCCTATATTGTTTCCAGACCATTCTTAACTTGGAAGCAGTTTTCCTGATGTACATTCCCCCAGAGTTTAATTTCCGCGTCAAATGTGTGACACATATATTACACCTGCTGCTCTGCTTTGCTAGAGTCACTTTCTAGAAAGAATACCAACGAATTACATGATCAGCAGTATTGATTTTTTAGCATTACATTTTCCCATTTACTCCACTGTTATTATTATTATTATTATTATTATTATTATTGTGTATATATGCATGCTTGTGTATATACATCACAGGTTAGCATCAAGTGTCACCCCCAATTTCACCTCCACTATGAGTTTTATCATTAAAACTTATTTATTTTTTGAAAATTTCAAGGACGTATTCAATGTCTCTTAATCATATCTCTCGCCCTGTTCCCTCTCTAACTTCTCGTACTCCCTTCACCAATGTATCTCCCTTCCAGCTTCAAATCATCTTTCCTTTAAAAAAAATAATTCACTGAGTCCAGTTATGCTACTATGTGTATGTCTATAAGGTCATCCAAAGGGACACTGGCAACCACCCAAAGAAAAGTGACTTTCCCTCCACCAGCAGCCATCAAAGTCTCAATGGGACTTTGGGAGGCCCTCTTTGTCTACCCTGGTTTTTGTTGGCTTGTTTGTTTGTTTTAGATTTCAGATCAGGTCTCTCACATAACAAAAAGCCTGTTGATTTATCTAGACTGTCCCCCAAATTTGTAGGGTCACAGGTGCTCACTGCAGCGTCCAGATTTTAGCCTGAGTGCTGGGGATCTGAACTCAGGACTTCATGCCAGCCTAGCGAGTACTGAGTTCTCTCTCCAGCCCAACCTTAAACTTCTGACCCTGCTGCCTTCACCTGCCTGTTGCTAAGACTGCAGGCCAAACCACCACTCACAGTTTCCCGGAGGCTAGACACTGAGCCCAGGGCTTCCTGAATGTTACGCGACGCACTCTACTAACCAAGCTCCATCCCCACCCCTTAAATTATGCTATTTTTCTCAATTTATTGTTTTAATTCTGTGTACATGTGGGTCTCTGCACATGAATGCGCATGCTCATGGCGACCAGCGGCACCAGATCTCCTTGGAGGTAGAGTTCTAGGCAGTTGTGAGCTGCCTGATGTGGGAGCTGAGAACTGACCCAGGTCCTCTGGAAGAGCGGTACATAGTTTTAACACTGGCTTGTTTGACTGGTATGTGCTAGTGTTAAAAGTTCTCTTGTTTTCATTTTGCTAGTTCACAAGAGTGAGCACTTTTCCACGTGGTAATTTATTGTCTGCATTTCCTTGTGTGCACGCTTGCCGTTGATTTCCTGTGATCTTGTTTGGAAAGACTTGCTCGGTTAAAACGAAAGCTGTCCCAACACATGACCTTGCAACTTCCTTAGGCTGTCTTTTGAAACTCTTTTAATTGTTTATATTCTAGCATATATTCAAAGTAGTTTTGTGTTTTTATTTTATTTATTTATTTATTTATTTGTGTGTGCACATGTACTGTATGTGTGCATCCATGCCATGACATGTGTGGAGGTCCGAGGACAGCTTGGTGGAGTTGGTTCTCTCTACCATTGAGCCCCAGGATCCAACTGAGATCATCAGGTTAGGCAGCCCACACCTTTACTGCTGAGCCCTCTCTCTAGCCTGCTAACACATGCATCTTATGTCTGGGTGTCTATTACACAATCATACTACACAACCAGAAATATCTGTTTTCTTCCTTGGTGAGAATGATCTGTGGGTGTGGCCATGGCTTTCTTTTTATGACCATCAGTTTTGCTTTGACTAAAATGTCGTACAGTATGAACTCATTGCAGTCCCTGTAATATGAACTGATGTCCTCACGGACCACACAGGAATTATGTGTGTGTGTGTGTGTGTGTGTATGTGTGTGTAAGTGTGTAAATATCCATGTGTGTGCATGTATGTGTGTATATGTGTGTATACATATCCATGTGGGTACATAGATGTGTGTGTGTATTTGTGTGTGTGTGTATGTGTTTGTATATGTGTGTAAGTGTGTAAATATTCATGTGTGTGCATGTATGTGTGTTTATGTGTGTATACATATCCATGTGGGTACATAGATGTGTGTGTGTGTGTGTATTTGTGTGTGTGTGTATGTGTGTGTGTGTGAACATTTGGTGGGCATATTTTTGGAGGCTGGAGGATAATCTTGAGTATTGCTCCTCAGAAGCCATCCATCTTGTTTTTATTTTATTTTTTAAGGATTCCTTTTTATTTATTTTTTATTGTGTGTTTCTGTCTCTAGTATGTACAGATACTCTGTCCAGAAAGGGGCTTTGGGTTCCTAGGATCTGGAATTACAGGTGATTATGAGCAACCTGACGTGAATGCTGCAAACTGAACTCTGCAAGACTAGTGGTTGCTAACCACTGAGCCACCTCTCCAGGCCCGGGTCCATCCATCTTTCTTGGAGATAGGGTCTCTCATTGTTTTGGAGCTTGCTGATTAGATCAGGCTGGCCAGCCATGGAGATGTGGGTCTCCTTCTCTCCTCCCACCCCCTGTGCTGGGGCTATAACCACCCTGTGCCACACCAGGCTGTTTACAGTTGCAGGGGCTTGAACTCCTGTCACTAGCGCTTCAGGAAACTCACCAACTAAACTCTTTGCCCAGTCACACAATCGCTTCTTGCTCTTGTACACCATTTTTTAGGTTGGAAGGTTTTGTTATTGTTTGTACCCATTTTTTAAAATAGCTCATCTCTTCTAATTTTTTTCTGCCTTGAATCCAATATTGTAAGTATCAGCAATTGTTGTGCATTTGTACTTTAAAACATAAATCCTAGGTGAATTCCTATTTTCTTTTCCATGAAGCATCTTAAGGCCCATGTGTGACATTGTATAGGCTGTGTCATGCAGGGTTTAACTACAGTCGTACTAACAGAAAGCTTAGTTTAAGGACGCCTGGCTTTTTAGTGATGAATAGAGTATCATTTTCCTTAATTCAGGATATCTTTTCTCCCTATAAAGTCTTACGTTTTCATAACATTTTCTCATTTTGGCTGAATTATTATTTAAGAATCTGGTGACGTTTCATCACCCAGTGCACAGAACATACAGTGCTGTAAAGTCGCCCCTACCTTAGAATGTGAATGTGAGTTTAGCGAACTTCCCTCTCATCTGTTTGCCTCTAACTGTGAAATCTAAGAAAAAGAATAGTTTGGATGCAGCAAATTTACCTGCTGCTTGAAAAGCAATATCCAAACTTATGACATCAATGGCCTCCTCTTTTTTTTTAATTTTTTATTAATTACATTTTATTTACTTTGTATGCCCCCAGCCCTACCCTCCTCCCCTCCTAATCCCACCTTTCCTCCCCCTTCTTCATGCATGCCCCTCCCCAAGTCCACTGATAGGGGAGGTCCCCATCTCCTTCCTTCTGATTTTAGTCTATCAGATCTCATCAGGAGTGGCTGCATTGTCATCTCCTGTGGCCTGGTAAGGCTGCTCCCCCCTCAGGGGGAGGTGATCAAAGAGCAGGCCAATCAGATTATGTCAGAGGCAGTCCTTCTTCCCATTACTATGGAACCCACTTGGACACTGAACTGCCATAGGCTACATCTGTGCAGGGGTTCTAGGTTATCTCCATGCATGGTACTTGATTGGAGTATGAGTCTCTGGAAAGACCCCTGTGTTCAAATTTTCTGGTTCCGCTGCTCTTCTTGTGGAGTCCCTGTCCTCTCCAGATCTTACTATTTCTCACTTCCATACACTCTGCCATAAGTTGGCCATAAGTCTCAGCATCTGCTTTGATAGTCTGCAGGGTAGAGCCTTTCAGAGGCCCTCTGTGGCAAGTTCCTAACTTGTTTCCTGTTTTCTTCTTCTTCTGATGTCCATCCTCTTTTCCTTTCAGGATGGGGATTGAGCATTTTAGTTAAGGGCCCTCCCTCTTGATTAGTTTCTTTGGATGTACAGATTTTAGTAGGTTTATCCCATATTATATGTCTATATGAGTGAGTATATACCGTGTGTGTCTTTCTGCTTCTGGGACAGCTCACTCAATTAAAAAATGGGGTACGATGCTAAACAGAGAATTCTTGATAGAGGAATATTGAATGGCGGAGAAACACTTAAAGAAATGCTCAACCTCATTAGCCATCAGGGAAACACAAATCAAAATGACCCTGAGATTTCACCTTACACCCATCAGAATGGCCAAGATCAAAAACTCAAGCGACAACACATGCTGGAGAGGTTGTGGAGAAAGGGGAACCCTCCTCCACTGCTGGTGGGAATGTAAACTTGTACAACCACTCTGGAAAGCAATCTGGCACTTTCTCAAACAACGAGGAATAGCGCTTCCTCAAGATCCAGCCATACCACTCCTAGGCATATAGCCAAAAGATATTCAAGTACACAATAAGGACATTTGCTCAACCATGTTTGTAGCAGCTTTATTTGTAATAGCCAGAAGCTGGAAACAACCCAGATGTCCCTCAACTGAAGAATGGATGCAGAAATTGTGGTACATCTACATAATGGAATATTACTCAGCCATGAAAAATAAGGAAATCATGAAATTTGCAGGTAAATGGTGGGAACTGGAAAGGATCAATGGCCTCCTCTTTAAAGCCAGTGTTTCAGAGAAGCAAAGCCCAGGGTGAACCAACCCAGAATGAGAGTTCTGAAGAGAGTGGCAGCCAGCCGGCACAGACCTCTTCAGTAATGGGACCTAATCTTGCCTGGGGCTGATAGGACTGAATTTTTACAAAACCAATGTGAAATGGGAGGCTGATGTCTCCAAATGTCCCTCTTCAACTCTGCTTTTTCTCTCCATTTTCTGAGATGCACGTTTGGAAGCTGGTAAAGAGTGAGAGTGAAAAAAAAGTGAACATGAAAATGACCCAGGAAAGGGCTCCTAAGAGGTCATTTCAGGGCAGGCAGGAGGACAGAGCATCGATCTATCCATCTACTGGGGGAACTGGAGTGTGAGCAGCCATTGAGTGGGGAAGAGCTCTGTAAAGCAGAAACTGTGGGAGCAACAAGAATGGACAGATTTCAAACAGAGACTTGGAGGGTAGGATTGACAGATGGATTTCCTAAATCATAAACTCCACTTCTAGTCTGATTGACTAGATACATGGTGATGTCACTGACTGGGAAATAAATGCAGGTCAAGAAGAGGATTTGGGTAGGAAGGCTGCGAGTGCGGAACTGTGGGCATGTTGACCTTGAAGAACCTGGAACGCCAGAAAGATCAACTCATCAGAAAGCATTACTAACATCAGGCCCACAGTAGAGAACCCAAGGCTGAGAATTAGAGATCTGAGAGAAATGGAAGCATCCAGGAGGGATTGAGTTTCAAGCAGAAATTACATTCGCTTCTTTCATGGTTCACCCACAAGCAGCCACCACTCCCAGGGTAAGTCCCTGCCTGGAGAGGCCTCATCACAGCTGCAGGTTTGAAATGATAGTCAGCCTGGACCTCCAAAGCCCTTGGAATCCCCCACATGAGCTGGAGAGGCCCAGAAGTGACATGTTTACTGCTGAATAGCAACGAGCTATGTGGTGATCAGGTGTTCAAGTTTTCTTTCTTGGACACAGGTCGGTTCTCCACCTAGCGGAGGTTTACCTACAGTGGGACATGACAGTGCAGGGTACTCTATCAATTGCAGGAGTACATGGATAGCCTCAGCCCATATCCACCAGTCATAAGCTCTGCAAGAGGGCTTCTGTCAGCCCTCACCTGTCTTGAGTGACCTTGAGTTCATGTTTTATTAACTATTTTAACATATCAAGTGAGTCAAGGAGTGGTTTTAGAGGAAGCAATGCAAACGATAAGGCATCATGTACATGGGAGCTTCACGGGCCAGGCCAGCCTCAGCATCCTTCTAGTGTAGGGAATTTGGACAGATTATTCTGTATCTGTGAGTATGAGGCTTCTGAACTTGTTAAGGTAGGTATAATGAAAACAGTATCTGTGCACATGCCTTTCAGGACAGCTGTTGTGGTGACAGTGGTGGAAGCCCTGTGCAAACAGTACTGTTGTTTAAGGCGCTTGGTAGATGGACCACACCTACAAAGCCTCAATAAACAGCTGACAAAGGAGCTGAGCCATGAACATCTCCCATTCATGGCTCTGATCGGGTACTCGGCAATTGCCTACTGAGCGTTCGTTGCATAAGGGGTACTGTGCTCATCGCTAGAGGATAGAGAGAGAGGATGGGTGTCATGAAAAGATTCCAAGAACCTTTAATGCTTATCAGTTAGTGAAAGGCACCTGCCTAAAAAGGACACATGCAGCAGATTTTAGCTTATGATACTCTAGAAGAGGTAAAACCTCTTCTGTGGAAACGGGAAAAGGACCAGCGGTTGCCTGGGGCTAGAAGGAGAGAAAGACAGGGATTTTTATGGCATCAGAAATGCTCTATGAGATATTATAATGGAAGGTACATAGGATTGTAAATTTGCTTGAGATCAGAATGTGCAATACCAAGGGGATGGAGAGATAGGTAGCTCAACAGATAAGCAGGCCTTCTGTTCTTGCATGGACCTAAGTTTGGTTTCCGGAACCCACACTGCGTGGATCACAACCACCTGTAACTCCAGCTCCGAGGAATCCAATGCCTTCTTCTGGCCTCCACGGGCACCTCCCCCCCCACACACACATGAAGATATAAATACTGATGCCTTAATTACTTTTCTGTTTCTGTGATAAAACACCAAGCAACTTACAAAAGAGTTTATTTTGGCTTATGGTTCCAGATGAGTAAGAGTCCACCATAGCAGGGAGTCATGGCAGCAAATGGCAGGCATTGTAGCAGGATCAGGAGGCTGGGAGATCACTTATTCAACAGCATGCTTGAAGCAGACAGAGTGCACAAGAAGTGGAACCAGGCTATGGATTTTCTGAGTCCACTTTCAGTGTTGTACTTCCTCAGCAAGGTTGAACCTTCCTATAGCCTTCCCAACAGTACCACCAACTGGGAACCAAATGTTCAAATACCTGAGGCTATGGGGGGGTGGCATTTCTCTTTCAAATCAAATTCATGCATATGAATAAAATAAACACCAAACCCTCAGATGTACAATGCCAAGAGTGATGTGAACTATAGACTTTGGTAGCTGCTCCGCATCAGTACAGATTCTCATTGCAAATATAATGTGCTGTTCTTGTGGAGGCTGGGTATGTGGGAGAGGAGCATGTACAGAGGGTATATGAAAACTCAGCAGTTTCTGCTCAAATTTTCTGGCAACCTAAAACTACTGTGTGTAGGCTTTAGATTTTCAAACACCTACTTTATTTAAGGTTCTTAAACACCTCTACCTTCCTTCCCCACTCCCGACCTTGGGTAGGAGATTGGGGGGGCTTTAGACCTCTTTTAGCTACTTCCTGCTGATAAGGGTTGATGGGTTCTTTGGGGATTAGCAAACTCAATCATCAGGGCACCAGCAGTCTAGGCAAACAGCGAAGCAGCAGCAGCAACAAGTGTCAAAGCAGCAGAACTAGTCAGTAGAAGTGGCAAGACTCCACCCAAACAACACAAGTCTGCCAAAGTGGCAAAACTCCCCCAAAGCAGCAAAACTCCAACAAAGCATCATGAGAAGTTCTCTGGAGTGTTTCCCTCTTTGAAGAATAGTGAAGGATGCAAACCGTTGCAAAGCGTAGCAATGCAAAAGCATCATTTCACTGAGGGTTTCTATTTATCCCTTCTCAGAGTACACATGAGGATGTTTTCCTGCTCACAAAAACCACACGACTAGCACCAGGTAGTTTCCAACTGACAAACATCTTGAGCCTTTTCACATAGGCTATTTTCCTGGGGGGGGGAGGAGGGGAACATTCCCACATCTCACACTTGGAACTAAAAAAAAAAATGATCACATGACACAACTGAGTTCCCAAAGAAACCAGAAACTTCCACTTCAAATATAAAAATCAGTGCCCTCAAAAAAACAGAGGTGTATGCACCTTACAGATACCTAACCAAAGGAAAGAGAAATAGGAAAGATCTTTAAGTAGAGATGAATGGGGGATGGACAGCCACGCATGCACATGAGATGAATGAGCACACTCCCTTTTTAGCATTTCCCCATTTTATCTTCAAACATCGGGTACTTAAGTACTTAAGTACTGGGCTTACGTGTTTGTTTTCTTGCTTGCTTTAAGATTTATTTTGTTTTTAATTATGACGTCTGTGAGTATGGGTGCTCACAAAGGGTGGAGGAAGGTGTTGAAAGCCTTGAATCTAGAATCACAGGTAAACTACCATGTGAGCGCTGGGAACCTAACTTGGGTCCTCTGCCATTTCTGCAGCCCCAGCTCTGTTTGTTGACTGATAAAACTGCCTTACTTACTTTTTATTCGCCAAAGTATGAATATACATCAAATGGAGAGTGATGCAGGCCACCTTCAGCCTCCCAGGAGAAACATGAGAGGTGTGTGTGTTTGACATCCACATGTCCAGACACCCAGCACCTCTACGATCAGCTGGCAAGGAGCAAGGGAGGAGTTGGTGTTAACTGGTGACTTCAACTAGGCCACTTTGGCGTGGCCGATCTGTATCCCTTTGACCTTCAATTCTGTGCCTCCTCCCAAGGAGCAGATGCCTGTAAGTGAGGCGAGACCTGTGACATCATTTGACCTCCTGGTCCTTAGCGCTGCTGCTGCTAGAGCTTTAGTGAAGGCAGGAAGTCTTGTGCCCGCTGCTATAGTTGCCCAACTCTGCTTCTGGGAAAAGAAACAAGTTCTAGTATTTGGATAACTAGGCAGTAAGAGAGTAAGGGTGGCGGAAAGGAGTTAAGTTCAAGTTGACTTCAGTGCAGCCTTAAAATAACATGCAACAGCTTAGATTCAGTGTCAGCCTTTGACGGGGAGTTCTCTTTCTCCATTAAGTTTGAACCAATGGTGTCCACGCAGCTGTTAAACAGAACCGAGTGTGAGGACTCTTTACATGAAAAATGCACCATAGAGGTGTCACAGAAGGACTCTGTAACCAGCACTGAACTGCAAGCTTAAAATTTAAAAACAATCTCTCCTTGCTCTGTCTCTGTCTTTGTCTCTATCTCTTTCTGTCTGTCTCTGTATCTCTGTCTTTGTCTGTCTCTTCTGTCTCTCTCTCTCTCATCTCTCTTTCTCTCTCTCTCTCTCAGGGAGGGAGGTGAATAAAAGTACCCATGTGCCACAAAGCATACATGCATGGTTAGAGGATCGCTTTTGGGAATCCATCTTTGCTAGCTACCTTGCTTTGAGGAAGTCTCTCTTGTCTACTTCTCTGTTACATACTCTAAATCACTAGCCTGCAAACTTCTGGGCGATTTCCCTGTCTCTGTTCCCTATCTCATTGCCGGAGCCCTAGATTACAGATACAAACCATCACATCTAATTTTTTTCACAGGAGTTCTGGGGATCCAAACTCCGGTCATCAGCCTTTGCATGGCAAGTGCTTTTATTCACTGAGACATCTTCCTAACCTATGCATCACAGTGTTTTTGCAAGGTCTACTTATCTGAAAACACTTCAGAAATAGTTTCAAGGAGCACAGCAATTCTTTCCTCTAAATGATGTGATGAGAGTTAACATACATTCAGTACAATCATCACTTTTGGTTGTGCTAGGCCTTTCCCACAGAACAAAAATTTCTGAACAGATTGTTTCCAAAGATGTGTTGAAATCACAATGATGGTGTATGATGCAGTTACACAGGAAAAAGTGAAAATATAACCCATCTGCACAAAGCTCATAGGGAGACAATGAAGGAACTAAAAAGCGGGTCCTTCAGTTGCTTCGTCGTGGAATGCCTTCCCCTACCCCAGTTCCCTTGTACACCTGGTTCCCACCTCTTTTCCCTGAAGTCTTCAAATGACTGGCTTCTGTTCGTCTCTGAGGCTTTCACCATAGACCTCACTGTGGAGCAGCTACCCTTCTCATCCTCATGGTGAGAGGCCCCATAGAGTTCTTCATTAGGTTTTAGCACAGAGTGTGCTTCTGTATCATTTGTTTTGCTCCTGTGTCTGTATCATCTCCCACAATGGAGATTGTCATGAGTCACCGTGCACAGGCTAGCCACAGCTGCTTCCTTTCCCAATGTGTCTGCCATGTTGTCAATTGTATCTGGTGATTAATAGACCAACAATAAGTGAATGTGAATATGATAATTTCACGATCCACATCTCAGTGCAACGGGACCTATTTGTGAGAAGGCTGCTCCATATCCAATCACTACCTCATTTCCCAGTAATGGAAATAGGTAAGGAACCTCTTTTCTCAGTACCATGGCCTCTGTTTTTGTAGTCTCCTAAAAAATGCATCACATCTGCTAGGTAGCACGGACTGCAGGCTGACAGCATGCCATATGCTTTTGGGGCCCTTTGAGCTCTTGGGGACAAATGAGCTCATTGCTCATTGGGACCTTGAGCACAGGTCCCAGTCCAAGAAATTTTGAATTTCAAACCCAACTAAGATAGTTAAGACATTTCCTGCCTTCTCCCTGGAAAAAGGAAATGAAAGTAATTCAAGGCAATGAGCTCTGATCTGCTGGAGGCGTGAGTGCTTTTCCTGGCAATTCATTTCAGAACTACACAGGTGGATAAAGAATACGACAAAATAGAATCAAAGCTACCTCTCCAGGGATAGATGGACCAGAACATTCGACTGCTTCCCTCCTCTACGTACTATTGCATTTTCTCAGTGTCTGTCTCAACAGCACAGGGGAAAGCACATAGAAATGTTTTCTTTTCTTTCTAAGAGACCCCAAATGGAAGAAAATGTCTATGTAAATGGGGAGAAAATGAAATAGACTTAAATAAAAGGGGCTCCTAGAAGTCCTTGGGAGGATTTTGACTCTGTTGCTGTAGGATGGATTGTGTTAAAAATAAAGACAGCAGCGGGGGGGCTGACTAACTCTGGTCTCTTATCCCCATTTTCTAGATAAGGAAACAGGCCTAAAGAGCATGGATGGCCACACTCCAAGTCTCACACATCTTTGGAGTTTCTAGATCCCAGCTCACGGTCCTTTCCATTACACTCTAAGGTGCTGTGTCTGCTGAAAAAGAATCAAGTCATAAGATATATTTTATGGCTATATTATTCTATTCTTCAACTTCAATCACCAGAGCTCCATATACCTTTCTCTGGGATTCTAGCAGTTTCTGAGCATATTTTCACTCTCGTTTTACATTTTAAGAACCTCCAAAGATACATGACATTTTATGAGACTATGGAACTTTAAAAATATTCCTTTCAAACACTAGGATGTGACCCATTTTTTAGGTATATCACTGTCATGCCCACCCGATAACAGGCCCCCCTGAAGGCTCCCTTTTAATCATAGTGACCATCTCACAGCAAAGTCCTCTTTGTTTTACATAAGTTCTGACTCTGATGTAAATCTCAAGCTGTGACCAGCAGAACAGATGAGGTAGTCTGAGCCAAAAAAGGAAGCTTGCTGATCTTTAGGAAAGAAAATTCTAGAGATTTTAAGTTTCAGGCACCTCAAGACCCAGTCACTCAAACAACAGAGGAGCACCTGGGTTCTCCACAGCTCTGCGTCTCCACATCACAGTGCTTGTTTTCTGTCATTGTTTCTCTCAGTCAGCCTGGCCTTGTGGGGACAAGATGGAGTCACAGCTGTCTGGTCCCATTTTAGTCTCTCTATTAGGCCAGCAGAAGGAAAATCCATCTCAAACACATTCCTGATGAAAATCCTGGAACTGGCCACATGAATCATCTGCTCACCCCTGAAGCTCTTCTAAAACCTAATGGTCAGTGGATGGAGAAGGTATGGGAACCAAGGAAACCAGAGACCCTGCCAGTTACCGTTCTTTTGAAACGTTTATCTGCAGTGGCCATGGACATCTGCTTTCTTCCCAGGAATCATTTTACTACCATGATGGATGGGTACTGATTTCCAGTGTCTTCTGTCTTACTCCTCCCCACTTTCTACTCTTTGTGGCCACACTCTCTTTGAGCTTCTCTTTGTTTCACTTTTCATCTTTTTTTCTTGAGATTCTGGGATGGAATCCAAAGTCTGTGAGTTGTTAAAACTGATTAATTGACATACTGACATTATTGACCAAAAGAAACTCAGATGTGCAGGTCAGAAAAACAGGAGACAACAGTTATGTTGGTTGTTTTGCTTTGTTATGTTTTTCAAGACAGGGTTTCTCTGTGTAGCCCTTCTGCAGTTTGCTATTTAGACCAGGCTGGCCTGGAACTCAGAGATACATCTGCCTCTGCCTCCTGAGTATAGGGGGGGTTAAAGACATATGTCACCCCTGACAGGCTGTTGTTTTTAATGTTACATAACACATGTAACATTATCATGTAACATGTATCACAGAGCCCTTCTGAGATACGCCTGTGTAGGGGAATATGGCTGCTTTGGCAAGAGATCACATCCAAAGACTTTCTAGGTCTGTGTGATCCAGCTGGAATATAGATACTCCTTTATTCCCAGGAGAGAGAGGCAAGCAAATCTCTGAGTTCAAAGCCAGCCTAGTATAGAGCAAGTTTCAAGTAAAGAAAAGCTTACATTGTACAAGACTTTAATCCCAGCACTTAGGAGACAGAGGCATGTAGATATACGGGTTCTAGCCACCTCTGTTCAGTAAGTTCCACTGAATCGATGAGTTGAGAAACAGTGAAGTGGAGTTGAGTTTGTAGGAGTTCAGTTTGTGTAATTCAGAGGCAGTTTTACAAAGACAGTTGTACAGAGAGAGGTTGAAGAGTGAACAAACTAGACACAGGTGAAGACAGAATGAGCCAGAGTATGGGAAGGAGCCAGAAGATTATAACAAATTGTTAGGGTTAGTTTGAGGCCACGCAAAGCAATAAGTCAGAAGCTGAGAGAAGCCATATTGAATCAGTCAGCCTGGAGAGGGGTTTGAACCAGAAAAGCTGAGTTGAACCACTCGAAGTTCAGAAAGAGCTAGGAAGGGTGAGCTTATTCAGCAGTAAGTCTCAGAGTCTGAAAACATTCTAGGCCTAGATTAGATTGTACGGAGACTAGAAGCTTCCAGGACTGGGCCTAGGTTAGCAGATAGAGCCAGTAAGCCTCCATGACAACAATTACCAAAGGTGAATAAATGATACTTTTACACACCTGTGAAATGGCTGTATTTTTTATGTGATCTTTCCAGAGCTAAAGGACTAATGAATATTAAGTGAGAATAATCAGCTGCTCAGTCAATTCTGCCCCAAATGTCAATGCTACAGATGTTGACCTCAGGTCAACAGTTTTTATTTTTATTACCTATTAATTTTTTTTTGCTTGCTTTTGGCATCTATGGCTCTTCCTTTTCCAAGGTGAAGGGGTGTTTTAATCTGTGTGTGCCATCACTTGGCCCTTGTGTTGCTCGTTTTGTCTTTTTGGATCTTCTCTGGATATCTCTTAAGCAGAATTCCAGACCCCTTCGACCCATCTCCTTCTTAAACTATGCACTGATCCCATCAGTTCTAAAAGCTGCACCTCAGTCTGCAGCTGCATCCCAGGCTGCTGAGTGCTTTCTCCTCTGCCCATCCAGGAAAGTGTTGCTGACGCCATGGCTTTAATGTTGAAGATATCCGGTGTGGGAGGGGAGGGGGAATCAGTTCTGCTGTTTGTAGTTATTTTCAAGCAAGTTACCAGCATTTTTAGGACTTGGCTTCCTCATTTATGAAATGGGACTAATAACAGCCTGTCATGCAGCTATTACAGAGATGATGCAAACTAATAAAGGATTCAGAGCTCCCAGTCCATGGCAGGATCTTAGTAAATGTTAAATACCCTTTTTAAAAAAATTATGTAACCTTTTCCATGGTTTAGTTCAAATTAGAATTTATAAAAATGCCATCCTGTAATGTTCATTTTGCTGATGGGGTTGGGTGGGGTACAGGTGGAGTGGGCAAAGGCAAAACCCAAAGAGGGAGAAGCTGTAGATAAAAGAGGGGTCAATTTTCATTGATCGGTTTCTTTAACGTTGATGTATTTATTGATCACACATACGCACACACACCACGAAGGACTGAAATCTCAAGAGCCAAAAGCCAAAATAGAGCCTGTAATCCTAAATAAATGCTTATGATTTAGAATTTGGAAGGCCAAAGCAGGAGGTTCAGAAGGTCAAGTGCAGCCTTAATTGAAAAGTAAGTCTGAGGTCAGCTGGGCTGCCTGAGACTTTATCTCAAATAAATGAATGAATGAATGAATGAATGAATAAATAAAAACAGATAAATTCTTCCTCCCTTGAGTCAGTTTTCTCAGGCGTTTTGCCAGAGTGGTAAGAAGGACAGCTAGCAATGTGGGGCCCTTGCTTTTGACTATGCCTAACCTGGTTCCAAATCTGGGTGATGCCATAAGCAAAGCCTAGTGAATGATTCTGGCAGGCACTCAGAAAGCCAGAATGCTGATTGGAATGCCAGACAGTTAAGACTGAGCTCATGAGATTTGAGAGGAGAATGGGGACTCCGGAGGATTGGACAAGAGGCCATTCCTGACAGTGAAGCAAAGACCTTGTCTATGCTGTGTGTTCCGTGAGGCTCTGGGGAAGGGTGAGTTCAGGGAGATGATGTATTTGTCTGAGGGAGGACGTCTCAGGCAGTTCAGCATTCCAACCGTGCCATGGGTTTTCTGGCTATGCTTGGTCCTTATGAGCCCATATGATGGCACTGAGGGCCCCAGAGACCGGACATGGAGCCACTGGATTTAATGTTTTTCTTGTGTTTTGCTCTTGCCCTAGTCGCATCGCTCTTCTCTACCACACTCGCTTTTCCTTTTTTGGAAGGGGGATGTTTACTCTGCTAAAGTATGTTGGGAACATGTATGTTCTTTTTAACATTTTTGTCTTTAATAAGGGACTTACAGCTGAGAAATATCTTCTTTCCTCTTTATCTTGTTTTATTTTCTGTTTTTGTTGTTGTTGTTTTTCATTTCTGAAGTTAATGTGTGATGAGATTTGGGGCAAAGGGGGCCAATGAAATGAAGGATATGAAAACAAAATAGTGGCTTCATATTTTGTGTTTTCTCTTTGTGTGTGTGTGTAGATCATGTGAATGTATGTAGGCTGACAGGTCAACTTGGGTGTCAACTCAGGAGCCTCCCACCTTAGGTAATTTTTGTTTTGTTTATTGCTGCTTAGGCAAGGCTGGGCCTCCTGCAAGTCCCAGGGATGCCCCTGTTTCCACCTTCCAAGTACTAGGATTGCAAGCACATGCGACCATGCCTGGCTTTTTAAAGCATTACATGTGTTATAGACGTCAAGCTCAGGTCCTCATGCTTCTATGGCAAACTCCTCACTGACTGAACTGTCTTCCTAGCCCTGCCTTTATAGTTTTTGAAATTATTTAAGAAATTTGATAATTTTTAACTTTACACAGTGACCGTTCAGTTTGGGAGCATGCAGTTTTGTGTATTTTAGCACATGCAGAGATGTTTGTAACCACCAGGAAAGACAGGACATCAGTTTTGGCACCACAGAAAACTCTTCCCTGCATCTCTTTGCAATCAAACCCTCCCCCACCCAACTGCTACCTGTTAGTGATTCCCCCATTTCCACATTTCTTTTCTTCTCTAGAATGCCATGCGCACGAAGCTGTACAGTGTATGACCTTTTGAGATCAGCCTTCTTTCACTACGGTCAAGATTTATGCGTGTTCATGCATGTGTACACCTCGCAGTAGCTCTTTTTTAGTTTAACTGCAAAGCGGTACGTCATTGTTTGTGTGTATTACAATCAGTTGATTCATTTAGCCGTTGTTCTAGTTTGGGATCACTATAAATAATACTATGTCATTTCGTGTTCAAGATTGTAGGTCAACAAGAATTTTCATATCTGTAGAATCAGGCCCAAGACGTGGTAAGACATGGTAAGAAAGCATGTGCTTGAGATCATATAAAATTTCTAAACTGCTCTGCAGAAAAGTGCTGCAAATTGAGAATTGTAGCTACCTTCTTGCTCGGTTTTGGAAAGTGTGTGTGTCAGCCTTTCTTTTTTTTTTTTTTTTGTGTGTGTGTGTGTGTGTCAGCCTTTCTAACAGGCACATTGTGACAGCTCTATTTGACCCGCTGCAGCTCTAAGGACTAACACTAAGTACATTTTCATGTTTAGGTCTTTGGTAAAGCATCTGTTTATATCTTTTGCTTTAAAAAAAAAAAAACAAAAAAACAAAAAAACCATGGGTTGTTCTCTTGTCTTTGAGCTGAGAAAATTCCTTCCAGATCCTGAAGAATCTTTTGTTTCCTCCTTTTCTATTTCTGACTGGGACTATAAAACGGGTGTTACTCTATCTGAAATGTCTGGTTGGATTTGTTAGTAAAGCACCCGAGGCTTCAAGGTCTTTGGCTTGTTGTAGGGTTCTCAAGTAAGAATAAAATGCATTTCACAGATAGAGGACCTGTTAGGTCCTCTTGAGTGAGTTTGTTAAGTTTTTGTCTTTCAAGATTTCATCCATTTTGTTGAAGTGATGTAAATGATGTGCAGCATCTTGCAGCATTTCTGTATTCTCACACCAATGGAGTTTGTACTTGATGATCCCAGTTTTTGTATCTGATTTTAGTAACATACTTTCTCTCTTTTTCTTGGTAAAATAAAGATGGGTGTGAATAATCAACTTCATAGATATTTTTCTCTTTCTTTCCTTCTTTTCTTTTCTCCACAAAATCTGGTTTTAAAGCACTTCCTGTTATTTCTTTCTATCTCTTTTCAATGCTTTCATTTTGCATTAATTTCTTTTCTGTGACCAGAATATGTTTTTGTTTTGGTGAATTTTTCTTGCAAACTTGAGAATGATGTGTATTCTGCTGACGAATGCCCAGAACGGTCCAAGCATGTTAACAATGTAAAGCTGTTAGGTGCTATCTCCGTTATCTCTGACAATTCCTTTGCGTTGTGGTCTATCTTGGTACAGCTTTCTTCTCATCAGTGTTTTCATGGTTAAGTTAGATTTCCAATATCTGTACTTTTAGCTTATTAATATTACTCTGCTTGAAATGGGTTCTATAATCATATATACTATAATGCCAGCACTCTGGGAGGTAGAGGTAGGGAAATCTCTATGAGTTTGAGGCCAGCCTGGTCTACAAAGTGAGTCCAGGACAGCCAGGGGTACAAAGAGAAACCCTGTCTTGAAAAATAAAACAAACAAAATTGTATAAAATTGGGACTTCATTTATCATTGTCATTTTATTTAGTCCAAAAATTTTTATCTTTTAATTATTATGAATAGATCATTCACATTTACTTTAAGTACTTCTAGATACAGAAAGGTCATCACACACATTGCCTAGATCCAAGGCAAGAAAATGATCTAAGGTTCCTGTAAAGGAGTTTTCACTGAAAAGACCTGGCAAGGCTTTTCATTTCTATGATTTTGTTGGCATTTTACTATAGTGATACTAAAAACATTCTCTAGACTCTGTGCACGGAATCCACGAGTCCGTATCAGACAAGAAAGGCCACAGACTCCTTTGTGACCTTGATCCTTCCCTAGAGTGTGCGGCCACTGGTGTAGTTTCAGCTGCGAAAGGTGACTGCACTTCTAAAGGCTTAGGTGATGTAAGCCTGAAAGCGAAGAGGAGCTGAGTAATTGAACCTCACCTTGATTAAGCGCTGAGGTGCTTTCTTCAGCAAGAAGGCGATGCTTGAGCTTGGAGTTGGTGAATGGTGGACACAACGCCTGTTCTCTTCTCCACATACCTATCAGGTATATGACCAGGAAGTTTTAGCCAAATCTTTGTGGGCCATGTGTAGCCTTCTCTCCTTCCTACCCCAACTGTATTAAGCAGTCTCTTTGCATGTTGTCCCATGGAACCCCTCTGTGCTAGTCCAATTTTTTTCTGCCATGACAAAATACATGAGGTGATCAACTTAAAAACAAGGAAGGATATTTTGGGTTCAGTTTTAGGGGTTCTATAGTCATTTCCTCATTGCTTAGGGCCTGTGGCTATACTATACACAATGATGTGGAAAGAGGCATTTACTCTTAGATAGCAAAAAGAGAGGGACAGGCATAGCTCCTTTACTCCTGTGGTAGTTTGGATGAGAATGGCTTCCATAAGCTCATGTTTAAATGCTTGGCCCCTAGTATCTTGGGAAGGATTAGGAGGGTGGCCTGTCCCCAGGAATGAGATTTGAGGTTGCAGAAGCCCATGCCAGGTCCAGGCTTCCTTTCTCTTTCCTACAATTTGTGGATAAGATGTAAGCTGTCAGCTACCTCTCCAGCACCATGCCTGCCTGCCTGCCACCATGCTCCCTGCCATGATGTCATGGTCATGAACTCACCCTCTGAAATGGTAAGCAAGCCCCTACTTAGTTGTTTTTAAACTAAGTTGCCTTGGCCCTAGTGTCTCCGTACATCAACAGAAAAGTAACTAAGGCAGCACCCTTGGAAGGGGATGGCCCCAGTGACCCAACTGCCTTCTACTACTAGGCCTGACATCTCAGAAGTTCCAATGGTTCCATGGCTGGAGCCCAGTCTTTAGGACATGGACAAGTGGGAGGCAGTTCAGATACAAACTCAGACCCATCTGCCTAGTTCATTTGACAGCCTGAGGTACCTTTCTGTGACTATTTCACTGAAATGGATTTTAGTTTCCATTAAGATTAGGACCAGATCTTCATTTCCCTCGGCGTAGTGTTTGCTGAGTGAGAAAAGCAGTTAACTGAGTAGTTGAGGGTGAAATATCTGTTTTACCTGTATCCAGATTCTGACTCAACCATTTCCTAGATTGAAGACGAGAGTCGAGTTTCTTAAGAACTCCATGCCTCAGTTTCTACACCCAATGTCTTCCTTGATTGCTCTCTGTTGCGTATTGAGGCAAGATCTTTCTCCTGAACCCAGGACCTGCTCATACTGATGGTTTAGTCTTCACCGCCAGAGCCCTGGGAACAGAGACAAGCCACTCAGCCACTCAGCCAAACCACAGAGCCTGCCCAGCAGTTACTTAGCTACTGGGGATCCTGACTCAAGGCCTCACGCTTTCCTGGCACATGCTTTTCATTGAGCAGCTCCTCAGATCTGCAACTACTTTAAAAAAAGAAAAGAAACAAAAGGCAGAAATGTCTGTTGGGAAAGAAATTTAGGAAACCATAAAAGAATATTTATCAAGAACGTTCTCATACTCTGTGATTCAGCGTGCCCTCATCACCCCCAAGTACATATCCAAAGGAAATGTGTCCAATGCTGTAATGGCTGAAAGAAACCAGGGTCACTAAGCTCAGCCTACTAACTCTAACTCTCACCTTAGACATTTCAAGTTTGGGTAACAGGTACCCTGGTCAGGGAGAAAGGGAGAGAAAAGGACAATCACTTCTGGTGGTGTCGCTAACATTTTATTCCTTCATCTGGTGCCGGCAAGAGCTGGTGAAAATGCATTGAGCTGTACATCCAGGATAGGAGCATTTTTTTTTCTCTGTGTCATAGTTCACTAAAAAACAATAAGGAAAAGCTGGGTGTGGTGACACACCTGTAACCGGCATGTAGGAGGTTAGAGGCAGAAGGATGAGGAATTCCAAGACTGGCTCAGTTACATAGTGAGTTCAAGACTAAGGCTTGCCTGCGCTATACCTGGAGGGGTGAGTGTGTGTGTGTGTGTGTGTGTGTGTGTGTGTGTCTGTGTGTGTGTAGAGAGAGAGAAACACAGAAGACAGAGAAAGAGGGAGGGAGGGAGAAAGGGTGGGAAAGAAGGAGGAAAGGAGGAAGGGAGGAATTGATGCAAGGAGGCAAGGAGAAAGGGAGGGAGGGAGCAGAGGAAAGCAAAAGGAAGTAAGATGGGGGGGCGACTCATAAAGTTGAAAGTCTCAGATCTCTGGCTCAGGTGCACCTGACCCTGTTGGCTCACCCCTGTCCCTCACAGGCTCCTGCCCCACCCCCTGATTTGCTCAGAGCTAAAATGGCAAACTCTATGAGTTCAGGATCTTCTTTCCTTGCTCCACTCTACCCTGCCTGCCTTGCAAATGCGGAATTTGGGTATTTAGAGTAACTTGGGCTAGCTGAACCGCTTAATTAAAAAAAAAAATTAAAACTTAACATTTTTGAAAACCATGGAGTCTCTATGTCCTCCTCTGCCCCGCCCCCCTTTCTGTCCCTCCTTAAGCTCTGCAGGGCATGCTTTTGGCTTTTGACTGACTGCCTTGGCCAGCTCTGAGCTTGGGCATTTAGGGGTCTTGGGTGTGACCAGGCCCAGCGGATGCCGAGCTCCAGGGCGCCCCCCTCCCGCTCCCCAGCCCAGTCCCCGCCCGGACTGACCCCGCCCCGCGGCCGCGGTCTATTTTGGGCGCACCGGCGGCGGCAGCGCGGGATCGCTGACAGTCTCGGATCCTGTGACACCTCCCAGCAGCCAGGCACTTGTTGCTCCCGGACCTGTTGTCAATCCCTCAGCTCGCTGTTCCCTTCAGCCCCCTGCTGGCTCTTGGAGTCTGCTCTTTTCCCTGTGACACCTGGGACTCCGATCTCTCAGACATCGCTGTCCTCGTTGGGAGAAACTGATGAGAAATTGGTAGCCTTTAAAAAAAAATAATAATTTAAACACCGCGCCGAAGAGAGGTCCCCGCTGTGAGCAGGAGCCCGAAGCGCTGCAGAGGTGGCGCCTCTCCGGCCCGGGGTCGTGGCCCGGGGCGCCGACGACGAAGGCATGACAGACTCAGCAGCAGCTAATGGGGATGACAGGGACCCCGAGATCGAGCTCTTCGTGAAGGTAGGTCGGCACTCGCGGGCCTCCCTCCGGGGCTGGCAGTGGCGAGGTCTCAAGTGTCAGGGCGCAGATCCCTCTGGGACCCTCCCTAGGGAGCGCAGCCCAGTGCCCTAGTGGTTCTGCAAGGGACTCCCGGGAAGCTGGAGTGAGCTTCCACCTGACAGATGCTCTCTTCTTGGAGAGTTGACCCGCAGTCTGTCAAACACTGTAGGACAGACAGGTCACCACCGCGGACCCTGAGCCCCTAGAGAAGCAGATCCTGAGCTCCAAGGGATGCCAGCAATACTGGCTGATCTTGAAGGATGTCACCAGATATTAGGGACAGGGGAATCTGTCCGGACAAGTAAACTTTTCTTCTACAGCGGAGGAGGAAGTAGGGGGGAGGGAGAAAGAGAGAGAATTGATAAAAAACCATCTTTTGCAAAGCAAAAATAGCGTTTTCTAGGCCCCCTCCTCTTCTATTCATACGTAAAATAAAAGTGAAGACCACAAAGCTCTTGTAACTTGTAGAGGAGAAAAAAAAAAACACAAAAACAGAACGCCCCTGGTTCCCAGCTTCCTTAGGACTGCAGGACAGTCTTGGGTAACCAGGGAACCTGTCAGTCTCCAGCAGCAAGCCCCCTCTCTGTTTCTTGGGCGCTCTGTGGGCAGCAGCCAGCCTGAGACAACAGCTGTATTTCTTTTGCAAGCTGCGGGAGGAGGATAGGGGCCTGATTGATCAGCGCTCCTTGAGGACACTGCAGAAGCAGAAACCTGGAAACCTGAGGAGGGAGCAAAGCAGAGTCGCCAGGACTTGTCAGGGGAGAAGAGGGGGAGGAGGACGCCCTGCTGCCTGATTACCTAGACCTTTCACAAAGGGAAATAGGATCTCCCAGGGAGGCTTTCCTAGAATAGAGCTCCGGTCGCTGAGAACACACTTGGGGACATGCATATAGCTGGAGGTAGAAATGGGTTAATTTGCTCAAGCCACGGGTTTTTCCAAGTCAGTTGAATAGACTTCTGCAGAAAGGTTTAGGTTTGTGTAAACCTGAAGAACAATATCTCTTTCTTTGGCACCTTTGAAACACACACACACACACACACCCCAACACACATATTGACTTTCTAAAATATATATATAATTTGTTACAGCTTGTTTTATGTCTACAAAGTGATCCAGATCTTCTCCAAGCAGCAGTTTTAGGCTTGCTGACAGACCTAGGCAAGGAACAAGGCTCTAGGGCCTCCCGGACTGGGCAGGATGGGGTCATGGAGGCCAGGGCACCCAGGCGCACCTCAGGGAGGGTGAATGGACACAGCTTTCACAAAACCTTGCTGCTTTCCTTAAGAGAGCCATTCTTGGACGTACTCACATTCCCTGGGAGTAGGAACTTCAAGTGTCAGGTTCCCTGAGAGATACTTCAAACACAAATTGGTTCTTTTGAGTCGGTGAAGCCCTTTGCCCTGTTACTAAGCGTGGAGACCAATTCTACCTACGTCTTTGGAATTCCGTGTTGGCAGCATTCAGAGATTTTTGTCTACTTAATATAAAAAAGCTTTCTCTACAGCTCGAGTAGCCCCCAAAGAATTCTAAAATGTCTGTGCTTGTCACCTGCTTTTTCCTTAAAGAGAAGCAGTTAGTAAGAGCCAAGCAGACCTTTGTGGCTCTAGGACTAGATTGATGCCAGAGCTGTGTTGATACCCATCCTTATGTTTGAGCTTCTGGTTACTATTATGGTCACAGGGTATATATGAAATCTTGGTCAGCCTGGCAGTGCTGGCACAGCCCTTTAATTCCAGCACTTGGCGGGGGCAGGGGGCAGAGGCAGGCAGATCTCTGAGTTCAAGGCCAGCCTCGTCCACAAAGTAAATTCTAGGACACCCAGGACAACACAGAGAAACCCACTCAAACAAAACTAAACAAAGAAAACAAACAAACAAAAACTGTATGTGAGCATGCTGCTCTGAGCCTTCAATGGTGTCTTTTTAGGGAAGTAGGTGCCTGGCTTGCAGAATCAGACTTTCCTCCAAATCTGAAGTTTCTCCGTTCTGGATTCCCACAGAAAGAAAGTCTCTGGGTTCTGGTGTCAGGGAGCAGAAGTGCTTTCTGAAGGGGAGAGTGTGTTGGTCCCTATGAAGTAACTGAAGTAGAGGAGGCTCCATCTGGAGCCGTGATGGGTGTCATTTTCAACAGCCTGTGACACAGTTCGGCACAGTTCAGCACAACACTGGGACTGCCATCCTAAACCGCTGCTCAGCGAGTTGCCAAGACTGGTGTTCCCCTGCCATGCAACCAGTGCTCATCAGCTGTGTCTACCGCAGTTAACAATAACAGTCACAGCAGTGACGAACTGCGGCCTTCTAGGCATGCGAAGCACAGCGAGGCACTATCTCATCCAGTCCTCATGTCCATATTCGTGAAGATTATTTCATTCCTGTGTGAAATGATGAAAACAGTTCATTATGACCCACGGGAGCTTGTGATACTTGCAGTCACAGCACTCAGTGAGCTGAGCTTAAAAGGGAACAGGAAAAGGGATTAGCATCTTGGTGCCAGTGAGCAAACATGTGCTCACAGGACTGTGTGAAATGCTCTGAAGTAGACTGCAAACCGCCTTCAGGTTCGAAGCTTAGTTCTGGCACTTCATATTCCAAATATCCCGTCCTTCCCCAAAGGCTAAAATGCCAGTCCTTGTACTGTTTTTTTACTGGCAGATCATATAGCCCGGGTTGGCCTTGAACTCCCTATGTTCCTAAAGATGACCATGAGCTCCTAAGCCTTCTGCCTCTACTCCTGAATGCTAATGAATTCACCATCATGCCCAATTCACATGGTACTGAGGGTCGAACTGGGATCTCATGACTGCTAGGCAAGCACTGTACCAGCCTGAGCTCCATTGTCATCAGCCCATTGTTTTTTTGTTTTGTTTTGTTTTTTCTTTTGACAAGTTAGACTCTCTCTGTTACATTAAAACCTGCACCCAACTCATCTGTCTCTATAAGCTAGGTGGTGCTGAACAAACCACTCCACCTCCATAATCTTCCGTAGCCCTCTTCTTAAGCCAAACATGTCTGTAACTCATAACAGCGATGATAGCAATAATAATAGCAATCCATTGTCCAAGCCAAGATACTTGGAGAGTGAAGGGAACTGTTTCCGGTGCTTAACCTGAGAGAATACACCTGTACAGGATTGTTTGGCTCTGCAGTGCTCTGGGGAGGCAAAGGCACTCGCCACCAACTTGCTGTAGAAATTCCATAGGGACAGACAGGTAAAAGAGCCTTATAAACTGAAGGTGGCTACCAATGCCTTGACTTCCACCTTCTGATTAGTCAACTGGCAGGTAGAGCCTCTCTGGATCTGTGTGTCCCTGATTTCCCTTGGAAAGCTGGGGCCTGGCTCCCACCTCACTCGCGGGGATATTTTAAGAATGGTTGAGGTCATCCGAAGCTTGGACTCTGATCATCAAGGGAGGGAACATCAAGTATGGTTTGGAGAAGGAAAGAATAAAGAGCAAGGGAGTGAAAGCAAAACAGAAAGCAGTTTGAGAGAACAAACACAGGACATTCTGAGCAGGCTAGATCAAGATCTCCCTCCACTCTTAGCCCCACCCCAGATTCCAGATACAGAAGGTTACCAAAGAGATGGGCTCTTGGTTACACTCACTTCTTGGGACTGGGGGTACTAGCAGAAACTATGGATTTTAAACCTTGGAGGCATGAGCAAGCCGTTTAGGGAAAAGTTATAAAGCTCTTGGGACAGGACATTCTCCAGGCTGGTGACATCAGTCCCCACGGGCAGAGCCCAGAGCAGTGTTTTCATTGCTACCCTGGGATGAGTCCAGTGTGCAAGCCTTCTGGATAACCAGGGTTAGGTGCAGAGCAGGCAGCTTCTGCTACAGCTAAAATGGTGTGTTAACATCCCAAATGCCTAGTAAACTTGGGGCTTTGCTGTCAGGAGGGCTGTGGATAGAAAGCTCAACTCAATTAACAATTGCTGACAGGCTGGTTAGTAAGCCCCTCCACAGAACTCTGGAACAGTCCAAGCATGGGTGCGGGCTAGTCAAATAGTCATCAGCAACAAGTGCGTGTGGCAGGAAAATAAAACAATTCCTCTGATTGTCTGATGGGAAGGACTAGTTGTGCTCTTGGGTGGTGACCCCAAAAGCTCTGACAGTGGAGCAGGGCATCATGAGCCAAGTCATGAGTATGGTCATCTGGTTTCCAGAACAGGCAGGATGGAGTCCCATGGTGGTCCCCAAACAGCCATCAGCTGCCACAGTGCTCTGGCTGCCTGGTCCCTCTGGGCACCTGACCTACGCATAAGCTGTGTCATGAGGTGTGTGTGTGTGTGTGTGTGTGTGTGTGTGTGTGTGTGTGTGTGTATGTTTGTGTGGATGTGTGCATGCATGTACTTTGATGCATATGTACACATATGCACATGCGTGTGGGGGTCAGAGGCGTCTTCCTTGATCGTTCTCCACCTTATCCTTTGAGAAACGGTCTCTCAGAGAACCTGGAGCCCATCCAGTCAGCACCAGGGATCTGCTTGTCTCTGCCCCATCAGAACCAGGATTGCAGACACGAAGTGTACCAGGCTTTGACTTGGCGCCTGGGGATCTGAACTCAGGTCAAGTTTGCAATCGTAACGTTTCACCAGCTGAACCATCTCCTCAACCCTCTTCCAGATTTTCCTAATCCCTCCACCTCATTGGCTACTTGGTTTCTCTTTCTTGATAGTCTAAGCTTATGCTCTACTCTCTTTCATTTTTTTTTTTCCTGAGGGATCCTCTCTGGTAATGACTGGACAAGGCACTGGTCTATGAGCATAGCAGACTATCATTAAGAATCATTTGGTTTTACACTAGATCTCTGGGCTGTCTGGTCTCTAGTTCTTGGTTACCCAAGCAGTGTCAGGTATGGATTCCTTCTCTTAGAGGGGGCTTTAAGTCAAATCAGTCTTAGCCTCACCCTGGGCTTTTGGGGGATTTTCATAGGACCCAGTTGGTCAACAACTCAATTGACTGCAACCCAAGTCCATACACTGGAAGCCTTGCCTGACTACAAGAGATGGCCAGTGGAGATTCCATATCCTCCATTATTAGGAGCGTTGTTAGAGTCCCCTTGATGAATTCCACTGATAATTGCTAAGTTTCCACTGTCTCCAAATGTCCCCAATTCCACCTGTGTCTCTCTGCACTCTCTCCCTCCTGCCTCACACCCTGTCCCCTACCAGATTCCCACTGTTTCTGTCCCCACTGGCCCCTAGTTCACTGTATAATCTATTCCATTTTCCCTTCCCAGGGAGATCCCTGCATTTCCCCCTAGAACCTTCCCTGAGTCTATGGACCGTAGCTTTGTTTTCCTTTACTTAACAGCTAATATCCACTTATAAGTGACAACACATCATATTTGTCTAGCTGGGTCTGGGTTACCTCACTCAGGATGATTTTCTTTTTCTAGTTCCATCTGTCTGCCTGCAAATCTCATGATGTCATGATGAGTCATACTCCATAGTGTAAATGTACCACCACGCTTTGTTTTATCCATTCTTCTATTGACAGACATCTAGGTTGTTTCCAGTTTCTGGCTATTATTGATGAAGACACCATGAACGTGGTTGAGCAAGCGTCCTTGTGGAGGAATTTGGTATCCTTTACATATATGCCCAACAGTGGTAAAGCGGGGTCTTGAGGTAGACTCCCAATTTTCTGAGGCACCACCATATTGACTTCCATAGTGGCTATCCAAGTTTGCACTCCCATCAGCAATGGAGGAGTGCTCCCCTTTCTCCACATTCTTTCCAGCATGAGGGGTCTCTTGTGGTATCGATCTTAGCCATTCTGACAGATGTAAGATGGAGTCTCAAAGTAGCTTTGATTTGCATTTTCCTGATAGCTAAGAATGTTGAGCATTTCTTTCAGTGTTTCTCAGCCATTTTAGCTTGCTCTTTTGAGAATATGCACCCCATTTTAAAAATATAATTAAAAAATAGGTTATTTGGTTTTTTTCTATCTAGTTTCTTGAATTCTTTATATAACTTGAGTGTTAGTCCTCTGCCAGATGTGGTGTTGGTAAAAATTCTTTTCCATTTTGTAGGCTGCCACTTTGTGTGATTGATGGTGTCCTTTGCCTTACAGAGGCTTTTTAGTTTCATGAAGTGCCATTTATTAATTATTGATTTGAGTGTCTGAGCTCTTGGTGTTCTGTTCAGGAAATTGTCTCCTGTAGCAATGAGTTCAAGACTATTCCCTTCTTTCTCCCCTATCAGGTTCAGTGTAACTGGTTTTATGTGGAGGTGTTTGATCCACTTGAACTTGAGTTTTGTGCAAGGTGATCAATATGGATCTATTTTCATTCCTTTATGTGCAGACATCCAATTTTACTAGCACCATTTGTTGAAAATGTCTTTTTTCCAATGTCTATTTCAGGCTTCTTTATTAAAAAAAAAATCAGGTGTCCATATGTGTTTGCATTTATGTCTAGGTCTTCAATTCAATTCCATTGTTTAATATGTCTGTTTTTATGCTATACTGTGGTTTATATTAATATAGCTCTTTAATACAACTTGAAATCAGGAATGGCTATGCCTCCAGAATTTCTTTTATTGTACAGGATTGTTTTAGCTACCCTAGGTTTTTCATTTTTTCATATGAAGTTGAGTATTACTCTTTCTAGGTCTGTAAAGAATTGTGCTGGAATTTTGATGAGATTGAATTGAACCTGTAGATTGCTTTTGGTAAGATGGCCATTTTCACTATGTTAATCCATGAGTACTGGAGATCTTCCCATTCTCTGATACCTTCTTAATTTCTTTCTTCAAAGATGTGACATTTTTCCACACAAGTCTTTTACTTGTTCGGTTAGAGTTACCCGGAAGATATTTTATATTACGTAAGGCTATTGTAAAAGGTGGTGTTTCTCTGATTTCATTCTCAGTCTGTGCTACTGACTTTTTGAGTTATTCTTGTATCCAGCCACTTCACTGAAGGTATTTATCAGCTAAAGGAATTCTCTGGTGAAATTTTTAGGCTCGCTTATGTAAACTGGTATATTATCTGAAAATAGTGACTTCTTTCTTTCAATTTGTATTCACTTGATCTGTCATCTTGCTCTAGCTAGATATTCAAGTACTATATTGAATAGATAAGAAGGAAGTATAAAAGCTTGTCTTGTTCCTCATTTTAGTGGAATTGCTTTGAGTTTCTCTCCATTTAAGTTGATGTTGGCTATCAGTTTGTTATAAATAGCCTTTATTATGTTCAGGTATGTCCCTTGTTTTCCTAATCTCTCCAGGACTTTAACCATGAAGGGGTGTTGGATTTTGTTGAAGGCTTTTCTGTCATCTAATGAGATGATCCTGTTTGTGTTTTCTTTCAGTATGTTCATATGGTGAGTTACATTACTAGTTTTCATAAATTGAACCAAATCTGCATCTCTAGATGAAGCTTACTTAATGATCTTTTTGGTGTATTCTTGGATTTCATTGTTTGCAAATATTTTATTGAATATTTTTGCGTCAATGTTCATGAAGGAAATTGGTCTTAGTTCTCTTTGTTGAGTCTTTATGTGGTTTGAGTATCAGGGTAACTGTGGCTTCACAAAATGAATTGAGCAATGTTTCTTCTCTTTCTATTTTGTGAAATAATTTGAGGAGTATTGGCATAACTCTTCTTTGAAAGTCTGATGGAATTCTGTGCCAAAACCAACTGACCCCAAGCTTTTATGTTGTTGTTGTTGGAAGATTTTTAAGGACTGCTTCTTGTACATTTATAAGCATCTCATTCCTTAGGCTAGAAAATTTTTCTTCTATGATTTTGCTAAAAGTATTTTCTGGGTCTTTGAGCTGGGATTGTTTTCTTCCTCTAGTCCTGTTATTTTTAGGTTTGGTCTTTTCACAGGGTCCCAGATTTCCTGAAAGTTTTGTGTCAAGAACATTTTAGATTTACTATTTTCTTTGACTGATATGGATATATACATTTCTTCCATTGTATCTTCAATGCCTGAGAGTCTCTCTTCCATCTCTTGTATTCTTTTGGTGAAGCTTGACTCCGTAGGTCCTGTTTGAATTCCAACATTTTTCATTTCTAGATTTTCTTCAGTTTGTGTTTTCTTTATTGCTTCTATTTCCATTTTCAGGTCTTGAACAGTTTCATTTGTTTCCTTTAACTGTATTATCTTGGCCTTTTTAAAGGGATTTATTCATTTCCTCCAATTGTTTGTGTTTTCCTGGCTTTTTTAAAACAAGGATTTATTCATTTCCTCTTTAAGGACCTTTATCATCTTCATAGAGTCAGTTTTAAGGTCTTGTGCTTCAGCTATGTTGGAACATTTAGGGCCTGCTGTGATAGGATAACTGGGCTGTTGTAGAGGCATACTACCTTGGCTGTTATGTTCTCATGCTGTCCTCTACGCATCTGGGTTTAGGATGGGTCTAGGTGCTGCTATCTGGGTTTGTCTTTGTTGGGTGGATGCTTTATTTCTTGGTTTCTGTTTCTTCAATGGATATTTGGAGGGTGTGCTGGCTATGTGCTGCCTGTTTTGCTGTTCTGCTCAGTGGCGTGTTCACAGAGAATGGCTGCTGTTGGTGAGGGCTGGTATACACGGAGGAGTGGGGAAAGGAAGGTTAAGAGGGGATGGTCTGTGAAAGCCATAGGAGATGTGGGCAGGGAAAGGGAAGCTGCATCTTGTGATCTCTTGCAGTACTAGGGATGAGATGGAAGGATTCGGTCTAGGGGAACAGAGAGAAGGAGGAGAAGGTCTGCAGGTAGCCCATATAATTTTCTGGAAGATGTCATGATCTGCTCTCTCAACATGCCAAAACTTAATGTCTGTGCTTCCTTGCCAGGTAGTCAAAGGTTGAATGGTGCTATGGCATGGTGCAGGGTGACCATGTGTCTACAGAGGCAGGAATCTAGTATCGGTGACATCAACTCCTGCCTCCCTGACCCTCTGTGCTCTGTCTTTGGGTACCTACTGGCTCTAGCCTGCTAGGTCAAAGTCAATGAAGTTAGACAAGTAGTTAAGTTGGAAACTTTTCTTTTTTGCTTCTCTTTGAGAGGCCAGGTGCTAAGTAGAAAAATGTGATAAGTGTCAGGCTGTGGTTTTTCTAGCTGCAAGGGTTTTAACAAGTTGTGTGACACCCTCGGCCATAGTTTTCTTCCTTTTTTTCTTCTTTCTTTTACTTTCCTTCCTTCTAGCTAGTGTAGTTCCAATAACAGCAGCATGTATTTTATGGGTTTGTTCTGCTGTGTGTAAATTTGGGTGTATAACGGGGCCTTCTCTTCAGACCCTGTGTAAGACAGCTAGCCAAGTCAAAATCCTTAAACTTCCTTCCCTTGGATGGCACAGGAAGTCATAGCTTAGTGTCACCCACTTGTATCACTGATGGAGCTGTAACACAGACCGAGCAGCTGGCCCTCAGGGCAGCCATCCCTAGATTCCAGTCCTCTGACCGGACTGATGTTTCACCAACCAGAGGTTGTTGTTTAAAGGGTGTGGTTCATGTCCCCACAATAGAAGTCTCCTCACTGACTCTGGAAGTTGCTTCTTCCTGTCAGTTGCTCCCTCACTCAACAAAGCTTCCAGTGAGGATGGGATTTCATGGCTCTGTTCCTGTTTTTGGCTCTGGACTCTGGGAAGAGTCTCTCAGCCTCCCCTTTAACTTTGACTCTTGGGTGAGAGAGAAGAGTCTAGGCCCTTTGTTTCTGGAGGTCCCCTGGTTTCCTCTTCAGATTTCCCCCACCCTCACAAGGACTTGCAAAGCCTGCACAGGTGTAGAGACTCTTGGAGAAAACACAAACACGCATCAGCTTCCCAAAGGTGTGGGTGTGTAAAAGGTCTCTCACCATCCAGGAATGTCTGCTCTACACGCTGAAGAAATGCCTCCGCCAGCCTCTGGGGGAGTTAGAAATGTGTATCTTTTTTTTTTTTTTCCTTGAAAGATGATTTGAGTCCCAAGATGTGAAGTTATTTAAGGACAAATAAGAATTTTCCCCTCAGAACTGAAATGAATCCTTCATTAAAAAAAAAAAAAAAAAAAAAAAAAGGTGCTTTCTAGAAGCACCCTACAGCATTGCTGCAGAAGAGAAATCTGGATTGTACTTATTGTTAAAGTAATTTACTTATTGGTAAAGCCTGGTGAGGACTGAGGGCCCCAACCTCCGATGCATGGACACTTCTCAAGATTTTTCTCCATATGATCTTCCTCAGTCTTTCTCCCGAGAGAGTTAGATGTAGGGAGGCCGAGGAGAGAGCCAGGCAACTGTCTCCTTACAAAACTACCCTGAGGTCATTTTGTGGTTCACCCAACAAGAAGAGCCATTGGCTCAAACCTGGGTGAAAGGGACCAAATGGGAGATCAAAAGGACAAAATGAAAGTTGGTCCCTGCTGAAGCATGCATTTCACAGGATGGAGGCGGCTAAGGGAAAAATTCTCATTAGTGTGAATCATCCCACATTGACCTCAGCTGGACCAGGAGAGGGAGGAATGCTTTGACTTTTTTTTCTATTTGCTCTTCTTTCTTGTGATTTTTCTTAATAATACAGGAGTGACAAGCAATTTTAAAAGGCAGGCAAGTGGGAGATATTAGTTAAAGAACTTGAGTTAGGGCTTTGGGGAATTTCAGATGACTGATGAAGCAGTTGGCGAAGCTGTTTATTGAGCACCACCCGGTGCTAGACTCTGAAAGCGGAAGGAAAGTGAGGGAGAGGTCCAGACCAAATGGAACCACAGCAGTTCAGGAGCATGCAGCGAGGTGGAACGCAAATACATCACAGCACGTGACCAGATGCAGTTTGAGGGGTACAGATGGAGAGACCCCGGTGGCCTCTCACGGAGGGATTCCGACACTGTTCTGGGAAGAAGTGAGACCCTCGGTGAGCCTTGAGATGTGATCGCAATTCAGGATTCTCAGGTGGCTGGGATTAGGCAAGCAGGTGGAAGGAGTTTGGGACCCAGGCTTGTCCGGGGCTGTCTGCCAGGAACAGGAGCTGCAGAAAGGCTGTTGGAAATGAGCCATGAGAGGAGGGGATCACGTTTGATAGTGCGCCCTTGTAAACATGGGCTGTGTACACACACTGCTAGTGACTTTCGTTGTCATCTGCTGTGCTGTGTGATGCACTGTGATGTTAAGGAACTCGACGACAGAAGAACGGGATCCTGGTCCTGCTCTCCCACATGTGGCTTTCCCTTCCATGCAGTGGGATGAGCAACATAAGACCGTATCATTTTCTATAGGTACTGATCTCTAGAAGACATCTAGCATGCCCAGCTCTGAGCAGACAGTCAGACATTTCAGAATGTGTGCTGTGTGGATGGAAGGAAGAGACCCACAGCTGCTGCTTTGCCACTGCTGCTGCGGGCATGTGCACCATGGCCACAGGAGAGCAAGGAGAGCCTTGAAGCAGGTGGGGCACTGCAGATGTCTTCTTAGAAGTCTTTCCAGGGGGCTGGAGAGCGGCTTAGTGGTTAAGTGCACTGAAGGACCCAGGTTCAAATCCCAGCAACCACATGGCAGCTTACAACTGTCCGTCATTCCAAGATCTAACCCTCTTACATAGACATGCAGGCAAAACAACAATGCACATAAAATAAAGGTAAATAAATTAAAAAAAGAAGTCTGTCCATACTTGAACAGACCCTCATGGCAGAGGGTGCTGCAGGAGAGCGGAGAGCATAGAGGAGTTCCTGGGAGAAGCCTGGGTGGCATGTGAGGAGCATCAAAGCCTCATGGTAACATGGTGAATTCATCTCGAGGTGTTGCCCTTTGGGAACAGGGATATCACTGACTTGACATCATGGTCTAAGGTGAGGTCAGTGCACTGAGCGGAGATGAAGTTGTTGGGCTCTAGAGCTCCCCTTCACACTGAAACACCATGAATCCACGGTAAAATGGGGCGATGAGGAAGAGAGTTGTCAGTCACGAAAACATTTGAAGCATGGGACTCGCAAGCATATATAAACCTTCACAAGCGTGCTCAGCTGGTCAGGGTAATTTGTGTGAATTTGGACTTTTTAGAGCTATGGTTGAAGAAATGCACTCCCCCGGGAGGGCACATGGAGAAGTGGGGGTGGAGAGGGGCAAGGACTGTGTGTTAATAAAGAGGGAAGGATGAGGCACAGGATGAGTTGGTAAAGGAGATGAAGCGATGAGGGGTAAGAAGAGAACAAATAGAATGCTTTAGGTGGATGAAGGCTTTGTGTGAATGAAGGCTTGGAGGCAAGAAATACCAGGCTGTGTTCTCTAAGAAAGAGCATCTCTGCATGGCTGGGGCCAAGAGAGTGAACATGGAGGATGATGGGAGGGCAGATGAAGTTATAAGCAAGGGTTCTAACACAGATTATGGTCTACACGGCTTTGAAACAACAGAACTGTATTGCTTGGTTTTGTTTTTTATTGCTGGGAGTTGGAAGGCTAAGGGAAAGGCATTGGTAGATTAGATGTTTGGTGAAGACCTGTTCTCTGGTTCATAAATGGAATCTTTGGGTTATGTTCTCAGCTGATATGATGAGCAATACCCAGCAGCTCTCTGCTGTCCTAACTACCTGCCCAAACCCCTACCCGCTAACGCTATCACCTTCTAGAGAAAGTGTCAAAATTTGAATTGGAGAGAAATGCAGGTGTCAAGACCTTATCAAATCATAAGGTACCTCTGAGTAATTGAGCCCCTGAGTTATAATTCAGATCTTCTTATTAAAAGTGCCACTTTCAAAGAGAGAGGGAAGTGTTTAATTATCTGGCATGGTTGGCTTGGTGTATCTATCTGGAAAAGCTCCTACAGTCTGCATAGGGAGGTTCCTGTAGTGTCACAGTCATGATCAACCTATGTTTGGTGTGGTTGATTTCCCTGTGTTAAACTCTATGGTCCTCAGAGTAATGTTTTCTATGTCTATCATTAGTCAGTGATAAGGCAGAAAGGGCCAAGAATACAACTACAGAAATAGCATAAAAGGTGGAGGAGGGGAAAATGCGCAGTGAGCAGTGCCTGACAGAGAGCCTATTACCTGGAAGGAAAACCCTTGTCCCAGTTACAGTCTCTTAAGGGTCCAATTTGGCCAGTTGTCATGGAGATAGATGCCTTGTTTGTGATGTAGAAAAAGCTCCTCTCCCCCAGATATATACCAAAACTTCTTAATGCTATCAGTGACTAAAAACCCTGAGAACACTACAGGCAAACGGGGAGGGGCAGTCTAGAGACAGGTTAGTCAGAACATAAAAGTTGGGAGCTACACTGTCTTCAGTATTTGCCTCAGAAACTGAAGGAGTCATCAGTCAGATTTTCTCTATAGCGAGATGACTCACGAAAGAGTTCAGCCATGTTGGGAGTCATGTGCCTTCCTCAGTGTCATACTTCGTGGCTTTTGTTGTGGTTTGTATGTTGTTATTTTGAGACAAGGTATATCCCAGGTTGGCATCAACCTTTCGATATAGCTAAGGGGAAAAGTAACTCCAGAGGAAAGGGGCTTAATTTCAGCTTCCCAATTCCAGATTTCGTTCCATCTCTGTGGGGAGGTCAAGGCTGAAGTTCCCAGCAGCTAGTCCCATCATATCACCTTAAACTGTGGATCTTCGTGCCTTTATTTGCTGAGTGCCATGATTATAGGCATATACAGCCATGCCTGTTTTACGGGGTGCTGGGTATCAGATTCGGGGGCGTGGGGTGAGCTTGTGCAAGTTAGGCAAGTGTGCTATCAACTGAGTCACACCTCCAAGGTTCAGATTGGGCTAGAAGGATTCTTGTGAGGGTGAGGAAAGCTAAGGAGTTTGCTGGCAACTCACAAAAGCTGTCTGCCTGGAGCTCCCAGCGTGACTCATAAGCAGCTCTTCCCCCACAGATCCGCTTTCAGAGCAGGTAAGGAAGTGACCTCAGCTTCTCCACCCCTGTCATGGTCCTAGAAACTTCTGGCACTCCGAGCCTCCCAACAACAACGCTGCTGGAGAAAACTGTGGGGCAGCCTTTGGAGGCCTCTCCCACCTTGAGTCCCCAGAGAGGACAATGTGGAGTTTATATAGGCTTAGGCTCCTGCAAAACATTATGTGTGTGCTGAGAATAGCTACACTACAGGCTAGGCACCTTTAATTTCAGAGGGGGAGATAAACGGCTCTTAGGCGGCAAGCACTTTGGGTTGAAATGGTGACTATATAACAGTACAGTAGAGGAGAAGGAGGCGCTTAGCAGGGTCATCATCTTGATGAAAGGCTTGGGATGTGGAGAAAGCATGGAGCACAGGGGATAGAAATGAGGTGGGAGGAAGATTGATCATGCCACTGTCCTTTCCTCTGTGCTTGCTGCTGATTCCCTCCACTTGGGTTCAAGCCAATTCGACAGTTTCTCTCTCAACTGGTGACGTCAACGTCTCATATCGGATAGATCCTATCCTCATGCTGCCTGTTTCCTGCAAAGAAGTGTACACACTATCGTTTCATCATGGTAAATATATTACACGTGTGTTTGTTTTATACAGACACAAAGGCACACATGCTTTATAGGACCTGCACATAAATTTTATTTGAGTATTCTAGTTTGATTTCTGCCTCTGTGATAAAATGCACTGGCCAAAAGCAGCTTGGGAGGAAAGGGCTTTATTTCGGCTTCCAATGCCAGGTTGTGGTCCATCTCCGTGGGGAGGTCAAGGCTGAAGCTCCCAGCAGCTAGTCACATCACATCCACAGTCACGAGCGTACAGCGTACATGCTTACTCACTTCCTCCCATTCAGCTCAATTTCTCTACACTTACACAATTCAGAACTCTCTCTCTCTCTCTCTCTCTGCCTAGGGAATGGTGCTTCCCATAGTGGGCTGAGTTGTCTAACTTAATTAAGGCCGGTCCCTACAGGCTAAACCATTGTAGACGATCTTTCATTAAGACTCTCTTCCCAGGTAATGCTAGGTTGTGTGCAGCTAACAGTTAAACCCAACTGTCCTAGAAAAGCATATCCTTTCCTCTTGAGATTTGAGCTCTGAGACTTGAGAGCCGACGCCTACATGGTGCCACATCCTGTGCTCAACAACTGGTATTGCCATTATACTTTTGCATGTGTACCTCTGCATCTTACACATTTAACAAATGTTTGGGTAATGGGGCAAGGTGGCGGTGTTCAGGAAACTTCTTTTTGGGAGGAGGGGCTCTGCTTCCTGCCATTCTGTTGGCTGGAGCTGAGGCTTGTGTATCTTCATCTCTAAAATAAAAGAAATTGAATGGATTGCTGTCTGAGGTCCCCTTTAGCTCTGATGGTTGGTTCTTTTATTCTCCACTGTACTGACTACCACCCAGGGTCCTGTGAGAGATTACAGAGGGATTGCAGAATGCTTGGTGAAGGGGCTGAGCCCTTATAGCCCAAATCAGGGTCAGCAAGGTTCCTTTATAAAAGGTCCCATGGTAAACATTTCAGGCTTTATGGGATTCCAGTGTCTCTGCCAAAGGCCTGAGGTGTCCAGTTATGTCACTCTACCATGAGAGCAGCCACAGACAACATGCAAATTAACTGGGCTCAACTCTATTCTAACAATACTTTATTATCATGTCACCATGGGCTGTCCTCTGATTTAGTTACCCACCTGGGATCATGTGGAATATATAAAACTGAATTTGAATTGAGCACAATGTGGCGGCCAGAGCTGTGGGCATGGTCTTTGCTGCCACAGTGTGCAGTAATGAGATAGAGTGTTCAGATTTCCTGTAAAAGTGTTTCTCTGGGAAGGCTGTGAATACCCCTTTTCTTCAGATGATGAAATATCCACACAAACTGAGCTATGAGACTTTGTTGCCAGGCTCATAACAAGGTTTCTGATGTTGTCGTCTGAGTGCGGTAGACTGCGCATGGACCAGACTCTGCCATCACTAATGCCCCCCGCTTCCCTGAACTCAGGATGACACCTCCTTGTGAGATGATCCCCTTGGCATTTATTGCTTGACCTGCCTTCAACCAAGCTTCATGTTGCTGACAGATGTTGTGTGTCCGCTTAGCACAGGTGTGCTAGGACATAGCCACCTGGCAAAGAAAATATGTAACATGGACTCAGCAGTGCAAAGCCAACAATTCCCTCACCCTCAGACCAGTGTAGAACCTTGGGAAAGGCAGGCAAGGCATCCAAACAGCCAAGTCCATCCGTAGGGCCTCAGACAACTGCCATAGAAGCCAGCTCTCTTGAGAAAGGACACTGTCATCCTATGAAGTCACCTTTTTTTTTTTTTAATGGTAAACACTTGGTGTGGTTTCTGCTCTTGACTTCCCTGTACCCTTGACAAGACACTTGACCTCTCTGGGGAATTTTTCAACTATGAGACAGATTGCAACTACATTCCTGGCCCTTGCTACATGCTGGCCTTGATTCAAATAGTATCAATTTGAAGAATCTACTTAAAGTTGCTGAATTTTGTTTGATTTACACTGATTCAAGTTCACATAAGCCAGTTTCACTGTTCATGTATGTGTGGGGGTGTGCACATACTTTCTTCATAGCAAAATCCTTTTTTTTCCCAGCATTGTGATATGTTATGGTTTGACAGAAAATTTTTTGGGGGGTCAACATATTATTAAAGCAGTTTTTTTTAAATAATCATTTATATTTTGTTCGGTATATATGTATGTGTTTGTATTTTGGGAGTATTTTTGACCTGTTTAAACATGAACCTTCATAGTGGACATTTGTCACCACCTGTCACCACCACCAACACATCTTAGGCCCAGGGTCACTCCCTACATTAACTGTCTAAACCCATTTCTTTTCTGTTCAAATTAGCTAGGGTTCCACTTGTGGTTTGCAATAAGAATCCCCTGAGCATTATTTCTTTGAGGAATAAAAAAAAAAAGTGTAAATAGAATATTTTTTGATGTCTTACATACTCTATTATTTGCAAATCCCTACGTTGAGCGCATCAAAATAGCCTGTTAGGAGATTTAAAACCAAAAGTCATTTTACAACTTCGGGATATTCTTTGGGATGCCTTTAATGGACCAGATAAGCTTGGATAAGTGAATGTATGGAAACACTGGTTGGATGAGCGGTTGCAGGAACCTGCTGTAGGAAGGATCTGTACGTCTGCGTCCAGCACCTAGGACTTGGCATGGGGCAGGGGTTGAACTCATTAGGAAATCAGTTCCCACAAACCCAGGACTTTAATCTTCCCCTTCGCTTATGTCTTCTCTATAAAGTAGATAAGCGGCTTATGTGAAGACGTTGTTAAGGTGAGAAACAGGCTCAAATGATGCTCTGTTTTCAAAGAGCCACAGCTACGCAAAGGGTAAATGGAGAGGCGTCTTTCCTGCATCCCACGACTGATCCAATTCATGCAGGATTTGAAGTTTTCCACTGTCTGAATTTCTGTCACAAGCTGAAAGACATGGAAAGTCAGAGCCATTGACTTTCATATCCCTTATAAATATGCGCAGAGTTGAATATTTCTTAGGTGCTCAGTGAATTTCTCAGAGACTGATCAATTGATCGACAAAATCTTTCCTATCCTGAGGATGAGAGCTAGAAAATGTTAAATATGTATGTGAGTCTCTTTAATATAAAATGAATTCTGCTTGCAGATAGGGGAGAGGAAAGAATATGATAAAAAAAAGTGTTGTATAGAAATGTTTTTAATTACTTTTTTTTTTTAAACAAAGGTACACACTGCATAGTTCACAGGGACAGTGTAAAAATTAGAATTACAGAAAGTTTCCTCTTAGCAACAATCAGATGTTTTCTGCTCACATGGCCTTGTAAGCTGTCTCCTGAGATCGGGAAAGCAGGTCATACCTGCCGAGCTGAGCAACTGGCTGCATGGCCTTCCAGTTGCTACCATGTGTTACAGGGAAGAGGCAGCAGGCCAGGGCTATGCTCTAAGGCAGCTGGGAGTGGTAGGTGCTCCTGGGAGATGCCATGGTCTCCTTCCAACTTGTGTCTCTGTACGTGACATACAGATGTGGACAGCTGCCCAGACAGCCTGCCTTCTCAGAAAGGGGCAACATTATCTCACAGTGAACACAATTTATTCCTGTCGGATAAAAATTAGTTTACATTGACATTGAAGTACACGTCCCAAGCATAAATTGATATACAGCATATCTATGGTCTTAAATTATCATGAGAGAGGTTAGAAGAAAGTCTTGAAAAGTTATTTTAAAAGCTGGGCATGGTGGCACGTGCCTGTAATCCTACACACAGGGAGGCAGAGACAAGCTTATCCCTGTGGAGTTCAAGATCATCCTGGTCTACAAAGCAAGTCCAGAACAGCCAAGGCTACACAGAGAAACCCTGTCTCAGAAAAAAAAAAAAAAAAAGCCAGTGGAGAATTTCTGATGTATTCATGTTCATGTACTTGGGCAAACCCATACACAGCACACACACACATGCCTGTATCTTTTAGATGTGAACACCCAGAAAATTAAGTGGGTAACTCCACAGGACTGAGTGTAGTATCCCTTCCAAACTTGTCTGCAGTTGGAACCTCCCATGAAGCATTTGTTTTCACTCTCGGGCGCCTGTTTCCTGTCTGATTCCGCACGTACCTGGGAACTGCTGTTCTCATTTTGACTCACAGACATCCACGTCTCACACAGTCTTCAGGCACAGTCTGCACTCGCCATATTTTCTGGAAAGGCTGCCTGTTAGAAAGGAGCTCAGCCAACAGTTCACCTCATCAGGCATATACCAAGCACCTCCTATGTATGTGGTCTTGTAGTAGATGGAGACGAGGGCGCCTGGGCTAAGGATTCCAGGACAGAAACAGGTTAGGGGTGAACCTTTGAACCTTAGAGACATGTGCACTTCGGTGCTGAGAAGGCTTACATTTGGGGCAAGAGGGCTTTCAATGGTTCCTCTGGAATCTACGATACATTTTTTTTTTCTGTCATTGCTGCTCTAGCGATCTTATCCCTGTGTCAATCTTTCTCCTTATTAACTGCTTTTGCTACACCCCTACCTTTTGTTGAGCTTGAGTATGTCAGTTTGAACACCTTACTAAAACCCTCAGAGTACTCAAAACTTCTCAGTGTCACATTAAGGAAAAGAAATTAGAAGGCAACCCCCTCATTGTAATTCGACTAGAAGTTAACCCAGATTTGAATTCTCTACTCTTCTTTTTCCATGCCTTCCCTTGTTTCCTGTCTGTCTGTATTAGTGTGGAAATGTGCCTGCCTGAATGCTGTCTTATGTGTCTGGTCCTGGGTCTGTGTGTCCCTAACAAAGGGCTTTGCTTTCTCTGCCACTGAAATGCACAGACAGAATTGTATGGGGGAAGGAATGGGACGCTTCACAGAAATCTTTAACAGAGTTTTACAAGGATGAAGTCGCTGGCTCCAACTGATCCCAAATGGCCACATAACAAATAGTATTACAAGTATTGTTATTAACTAAGAAATATCTATCTATCTATATATCTATATTTAAATAGATATAAATATCTATATTTATCACATTTTTTCATTGTATAATATTACTTCCAAGCTGTATTATTTCCATAACATGAAGGCATGGTTTTATTTGTTTATTAGGAGCATGGAAGAGACATAACTTAATACAAATATAAGAAATATTTTCACAGTAATACATTGACACACTTGAATATTCTTTTGTTTTTTTTTTTATTTTCTGTGTATAGACATTTTGTCTACGTGCAAGTTTTTGCACTGTGTGCATGCAGTACTCGTGGAGGCCAGAAGAGGCATTGGATTCCTGAGTCTGACAAGTTTGTGAGCTGCCATGTGGGTTCTGGGAATAGGACCCAGGTCCTCAGGAGGAACAGCCAGTGTTCTTAACTATAGAGCCATCTCTCTAGTCCCAGTTTGAGTACTCTCAAAACCTTTCTGGAAATAGATTGCACAAAGTCTATTCACACAAAATTAAAAAATCTTTTTAAAAAATCAGTGTAACTCTGTGTGTGTGTGTCTCTCTCTGTCTCTATATGTCTCTCTCTCCCTCTCTCTCTCTCTCTCTCTCTCTCTCTCTCTCGAGACAGGATTTCACTAATTAATATCTCTCTTTGGCCAGCCTGGTAAATATCAGCATTGAATTATATGCATTCATTATCCTCTTCCACTTTATATAGATCCTCTGATGACCCATTCTCTGGTTACCTTGATACAGTATTCTGCCTTATAGGGTACCCTAAAACTTTAGCTAATGACATGCTGAGTCCCACTCAGAAGCAGTGAGATCAGGATGTCTGGGGTGAGAATGTCTGAACCTTGGTATTTCCTTCAAGCAGCACTGTGACTCTAAATACATTCAGCCTAGCCATGAATGGCATAACCCACTCGGGCTCCAAACAACTGGGCTTCAGGGTCTGCTGGGGAGCATGCCATGCCACAAGCCCCCAGCTCTACCCAAGAGCTCAAGGAGGCCTAGAGTAGAGAAGGCAACTGCCACTGCCTGCAGGCCAGGTCTGCATGATGAAGCCCTGGCCTCCAGACACCAGCTCCGAGCCTCGATGTTTTTCTCCCTCTTCTCTTTTAGAAAACATCTCTAGGTTTTGTTTTAAACAAGTCCCTTTCTGACTGGCACAAGTTCTTTACCCTCCTCTGTTTCGGTTAGCAAAATGCTGGTCCACAATCCTCCCTTTGCATACAGCTATGGCTGCAGGAATGCAAAGAAAACTCCCTCCTCAGTTGTTTTTTTTATTTTCTCTTCTCTGAATGGTGCAGCTACCATATAAAAGCTTGGACCGTTATAACTCAGCATGGGGGAAACATCCAGAGTCAGTCTAGGCACAGGGAAGTAAGTGGTCGACAGAGACCAGCTTCTGAAGAGGAGATAGTGGGAAGCCTCCAGATGGTGAAATCTGTTATTCTATGAGCGGCTACTGTGGGTGAGGCACAGGGCACTGGATGAAGGATGTGGAAGTTGAGCACAGGGACATCACCCTCCACGAGGCACGGAGACTGTCAACAGGCTATGTCAGGCCCCCTCACAGAGTTCTTGGAGCAACCATGACTTAGTATACACAAAGTGCTGGCACTTGGTGAGCTCGCAGTTCACATGAAGTTTTATCACTCTTTCCTTTGCACACATGCCTGTTACATCATCTGCCAAGCTCCGTGACATTTTATTTTTAAAAATATATGGCTTAATTGAAATAGAATTACATCACTCTCTGCCATCCTTTTCCTCCCTCCTGTCCCTCCCAGGTGCCCTCCTTACAACACCTCCCATGCCTACCCCACTACCCCACACTCTCAAGTTGATAGGCTCTTTTGCTTTGATTTTTATTCTAAGTGTGTGTGTGTGTGTGTGTGTGTGTGTGTGTGTGTGCGCATGTGTGTGTGTGTGTGTAAGCCAGAGATTGACACTGAATGTTTTCTTTGGTCACCACATGAGTCTGGTTTTGTTGTTTATGCATACTTAGTTTCAGGACTGACCTCGCTCCATTGGACAACCAGTAAGAGGGCTCATCTCAGGGAGAGGCTAGTTCTCTCAGAAGTCGTTGGTTACTTGTAGCTCTTTGTTTAAGGTTAGGACCCCGAGAACTTTCCTCCTTCCCACTTTAACATGTCCATTGATATTGACATTGTTCTGCTCTTGTTTATGTAACCATTTCTAGGAGCAACTGTTTCACAACTGACTTCCTGGTGTTCTGGCTCTTACAGTGTTTTTGCTTTATTGCTTCAATAAATACACTTCTCAGCATTTTGCGGTGTGTCTCTCTGTGTGTGTGTAAGCCAGAGATTGACACTGAGTGTTTTCCTTGGTCACTTTCTACCTTATTTTTGAGAAACGTTCTCTCAGGAGAGCTATAGCTCACAGATTCAGCTAACCTCGGGGCAGCAAGCCCCAGGAATTCTCTTATCTCCACCCCTGAGCACTGACTGGTATTATAGGCCCACAGCACCACACCCAGCTTTTCAGTGTTTTATCTTAAGTCAACAGAAATTCTCTGAGTACTTTCAATGTCCCTGGCTGTGGCTGTGCTAGACTCAGACACGACAAAAATGAATCAGAGTGTCTGCCCTTGGCCAGACCAGACTTCCACAGAGGTCTCCTGCTGCTAGGCAGAGCACAGCAGGAGCCCAGTAGAAGGCCCATAGAGCAAGTGTAGAGCTTCTGACATGAGGATGCCAGTTCAAGTAGAGGAAGTGGGGAGAGGCTTCTTAGTCGTCTGGGATGGAGCCTTGGAAAGGTCAGGATTGGTGACATGAACAGGCCCCCACACTTTCTCCACATTTAACTCTGCTTGGCATGGCCAACACCTTTATCATTTACTCTTCATCTTGTAAAGCATAATCTCTGAAAACTTCCTGGGGGGACGGGCAGAGGGAGTCTTAGAGAGAGGATCCACCAGCTGCTGTTTCTTGGCTATGTCCCTCAAAATGTCAGGTGTTGGGAGTGGAGAGAGGGCTCAGTTGTTAAGCACGCTCGCTGCTCTTACAGAGGACAGGAGTTTTGTTCCCAGTTACCCATGTCAAGTGGGTCACGTCACCTTTTCCACCTGTGACCACAACACCAGGGAATCTGACTCCCTCTTTCACACCACTTATGTGTACATTTGTATACACATACACACAAAATGTTAAAAATATATATCTACTAAGAAGGCAGGTTTTGTCAGTGTGGTTGTATGAGGAAATGGACCCTTTGAGAGATGTTAGTATTTGCGAGTGCTTTTCTAACAAGCAGGATTCAAATTCAACCCTTTTGCCTTCAACTCAGTGGCCAACACACCAACCTCCATCTTGGAAACAGAGCATTTTCCTCACCAGACAACCAAATGCCTTGGCATTTTTCACCCCAGACCCCAGAGCTGTGAGAGAATAAAACTGTCTTCTTTATAAATTATCCATCTTCAAGGTATTCTGTTATAGAAACATAAAGTAAATTAAGACATCAACACTCAGAGATAAGGTTGGCTGGGGTTCCTGGGGTGTGAGGGGGAGGGACTTCCAGTTGGAGGGAACAGTAGAGCAGCAGCATGAAAGGGAGGCTGTGGGGAGAGGCCCTGGAGAAGCACACTCAGGCTGTCCCCGGGGAAAGAGTACACCTGTGCTTGGCAATTTGGTCATTAAAGGTAACAGTCAAATTATATAGATCGGTTGTGATCCTGGGACAAGGTCTAGAGGCCATGGCTAATGGCTGCCATTAATTTCTTAATGTGGATCTTTGAGAAACTCAGAGCATCCCCCACTGTGTGGTGGCCAGGGTGCTAATCTCCGTAGACATCTGCTTGCACCACAGCAGCTTCCTTCCTCACAGCCAGCAACTAGTCAGAGGACAACCTGAAGGAGTAGGTTTTCTCCTTCTACCTTGTGGGGTCCATGGATTAAATACAGGTCATTAGGCTTGACGGAAAGCACTTTTACCCACGGAGCCATCTTGCTGGCTCATCCTTCTATGTAACAAACTTTGGGTTTTGCGTATGTTTATTTATAGGCCACTCGGATGGCTGAATATTATTAATCATTTTTGTTGTTGCTATAAGCAAGTCCATGGGCAGGCATAGAGAGCCTGGTGCAGTTGCTGGAATTTAGATACAGAGCATGCTATCTTCTACTATGCTTGGCTTTGCTGGGGACTTGTTGGTTATGCTTTTCTAGCAGACAAAGGAAAAAGATAGTCAAAATGGAGGATTATTTTTGCTTGCTTTTGGTAGATATGTATGTTGCTGCCTCTTTAATTTGGTGACTCGTGACTGGAATGGAAGCTAGCGACTTAAACATGAGTGGAAACCACTTCACAAAAATAATCTCAGGAGGTTGGTGTCCTCTGCAGTGAAACTGTAGGCCAGGTTTTCAGATGAGTGCAGAGAACGGTTGAACCTCTTGTGTTTGATCTTAACTCTGTTTATAAAACATGCTATAGCCTGGGGAGAATGTTTGGACAACCGGGTAAATTAAATTCTTAACATTTCTGTCTATGTCACCTTCCCTGAAGATGGAGAAACATTTCAGGGAGGGGGACCTTCTTACCCAAGGCTCTACAGGTCACAGGAGAAGGAGCCAGGCCACAAGGGCGTGGGCTTTAATTCTAAGTCCCAACTTTAAACTCCTCTCCCATGGACAAAGACAGGTATGTGGGCGAAGATGTCATTAGAGAGAATTCATGACGTGAGCTCCTGGGTGCTTGTCAGCCTAGACCCATCCAAAATCCAGGATCTGACCCTGGAGTTAAACACCAGCCACCCCTGAATGCTACCCCTCAAACCACCAGGCCAGAGCTGGTCCTTCGGCTGTTGCCTCAGGAGTTCAAGGTACTCTGTTGTGGCAAAACAAAGTGGACTAAGACATCAGCACTAGGATACAGCGAGATGAGGTTAGCTGGAGTCTGTGGGTAATGAGGAAGAGAAACAGTCCAGGCAAAGGGGGATGTGGGCTGCCCGGCACTGTGTCCACTCATGCCTCACTTTTAGAATAGAAGAAAGGTAGACGACAATCCTTGTAGGACAGTTTTTTTTTTTTTTTTTATCCTTCAATTCTTATTAAATGCTACTATCTGATACATCTGCTGACGTTACACTCTGTGGTGATGTGAAACTGGCACCCAAGGCACTGGTTCATCAGGGAGGTGAGACACAGAACAGTGGTGAATGCAGAGATCAGCTGCCCCTGATCTGCATCTGAACCCAGGGGGTTTTGTTGTTGTTCATTTTTTTTTTAATTAATGCTTTCATCAAAAACTATGTGGCTTTTACCAGACACAATGATTCTTTCTTCAAGGAAGTAAAGCCAAAAGCCCACAGTAGGGAAATACTTGTATATTTATAGAACACACCGCTTATGCAGAATGCTAGGAGAAGCTAGGCGGAGCTTATGACATCAAAGAGGAGCCATTGTTTCAGAGGTTCAACATAGTAGGCCTCTGATCTGAGCTCTTGGGTTAGGTCAACCCGTGAACTATTTGGAAGAGGGATGCTAAGGTAGGAAGCCAGCATCTTCGTCCAATTGAGCCTTGGAAATGGGACACCTACCCCTGAGAGAACCACAACTTCAGTGGCCTCGGAACGAAGGGAGTCAACTCAAAACATATTTTCGAAACTTAAACTTTTTCCTTTGTTGTTGAGAGCTTCATCTATCTGTATAATGAAATGTGACCTAATATTAGCCCATTTCCCTCCTCCAACTCTTCCCAAATCTTCCCCACCACGTATGACATCCCAAGTCACTACTGGACCCTGCACACTGTAATACCAGCCTGTCAGGGAAGATATGACCCCGAATGTAATAGCGACATGACTGTTATGGGTAATTAACTGCTTTGATTGACTTTGAGGCCTGATGCACGGGAGGAGTTTCACGCCTCAGACGGTGACCCCTTTCTTCTGTCTTAATTCACACTTATCCAAGACTCATTGTGCTCTCTTCTTTCCTGGTTTCCCTTCGAAGCACCTACCATATGCTGTCTCACTGTTGTATTTTGGAAACATATAGCGGATCTTATTTCACAGGCTCAGAGCTGGGAAAAGCCTCCAGAAGAATCACACCTCAGACACCTGTTTCTCTGATTTAGGTGGCAATTTCAAAAGACTCTGGGATTCAAAGATGAGTTAAGACTTTCTGGGGAATTGAGATGGAATGATTGTATTTTGCACATGAGAGGAACACTTTTAAAGTCACACCAGCTTGTGATATTTTCCTTCAGCAGCCTCAGCAGATTAAGCCAACCCGTAAGACCTCAGTGCTCTGATTCTAACCACAGTGCAAAATGCATCTTACAGATTCCTCTCAGACTTATTCTCACTATTAGTCAAAGCAGGAAATATTTTTCTCGGTTCTGCCTATATATAAATTCACTGAGGAGAATGCAGAGGGGGGTACAACATGTTCCCTTCTTCATTGAGATGCGGAAGACGCAGAAGCTTAGCAGAAGAGATAGAGCATCTATCAACAGCCAAGAACAGCAGAAGATAATGTTGCGTGTTGAGTTCTAAAAGAGAAGCAATGTCTCCTGCCAGAGCAGCTATCATGAAGAGTTTTAATTGAGGCTTGAGATTAACCAATGTCTCAGGAAGCCAATGTTTTGCAGAGATTCCCATATAGCAGCTTACGTAATGGGGTCACATGCTTGGATGGAGACCACGGGATGGTTCACGATACTATTCTCAGCATTCCCCACCCCTGACTGTCAGTGGTTGAGTACACCATCTCTAGTTTCATGGGCAACAGAAGAGGCCACATTGACTTTCAAGAGAGACACAACTCCCTACTCATAGTTCATGGAAAATGACTCAGGCTAAAGCCATTCTGGAGTTTAGCATGGACACTTAGGCTCCAGGGTCATCTGTCCTTTCAGAAGTTTGGTTATATTGGGCTAGGTCATACTATCTGGGTGATTCCCTGGGACTTGAGCCATGGAGGATGGCAATGGAGAGTACATACCCTTGGTCCTATACCTGGTGAATGAGCAGCTGAAAAAAACCAGAAAGAACCTCACAGCTTCATTGATCCCAGTAGGCTCTCAAGGACTAGGGACTTCTTCGTGCAATTAGTTATTTCTCTCTTGTGACAAAACATCAGACAAACGTAACTTAAGGTACAAAGGCATTGTTTGGCCTTGTAGCCTGAAAGTAGTGTCCATCATGGAAGGGAAGGCATGGTGCAGACCTATAAGGTCTTTGGAGCATGTTGCAACTGCCGACAGGAAGCAGAAAGCAGTGAATGACTTTGCTCAGCTTTTTTTCTCCTCTTTGTTCAGCCTGGGAATGCAGCTCATGGGAGGTTGTCACCCATATTGAGGGTGTGTCTTTCCACCTCAGTTAACCCCATCTAGACAACCCCCCCCTCACACACACACACACACACACACACACACACACCAAGAGGCTCATCTCCATGGTGATTCTAGATTCTGTCAACTTGATAATCAGCATCAACCAACACAATCGTTATAAAACAAATAAATGAAAAAAGATGGCATTTTGATTGGTCTTGCTCCCCTTAAAGGCAATATGTAAGAAGCGATAGAATACCGGGCCTCCAAGGACCATGGTACAAACCTTAATTTAAGCCCATCCTAATAATTTTTGGATGGATATTAGGGGTACTATTTATGCTTGACGGAATTTTTATGTCTAGGGCCACACAGCTAATCATGAGCCGTTATGGCTTCCCTGAGCCCTAGAGAAGTGTCCCTTGCCTTTGAGGTAGCACTGATTCCAATCTCATATCCCTTTTACACGGAAGAATCGAGTGACACGGGGGAGTCACTTACCTCAAACTGGGCATGTGGAAGAGAGCTTATTAAAGGAATTATTTACAAAACTATGACTAGAATTCAGAGACACCAACCACAGAGAGTAGGGAGATATGCCTGAGAGAGCAATTAGCAGGGTTTCTTTCTTTTCTTTTTTTTTTAGTTTTTTTTTTAATTTTTATTTTTTTTAATATAAGTTACAGTTTATTAACTTTGTATCCCTGCTGTATCCCACTCCCTCTTTCCCTCCCAATCCCACCCTCATCTCCTCCCTGCCCCTTTCCAAGTCCACTGATAGGGAAGAACCTCCTCCCCTTTCATCTGATACTGGTTTAAATAGCAGGGTTTCTTAGACCCGAGGCTTTCCCTAAACCCCGAGAGAATCCTGGAATGAATGTGACCTTTGGTCAAGGGATAGAGTGACCTGTTACCAGTGGAGAGCCTCAACAATAAATATTTCAACTTTTGTTCCTAAGAATTCCAGTTCTGCCCTGATGCCCCTCAATGATCCATCACAACCTCTACAGCCAGAAAGCAGGTCTTCATTTGACACTGCCCTTACCGTCAGCCTCCTAGAATCCAGAGTGTGGGGAAATAGAGAGGGGAGCCCATAGTGGCAAAGCTCTCCCATGCTGCTGGCTAGGAAGGAGCCACTTCATGACTGCACAGAAGAATGCTTACACATTCTCTGAGAGGGCCTGTTGTTTACAGAAAGCTAGTGAAGACGTGAGCAAGAACGACAAGAATTTTAATCTCCAGCTCCGTTGTTCTCCTGACAGCGCTGGTAAATTCTCACCTGATGATTTCAACGTGTAAGACTCAACCTTGGAGTTTATGCCCCAGGTGAAAGGAAGGGGCGGCTTCCTGATCAGCTCTGTCTCTCCTGGTTGCTGAGCCCATCTTTCCATTTCCTGCCTCGCTGTCCTAGGACAATCACTCTGGACAAACAGCTCACAGCTGCCAGAGGAGCTAGACTCATCCCTCTTTCCCACATGCTTTCTCTCTCCATGCCGGATGCCCCTCTTTGATCTTCTTTTGTTTGGAATTCTCTCTTGGAAGAACTTTCAGGAATGTCAGTCTGCCGATGGCATCTTCGTAACTGCATGTGTGTGGTATCTCAGAATATATGAATTTCTATGGTTTCCTAGTAAGAATATTAACAATGCTGTGCCCCCACACACACACAACCTTGCTTTCTGTGCTTCTGCATGGGTTTTAGATCTGCAAGGATTAGGTTGTAAAAAGGCCCCTAAGTCAAGATCAAGATTCACAGATCTGTTGAGAATGATGGACTCTCATTGAGTAAATGCTAAAAAGAGCCTTGATTTTCTGTTTCCTTGGTATTTCATTTTCCAGGCTTTTTTTTTTTCCTTTCCCCTGTACAGCCTGTAAGCAAAAGCATCCAGCCTCAGTAATTTATGGTAAATCTGATTCATTCCTCACCTTCCACCAAAGATTGTTCCAGTTTTAGATCTATCATTTGTTTCAGGGCTTACAATTTCCAAATGTCATTTAGATAGATTCTCAGAAAAGAGATAAAAGTGTCAGTCGTGCTAAAAGCTAATTTTGAAATCATTGATGTACCATTCATCTGGGCAGCCATACAACTGGCATGACAGAGTTGACCCAGACTTTTGCTCCTTGTGTGATAAACTTCATGAGTTGCAGATATACATGGTATGTGCATGCATGTTTTATAATATATATTTATATTATATACTTACATGCATTTAATATATGTGGATATGTGTGTATATATATTCTACTCACATATGTATGTGTGTGTTAACTCACTCATTAAGTTAACTAGAAATGCAGTAGAGATGAACTAGTTCAATTCCCAAGGACTCAGTTTTCTGAGTGCCAGGACACAGCAATAAACCCTTGTTCTAGGTCATCCTCATTGATAGACTCAAGTCAGGACAACATTAACTCCTGTGTGGTTTCTTGTCTGGGGTATGGTTCCATGCCATTTTGTCTCACACCCTAACCTTCCTAAATGCCAGACTCTCACATACCCCATTTACCATCTTGGCATTGATGTTGATCAAAGCCTCAGCATCACTTTTGATTTTTTGTATTTATAAACATAGCTTCTTTCTGATCTTCACTGTGCTAGCACATTGGCTGACTGATACTCACCAGAGCCAAATGGCAATATGAAATTTCATCATTTCACTTCCACTTAGTCCTGAGCCCTACAGAGTCCATTTTCAGGGAAGCTACACTGTGTCACTGAAGAGAAACAGACAGAAAGAAACAGGATGTACCCTATGGCCTCTGATAAGTGTTGAATCAAACTTGTTCAGTGCTTAAGCATTTCCCTGTTAAATAGCAGAAGGTTCAGAGAAAGTGCTTTTTAGAAATATTTAGAAGCTCACCATATACATAATATATTACATTTTCTTCTCTTTCTTTCTTAGGTTCTTAAAATTTTTATTGTTGGAAATTATATAGGACAAGAGAATTTTCCTCATCTAGTGAATATGCAAAATAAAATAGCAACAGAGTAGAAAATGCCAGTGACCATACCTGTGGTGAGGGTCAAAAGAGCTCCTGAAAATGATCATAAGATGATCTTGAGCTTCTTAGACAGCAAGGGGAAAATGAAGAGAGCAAATAGTTACAGAGTTTTCAAGAGTAGAAGACATAATTCCTTGAAGAATGTAAAATTCCTTATCAATGAATTATTTTGAAACATAGTTTTATATTCAGTGCTGGTGAGATTTTTCAGCAGTTGAGAGGACTTGATGCTCTTACTGAGGACTTGAGTTCAGTTCCTAGCACTGACATGGTGTCTGTAACTCCAGTCCCAGGGCATCCAGTGCTCTCTTCTGGCCTTTGCAGATGCCCACATTCACATGTACAAACCCACATAGATACTGATATAGATCCACATACACATAATTAAAAAGAAGAGAGATATTAAAACATAATTCATGTAGGCTGATTTTCACTAGGGAAAATCTTGCTTTGTGGAAATATTTGACCATCAGAAACAACACAGTCCAGGGAAAGGCAGAAGCTAGATCAGGGTGCAGTCTGCATGGCCCCTAAGCATCCTTCCCCAAATGGCACTTCCCAGAGACTGACTCTGATTGACGGCTACTTTAAGATGTTGAGTCACGAAGGGATTCCACTCATCTAGCTGAGACACTGAACAGTGATGAAGGAAAAGGAAGAAAGCGAATTGCTTAGAGAATCTCTCTACTCTCAAGGAGTCACTTTGGATGAAAGGAAAAAGAAATGACCCTTCCCTTCTACCTGAAGCTTGAATTCCAGTCAGTGCATGTGATATTTTCCACTGGTCCTGGGTCCTCATATCTCATGGTCAGATATGAAATGACTATTCTTACTCTAGCACTATGAATCACGAGGGAAGCCCAGGCTCAGAGGAAGTGGATGCCATGTTCAAGGTCATATTTCAGTGAGTAGAGAACCAGAATTAACATCTAAATGACCTAACCTGGCTCTGGGTTTACCCCACTTTATTGTGGGTTTTCCTCAGGCCAGAGTAGCATTGAGCTCTTTTGGAAGGCTGGTTCCCAGGCCCCAGAATTTTCTCAACCTCTGGTACCTAAGACAGAGGTCCTTAAAGGTAGAACACTGACCAGATGACTACTGTATCAGCATCACACAGAGCCTGCTAGAAATGTCAATTCTGTGGCTACTGAGTTAATCTACTGAGATGGCTCAGTAGATAAAGGCACATGCTGTACAAGCCTGGTGACCTGAGTTCGATTCCTGGGACCCATATGACACAAAGACACTGATTCTACAAAGTTGTCGTCTGACCGCTACATGGGCTGTGCCATGCCTCTCTCTCTCTCTCTCAAATAATAACAACAATAACAACAACAATCTTTCAATTTAAAAGAAATGCTACTTCTCGCCCGGACTTCTTTTGTTTAAAAATCCTTGAGCATGGCTTACCAATGTTTTATGTATGTATACTGTTCGTGTGTGCATACACATACATGCACATGTTTGTGCTCTTACTTATGGAGTTGACAGAGTAAATTTGGATGTCATTTCTCAGTGTGTGTGTGTGTGTGTGTGTCAGGCTCTTTCACTGTCCTGGAGCTCACCAAGAAGGGTGGTCTCATTGTCCAGCAAGCCCCAGGGATCCAACTGTCTCTGCCTCCTGGTGCGGTGCTCGCGTAGCAAGCATGCGCTGCCACACATGGTTTTTTAAAAAAAAAAAAGTCTCAATAAATATTAGCAAATGGATGCTTTCCAGAATTCCCATAAATTTCATTAAAATATGTGATGACTCTGTTGATAATTTTATTTGAAGTCTTTCAAGGCTTGCACAGAAATCGCCCATTATGAACCAACTTCCAATCTGGGAGGGGATTAATTTATCATCCCATGGTAGAGTCCTAACTCTGTGTTCTTACATGTGAAAGCACAGAATGGAGAGAAAAATAATGCACATCTATGTGCAAGCATGATAGGCACGTAATAACAGGTATGAGATCCTAACGGTTTATTTAGTGCTCAGTTTGTACTATCGGCTATCACTGAACACTGAACACTTACTTAATCCTGGACCCAACTTTATGAAGTAGGTGCCACATCCCATTGCTAGTTTACTGCTGAGCAATATAAAACCAGAGGACCTGCCCCAGATCACGAAGCCAACAAGTGGACAAGGCCGGGGCTCACTGCTCTCTTCCGCCTTGGTGTGCTGTTGATGAGGACAACATCAACATGATGGCCAACCTGTGGTTCATGTGTTGGGCTGGAACTTGGCGGGCATTCCTTGCTTCTACGGTAATGCCTAGTGCACTGATGATGATCAATATTTGTCATGAAAATAAATTAAAGGGTCATAGACTGACTAACTCTTATATAAGAGGTCAGCTTTCTAGGGCAGGAGGAATCTGAGTGGATGCTGGAGAATGGAGACGGAGGGCAAAGAAAAGTCAAAGTAGAGTGTCTGCAATAAAAAGAGAAGACAGCAGATCTGATCCCTGTCAGAGAGTGGATAAGGGGACAAAGGAAGAGGTCCTGAGATGGCCATACCCATCAAACTAGAAAGAGACAGTCAGAAGTCCTGAGAGGCAGCTTAAGGAGTTTGAACTTACGTTATTATCCATGGAAGGGCATTGATGGATTCTGAGTATGGCTCCACAGAGCCTAAAACTGTCTTGAGATGTTCTATTGCGTGTTTGTTATTTGTCATTTTACAAGTGACAGAGGCAGTTAGCTGAGCTGCTTATCTGGGGAGCCTGGGCTGCTGAGACGGAAGCAAGGAAGAAATCTTCGTAAAAAGATCATGGGGATGGAGGACTGAAGAATGAGGACCACTATTTTAGCAGACTGGAGTTCAGTTTCCAGCACCCACACCATGGGTCACACAACCTGCTGTAACCTCAACTTCAGGAGTCTGACATCCTCTTCTGGCTTCTGTGGACATTTACACTTATGTGTACATAACCACACGCATACTCATACAGAGACTCATGAATACAAAGAAATCATAAAAACCATTTTTAAATTACATACCATTTTGTATCATTACCATGATCCCAAATCAAAAATAATCCCTAGCCATTACATATATCTGAGATATTTAATAAAACGAGGGTGGCAGTCCATTGTAAGAGTTTGGAAATACTGTAAGAGAGAAAAAAGGATGCAAAATCCAGCAGGCCAGAGGGCCAACACAAACAACACAGAAGTTTACATAATGCTTGTTAACCAAGTGTCTCAAACAAACGCCCAAGCTGTTTATTTAAAGTAAATGTTTAGCTGTTACAAAACCAGTTATCAACCAGCTTCTTTGAAAATAACCAAGTCATGAAAGGAAGTGATTTTTCTCTTTGGATATGCTGCTGGAGGATTTAAAATATATTCTCTATATTTCCATGAAAGGTCAAATAAATAAGGATTATGATATACATACTGCACAGCACATGCATGCAATCCAGCCCTAAAAAGAATCAAGAATGTGCTGTGGCCATTGTTATTGTTGATTTCTGATGCTTTGCCTCTTATGTGCTCTAATTAAGTGATGAGAACTCCCAGTTCTGACCCATCATAATGACTGTCGGCTGTACAAAAAGTTTGAAGAGTCTGGAGTGATTATTAATACTGAGTGGCATCAGACTTGATCCATTGAAAAGACAATCTTGTTGTGTGATGAGCCGTTTAAAATCTTTTTTAAAAGGTGGGGGGTTGTTTGGGGTTTCCAGGCTGGACAGACTAAAACCCCACGGGTAAGCATTGCAGAATGAGTTTATTACATGTAAGCATCCACGTTAAAATAGCTCCTTGAGTTCTTTGGGAATGTAAGAATGTAATCATGTAGGCTACTCAGTTTACCTTCTTGTTGCTGCAACAAAACACCGGACGAAAGGGTTCAAGAAAGGAAGGGCTTATGTGGCTCATGGTTTGAAGGGACTCAGGCCATTATGGCTGGAAAGTCATGGTGATAGGATGGCTCTCGCTGCTGTAACAGGGGAGTGAGAAGCTTACTCCCTGTGCCCTGAGTCAGGAAGCAGAGGGAAGTGAATGCTGGTGCTTGGCTCCCTCTCTCCCTCTCTTCTCTCTCTCATTCATTCATTCATTCATTCATCCATTCAGTTCAGGACCCTAGTCCAGTGGATATATCACAGGCACACTCTAGCTTGGACTCCTAGGTGACTCTAGGAGTCACATTGATAGTGAAGTTCAACCGTCACTTAGGGTGGCCAACCCTTTCCAGTTTGCCAGACTTTCCCAGTTTTAACCTTGAAAGTCCTAGTTCCACCCGATTCTGGGGCACCCTGAGAAGCCACCCTATATTTGTAACAAACAAACAAGCAGACCAAAAACAAAAACATAAAATAGAAAGCAAACAAACAAAACAGAGAGGAATAGTACAAAGAAAAGAACTTCCCAGTGTCACACTCAGTAGTAATACTATGCCACGGACATGCTGGGACTTCCAGTGTTAATTCTGAGTCCTTTCTCCTTAAATTATGACCATAAACCCATTTTAAGTCAAAGTGCACTTAAAATACCTGAGATGTTGAAGATCATGCCATAGCTTAGCTTAGCCTACTTTCGGTGGACTCAGAATTCACATTAACCTGTGACTGAGCAAAATCATTTAACACATGGCCTGTTCAAGAATACATATCAAATGTATCGTGTAGCTTACAGAATGCCGTACTAAAACGGAAAACAGAGATGTCATGTGGGTACAGTTCCTCACCATTATAAAGCCAGAACCTCATTTAAGGCAAACCATGTTAAGCTGAAGAACATCTATATTATTGACATTGTTATCGCTATAAGCTTCATCTCCCCATAGGTCTTTAGAGCCTTGCTGTCACTCAGAGTACAAGTCAGATGCAAAGATAAGCAGCTCCCATATTTAGAAAGATCCTGCATTTCGACTCCGGCTTCAGGCATCTTCATCAGTCCTTTTGTGAGACTCAGGGCCTGGTCCTCCACCTGTACAGCATATCACTTATGTTGGGCCGCTTATAACCCACATCGCCTATTTACTCAATACAACAGCACTTTCTTGTTTCACTGTCAACTTCCCAAGCAATGACAGACACTGAGTACCACACCTACATGTCATAGTGAGAGAGATAAAGGTTCCACTTGAGGTGAGATCGATGTATTTTGCTTGCACCTAGGAGATAGATAGTTAAAATATTGCCTTAATTTTCGTGATTTGAGATACAAATGGCAACTTGGAAGGTATTTTTAAGTTAAACATTATAACTATATACATAGATACACATGAACACATGTGCGTATATAGACACACATATACACACAGGTGTGTGTATACTCAAAGTTGACAAGGATGTGCACAGAAGTGAATGGTCACCTGTCCTAGGGGCTCTGAAACCACCACTAGGAGCACCGCTGTGATATACATGGGACATTGAGAACATCGCTACGGGAGCCATCTTAATAGACTCTGGGTGTTCCCTGGTGACCTCCTCCAACCTGCACTTGACTTTGGCAGAAATGCTTTGTTTCCATTCATGTATGATAACAGAAATCACAAAGCATCATTTTAAGAGCTCATTATCCTTGGTTTCTTTTATCAAAATATTTTCTACTCTGCTGAGGATGGGGTAGGGCTGTGTTATGCAGCCAGACATCCCTCACATATAACTGTTACACTCCAAAGTATTTGGGGTTTTGAAATACATCTCCTTCTAAGGGTTTCAGATATTGTCCTGCCTGAAACCATATAGACACAACAACAAAAATCAAGACTCGGCTTTTACACCCCTTAGTTGCTCTTTAAATGATCCTGATGTAGGGGTCAGGCTATATAGCTTAATGATACTGATGTATGGGTTGGGAGAGGGCTTGACTAGCAAGTGCTTTCACAAAACCCTGGATTTGATCCTCAGCAGTGTAAAACTGGACACTGTGTCACTTGTCTATAATTCTACCACTTTAGAGCTTGAAACAAAAGGATCAGCAATTCAAGGTTATTATTGGATACATAGTAAATTCAAGGCCAGCCAGGGCTATCTGATGATTTCTCTCAAAAGAAGAAGAAGGAAAAGAAGTGAGGAAGAGAAGGAAGAAGAGGAGGAAGAGGAAAGAGAATGGGGAGGAAAAAGAAGAGGAAGAGAAAAAAAGAGAGGGAGGAGGAGAAAAGGAGAAGGAAGACAAGGAGGAAGAAGACAAGAAAGAGGAAAAGGAGAAGGAAGAGGAAACAACTGATGTTATCAGCCCGTGGAAATGCCTTGCTTTCTCCCCACACACACTCATGAACACCTGCAGGGCCCTGTATTAAAATAACAAAGCAATCATACCATTCATGTTCCTTTGTGACTTGACTATGTCTCTGATCATGAAGCTTCCTTCTGAATAACACATAAGAATATATCTCACTCTGATTTAATAGCTGTACGTTATCCTGTCATATGTCTCTATTGGACCAGAAACATTATTGTGCTACTGAGACATTATATTTATACTATATTACAGTTGAGGATCATGTAATGATATAACAAAAAATTTGTATGTAGGGTTTAATTAATCATATATATGGATATAGGAGTTTATGGATATTGGTTGGTAAAGAAAATCTTGTTCTTCATCATACAAGCAGACATCCTAAGGTAGAGGATGCCTGAGACACAGTGAGTTAAATGCAATGTTTTGGCACTCTTGTGTTTTCTGCAGCATGCAGGCTCTCTCTGTACCGGGGCTTGTGGACGAGAGGCCTGGCAAGCCACTGTGCTGTGATGGGCAGCATGAACTGTCAGTGTGACAGCTTCACAGAGCCTCATTCAAAAGCCAGCACATGTCAGATTTCCACAAGTTAACCCATCAGTCAAGGGTCCAAACTCTGACTGGTCCCACAGGGAAAGAGGCAAATGACCTCGGTGGGCTTGGGGTGGGGCCTGCCCTTCATGAAACGCTCTTTGTGATTCTCAGCATGGCTGACTTCTGACAGATAGGCCAAGTCCTGGAATTTCAATGAATAATTTAGTCAGATCTCTAGTTGCAACTTCAGTGTTTGCTTTCAGCCGCTGGCACCATTGTCTTTTGCCCACAGGCTCCTCCCCGACAGGAGCTATGGAAATTTGGCTGAGATTCACTGACATTTTGAGATCCTACTAGGGCCAGATTACTATATACAAGAGTGGAGATTTTTTTTTTTCCTGATCAGGAGTTATATGAAATCCAGATGTGTAAAGATTTGCTTTTTAAATAAAAAGAGCGAAGCTTGGTATCACTGGCCCAGGGCTTGGTTATCATACTGGATGAGGTCTTTTCTTCTGACCACGCATAGGCACCATCACCTGGAGACCCGGGTATCGATGCTAAGACACAGTAGGCACACGGAGGGCTTGAGAATTTGCCTTTCTAAGAACTTCTCAGGAGCTGATGTTGCTGGTGTGTGGAGAAACCTTAGTCGTAAGGCTGGAGCTGCCTGGAATTCCCCCCAAAGGACACTGTACCGGAAGCTCCAGGGGAGAAAGAGAAAGCTGTCAATGGGACTCAGCTGAGGGGTGATGGTGCTGGTGGTGCTGGTGGTGGTGATGTGTGGGTGTTTATTTTCCTAAGGAAACTGTCAAGCTGTAGGACATTCTATTCTAGCTTTAGCTATAACTGCACTCCATTGATAGGGAGACTAACGATAGGGCTTGAAAGTTTGATGAATATAGCTCCCCCTTTTAGGATACTGGAAATCATACCATCTTTAAAAATAAATACTTCTCAGGTGAAGGGGCAGAGAGATGATCTAGCTACAAGTATGATGGAGAAAAGGCCCTGGGTGATGACACATGCTCTTAAATCTGATCCCACGGCCTGGTTTCTCGTGGGCTCCTTGATCTCTGTGATGCTGTGGTCCTTGCATGCTGGCCACCTTTTTGAACAACTAGTAAGGATATGCCTGGCCCCAAAGCACGTCACAAATGGAGAAAAGAGGAGTCAAATAGGATCTGTCTTATGACGTAGCAGAAAGGACTTGGTCAGGGCTAATTAGAAAGATGTAAGGAGAAGCTGTGCCTTTTGTTGGAGCTTGATCTCATTTTCCCTCCTCACTGTTCAGCGGAGCCATCAGTGGAGAAGTGTCTGCATGGACTCCGTGAAAGGTCAATGTTATAAATAAACCTTGTAATCACTAAATCATGCTCACTTTCTTTCCCTCCGATGCCAGTTGGTGTCCCGGGTGACTCCCTAGATCATGACTTCCGGAAGCCTCTTCAAACAGTCAGGAGATGAGGCACAAGTTGGAAGTTCTTTGCTGTTCTTTTATCAAAATATAATTGGAAAGGGCTGATCTTAAACTTAGGACCTGGATGCAATGAAATCGTGAAGGTCATCTCTGCATCATCCGTTCTAAACATAGCCCAACAATAGCAGGCTTCCTTCCTTAGCTATTTCTTTCAAGTAAAGGGATTTGGGTTTGGCCTGGCTTACAAAGACCTCAGAGGGCTCGAAGGGAGGGGGAGCTAATGGCTTTAATATGGTTTCTCACAAACAGGTACGGTTACTAAACTATGTCCTTTCAAACAAGGCGGAAAGATACGTGATCTGCATTGATGATGATCAATAGTTACAGAAACCTTTGAACTGGATATTTTCTGTTAGGGCTGCAAATGCATTTTCACACCTTCTAACGATCCAGATGGCTCATGGGAGGGATCCGCTCTGTGAATGTGTCTACCAGGAGGCTGCCATAGTTTTTGTCAACTTGGTACCAACCTATACATACCCAGGAAGAGTGGACTCTCAGCTGAGAAATTATTTCCATGAGATGGGTCTGTAGGCGTGTCTGTTGGGCATGAGGTATTTTCTTCTTTGAGATGTGGAAGGGCTCAGCCCACTGTGGGCGGTACCATCCCTAGGCAGGTGGTCCTCGGTTGTTTAAAAAAGATAAGGGGAGGAAGCCAGCAAGCTGTATTCCTCTGTGGTCTCTGCTTCAGTTCCTGCCTCCAGCTTCCTGCCTTGGCTTCCGTTGGTAATAGACTGTAACCTGTAAGCCAAGTTGACCCCCTCCCCTTGCCCAAGTCCATTTTAGTCAGTGTTTTATCACAGCAATAGGAAAGCAAACAGGAACAGACACACAAACCAAAATACGGTTCTGTAGAAATTGGGAGATGGAATATGCTGGAAGTAGCATTCCGAATTATGAGACTTACAGAAAGGACCCAGGAGAAGGAGGAACAGGTCCTATACCTTCCTTATTTTGGCGTCAACCTGCGGGTGCTGTCAACCTGCGGGTGCTGTTTCCTGTCAGTGTGTGTGTGAGCGCACACTCACATGCCTTCATGTGGATGAGGAGGGCCTCTGCTGTCCTTCTTCAGGCATCTTTTACCTTAGTTGTTGATTTTTTTTTGTTTGTTTGCCTGCTTGGTTTTGTTTCTGTGGGTTTTATTTTTATTTTTTATTTTTAAACAGACTCTCACTGGCCTAGAGCTTGCTAAGTAGGCTAGGCTAGCTAGCTAGTGGGCTACAGATATCCATCTGTGTCAGACTCCCCAGCATTGGAAATTCCAAGAGCATTCCGTCACCCCAGGCCCTTTTACATGTGGAGTCTGAGACTCGAACTCAGGTCTTCTTGTTCACCATGCAAACATTTTTACCATCGGAGCTGTTTCCCCAGCCCATTTTGAATCTTTATAAATGGCTACTTACGGCTTTTATTTGAGGGCATCAGGTAAAGACTTTACTGGGACTGTTTACTTAGCCATGCTCCAATGTATTTTTTCCCCCCTGACAATAACAACAGCACATGAACCTGTGTGGCGGCCACCGAGAACTTGACTTAGGCATTACCCTTGACGCATCGCTTGTTTCAGAGGCGAGGAAGGGCAAGGCCAGACTGAAGCAACACAACTAGCTTGACGGTACATATTTCTTGAAGCATGAGCAAGGACAGCGAGGACCAGTCAGAAAGAAGACGGAAGGTGTACATAACTTCCAGGAGCTTTGGAAAGTACTGGTGGGTCTTAGGAACATTCCCTACCCTGGCTCCCTTCCTTTTAGGCTGTGGTTTCCTGGGTGATTGTGTGTGCTGCATAATTCTTGGTGCAGGTTTATTTATTTATTTTTTTATGGGAACACAATGACTAGGACATTTCCTGCTTTAGTCTGCCCCTTTTTAGAAAAAGGCTCTTCTTTCCTCTTTGGCCTGGACTGGAACAAAAGAGAGACTCACTGTCAATTACAGCTCAGCCTGAGTTTGACCATGTAACACAGCCAGGTGCAAGTTTCAAGTGAATTTTTTTTTCCAAGGTAAAATAGTGAAATGAAACTGAGTCTGCTTGAGTTAATTCCTGGCTCAGCCTCTTCGTCTGAAGCCGAGAGATTATTTTATAAAAGCCCCCCTCTGAAGCAGAAGATACGATCACTTCGAACAAGTCCTCATGGCCAGGACTGGTTTCGGTTTTTTGTTGCCTGGAGACTGAGCCCAGGAAAGTGCTGCGCCTGTGAGCTACATTCCCCAGCCTTCCCCACTTTCTATGGCATGTGTTTGTATGACGTGTTCCTGTGCGCATGCATGAGTGCGTGCGTACATGGGTGCACGTGTGTGTGTGTGTGTGTGTGTGTGTGTGTGTGTGTGTGTGCATGTGGAGGTCTGGTGTCAGTGTTGGGTGTCTTTGTCTTCATTTACTAAGCCAGGGTCTCTCACTGATCCTGGAGTGCATGCATACCAGCTACTGTAGCTGGACAGCTTGTCCCAGGGACCCCCTGGCTCTGCCTCTTGAGTGCTGGGATTACAGATAGCCACCATACCTATGAGGTTTCTATGTGGGCTCTGGGTGACTTGAATTCTAGTCCCATATCTATGTGTAAAGCAGTTTATCCACAGAGCCATCTCCTCAGTCCCTACCCTCCCAGGGATTTTTTTTTTTAAGGTTTTACTTTAAGATTTTCACTATTTGGTTCCGGTTGAAGTTAGCCTTCTGGACGCCTCCACAACCCCATTTCTCAGCTGTAAGGTCTTCGGAGATCTCAGACGGAATCAGCAGGTGGGGCTCATATACTGGAGACCCTGGCCTGTGAGGAACATTTCTCTACTGTATGGTCACACAGAATTACCTTCTCTAGACAAGAGTCATTTCCTATGCTGGTCGGGGACTGGGAGGAATAAAGAGGCATGCATCATGAGGCGAGGAGCCTATGGAGACTTACTGATGTGTTGAGTGCTTTTTCTCTGCCGCTATTATCCCCATGATGGATCTATCACTTCCCTCAATCATCTCAACTGCCCAGTGATGGACAGGAGGTCTGTGAAGGGTGGGGTGGCAGCCGAAGGAGGAGGGACTTGGCTCTGAAGCTTCTCTCCCACCCTTCTCCTGAGACTCAAAAGCGGTGGTGGGGTCCCGTCTTCTTGTCTTTACTGCACCTCAAAACTTCACGCTTTCCAATATCTTCAGCATTTTATGATTTCAGGAGAGAAAAATGACAGACAAGCCAAGATTCATGGGAAGTCTTTAAGCATGACTTTCAAAAGATTTCAGATTTGCGGGGAGGGGGAGCGGTGTTCATTTTCTAAATCAGTCAGTGCTTTCATTATTATAACAAGATATGATTATAACAACTCAAGAGGCTAGGTATTTTATGAACAAAAGGGATTTTGGGGGGACTCACAGTTCTCTAAGTTGGAAGGAATGATGTTGAAACTGACTCCGCGCTTATGAAGTTCTCAGGGCAGATGGTATCACAGCACTGGGAGGCCATGTTGGAGGAAATCACAGGGCAAGAGAAGAGGCACAAGGCTTTACGTAGCAACCTTCTCAGGAGCAACAACCTTTGCACTCTGTAAGAACAGGATTGATCCTGTCCAAGGGCAGTGACTTGATAGGCAATGGAGGACCAGTCCACATCCAAACCACAGCAGCAGCTTTTAATTAACTTAATTAAACAATTTATTCACTTTGTATCCTGACCGTAGCCCCACCCCCTTCATCTCCTCCCAGTTCAGCCCTCCCTCCCTCTTCTCCCCCATGCCCCTTCCCTAGTTACTGATAGGGGAGGTCCTCCTCCCCTTCTGTCTCACCCTAGCCTATCAGGTCTCATCAGGGCTGTCTGTATCATCTTTCGCAGCTTTTGTTTATTAGGCTTAGATCCTGATTTAAGACATTAGCAACGCATAGTGGGACCACAAGGACCTAGGAAAGACAGCAAGCGCCCCCTGCACTCAGGGATGACTTACACTAGAAGGAGATGCCTGTGCCTGACTGACTGACGGTCATCACCTCACTGCACAGGTCCTGGGAGGACATAGCCTGGCTGAGCCTAACGTAGACTCCAGGACAGACATTACAAGCACCAAATCTGGAGCCAGATTACCAGGTTCAATCCTGGCCTTACCATGGTGGGAAGTATATGGCCAAGTATATGGTTGCTCTATGCTTCAGTTTCTAGACTGTTAGGGACAGTAAAATGCAGTCGCACACGCTTCTCATGGGAAGTAAGTTGGTGGTAACACACACACACACACACACACACACACACACACATATATCACTTAGACCATGTGTGATAATACTGGCCATCATTATTGTTACTAATGTGACAATTATTGTATGAAATTTTTGCCAGTCACGAATTCCTTTCTTGCTGGGCACAGTGGTGCAGGCCTGTAATCCCAGCACTCTGGGAAACAGAGGCAAGCAGATTTCTGTGAGACTGAGACCAGCCTGGTCTACAAAGAGAGTCCAAGACAGCCAAGGCTACACAGAGAAACCCTGTCTTCAAAAACCAAACAACAACAACAACAACAACAAATTCCCTTCTTAAAAACTTGGTGGAGGGTGATGGTGAGCTAGCCTGGCTTGTCGAACTGCCTGACACCAAGTCTGATAACCTGAGCATGATCCTCAGGAAACATGGACACTTTCTCTGAGCCTCTTGAGTGTTTTGGGAGATCTGAGGTGATAAACTCCCCGTTTACACCTGACTGTGATGAAGTAGGTAACCATATCTGTGAATGTGTGGAGGGGACCTTTACTTCTGTGGCCAGGTGCCCCCTTCAGGCCATCTCCAGTCCTGAGGATGGCTCTGTTTCCAGCCAGGGGGAAAGTAAAATCTAAATGGTTAAGGAACCCTCTGTGTAGTTAAAACGGTAAAACAAAGGTAGATTCGTAGCAATGACTCCCAACCAAAGCTGTCAAAAACTGTGGTTTTTCTGTGATAAATGTGCGCCTCTGCTGGGATTTCTGTCTTTGCACGGTAGACTCAGCCAGGAATAGTTGATCATGCTCTAATCATGAGAGGATGCTCCCCTGCCTGCCATCTGGCCACCACAGCTAAGCAGCCCTCAGGGGGAAGGGAGGGAAAGGCTACTCTTGAGAAAGGCACCTTTTCCTCTCCGAAAGGAAAATCTCCACCCGGGAGGCAGTTCACTGTTGAAGTGCCTGCTGTGCAAGCATGAGGACTGAAGTTCTGATCCATAGAACTTACAAAATTGCCAGGTGTGTGGGTGAGCGTGGTTCCTCACCTGTTATTCCAGCTATGGAAGGCAAACACAAAGAGTTGCTGGAAAAAGCTGTGTAGTGATCGTAGCTGTATTGGTGAGTTCCCAACAGACATCTGCAGCAGTCTCCACATGGGTGGACATGCATGTATCCAAACACATGCGGAGCACACACACGCACATACCACATAAAAATGGAAAAAAAGACAAAGAAAAATCCCAGTACCTCCTGTTTTCTAGATGTTATTTGTGTGGTTTCCAGCTTTGGGAGAAAGCCCTAAGGGGTCTTGTGGAATCCCATGCCCCAGTGACTAACTGAGCTCAATGTCTCCAGAGAAGCCAACATCAGAGACCAGAGAGGGGAGGATATTTCTTCCTCAAGGTACCATGTTGAGGAAGGTGGAAGAAATTACCAGATGGAAATAAGTCGGAGACCAGCTTTCTGTCCAGCTTATTGTTCTGCAGATCACTCAGGGAAGAGGGAGAGGTACCTTACCTCCTGGGTGGCGGCTGTGTTGAGGACCGTGAGACGGGTGGGTGAGAGAAATACCAGCACTCACCAGTGTTGTTATTGGTGTAGGAAGTCCTGCCGAACCCCCGACCCACCCTGCTGAAGGCCGCATGCTCTCAGAGGAAACACATTTAAAACCTCCACTTTTCAGAGGAGAAACGGAGGAGGAGTGGATGGGGAAAGAGAGGAGATGGGGGCCGAGGACTGGGAGGAGAGAAACTGTGGGTGGATAATTAATTAATTAAGAATAAATCCTCCCTGGGGGCTAAGGAAGGCTCAATGGTTAGAGTACGTGTTGCTTTTCCAGAGGACCCGGGTTCATACCTCAGCACTCGAGTCCGAAAGCTCACAAATCCCTGCACCCCAGCTCCAGGAGATCTTCTGACCTCCTCAGACACTCCTGTACATATAGGTACCGACACCCACACAGGCGTACCTCCCCAGACATACACATGCCAACATAAATAAAATAAAAGTAAACGAATAAATAAAACTCCTACAAATTAAAAAAAAAATCACAAAAACGAAACAAAGCATCAGGCTTTGTTTTGATGATTAAAATCACTTGCTGCTCTTCCACAGGTGCTGAGTTTAATTCAAAGCACCCTACACTGGGCAGCTCACAACATTATGGAACTCATGCTCCAAAGATCTGATGCTCTCTTCTGACCTCTACAGGCACTTACACACACACACACACACACACACACACACACACACACACACAATCCTTTAATAAAACCCTTTAGGGCAGTTTTTCCCACTGCCCCAACACATCCCTAAGCAGCAATATGTGTTTGTTGAATAAAAAAGATGTTTTAACCAATAAGTACTACATTGATTCTGAAGGCTATGTAGTAGCCAGAACTAAGTGTCATATTGATTAAAGTGCCGGCTTTGATAATTATCCTGGCTACAAGAGGTGGAATCAGAGCCCAAGGTTCTGTCTTATGACATACTTCTGTCAGTTCCAGAGCTAGGAAATGAATAAAGTTGTGCTTTATTTATAGAGATGGTAGTCTCAGAAGGCAATGTAGTAACATCCTAAAACTCTCTCTTCTAGTTTATCTGCGGTCAGCAGATGAAAAGGGAGAAAGGAGTGGGGCTGAGGAAGTCAATCATTCTGAAAGTCAGTTTTGTCACTCTGCTCAGCCACACTTCTGAGACTCGATGTCTGTGCCTCTGTCCTTGCATTCTTCCTTTTTCTTCTTGATATTTGGAGACAGGATTTTTTTTTTAAACATTGAGTCAAGTTATTTTCTGCTGGTATCAATCTTGTATTCCTTCTGGGGCTTCTGGGCTGGGCAAAGGGCGTAGCTCAGAACAAACAGATCATTAAGGCTGTGCATGCTGAGCTATCATAACATGTACGTGCAGACTCCTTTCTACAATATGGACTATAAATGTGCATTTATAATATAGAATATAAAAGTAGCTCTATTGATCCCTTCTGTCCCTATCACAGGGGTAGAAGTGGGAAAACAACAGAGGAACATATTTTGGCTGAACATAGCCAAAGAAGTGCTTCTCCAAGTTCAGTGTTCCTCAGAAAGGGAACGGCTTTCTAAGCTGCCTTCTGGCCAGGGGAGATCAGTGCCCAGCTGTTCATATGAATGTGTAGACGTTGGTACTCTCAGTGTCGCCTGTGTCAGGCTCTGTGGTGCCTGGATGGTTCTAGGACATCTCATGTTGGAAACTCCAGTTCAGCCTTACGAGGGCCGTGCAAGGTACAAGGCATTGTTCCACACAAATGTTAGGGAGTGGAGACAGATAACAAGCCTCTGAAGTCAGCTGGGAAGTGGCTATAGGCCCAGAGTTTGTTGATTAACATCCATGTTTTTGTTTGTTTGCCTGTTTGTTTATCTGTGCCCCTGGGACTCAGGCTTCTGCCCTTCTCCTTTCCAGGCTGGAGTCGATGGGGAAAGCATTGGCAACTGTCCTTTCTCTCAGCGTCTCTTCATGATCCTCTGGCTGAAAGGAGTCGTGTTCAATGTCACCACTGTGGATCTGAAAAGGTAAAGGACCCAGTGTTCATGAGGGCGTGCCTAGCACAAGGAAGAGTCTGATGGGATGAGAGAAAGCCTGTGCCTCCAGGCAGCCTCTGGTGGAGTCCATCTCATTGCCCAGAACTGTTTTCAGGACCCAACCCAGAGCACAGAGCAGGGTGAACAAGCCAGGGACCTCCTCAGAGCTGTGCTTCACTACCCTTGGCAAGAACTGATTAGCAAGAAAAAAAAAAAAAAGAAAAGAAAAGAAATGGCCAAACCAGAGGACTGCAGGTGGAGGTCCTAAATGAAAACGAAAACAAAAACCACCGCCACCACCAACAAATGGCTTGATGATGTCTGTTCATCTGAGTACTTGAGTACAATTTTATTCATACTTATTTGTTGTGCTGAGGATCAAACTTGGAGCCCCAAGCATGCTCTTCAAGTGCTCTGCCACTGAGCTGTAGTCCAGTCCTCTGAGTAGACGTCTTGAAACACACTGGCTTACTGTCTTACTCTGCTGGCTAACGGTGCACAGAAAATCTTTACCGTATCCCTCAGCCCACAGTGGAAAAGCTTCCAAAGCAGTCTGTGCTTTGTTCACTCCCCCTAATGCTTCTCACTGTGTCCTATCTGCCCTTTGCCCCCAGCAGCTCTTGATTAAGAAGCTCCTACCAGGCTGGAGAGATGGATCAGAGGTTAAGAACACTGGCTGTTCTTCCAAAGGTCCTCAGTTCAATTCCCAGCAACCACATGGTGGCTCACAACCATCTATAATGAGATCTGGTGCCCTCTTCCGGCATGCAGGCACACATGTAGGCAGAATACTCTTATTCTGACACTGACACTGATTGGGTGAGTGACCTTGAACTTTTTGAGCCTCAGTGCCTTCATCTGCCCCAAGATGATAATAAAGTAATGCCTTCTTAACCCATGGACACGCTGTTGAGGGTTTAAGGAGGTAGGCCATGCGTTTATGCTCAGGATCATACTTGGCTCACTGATGCATGAACTTGAAACCCAGAAACCCTTCTTAGCAATGTTCCTGCCCCCGTGTAGCTGTCAGTCCAGGGAGCTAATGCAAAAAAGGAGGCACATGGAAAAAGTTGCATTCAGATCTGTAAATGTGAAATTCTGTAATTTCAATTTCAAGTGCTAATGGCGGCTGTGGGGCTGGGCATGGTCAGAAAGAGGAGGGGCGAGACAGGCCAGCACTCTTTGACAATGCCCAGCTAAGCTCCAGAAGCCCGAAGTGGCGTATCCCCAAGGTGTCAGAATCCAGCAAAGTAGCCTCAGTACCCCTGAAACCAAACCCCACCCCACCCTATCAACAGAGCAACGCACCGCTGTATCTTTAAGCCACAGTAACTGCTCCAAAATAAAACCAGTGAGGACTTCCTTCCTTGCCATGCCAGTGTCAGTTCCAAAACAGGAGGAGCCGGCAGAGAATGTCCTCTCTTTATGTGAGGGGAGGGACACACAGAGTCAACAAAGGCGCCGAGTAAATTAGATTTTTAAAATGCTGCAGTCTCAACTGTCGGAGTGCCAAGAGTCACAGAATGAGGCTTGGAGAGCAGCCTGTTGGGAGTGACCTGGGAGCAGCCTGTCATTGAAATTCTTCTGTTCCCCTCCCTAAAGGATTAGGCCAGAAATTTGTCTCATTACGGAAGCCTCTGCCCCTCTGGTTGCCTTTTCAGTGTCCCCATCTCATATTTTTCTGCTCCATTGTCCGCAAGGAACGTTGTGAACTCAGAGGACACCCAGGGCAATGGATGCTCCATGGCTGCTCAGAGTCTCCTGCTGTCAACCCTTCTCTGTTTCTTCACCGTAGCCCTCTGACTCTCTACTTTCTGAGGCCAAGCCCTCTTCCCCTCCCTCACCGATCCTCGCTCTCACAATTGACCACCTGCCAGGAGGAAGGACAGAGGCATGCTGCATCACAGGCGTTATCAGAACCATGTCCTTCTTGGTTCTGTCAGCAGATGTACCTCCCCAGTGGCCGTCAGCCTACTGCCCAGCACACATGGGGACCACACGAAGGCACTGCTGAGGGCCCAGTCCAGTCCTGTTCATTCACTGGCTGTGTGCCCCACAATCCCCGGCTCTTCTCCAACATCTACGCCTGCCTCTCTGGATCATGGGGGGTGGGGCTCGGCATCTCCCTGTCCCTGGTGTGTTTGGCAAAGGTGGTGAGGCTCCCTGACACTTAAGTACCTTAGATTTCAGTCTGAGTAAAGAGACCTTTATTCTCCTTTGTGTTTTGATATGGGGTGAGGGATAAGCCCAGGGTGAGTGCTGCGCTGCAGCCCCCTCCCCCACCTGCTCTCTTTGTGCTTTCTATTTTGATATAATATTTTGCTAAGTTTCCCAGACTAAACCTGAGTTTGCTTTGGAGCCTGGCCTGGCCTTGCATGTGAGATCTTCCTGCATCAGCTCACCTGTCTAGTTGAGGTGACAGGCCTGTGTTCTCTCTTCTGAGTGACTGAGTTGGCTAAGTACCCTTTATCTACCGGGTCTCGCTGTTCCCAGAAAACAAGAAAAAACCTGTGACAAGAGGAATCTGCTTTCCTAGACATGTGCTGCATTTACTTAAGTCCTGTTAGAAAAATGAACTGCACTTCCTTGGAGCTGGATCATTTATAATTTGAAGTAACTCTTAAATGCCCCCAGAAGTTTGTTGTAAAAGATTCCTTTTCTGATTCAGGAGACTTTTCAATTTCAATTTCCATATATGGAACATCATTTTAAAAACACTTCACAAAACAACTAATTTCTAGTAAAATCAAAATCATTATAGTTGGAGCCAGAGAGATGGCTCAGAGGTTAAGAACACTGGATGCTCTTCCAAAGGTCCTGAGTTCAATTCCCAGAAACCATAGTGGCTCACAACCATGCAGGCAGAGTACTGTATAAATAATAAATAAATAATTCTAATTCTTCAAAATCATTATAGTCATATGTTAAGAACGATTTGCATTCAAATTAAGATTAAAACAATAAACAGTGAACTGTGCTTGATTATTAACTAGTTACCAGCAGGATAGCTGCCTACTGCTCCCCCACACTCAGTGGCAAGCACAAACTTATTGGGATGGAGTTTTTTTTTTTTTCAATCAATATTAGACCAACATTTGAATCTCTAATTTAACAGCTAGAATCATTCATTTTTTTTTAATTTAAATTTTTATGTGTATGGGTGTTTTGCCTGCATGTGTGTCTGTTCACCATGTGCATGTAGTGCCTGAAGAGGCCAGAAGAGGGCATCAGTTCTCGGGGGAACTGGAATTACAGACAGTTCTGCTGTTAGCTACCATGTGGCTATTGGGAACTGTTTGATTAATTTTTGAGCTAGTGTTCTGTTCTGTGGCCCAAGCTGGCTTCCCAGTTGTAACAATCATCCTGCCCCAGCCTCCCAAGTGCTGCGATAATAGTAGTGGAAGAACCATCATGACCAGCTCATAATTCTTGATGTAGAGTCCTTCTCCACAGCCAACATTTCCTAACATGTAATACTGATTGTAGGCCTATTGGAACCTAACCGCATAGGTTTTTGCTAGGGTCCAGTGGTGAAACAGAGCAACACAATTCTTTGAACACATTGACTCCATTTAATAGTTTTGTTTTTCACCTTATATTTTCCTTTTTAATAGATCCCTCACACTAGGGGCTATTTAGAGACCAAAAAAAAAAAAAATTCTGTGAAGTCTAGGAGGAGACTGACAAGAGTCAGATGTTAGTTGCTACATATTAAAATTTATGTTAGTCAGAATGGGAGCATAGGAATGTGAACCAGTCCCCAAAATACATATATGTTTATATATTTTGAATATATATATATATATATATATATATATATATATATATATTCAAAGGTATTTCTTAGGGTAAAAGTAAGATCCAGATCCAGTGTGTTATTGTTGTTGTTATTTGTCTGTGAAGGCCAGAAAGGGATATGAGATCTTTTGAAGCTTGCATTACCATTACTGGAAGTTGTGTTCTTCCTGTCGTGAATGCTAGGAAATAAACTCTGGTAAGGCTGTGTCCTTAACCACTGAGCCATCTCTTCAGCCCCAGTGTGTTAAGCTGTGAAGCCTGAAATTGTGTGTTCTGTTAGTGAAACAGAGTTTGGAAGCACAGCTCTGTACAGTTAAAGCTGGGAGCTAATTTAGAGAGCCGCCATGATTGTCTCAAGAGTTTTCAGTTGTGTTTTTTTCACAGCCTTGTCTTGTGAGGGTCCTCTGCCATCTCCCTTCCCTGGATGAGTTTTCTGTGCCATGTCACAGGCCTGCAGAACTCTGCCCAGCTTCTACTCTCTTACACCTGGTCCCACAAATCTGGTTATGCTATGGGAATGTCAATTAGCTCCAGGCCAGAGTTAAACCCACAGGCATCTAAGAGCAGGAGGCTCCCTGGTTCAAACCATCACCAGACTCTCCCTCTCTCCACAGAAAGCCCGCTGATCTACACAACCTCGCTCCTGGCACGCACCCGCCCTTCCTGACCTTCAATGGGGATGTGAAGACCGATGTCAACAAGATTGAGGAGTTCCTGGAGGAGACCTTAGCCCCTGAGAAGTAATGAACTGGTCTTTTGCAGAGCTATGGAAGGGGAAGGGTTAGCAGATTTCCAAAGGGGCTGCTATGGTTTGGAGCAGAGCCCTCTGTTTTTCAGCAGCATGGAACCACAGCCTCAAAGTAGGCACACTAGGGCCAGTTGCCTATAGATACTGCCGGTCATTTCCTACCCAGAGTGACTTTAGGGGCCCTGGGAAGATCATTATCTCTCTCTCCTACCAGGCCTGTTTCCTAGTGCACCATACCTGGAAAAAGTAGAGATGAGGCAGGCTCCCTCAACATTAGAGGAGAGATGAAAGGCCAACAAACCAGGAAAGGGACAGCTGGTGCCTGAAACCACACCAGGAGTCATAAATCTGACCAAGTCACAGATCAACAGATACCAGAGCTGGCAGGTACAGGGGCTGAAAGTTCTCACGGGGCCAGATTAGCTGCTCCTGATACAACAAGCGAAGAGACATAATCTTGAAAGATGGCAGAGTGTAGGCCCATTCATTGTAGAATACTGTAATCAGAGGTTAAAGCAATCACAGCTCATGGTTAAACTGAAAAACTGACATTGCTGACGGAGTGAGGCTTGAACCCCGTGTTGCAGGGTAGCTAAAGAGAGATCATGGAGCAAGCAACTGACTTGGAGAATCAGCTGTAGGATACTTACCACGGGGGCTGGCAAAGGAAGCAAGGAAGCAGTACACAGGTTTGGGCACGGCGCTCTGTTGGTGGGGTGCTTATCTGGTGTGTGAGAAGCCCTGAGCTCCATCCCCAGCAACACACAAGCCAAGGGTGTGGGTGTATGCCTGCATTCTCAGAGCTCGGGGGTAGAGTCAGGAGGATTTGAAGTTTTTCTTTGGAGTTTAGGAAGTTCAAGACTAGTCCGGGATATGTGAGATCTTGTCTAAAACAAAACATCAGTAACCAACAGGCTATAGGTTCAGAATGGGGTTTAGGTGAAACAGAAAGACTCGGCCAAGGGAGAGGAGTAAGGAGATGGGCAAAGGGAGGAGAATCAGACTACCACTCCCCCTCCTGTGTTTATCTCAAAGCTTTGTTTACCCAGAAGCATATGTTCCCAAGTCCGGTCAGGCAGTGAGTTCTCTGAATCATGTCTCTCTCTCCCGAGATCTCTCCTTGGACCTGCGAGAAGGGGCTGTCCTTATCCTCGTTTTACAGTCTGGCAGAGTGGGACAGTCCAAGGCAACCAACCGTGCCTTACTGATGGAAAATTACTAGACCCCACTGGCTCCGATGAAGCCCTAAGCAAGGGTGTGTGGTCCCTTAAGAACATCCTTTGTCACCGTGTTAGGATGGGCCATTTTCACACTGAGAGGCAAGCTGCCTGCAGCCCTTTGGAAGCAGCTGCCTTTCAAAACGTGAATTAGTTCAGCTAACAGCGCAGCCACACACAACACCCTGCAGGCCACAGCCAGAAGCCACGTGTGTCTTTGAACAAAACACCAGCCAGCCACTTGGATAGATGTGTCCTGCCAGAGATGACCCCTTCCTTTTTCTTGCTCCCCCGGGACTCAACCTCATTTGTTGCTTGTACTAGTTGCAAATCCCACATGAGAACAAAACAAAACAAAACAAAACAGTTTTCAGTAACTCTGAGTTCAGGTGTTGCCTGGGGAGGTTAATGTTGTCTCTCTGGAACAAATACTCCCATTCAGGACTATCTACTTCCACCGAATCTATCAAGGAGAACAGGAAGGCACAGGAGGTGAGGACAGGGCTGTCCACGTGGTCTCCTGCCAAACTGATAGATGGGATAGATACACTGCTCGTTCTGCCAGGAGACATGAGTGTCATCTAGGCCCATCCCGTCTCTGCTCTTTTCTTCAGGGCTCCCCTCTGAAAGGACACGCCCCCTCTGAGACCGTTTCCTGACTTGATTCTGCACACTCAGGTTAGCCACGACCGCTGCCTCCCACCATCTCAATCAGTGTCCACGGTGAGACCAAAGAGACAAGAAGACCCAGAGATTATAGAATTCCCTTAAAAAAAAAAAGAAAAAAACAAACAAAGAAACAAAAAAGCCCACAACATTCTTTTTTGAATAAGGTCATGATCAGATTCATTGTCTTTTTCTCTGGTTGTAAAGGTCCTATGGTCCAAGGAGGACCTAGCAGTGCTGGGCAGGGAGACTCCAGCTTCTCTTCCCTACTCACTCATACTTCCGGTACTCAGCAGGATGCTTGCTGTCTGTCCCAGGTCTTTTCTGGGTTTCCGTTAAGTGTAGGCAGTGTGACGAAAGACACTTCTGCCAGGCTGGTGACCTGGCCGTCTAGGCAGCAGATAGACCCTCAAGCTCATTAAACGAACCTCAGTGGTCTCCTAAAGTGAGGACTTTGGTGACAAGACCGTCAACCTCTCAGCACGCTCTTCACAGAAAGTTTCCTGTGCCAATTGGGTGGGGGGTGGGGCAGGTGCTACAGTTATCGGCCAGTAATTACCACTAAGTCAGTGACGCAGCTCCAAGCTCAGAATGTGCCAGTCTGCCCCCAATCCACCAGCTTGGCCAATCCTCCCGCTAACTCTGGCTGGAAGGTGGAGGGCTGGCATCCAGTTTCCTGATGCTGCAAGGCCATGTCTTTTTTAGCATGCTGCTGTCTGTAAAAACTGCCAGGGAACCAAGACTTTTTCTCCCTTGGTTTTGTTTTTAAAAGGAGAAGAAATCACATATGAATACTCCAACACTTAAAAAACAAACAAACAAGCAAAAAAAAAAAAAAAAAAAAACTGCCTCTGGTTTCACAGAGCATTCAGTGTCAGAATGAAGGGTCCGGGAAATCTCAAGTAGCTTCTCAATAAGACCGAAAACCCTCCCGTCCATGGACTGACCCAGTTAATACAAGACAAACGTGTAGAAGCTCTTGCAGAGTCATTACAGGGACGTGCCTGGCCCTTGCCTGTGGTCTCCGTCCCATAGCCGGGGCTGCTAGGATTCAGAACTGAGAAGCATGGCCGCCTTGTAAGCAACTGCGCATCGTGTGTGACTTGGGCGAGGCTCCCTCCCTCCCTGTTTAATCATCTTGAAAATGAAGAGGTGAGGTGTTCTCCAAGATCCCTTTCAGCCCATGAGTTTCACTAAGGGCTTCCCATAGAGCTGACTGTGTTAAAGTAATCCTAGTACACAGAAGTTAGATAGGAATTCAGGAGATAAGGAGCCTCAGGAGCTCAGCACTTAGTATTCTCTTCGAAAGCACGAGGGTCCGAGTTTAGAAACTCACTGAACAGCCCTGGGGCATGGCGGCCTGCCTGTTGTTGTACCATTGGAAGGCAGAGGCAGGGGATTCCCTAGAGCGAGCTGGCTAGCCAGGCTAGCCATACTGGGGAGTTGGAGATTTCACTGAGAGACCTTGCCTCAACCAATGAGAATGAGATGGAAGCACAGCACGATGGAGGAGGATTGGAAACACCAATCTCGGGCTCCCACATGCAGGCACATGCATCCCCACACATGCCACATGCAGAAACATACATGCACACAAGCACACCACACACACACACACACACACACACACACAAACAAACAAACAAACAATTGGAGGAGAAGATGGAGTCCTGGAAGCCAAACTGAAAACAGCTGGTTGCAAGCTGTGGGATGCCATCAGTCCAGTGGCAGGAGGCGTGCACCGAGAGCCAACCAGGCTCAGGGTGGAGACACTGTGGGTGCAATGTTTTCTATGAAAAGCGTAGATAGATCTCGTCCAGCATTAGAGTAGAATTAGGCTCTCCTGTCCCTCTGACGGGTGGAGACATAGCTTCAGCAGCTCCCACATGCTGATGCGCAAGGTGCCTCATGTGAATGTGAGCTCTGGAGCCCAAGGTTTTGGTTTCAGGCCTATGCTGCTAGGCCGTGCTCTCTTAGAGTAACGTGAGGCGTAGTGGCCTGACAGGATAAGGGCATTCGCTCCTTATGCCGAGTCTCAGTGGAGAAGGTGGCCCTCTTCTACCTTGCAGCTGTACATACATGGCCTCCAAGTTGTCTTCCGCAGAGAAAAGCAAATAGACGGGCAAACAAACACAGTGCTCTCAAGGGCCAGAGCCATGAGGAGTCAACACACACACACACACACACACCCTGTTCCATTGGCTAGATGCTAGTCACATGACCGCAGTGTGACTAGCTGGGAAATGTGAAGGAGCCCGTGGGTATTTAAGCATGCACAGTTGCTGCTATAGGCAAATTTAAAACAAAAACAGACAGAAAGCCACTTCTCCAATTTTGATTCAAGCGCTGTGTGATATTTTGTGAGGCAACATGAACGGATGTCTCCTCAGCCCAGGTAGGCACCGCAACAAGCCAGTGAAATGATTCCACCCAGGTGGAGTTTGGCAAACCAGTGAGTTTATTGGGATTGTGCACAGGGGCCTGGGGCACTCAGAGGTCAATCCCAGCGTGGTAACTACTTATGAAATCACCCCTGGGTGACCGAGGCATCCCTGGAACTCCTGCAGCCAGTTCCATCAAGGAGCATCCTCTCCCCCAGGTAACCCTAGGAAGGAGCCTTGTCGGTCATGTAACTCCCTGAGCTTCCGGAATCTTACACGAGTCCTTCCCCACTCCAAGAAGGAATGTTTCTGGGTTTGGAGGAAATGGCTGCGTGCTCTCAGATCTGTAATCGGAGGACCATAACGTTGATCTTCCAAGGCTGAGTGTCGAAGATACCACAGCACGACCCGATGCTTTACAAAGAGAAGAGCTCATTAAATGATAGCGAGAAACAATTCACGCCCGTGCTCTGGCTGTCTTGATTACAGTCCTAAGTACGACTGGTGACCTTATGTCTTGAACCACGAACTGTGAGAGACGGACTTTAAAGAATGAGTCAGTCTTCAAGGCTCTTGTTCTCAGAAAGCATAGTCAAGACAGCCAGGCGCACAGCTAAGTATCAGGATAGTCAGAACCGTTACCCTGCCTCTGAAGGAGTATTCGCTGAAGGGAGGACGCAGGGGTCCTGGAGAAGGAGAGGCATTCACACAAGTGTGAGCTCCAAAGCACAGGGCATCAGAACCCACTTAAAGCCAGGCAGGCATGGCAGCCACCTGTAATACCAGCACTGAAGGAGCAGAGACGGCAAATCCCCGGATCAAGCTGGCTTTTATTCACACATTAGACACAGTTGCTTTCACGGGGCTTAGGACTGTGTCTAGCATACAGTAGCCAATCAGGGCAAGTTGGCTTTACCCACCATCAGAGTACCAAGTAAGAGGGACACTGCATTATAGTCACAAAGCCAGTTTCTTACTGGTCCCACACTTAGGTCCTTAAATGATTATTTTTACCTTGGGCCTCCAACAGCCTTTGCTATAAAATGGGAGCAGTAGCTCCTTCTGTACCTGCCTAGTGGCCATGGCTGGGAGCTGGGCCCGATGCATTCTGGAGAGTCCTGAGAGTCCAAGGGCAGTGTCTCTGACATTAAACTTGTCAGGCAAAGTTGATCAACCAATCCATCACAAAACAAAACAAAAACCCTGTCATGGATCCAAAACCGGGAAAGTCCTAACTAACGAGATATTGAAGGAGAAAGAAATGAAATAACGATGATAAATGATTCTCCCTGGTCTAAAATTCACTAATTGGGTTGGTTCGCTGACCAGCTAACCCCAGAGATCCGCCTGTCCCACCTCTCCAGAACTGGGATTCCAAGCATGCTGCCGTTCTCACCGTTCTGATATAGATCCTGGGGGTCAAATTCGGCTCTTTTCTCACTGTCTTTACTGACTGAGCTATCTTCCGAACCCCACAGCAAATAAGTTCTTAAAGACTTCATTGCCTGAAAACGTAAAATATGAACAAAAGAATTTTGCTTAATAGAAAAAAATCCCAACCAGATGTGTACAGTAAAACTTCTCACAACAGATCACAAAGACCCACACTTATTATTAATAAGGATAAGTGGCCACCTGCCCCTGTCTATTCCACTTCTGCCTGACCGTGTACAGAATGATCTTGTGAAAAGAATGCCTTTAAAAAATAAATAATTAGCATTATTCATGTGACGACTGTGTTGGGTAAATCCAAGGATTCCCACACCTGGGCGCTAACCTCCTCATTCGGTCTCAGCTTCAAGGATCTTAAGCCTGGTCCACATTTTGGATTTTTTTTTAAACTTCAAAATGGGAAACAGTCCAAGGGATGGAGTGGGGATCATTGTAAATCTCCCTCCACACTTGGAAATCCAAGTGATAAAAAACACATGACCTGTGGATGTAGCCGGGTTAAGTTCCTATTATAGCACACATGTAATAGGCATCAGAGAGATGTTTTAGGAGCATAGAAGGGACACCCTTCCTTTGGAGAAATGATTTAGGACTTTGGTGCTGAGGGCCCAGGCATCCACTCACTCTGGGCAGCCATGATGGTGGTAGATGGTAGATAGGCATTTTCATAAGTTCAGGGGAAATATCAGGAACCCCACCTGACACAGGGGCCAGCCCCATGTCACTGCAGATCACATGGTAGTCCGGGGAAGAGGCCTGTGGGTGGCATTCTGATTCCTTGTCCAACAGGCTCAGTCACTCTGGTTAAATCTCTGAGCACCTCACTCTGGTTTCCTGCCCACCCTGCCTGTTAAATCCCAAAGGGTGGTAGCTCCTGCCAGGAGAGGGGATGCTGCTCCCACGAAGGCAAACATGGTCGCCACTGAGGAGACCCATTCTTACAGTTTCATAGAACACTGTGCCTTGCCTTCCAGGTACCCCAAACTGGCTGCCAAGCACCGGGCATCCAACACCGCGGGCATTGACATCTTCTCCAAGTTCTCAGCCTACATCAAAAACACCAAGCAGCAGAACAACGCTGGTGAGTGACCCTTCAAGGGGTGCCCAGGCGGGGTCCACTCCATGCCATGTGGGCTGCATCTCTGGTTTGCCCATGGCTATTTTGGACCACCAGGCCAGAGAAGCTTCTGGAACCAACGCCACTTGTTATTTTCTTACCTGTTCCTACCTCAGAACCTGCTGCCCGTAGGGTAGGAGAAACAAGGGGGTGCTGTTGCTGACTCAGAGGCAGGGAGGCAGTGTACTTTGGAAAGCCACCTTATCACACAGCAGAAGGCATGGAAGGGTTTCTAGATACCTGGTCTTTTCATCAGATATGCGACCCCATCTGTGTTCACAAGGGGACATACATTCCCACTTCTTTGTAGTCTTCAGAGAGCTTTTCAAGGGCTGACATGAAACACGAGAAGGACAAATGAGGGTTGACATTTGGTGAATGCCACGGGCCTAATCCTCTGTATTCTCTTCATCATGAGTGTGAGGAGTCTAGGAAATGACTTCTGAAGGCCTGGTCCCTCTGCTACGTGACCCTTCCTTCCTGGCATTGGCTGCAAACCTAGGGCCTGCTTTGCTTCTTTTATGATGGGGCCTGAGCACTCCACATTTAAGCTCATGGAAATTTTAGTCTCTCATTCAGCATCAACCTTTAAGGATCTGCTGAGGTATCTGAATAGGGGTATGCGGGACCTGAAGAGTGGCTAGTGAGACCCCCCCCCAAAGGAAAGGAATGAAGGAGAGAGTGTCAATGACTATGGAGAGAGAGGATGAGCTAGAGCCCTGGGGTCTGGTACCAAATCAAACAGAAGAAATGCCACACGAATCTTCATGAACAGAGCAGCTGATAATGCACAATGGACCACAGCAAGGTAGCAGGTACTCTTGTAGTTCAGAGAAGTCTCTGGAAACCTGTGAGAGGGGAAAAAAACACTAGTGAGGACAGAAACAGATAAGTAAGAAGGGACTATGCCAGTCACAGCTGCTGAGATCTTGGTTTGTGCCAAGATCATAATAAAAGCTTAGAGGTTTTTAATAAAAGCGAAAGTGATTCTTAACAGCATTCAGGATGGGGGAAAGAATGGGGAAAGTCAAGGAAAGACTTATTGGCTCACAGTTTGACAACACAGTTCACCAGGGCTGAAAGGCCAGAGTGTGAGGCACCAGCTCACTGTGCCCATAATCCCACCATGCTGGCTAGTGCAGAAGGAGAGCTCCAAGTCACGCACAAGCAAATCAGAATACAGGAGGCTCAGTCTGGTTTAATCAAAGGGAAAGAGAAGAGCTGGTTAACAATCCAGTGAAAGGAAAAGCTGCGAAGGTGCCCAAAGTGGGAGTTCATCTTCTGAGAAACTTTCCAGAAGGATTTGAACTAAGATCACAGTGTGTAGGATAGGTCTAGACGATGGGAAAAGGCTGAGGACAGACAGAGGTCAAGAAAAGAAGCCAGCAGCTGCAAGGCCAGTCTATGTGTCTTTGATTTTATCCCTTGGACAATAATATCTACTATAGGGACATTAGAAGCACTATAAAGAGAAAAGTCTTTGTAGGACAAAAGGCAGCACGTGGAAAATGTTCTAAGCATAGTGCTGGGCTTGCTTCATTACTCTTTGGGTCCTGTAGTTGGTTGAATAATGGCCCTTCCCTCAAAGTCATGTTCAAGTGTCCACCTGGACCCTCAGAACATGGCCTTATTGGATCAGGATCTCAAGATGAGAGGATCCTGTACTTAGTGTGGTCCCTAAATCCAATGACTGATATCCTCAAAAAAAGATGAAAGGACACGGAGATGTGGGACAGAGGGCTCTGGGAAGATAGAAGTGGGGAGTGGAACCATACAGCCCTGGCCACAGCCACGGCCACAGCCGTGGCCACAGCCAAAGCCAAGGCTTTCCAGAAACAGGAAGGAGAAAGGAAAGGGTGACATTTAATTTTGGAATGTTCTGTCTTTCAGAACGGTAAGAGATATCCCATAATTTTAAGTCACCCAGCTAGTGGGTTTTTATTGCTATAGGTCTGAGGAGACCAACAAAAATTGTGATAAGTGTTAGTGACCGATGACAATAGCAACTTAATGAAGGGGAGGCTTGTTTTGACTCCCAGCTGAGAGCACCGTCCATCTTGGCAGGAAGGCATGGGGCAGGGGCTCAAGGCAGCTGCTCATAGTTTATGTGCAGATAGGAAGCAAGACATACTCAACTTGCCTTTTGCTTTTATCCATTTTGTTAAAACCAGAACCCAGCCCATGGGCTGGGGCCCCTCACATCAGGGTGGGCCTTCCTTCCTCAGTCAGACGTCTGTGGAAACACCCGCAGAGACACACCCAGAGGTCTGTCGCCTGCTTGATTCTAAATCAAGTTGTCGATCAAGATTAAGTATCACAGCCTTCTGAGCTTCCTGGAAAAGAACAGTTATTGACAGTTTGCTGGCCCAAGGCCCAGAGGCAAGGGAGAGGACCAGGGACTTCTTTCTTCCCCTGGGCCCGCCACATCTTGGTTCTGTTTCTTCAGTCTCTACATCCAGTGTCTTTTCATCTCAACCACAAATATCTTCTTCCTCCATAAATGTCAGAGTGGCCTCAGAAAGATTATCTCATTTGAACCTTCCAGACTTTTTAAATTATAAATGGTATTTACATATTATCTGCATTTACAGTTCTGTTATGCCCAAAGCCAAAGCAACAGTTTCCACAGAATACTGAGTGTCGATTTCCTATAAACTCAATACTCTCCAATTTTCATTGTTTCCCTTCTTCTGTTTCACCCTGGGTTTCCCCATAATGGGCTTTGCCCTTGTGACTCCTTCCCCTAACCCATTTGCACATTTTAAAGCTCAGGCATGTCTGCTTTCTAAATAGCTCACCCCGACATGCTCTGTTCCTCTCAGCCACACACTGAGATAGCCCAGTGTGACCTTTCGTTTTGACCTTTCTTTTTCCTTTCTTCCTGCCTCATACCCAGTTTTGGTGAGCAGGACCCAAAAGTTCTTAGGCTCAGCAAGCCATCGGCCCATGCTTCTGCAGGCCAGCCTTCCCTGTAGAGACAGCCTTGTTCCTACAAGACAGGCCAGAGCCACGCTCCCAAGCCAGATCTTTGCTCACAGTCTACGTGGCCCAGGAGACAAGCCATGACTCTCCACCTTCTCAGGGCTCCAGGACGGCAGCTCCAGGCAGCTCTGCCCTTTTCCTCATCGGCCCTTCAACTAAGCATCTACCATCTTACTTCAGATGGTACCCCTTCTTAATTTACATTTTCATTTGTCTCATTTTTATTAATTTTTTTTTAAAAAACGTGTTCTTGTTCATGTGTGTCAAGGTACATATGTGTGGGCAGTAGGGTGTGCACACGTATGTGGAAGCCAGAGTCAATCCAGGTGTCACTCTTCAGATGATATTCCCCTTGTTTCTTGTTAGGACAGCATCTCTTGCTGGCCTGAAGCACACTGACTTGGCTGCATGTGCTGGCCAGTCAGCTCCAGGAATCCATTTGGTTTTTAAGTGTTGTCATGGCAGCCCCAAGTCACTGCATCCAGAACTGGGGTGGGGGTGGGGAAAAACTCAGGTCCTCATTATTTTGCAGAAAGCACTTCACCAGCTGAGCTACCTCCAGCCCCCTCCTTTCTCTCTCGAGCAGAGCCCTCTCTTCTTTCCCTAGACACACTGCTGATGGTCATAATCCAGTCCCACCCTGTCACCAGAAAGCTTGAGAGAAGCCACTGTTGCTAATGCCTAGCTGCCCCCCACCGACCCCCTCCTACTCGAAGACATACCTCATCATGGGAAATGCTCCCCTCTCAAGAGAATCCACCTTGAATTGGCATATTTACTGTCATTTGGACATGCATCAAAATTTTGTGGGGACCCAGAAAAATGGCCCAGTAAATAAGAGTTCTTGCTCTACAAGCAAAAGGATCTGAGTTCAAATCCTCAGCGCCCGTGTAAGAAGCTGAGCATGGTTGTGTCGTGTGCCTACAACCCCAGCTTTGGGGGCCAGAGACAGGCAAATCCTTAGAGCCTGCTGACCAACCAGCCTAGATGAAATGGTGAGCTTCCCGTTCAGTCAATAAAACAGGAGCAATAGAGGAAAACACCCAACATCCGGTCCCAGCCTCCACAGGCTCACACACACACACACACACACACACACACACACACACACACACACATGCACACACTGCACAGAGCAGCACCCGCACTGAGCATCTTTTGAGGGCACGTGCCTTACATGGCGCACACTACCCTAGGTTCTGAAGTCACTAAGAGGAACAGGTAAGAGGCATTGCCCTTCTCAAACTAGCCGTCTGCACGGGCTAGAAATCAGGCAGATGAGGGATTACTGGCCTTCGTTTGAACTGCAGAACCAGCTCCACAGATACGCCCGGAAGATCTGTTCCCTCTAAGCCTGTTTCTGAAACTGTGAGATGAGCTTATTACTACTTCTGCCAGGCGTGGTCGCTGTTTGTGTGGCGGGTTCGTGCACTTCCTAAATCAAAGCGTGCACATCACGGTACAGTGCCTGGCACGTCAAGAGTGCCCGCTGCATGCTACTCATGATCACTGGTGTGGGGAGCATAAGCCAACCCTGCTGCTTCTGCTCTTTTCCTTTCCTTCCTACCCACCCTCAACCAGCATCTGCTGGCCTCTCCCCCAGTGGGCTCTTCCTGATTTTTTAAAGTTCATTTCTCCCCCCCCCCTTTTTTTTTTAACTTCTAAAAGTGTTATTGGTGGCAGGGTCCATACCAGGATGACTTCATGGGGTTGGTTCTCTCATTCTACCTTTGCGGAAGGCCTGGGGGTTGCACTCAACTCATCAGGCTGGCAGAGCAGGTTCTCTTACTTCCCCACTGAGCCACTGCACTGGCTCTTTTCCCTCTTTAAGATTAAAAAGAAAACGTTTTCATGGTGTGTATGTATCTTTATGTTTGTATATGCAAGTGAGCGGCTCCTGCCTCCAGAAACCAGAGGGGCTGGCTCCTTGGAGCGTGAGTTACAGGTCACTTCCTTCACCCGGGTGCTGAGAGCAGAACCTGGGTCCTCTGCAAACCATGAGGTGAGCTCTTAGCCTACGCCTAACATCTGAGCACTCTCTCTCTCCAGCTCCCTTGTCCCCCCTTTCCTGAAGGTTGCTGCTGTTCCCTCAAAGTGCATATACCCCAGATTGCCACTGGTGTGGTCCTGATCTCACACCCGGTGATTTTTGTGCTTTGTTTGGGGACCCGCTCCTGCACTGCCTCCTGCCTTCCTGTCCCTGTCATTTTCACATCCAGATCTCCTTGGTCCTCTGAGACCAGAATCTGCCTCTGGCCTGCCCCAACCCTTCCTTAGTGTTCTTCTCAAGCACCTCACAAGTGGCCTGGATTTTGTCTTAAATGAGTTATGAGGCTCTATATTCAGTCAGGTACGCATGTGGTTTTGTAGTTTTTCTATCACTGAGCACATACCCTCACCCCTCACCCCCTCTCTGCCAACCTGCCCCCGCCTCCCCCGCTACTGGGCTTCAGGAAGAGACAGTAGTTGTGAGACATCCTTGCACCATTCCAGTGTGGATGCTGTCATACCATTCCGGTGACATGTGCAGCATCATCACGATGCACCATCATAAAGCCCAATTGCCCCAAGCCCAATTCTTCATCGTGATGTCACAGTGCCTGCACTGGCCCCGTGTTCTCACAGCCCAGCACCCAGGGGCTGTGTGAGATCCAACTGCTCACTACCATCTGTGTTAGCCTCCCGGAAGGGAAAAGGTTGCATCAGTTCCTCCACCTGTAAAAACCAAGAGGAGAGGTGTGCATTGCACACTCATTCCTGTGACATGATGGTCCTCCTCATGTTCAAGACCAGCTGCCTTTCTGGGGCTGACAACTGTACCTAGTGGGGCAGTTAGGGGGATTAGAGGATTGGGGGATTAAGTCTGGGAGTGAACCGAAGACTAAAATCAACACCCAAGACACATGTTTGAGGAAGGGCAGAGGGTGAGCAGGGACATTCAGAAAGACCCAGCCTATTAGGAAGGAGAAGGAGGGAGGAGTCATGGGGTAAGGCAGAAAGCTTAAAAAGAAAAGCCTAGGGTTGTCTGTGGGAAACCCTGCCATGCCCAAAGCCTTGGGTGCAGCTCCTGAAATTCTTAGTCTCTTTTAACCATGTTTCCCATGGGTATCACTGCTTCCTCCGGCAGACGACCCCACCCCCACCCCGGTGAGCGATCAGGATTCTTCTGTCTTGGAGGGGAGGTGCTGAGATGGAATTGAATGGAATCAGAAACCTACAAGGGGTTGGGGGAGCTTGTGGCCACAGGAAAGGACACCTTTTAGATAAGAAAGAGCAGCCAGGCCTTTAGACATGTCTGCCTTAGCAGGGATCCTCTTGCTCTCTCTCACACACATGGCTTTTTCTAGTGAGCAGGGGGAAGCTATGGATGGCATTGGGGTTTCCGGAATCCTCAAGTGGAAGGGCTCGGACAGCACACAAGCTCCTATTTTCTCTCTGGCACACGCTGTGCCGTCTCTGAAGTCTACAGTGGGGAGCAGTCTCTGTTGTCACCTCGAATACTGTCCCTACGCGTTGAGTGCAGCTGGCCGAACGGCGGAGTCTGGCCTCCCTCTCCAACTGCTGTCACCTCTGTCTTCCAGTGCTGCTCTGAGCCACCCTTCCCTCTCAGCCCTGCTCCTTGCATCTTCCTGGGAGTTGCTGCCAGTACACAGGGAACCCCAGATGAGCCAAGATGGGGAACAGAGTCAGTAATCTCAGCAGCCCTGCCTGGCCCCACTGCCAGGGCCTGCACGCATGTGTCCTGCTGGGGACCTGAGTAGTCTGGCTCCATGCGTTCCCCTCTTCCCTGGAGGGGTTTCTTTTACACTCTCCTTCAGCTGGTCTCTCTTCCAGTCTCTGCCATCTCCTAAGACAATCTAGGTTTCTCCCTCTGAACACTCAGCTTTCAAATAGCCATCAGAACAGAGCTGCAAATCTCTGCCAAATCACTTGGCTTTCACGAATTCCTTGTAGCTACTTACCATAATTTAGGCATAGCATGCTGTATTTTCCTTCGTTTTTCACAATCTCTCTTTTCCTTACACTTCAATCCTATCAGTTCCCAGAGCACATTTCATGTCTTATACAGTATGGCGCATTCCAGGCAATTAGCAGGGGATGGAATGCGCATGTTTAATTCTCTATTCTTATTAACTCATTTGAGAGTCCCTTTTTATTTCTTCCAACCCTATCGTGTTTCCCTCAGATACAGTTAGCATTCCTGCCCAGAATTACCATCCTTGTTTTGGAGAAGAGTGTCAGATTCTCGTGTGTTTTCTTTCTAGCTGGCTAGGAACGGGCATGTGTATGCATCCGACTGAATCAAAGATCTGGTGTTTTATTCCCCTTGGTTCACATTCGCTGTCTTCAGATCCCAGTTTTTATGGACATGCCACAAAGATGAGAGAGCACAGAGTTTTAAAGATCCCATTTTGGGGATGGGGGGGGGGTGGGAGGCAGAAATCTCTTTTCCTGTTAAAGTGCTAAAAAGTCCCAGTTGTGGCCTCCTGAGTGTGGGCGCCATAAATTGTCTACAGTTTGGGGGCTTTATCTCTCTGGGTTTCTCAGGTTGTTTTGACCACACATCTCTGGGCTGAATGTGTTTTCCCCAATTTGAATTCTGCCTTCTTTTCTCTGTCCCAGTCTCCATTCTCTCTTATTTCTACTCCGGTGTTCCTCTGTCTTGGGGGGGGGGGGGGCGGCTTCTTTTCTATTTTAAATGGATAATCCATGTGTTCTAGAAGGCCCGTTAGCTCCTCATAGCAAAGAACAGTCCACTAGAAGAAGGTAAGAATGTAAAACAGGAAAGGTATATAAAAAGGAGTTTGGTGTGTGTGTGTGTGTGTGTGTGTGTGTGTGTGTGTGTGTGTGTGTTTGTGTGTGGGGGTCTGTGTATGTGCCTGTGTGAATGTCTGTGTGTCTATGTATATCTATGTGTGTGTCTGTGTTCTGTGTGCGTGTCTGTGTGTGAATCTCTGTGTGTATGCACCATTGTGTGTGTGTCTAAACCAGGACCAGCACCTGGGACTGCCTTCCTGACATGGTAGGCCGCCAGCATGGTTCAGAACTCCTGGACAGTGCAACCGGGGTCCCCCTGCAGATAAAAACAAACCAAGCTCCCCAAAGAATAACAAAGATTCCTGACTTGAGCCGCAGACACTGACACCGTGGGGCTGCTGTTTCCATTTTCTTTGGCTCTTCCCTCTGTGCTTGCCTTCCTGCCCAGTGACTCCAGGCCAGGCTAGCTCATGCCTTCTGTGTCTCCTCTCCACGCAGGCCCTGTCTCTGGCTCTGCCTTTGGGCTGCAGCCTCCCCACCTCTCTTGTGTTCTCCCTGTGCCCCAACCTGCTTCTTTTTGTTCTTGTTTCTCTAGAAGTCCCATGAGGCTTTGCTGCAGCCCCAGGCCTATGTCATCGGTGTGCTGGCCCTGCCTGTACAGGATACATGCATCCTTGTCGTAGGTCAGGGCTGATGAGATCTTTCTGTGAAGGGGTCAGATAGGAAAGGTTGCGGGTAGGGCAAACTGTACAAGGTCACTCGCTCTGCTTAGCAAGGTCCTTGGAAACTTTGAGCACTCCAGACAATCGACAAACAAGTGTATGCAGCTGTATCCAATGAAACTCATCTGTAGATCCTGAAATACTAATGTCATGCCCCTTTTCTATGTCACACAATATTCTCTTCACTCCCCACACCCTGCAATTATCTATCCAAAAAACAAATGTAAAGAGCGATCCTAGCCCAGGGCAGCATAAATGCGGGCAGTGGGCAGTGGTCTGACAGCCTCTGGTTACAGCAGCAGGTTCTCTTGATTTCCCTGTTGACTCCTGTCTGTGATGAGGAGAGTAAGACAAGGCCTTCTCCTGTAGCGTTGTTGTGCCATGAAACACCCTGCACACACGGCTCTTAGTTCCCAGCACCTAACTGCAGTCTGGTGGCTGTGGTTTCCATCGCTGGCTAGTTCTGCCTGCCTTCCCCACTGATAAAGAGGCATGTGCTGCCCTCTTCTGGCAAGAAGAGAAAATCAGTCCCAGAGAGCCAGGAGATCCTGCAGATTTCCAAAGACCTTTAGACGGTCTTGACTTGGGAGTTCCGAAATAGGCCAGCTCTCCAAGCTGCCTTCCACGGTCTGTGCCCTACTTAGGGAAGGATGTGCCTAGCAGGCCTGGCAGGCAGTCGAAGGAGTCTGGAAAGCTGCATTCCGCAATCTTTCTTTTTTACTTTCCTCTCCCAGTTCCAGCACCAGGGTCTGAACAATCTTCTTTGACCTAAAACAGAGAAGTGTTGGAAGGGATTCGAGCAGCCTGGGAGGGCCATTAGTTTAGTACTAATGAGCCCATTATTATCAAAGAGCCCGTGCCTGCCCCAAAGTGTCATGAAAGCCCACTGCTGTTGGGGACAGAAGTGAGCTTGACTCTCCCTTCCCCTCTCCCCTCATATTCTCAGGATGTGGTGAGCCACAGCCAAAACAGTATGTGTGTGTTCAGTTCTCCAAAAGCAAGGCAGTTAGCATCTTCTCCCCCAACCCCTCAGCATCCGTTCATATTCTGGGTCCCGTATGGAAGCCCGGCTTTTCTGGGGGCTGTACTCAGACCCCACTACTCAGTCTCCCAGCCTCCAAGGACCTGGTGAAAAGGCAAAAGAGACAACTTCAGGATAGCAGAAGTGTAAGAACAGTGGCCCTGCAGCTTCCTCGGGGTGAGGCGGGGCCGTGGCTGGGCGCTCCAGGTCTGTTCTGTTGAGGTCACTCACTGCTTCCGCTGGAGATCAAGGCTTGGTACCAACTCGAAGCAACAGGCTCCATCCAGTCTGAGGGAAGTCCTGAGCGGAGGTCAGGGCGGACCGTCATCATGCTGTTATCTTTGGGTTCTTGGGTGGTCAGACCTTCCATAGAGGTAATCAAGGTTCTCCTTCCCAAAAACCGCCTCTGCCACGAAAGGAGCTCTCTAGGTTGCCCGTCCCTGGGTCCCCCGCCTGCCACTTGCCAGCTCCTGATATTTTGTTGGTTGGTTGGTTGGTTGGTTGGGTTAAAGTTGTGCTTTGATTAGCATTCTTGCAAGGAAAAACAAACAACCCGAGCACTGTGGGACCCACCTCTGAGATTTGGCAGGCCCCACACCGTTAGACTTTTCTTCCACGGAGGGTCTTTGAGGTTGAGGACTAGAGGGGCTGTGACTTCCTGCGGCACCTCCCAGCAGCTGCCCGGGGAATTCCTCCAGAGGGTCTTTGGTTTGGTTCCTTATTGACGGGGCTTCTGTGATTTTCATTTTAACGAAGTTTGTTCCAGAAACAAATGAATCCTTGGGCAGTCGTGAGGAAGGTGGTCGGCAGGGGTGTGAGGGTGTTGAATGGGGCTGGCTCTGGTGGGAGGAGCGGGAGGAGGGGGAGGAAGGGTGGGTCCTGCGTGGGTGGCCTCATTCATTAGTGAGATTTTGCTGTGTGGGCTCCTGGACTACGGTAGAGTGGAGACCACCAACACCATTCGTGTGGAGGAATTTCCCACCGTCTGGCCAGAGTGAGTTCTGCCGGCCTAGTCTGGCCTCGGATCAACACGTAGGAAACAGAGGAACATAATATGAGTGGTTTACACAAAACTTACATGTTCCTTTACCTGTGGCTACTGTTACCTCATCCTATGTAACAGATCTGTTAAATTTGTGCAGTGTACAAATAAGTTTCTTAACCTCACACACATACTCTCTCTCTCCACACACACACACACACACACACACACACACACACACACACCAGCAAAGGCCACTTATACCTCCATAAATAATATTTCTCCTGCTCTTAGCGGTCTTCAGTTGCCTGCAGTTCTTTGTGTAGAGCTGAGGCCTCTTGGACCTTCTGCTGTCCACCTTAGTATGCCTGTTATGGTGGTCCTTGTCCACTTCTTGTTCAGCCAGGGATGTTGAAAAGTGGCTTCTTATGATGCTGTCAACCTTGTATGACCTCTATGACTGAGGACAGTGCATTTTTAGAGAGACACAAACAAAAAGGTTTTGAATCTCTGGACAATAATTGCACATGAACCCTTCTCGGTAGAACCTGTTCATTCCTCTGTGTTTATCTCTAGACTGCTCAGTTGTCTTCAGTGGCCAACCTTGATCTCTACTTCCCTGGTTTTGGTAAACCTGTGGTCTCCTTTTTAACAAACCGAGAGGGAAAGGCGGGAATATTTCCGGCACCAGCTGCTACTTTGTCATCTTTAGCACAACCAGACTTCATGTTTCAGAGTCTCGAATTCTGGTCCTGGCTAGGGGAACTACAAAGTAAATATTGAGGCAGTGGCAGTGGGCCTGAGCTGAGGCTCATGGTTCCCAAGCAATCACAGTGCTGTTACTGGTCCTGATGGCGCTCTGCAGAGCAGGGGATGTCTCATCCATGAGGCCACCTCGGCCCCTGGTCTGTGGCACATGCTCAGTCAGACTCCACTACATAGGATCTGGGGAGCCGGCTCAGTAGGTAAGAGCATGTACCAGGGCTGAGTTTGTTTCCCCAGCACCCCTGTGAAAGACACGGGCATGGCTGCACACACCCACAACCCAGCCCTTGGGGAGGGGTGACAGGAGGATTCTGAGAGGTGAGCCGAACTGCCGGCGGTAAAGCACAGGGATAGAGCAGAAGCTCCAACATCGTCCCCTTCTGACCTCTGCATGTGTGCCCAAGGATGTTTACAACCGCACGCATACACGGTCATACCCTACACACCACACACACACACACACACACACACACACACACACACACACGTCATTCAGTACCAGGTGCTACAATAAGCATAGAACAATAAAGTTCTGCAGTACCTCCATGTATTGATAAGGAGTGTGTTTTGCTATGTGTATTAGTAAACCTAACTACAGAAGCTAAAGCAAATGTTTGTTCTCTTTGACTTAGCAAGACCTATGAAGCGCGTTGCTATGCGCCAAGCCCTGTCCTAAACGGTCTTGATAATATTTACTTCTCAGCAGGAGTTTGCTTTTCTCACATAACAAGAAGTAAAAAAATAAAAATAAAAATAACAACAACAAAAACCAGTGTGTTCCAGGCAAATAGTGTGGCTTAAAGAAATGGTGGCTTTGGGTCCTCAGAGTTCCCGATTCTCCAACATCACTCTGTGGCTTTGTGTATGCATGTGCATGTATGTTCATGCATGTGCCTGTGTGTTTGCATTTGGTATGCATGTTCTATGGTACAAGCACATGAGTGTGCAGGTGTGATACCGTGCACGCACACAAAGCCAGAGCAGAGCACCTGGTGTCTTCCCTTGTCACTCCACTTTATTATTCTGTGTCTCTCAGAGACCCGGAAGCTCAGATAGAGTGGCTAGCTAGCCACGGAGCTTCCAGAATCTGCTCATCTTTGCCCCACCCCCACTGCTGCCCTGTGCTGGGATAGGCTGTTTTTTTTTTTTTTTTTTCCATAGGTACTGGGGATTTGAACTCAGATCCTGGTGCTTGCAGAGCCAGCACTCTAATTGGCTCAGCCGTTTCTCCAGTCATCACTGTATGTCTTTTGTCTTCGTTTCATAAGATAGTCCCTCTGCTTCCAGACATTACATCTGACTGAAGGCATTGTCAGAGGCCTGTCTTTTCTAGAAGACCAATGACTACTTTCTACTTGCATCTCATTAGTCAGATCTACCTGGATGTGTAGCAGTCTGGGAAGATGTGTCTTTTTGACAGGGCACTCTGCTTCCTAAGGAGGAAAACAGAGTTCTTTTCTTTCTTTCTTTCTTTCTTTCTCTCTCTCTCTCTCTCTCTCTCTCTCTCTCTCTCTTTCTCTTTTTAATTTCTAACAAAGAGTAGGTTCTAACTGTCTGATTTAGCCAGGCAATAAAAAAGACATAATTTCCCATGCTCCTTTGGGGCTGACAAAGTCTGCTAGACCTTAAGAAATGGAAATAGAAAATCACGCACAGAATTTGCTGTGTTCTCAGTTCAAACTTCAGAAGGCACAGCCTCCTGTTGCAAGAGTCAAGCAGCTAAAACAGCCATGGGCAGATTCAGTGCTCACATCACTGTCTGCCCAGGGGTGGGCGAGGCAGCCAGGAATTACTCAGGGTGGGGATGGGAGGCTGGATGTAGTTCCAGTGTATCTGAGAAGTTCTGTGGAAGTATCTCTCAAAGCTCCAAGGGTGCTCCACCTTGTGATGGGTAGAAGGAAGGCTTACTGTGGCCAGACTGTGGCTGAAGAGTTACAAAGAAAGGATCAGGCCAGGATGTGCCTCTGGTCCCATCAGAGGCAGAGGCAGGCAGATCTCTGTGTTTGAGGCCAGCCTGGACTATAGAGTGGGTTCCAGGATAGCCAGGACTACACAGAGCCTGTGTCAAAAAAAAAAAGAAAAGAAAAAGAAAAAGAAAGAAAGAAAGGAAGGAAGGAAGGAAGGAAGGAAGAGAGAGAAAGAGAGAGAGAGAGAGAGAGAGAGAGAGAGAGAAAGAGAGAGAAGACCAGATGAGGAGTGTAGGCAATGGCTCAGTGGGTAATGTGCTTGCTGTGTAGACATAAAGACTGAAGACCTGAGTTCGGATTCCTAGCACCCACGGTTTTAAAAGCTTATCATTTCGTTGAGGGGGAAGGCCCCTGAGGCTTGCTTGGCTGGCTAGTCTAGCCGAACTGGTAAGCGTCAGGTTCCTGAGAGCCACCATCTTCAAAATGTAAGGCAGAAAATGATTGACTGAGGAAGACACCCAGCACTCACATCTGACATGCACAAGCACTCATTTACACGTACACACACAAACACACACACACAGACACACAGCCACCAGGGCCAGATGATACTTTCCTAAGGGTGAGAAGGGGTTCAAGTTTGTCCACGGTGAGTCAAGCACAACATCTGCCCAACAGAAGCAGAAGGAAGGCTGTTTTCTGGTTTTTGTTGTTTGTTTGTTTTTTGCCTTCCATCTTTGATTAGCTTTTCCGTGTGTCTTGATTCTGAGAAACCAGCACCCTCCCATGTCACACACAGTGCCACACACCGCTGGCCAGGTACGGTCCCCTACAGTCACTGACTCAGTTCTAATGCCCACCAACCCAATAAGGTACAACCGGTTGTGAGCGCCACTTTGGAGACAAGGGAACCGAGACCCAGACATTTAAAAACAGCCCACTGTTGCCTATACAAGGCAGGGCCAGGGTCACCAACCCCAGCAGCTGGGCCCAAGGCCTGTGCTCCAGACTAGTGTGTGTTCCACATTGAATATTATCCATTGTTTCAGAATGCGTGTGGTACTGAGTCTTCTAACCAGAGGAGGGCACTTAGAAAATAGCGATCAGATGAGTTGTTAAGCCATCTAGTCCTCGTTGCATGACTACCATGCTCTTTAACATGCTCAGCAGACTTCCTCATCCACGAGGGAACAGAAGGTCCCAAACCAAGGACACAGGAACACCGGGAGTAACAGCTGGAAGAGAATGTGCAGGGAAGTCCCAGACTCGCCAAAACCAGGCAAGGGTGGCGGCAAGGTGGCCGCTTCCACATCTGCGAAGGTCTCTCGGGAAAAGATGTGGACATGTGCGGATGAAGCAAGCCGGGGGAGTGGAATTCCTTAGCCAAAGTGCTCCTGGTGAGAGAGAGGAGAGAAGGACTCAGCTCGATACAGGCACAGATGACCAATAGAATTGGAGTCTCTCTGGCCAGCTCACTCCTTAAGTTTGAACATACATATTAAACCTAATCTATAGACTGACGCTTAAAAAAAAATCATCCTTTGTAAAGTAACTGTAAATGCCCCCTAGATTCGTCCCCCACTCAGTCAGGACGACACTGGCGGCATCCATAGCTTCAGTCAGCATTTATGTCGGTCCTTCTATTAGCACGATGGATTTTACAGCCCTTTATGAGTTTCTGGGAAGCCTAATAGGAAACACACACAGCCTCCCATGGAAGAGGTCGGCAGAGTTGCTCTGCTTAAGGACAGCCAGAAGGGGTCGCCACTGCCCCATGGCTGGAGTCAACCCCGGCCACTAATCAGAAACATACCCAGCCTTTCTCCCTCTCTCCATCTCTCTCTCTGACTCTGTCTCTCTCTCCTCTCTTTTCTTTCCCCCTTCTTGCCCCACTGATGGTATGGATTGTATGGAACCCTAAATGTGAAGAACTGAATGTTTGTTTGTTTGTTTGTTTGTTTTTTCTCTTCAAATGTACTGTGGCTTTGAGAAGATTTCCAAAAGAGCTGCACCTGGAACTTGTCTATATCATCAATATCATCCTTCAAAAATTTATTATATGAACAACATGCCAAAACTTCCCTGAATTCCTCCCCGCAACGATGCTTTCAGCATAGCTAAACACTCACCAAAGGCTCTTGTCTTTTGTATAAAATAAAGTGTGCATATCTCATAAATGCTGGCTAATAATAAGTTGACATGTAGAGCCAAATTGAAAAGTGCTTCTTTTTGAAAAACCGGCTCCTCTATAAAGCTCAGGGGAACAGCTTCACGGACAATGTGTTTTCCTTAGTGCAAAGTCCCTGACTTCCTTGGAGACAAATCTGAGAGAGTTCTGTTCACTGTGAATCTTTGGGACACCCATAGTGTCCCGTATCCTAAACGTCACAGTCACAAGGTTTGAATCCTGCCTGTCGGGTAAGAGATCATTTTATCCTCCATCCAAGGCGGAATTCCTTTCCAGAGCAAAGGACTCACACCTCTGGCAGTAGGAACTGCAAACTCTTCTTTAGCCTGTTGACATCTCCAGGGCAGGGCAGGTGACCTCATGTAAGGGCCACGGCCTCTTGCTTCAGTTTGTCTTCGTGCCATTGGTACTTGGGCCAGTGCCTGGAAACTGAGGCACTGGGCTTGCTTCTTCCAGGTGAGTCCCCAGGTCTCCCAGAACTGAGGTTGATTTGTTGATACACCCCTTGCTGGCCACCTGGGCTCTTTCTAGTGGTATTGATCTGACAGCACAAATTCTCCAAGGGATCAGACCAAGGGTGTTGAACACTGACAGCATGGAGAGAACAGGGCAAGGCTCAAGGAGTTGACTCTAGGTCAACTCCCATATAAGCCCCAGTTCTGGTCAGAATAATGACCGTAAGTTAGGTGTCTGGTTAGGCCCGACTCTGCACCAGACTCCATGGAGGTTGCCTCAACAGCAGCCACTAAACAGCCGTTGGTAACATCAGAATTCAAGGGCAAGTTTCTTGTGAGGGACTTGTCATGGAGGGTTGGCATCTGTTGCCTTTGCTCCTCTAATGGCAGCCTGGCACCTGGTTCTGACACCCTAACCCTTCATCCCTTATCCCTGTGGACACCAGTTATGTGTGAACGTAGCCAGGGGCCCAGATACAGCAAAGGAAGCTAACACGCCACCCAGTAAGCTCCTCCCCGTCTTCTAGAATCCTGCGCCAGCTCTGACCTGCGGCTCTGAAGACCTCGTGTTTTGTGAGCTAGAGGTCATAAGAGTCAACCTCACTGTACAGGCTGTGTCTTCACAGACACCTCAGTCTACCTGTTTCGTATTTGACCTTTATTCCGATAACTTGATGCTGGCTAGTTTCCTAAACCTGTGCAGTGAATGTGAACCTTTATGTGAGGTTTCATATACTGGGGCAGGGAGGGACCACACTGGGTAATCCCCAAAATGAAAATCTACCAGTCTCTTTACAGCATCTCTGACTTCCTCAGAAATGCACTCAGTGTGACAGAACCAACATGCCTGCCACCTGTCAGCCCCAGCCTTGGATTCCTGAATGTTTGGCATTGAGTCATTCAGCCTCTCCACATCTCCTTTTATATAATAGCAGGACACAGGAAGAAAAGCTTCTTCCTCCAAAAGGTTACAGAGAAGGGATGTCAGACTCTTCCCATTGGGTTCTTTTAATCTCCACTGTCTTATCTAATTCATGAAATCTCATTTATGTTTTTAACTCTCAAATGTCAACAAAGCGTGGCTATGTTTGTATTTTTCCTCCAACAATATGATGCCTAGAAATTCCCACTTGGAATCCCTCAAATAACAGCTGCATTTTTTTTGTAGCTTTTTCTTTTGTATCCACATGAGCTCTGATGAAAAGTAGACATTTCAGCCAATTATCCATGTCCATCTCAGTATCTAGACGTTTCTTTCTTCATGGAGAAAACCCAAGTATAATTTTAACTTTTTTTTAAGCAGCATTAACCCCAAGCTTTTTAGAAATGATATGAAGGACTCTGAAGGCTCTGTACTCACAAACAACCTGGTCTAGGCCATTCTGAATGACTCTTGAAGCATCAAGATTCTAATTAAACTCAACCATTGAAAGCAGAATACAAATGTGTCCTCAAATCCACTGGAAGGTAGAGTATGAAGAAGTAATGCCTTTTGCAATGAGACAGAGATGTACCAGAAGTCTGTAGCATGTAATAGACCACGTAGGTATTTAGAAGCAGTGGACCAGCCCTTGGAACTCACATTGTCTGGCAGAGTGGGAGGGGTTTAAGTTTTGAGATCCACTTCTCAGCTTTTTTTTTTTAATTATTTTATTTTATGTGCATCAGCGTGAAGGTATAAGATCCCATGGAGCTGGAGTTACAGACTGTTGTGAGCTGCCATGTGGGTGCTGGGAATTGAACCTGGGTCCTCTGGAAGAGCAGACAGTGCTCTTAACTACTGAACCATCTCTCCAGCCCCCCTTCTCAGCTTTTATAGGCAGGTTTTTGCTCCTGATGTGTGTATTGGGGCTAATTATTTGAAAATATGTTTTTCTTTATATTTCTGAGTGTATGATTCTAACTCAATCTGTGCATACTTCATCTTTAGAGATTAGGAAGTTTTATGAAGGATCCTCCCCCTCTGTGCGTGGGTGGGTAGGGAGCAGAGATCAACCTTGGGTATCTTCTTCTATTGATGTCCACGTTATTTTTGGATACAGAGTCTTTTCTATGAACCTGGGCCTTATTGTCTCTTCTGGACCAGTTGGTCAGTAGTCTCACAAGATGGCTCCATCTCCACCATGCTTTGCTGGGGTTACAGTTATGTGCCGCCATGCCTTGGTTTTACATGGCTATTGATGAACCAAACTCACCAGAAAGGAAGACTTAGAACAGCATGTCTCAACCTGTGGGTCGCAATCCCTTTGGGAGTGGAATGACCTTTTTGACAGGGGTCACCTAAGACCATGTGCCTATCAGACATTCACATAATGATTCACAACAATAGCAAAATCACAGTTACGGCAACACAAATAACTTTGTGATCAGGGGTGAATACAACGCGAGGAACTGTAGGATTGCAGGGTCAGCAAGCCAGAGAGCCACTGCCTTAACAGGTTTGTGGATGTAGGAAGCTTGAGAGAGCCCTGGATGTCAGCAGCCTAGATCTGGGTTGAAAAGACCCGGGTAATGCTCTGCTTGGAATGCCTTCCAGCACATAGGGAAGGCAAGAAAACCACATACAACTCAGCTTTAGAGCCAGCATCTCCATGGTCTTGCTAGAAAGAAGCAGAGACTTGTCTTAGCTCCCACTCCAACCCAGTGCCACTAGGTAACAGAGCATCCTCCCCCGACCCTCCAGACCCACTGACGTGGGGAGAAGAGCAAGGGAGAGCCAGTCTGTCTGAGAAACTGAGCACTTCTAGGCAAAAGAGAATGAGAATTCTCTAGGGAACTACAGGGGCTATGACATCAGCCTAGGTTATAATCCAGAATAGATTCATGAATTGTTATTTTCCCACTGCCCAGGGCATGGGATCCCATAAGGAAGCATTTAAAAAAACTAAACAGAGCACTTGTTCATGCTTACCTCAGGACGGGTTTGAATGCTTCAAGAGACCAGCTATGCGTGTGTACTAGCATAAACAGATGAAGCTTGGGGTATGACTGTGACTCAGTTTCCTTAACTGTTAAGTGAGGATGAATACCAATTCTTGTCTCTCTGTATATTTGAGCAACAGAGACATTACATTCCAGGATCTGTTTAGAAAACGGTGAGTGTGTTGCCTTTCTGGTGTGGGAATGGTCCTTACTGGAGCAACGAATGGAGCAGAGAGACTGTAGAGGGTGCACAGCTTAAAGCCAGCACCTAGCAGTGCTGTCTATGGGACAGCTGGGCGAACACCCATCTAGGCTGCAGACCTCTGTCAGACTGGGGTCTTGTTTATTTTTTTAACAAAAAATTAAGTTTTATTTGACGTGTGTGGATGTCTTGCCTGAATATATGTTTGTGCACTGGATTCATGTGGTGCCTATGGAGGACAGAAACAGGCATCGGATCCCCTGAGCTGGAGTTATAGCTTGAATCCAGGTCCCCTGCAAGAGCAGTCAGTGCTGTTAACCATTGAGCCACCTCTTTCTCTGATTTAGAGTTTTAAGATTTCTTTTTATTTATGTTTATGAATGTGTCTGTGAGAGTATATGTAACACATGTGTACTTTTCCAAGTCCACATGACAGAGAGAACTACACAGGAAAATCTCCTGAGCCTTGACCTGCTTTCCATCTTCCCAAAGACCACCCTTGACATCTGCCCCTCTCTGTGTGAATTTTGAGACCCAGAGGTGCTGCTGGCCTCACGCTCATCAATCGCATGCTGTGCCCAGATGCTGGCAATCCAGGGCTGAGCCATGCTTGCAGAAACTTGTTGGAGGCTGGATTAGGATCTTGGCTTTCCATTCCTCATTCAGGCCCCCATGCCTTGGTAAGACTATATTATTTTCTTAGCTCAAATTGCCATTTCCAACTCATTATTTCTCTATGACGAGAAAACAATATTGGCTCTTATGTAATAGCAACCTCAATGAATCTGGAAGCGATCATGGAATGGGTGGATTTTTTTCCCTCTTAAAAAAAAAGAGAGGGAGAGAAATAAATTTGAGATTGTTTGCATATGGCTGAGAATATTTATGAACTCTTCCCCTTTTTCCTCATTGCATATTTTACCCAGCACATTTGTGTGTCATACAGAATAAATCTTTATGAGGAGCAGAGGCAGAGAGGGAAATAGAGCAATTAAAAGTCTGGGTATCCATCAAGTTCATGGGACATTAGCCATCGTGGGTCGCTGGATGCTATAGCCTGTCTGAGGTTAGTTCAGCTAGCATCTCTGAGGAAGTATTTCAGAGGTAAGATTTCAAACACACACACACACACACACACACACACACACACACCCTGAAGGAGTTAGAATCCCCTTGTCATCCTGGTCTCTTTCCTATTCCTCTTACCACTATAGAAAGTTCACTATGAGTGGTTTCATGACCCAAATGCCATCAGCCAAAAGAGATCATTTACTCCCGTGGCTTTAGGACTGAGCCAGCAGGGAGGAGGAAGAAAGCTGGAAAAAAAAAATGTCCAGGTACTGCTTGGCAGTGTTTCAGCATGGGAGTATGTTATGTCTGCTTCCCTCTGATCATCCCTTTCTACATGGCTTGTCACCAACAAGGATTCCAAGGAGCATAAAGGACATGGCTAGAGTGGTGTGTTAAACATACAAGGGAGGGCACATGGTGGCACATTCCTCTAATCTTAGTGCTAGGGAGGTGATGGAAAGAGGATCAAAAGTTCAAGGCCATCTTTGGCGAGTTTTTGGGTGTGAGGACAACCTAAGCTTCGTAAAGAAGGAAGGAGGGAAATAAAGCCCCTTCAGAACTGAAGACACTCAGAATCTCCTGTTCTCTGTCGCATCTTGGAATGTTTAAGGATGTGCTGATTTGAAACTATGGGCAGATTGACACACACAGAAGGATGGCTGCCAAAACAGGTCACGGAAGAAGAGGGATAACCACTGCCCAATCTGGTACGGCCCAGGCCTTTGTATCAGGAACTCCCCTTGCACTGTCTGAGTTGGGTGAGCCCATACAGGGGACCATGTGCAACTTGGGGATCTTCATTGTCCTTACTGAGATGAGAAAGCTGTCACTCATTGAAGTTGAGGAGTTAACCTCCAGCCACAGAAGGGGACCAGGACCAGGGTCACAGATGGGATTTATGGCACCCAAAGCTAACGCAATGGCCATTAACAAGGAAGTGAAAAATCATGCCCAAGGCCTTGGAGAGTTCTTCAGTTAAAGGACCTTGAAGCTATAACAGTGAGTCTATTCTAGGCAAAATCCTACCCTAGGATAGCTGCAGCGGCTTCTTTCCTGCTTCTCATCTCCTGTCCCTACCAAGATAAACACCAATGCCAACCTCAGTCCTCCCGACCAAGACTAGAGAGCTTCCAGCTAAGTGACTGGCAACAGTGTCATGTTGTTGTGATGATGATGTGGGGGCACAACCACACCTGTTTCTAAACTTTACCTCTTCCATTTCTAGGCCTCATTTGACAGACAGATGGACTCTACCCAAGGCTAGTTTTCCAAGGTCCCCATCATCACCTCAGGCCTTTCTGCCAAAATTACTTGTTGTTGTTCTGCAAGGTCTCCAAGAGGCATTTAAAGTTAGTACTTGCAATGTCTCCTTTTCCTTCGCATACTCCTCCGTAGCCCTTGGATGATACAAATTGATGCAATTTTAACAAGTGTACCATGTGGGATGGTCATTTTAAAATGTCAGTTCACCACAATCTAGAATTGCCTAGGAAAAGAGTTCCAAGTGAGTATTTATTTAGACCAGGTTGACCGGGAATTATATTGATTGTTCATTGATATCAAAAGATCTAGCTTACTGTGGGTGATACCATTCCCTAGGTGGAGCAGATGGGCTGACTTATACAGGACAGAAGAAAACTGGACAAGAAGGCAGCCTGGGGATATTTGTTTCTCTCTGCTTTTGACTGTAGACAGGTGTCTCAGGCTCCTGCCTTTGTGATCATACATAATTCCTTTCCTATATTGCCTTGTATCAGGATGGTTTAGCAGGACAACAGGAAAACTAAACAAAACTAAAACACTGTGTTAATTTTTTCCTTTTCCCACTATGATTTTTTTTTCCCCACTCTATCACTGGAAGGAGTAGAGGGATTTGAGTAAGCAAACAAACTCAGCATGAAATGTAATAGCTTTGGGGAGAAAAGCATAATAAGTATTGTCTAGTACCCGCCCTCTGCTTTAGCCCCTGAATAGTCTGGTAATCCCATCACAGTCTAGACAATCACTGAAGGGAATTCAAGCATTTTTTCCCAGCCCTTCTCACTCTATTCTCTCAAACTGGAAACACAAAGCAGATGATGAAGATGAGTTCAAATGCCACACCAGGGAAAAAGGAAGTATTGAGAAACTAATGGCCAGCCTCTAGCTGGTTTCCAAACATTCCAGGAAGTGTTCAGCAGCATTGCCCCAGACTGGTGGCCTTCCATTGTCTCAAACAAAAGGCCTCCTATGAAAAGACAAAAGTGGGTTAGTGTCTAATTAATGAAAGACACATCTGGGAAACCGTGAAAAAGAGGACAGGCCTCATAGCCTCTCCTCTGGATGGCAATGTCCCCTTGTATCTGCTGCCATGTGGACCAGCGGGGACTCTCATGATCTCAAGAGCGTATTGTAAACCAGAGTCTTGGGAGGTTGAGGATCAGGGCTGATATCACAGCAACAGTAGTCAATGACCAGCCAGCCATCTAGCTATTCTGCAGCTGCCCTGTATATTCAGGTGTGAAGTTTCCATGTCAGCTTTCTGTGATTCAGAAGTTCTATGCTCATGTGTGTCTAAATGAATCATTTGCTAATTAATCTAGGGCAAGGATATAAAGTTCCTCAGCCACTTCATCTTCCTTTAGGTGTTCACTCTTTGAGATACCCCTGCAGCAGGTCTCTATGCAAGTGGAGTTGATTGTACATTGCTAATGGACATTCCTGTCTGGTGCATTGGTCTGGCAATTTGGGACAGTTTTGAGCTATCTGCTCTAGATCAACCTCCATTGTGCCTCTCTGTTATCCACTGGACCTCTGCAAGTGGCCTTTGGCAATGTGGCCTGTCTCCTGAAGGCTCGGTCCTCTGCCCTTCTCCAGCAGGGTTAGTCAAAGTTACCTCTACCACAAAATCTGCTCCTATCTCTGTCTTAGGACTACTTCCTACTTCTGTGTCCTTTTTAATTACTTAATTAGCCCTTTTTACAAAATTAATGTGTGTGTGTGTATGTGTGTGTATTGCTAATCATTGACAAAATAAAGATAGGTAAAGTAAGGAAATAGGAGTTGCCTAATCTTGCATCTGCTTGGGATGAGTAAGCACTGAACATGCTGACCTGTGTCCTAGCTGCTGTAATTTTTTAATAAATAAAAGGCACTTCCTAATCAAAGTAAAAGGAATTTAATCAAATTAAAGGAATAGCTGGTGTTTACGACCTGGCTAGTTTTTTAAGATTTATTTTACATTTCTCTCTCCACGCACACATGCGTACATGCATGCTCGTGTTTGTGTGTGTGTGTGTGTGTGTGTGTGTGTGTGTGTGTGTGTGTGTATGAAGAGGGTACTGGATTCTCTAGAGCAGGAGTTACAGGTGACCATGGACTGCCTGACAAGGGTTTGGGGAGACAAATTCTAGTTTTTGGTAGCTCAGTGACTCCTGAGCCATCTATCAAGACCTAGGGTTTGCCTTGTTGGGCAGTTGAGTACATTTGCATTGAATCATGCTCATAGCTACCAGGAGTTCTACTGTATGTGTTGAGATGGCAGTGATGGGACATTCGTCTTCTCTGAAGTCCCCGTGGCTGTATTCGGTAAGAAGAGAGCTGACCTCTCCTTCGTTCTTCCATGCCAGCCCTTGAGAGAGGCTTGACAAAGGCGCTGAGGAAGCTGGACGACTACCTGAACACCCCTCTGCCGGAGGAGATTGACACCAACACCCGTGGGGATGAGAAAGGGTCCCAGCGCAAGTTCCTGGATGGGGATGAGCTGACGCTGGCTGACTGCAATCTGCTGCCCAAGCTGCATGTGGTCAAGGTAAGAGAGATCTGCTCCTGGGTGCTGGCTTCATCTCAGGCCCAGCCAACTGGGTGGATGAGTCAAAAGGGCAGTAACTCCTGGGGGCTGAAGTCAGATCTATTAGGGACCCAAGGTCATCCTCACTGCTTGTGGGGAAACAGTCTCTCTTGACATTCAGTTTTCTTGAAATTTATAAAAGGTAACTATGTGTCTGGGCATTTTGCCTACATATATGTGTGTGTACTATGTGTGTGCCGGGTACCCATGGAAGCCAGAAGAGGATGTCAGATACTCTGGAACTAGAGTTACAGATGGCTATGAGCTGTCATGTGGGTGCTGGGAATTGAACCTGGGTCTCTGGAAGAGCAGCCAATGCTCTTAGCCACTGAGCCATCTCTCTAGCCCCTGAGCTTTCATTTTCATTTATAAAATAGTAACGTGTTGTATATCTCTAGGCTTATTGTGGGACTAAGCATGACACGAAATCGCTTACTATACTATAGGGGCTCAGTGTATCAATATGTAGTAAGCAGAATGCCACTGTATATTCAGTTACATCACAGCCTCTTCTTGGAGTTAGCCCTGCCATGCTTTCATAGCTGCAGTCCATGGGTCCTCATGGGCCTCCATACATCTCTACGCACAGACCTGGTAGAAGCTCTCTGTGGTGCCGACCCATCAATTTTCTCTATGGTACCCACCATCAATTTGGTTATCTCAAGCAACCTCCAAACCCCACATTGGTCTGCCTCCTGCTGCATCCGTGTCACCGTCCTCGAAGTGTGCTGACACATTTCTGTGTGAAGAGGAGTCTTCCATCTTACTGTGGCACACGGCTCTCGTTATTACAGCCTCCTCCCTCATGTGGCCCTCAAGCATGTTTCCTAGAGCAGCACAGAACATCTCTGTTCTCCTTCATCTCATCGGGAGACAGCAGCTGCATTCCCCAAGTTCTCCAAACAGACATCACTCCCTCTGTCTGTGCATCTAAGTACCTGCACGTGGAGACTAGAAATGAACTTTGGGTGCCTTCCTCAATCTTTTTCTTTTAAGGCTGAGTGTCTCACTGAACTCAGAGCTCACCAATTTGGTTAGGCTAGCTGGCTAGTGAGCTCCAGCGACCCTCCTGTCTTTGTCCCCTAGCACTGGGATTCCAAGTGTGCAACAACACACTTGTTTTTGTATGTGGCTTACACTAGGGAGGAGAACTCAGGCTCTCATGCATGCAAAGGAAGTACTTTACCAAGTACTCAGCTCACCCTGATCCTCACCATTTTTGATGCTCACTCACTGTCTAGACCAACATGCAGTAGGGTCTCATGGCCAAACCAACCCCTGCCTTTTACCATGTCTACGTCTGTCTTACCATCTCATTTTGACAGCAATCTCTGTGAGAACAAATACCTTTTCCAAGGGCGGTGAGTCTTTAATAAATACTTACTCACAGGCATTCTGATCAGCCACTATGTGCCTTTTAGGATAGTCATGTTTTTTTTTTTTCTTTCTGCCTTCCATTGAGAAGAAGGCTAGCCCACCATTCATCAGCAGGGTCTAGCTACTTCGTTCAGCTGGAGTACTGAGCTAGATACACAGACTTCCTTCCAATCAGAGCACGCAACAGCTTGTCATGAAGTCACTTAGCTGACCATCCATGCATGAGTGTCCCATTGGTCTGGGTTAGAGCCAAAATTGGGAACAGAGTAATCTGCTTCTGGGGCAGGCCAAAACACACACCTTAGTATGAAGACATTTTGGGCTCAGGGCCAAGCTAAAGATCTTTTGTAGGTCCATCCAAGTGTGTCACTTTGAAGTTAATAATGATCATAGGCCCTACCCACCAAATTGTACTTTCTTCTTTTCTTTTCCCCCTGAGAAATAAGCAAAACCATTAGGTATGTATGATGTCCACTCAGTCACACAGTGTCATCATGATATAATGGAAAGATCAGAAGAGATGAATTCTAATTCATCTAGCAGGCTGGATCAGGGCAAGTCATTTGATCTTTTAGGATTTCTTTTTTTTTTTTTTTTTTGAGCCTAAAAGAAGGGGTGTAGCTCAAATTCTCCTTGCTTTATTTTCCTTCCTTCCTTCTCTCCTTTCTACTCCAACATGTATGGGCAACTCATTTAAGCATCCTTTGTCAAAGTAGGCAAACACATGGCACTCCCAGGCTACTACCTCCTTCTCTGAATGTCTCAGCTCCTGCCAGCCCTAAATGACTAGGTTAATCCTCTGTCCTTGGAGACAGTTCAGTGGGTTTTCTAGCTCTGGGACACTGGGGATCAGCCGGAGGATGGCCTAGGAGGGAACAAAGACCGGGGCCCTAGACTTCTGTCTCCTTGGATTTCTGCTGATCCAGCTTATCAGATCCAGAGACCTGGCAAACCTCTGCGGTGCAGAGAGCATGAAGGGGAGCCAAGGCAGCTTGGTCTCAGATGCCAAAATTTAATCCGGGCTGTGGGAGCTAACTGTTTTCATATGAAACGGCAAATTCAGAGCATGAGCACAAAAGGTCCTTCGAATGTCAGAGTTCTGTGCACCCTCACTCCAGCCTGCCTTCCTTTTACAACTGTCCCCATCCCAGGATGCTGAGTGGCTGTGGACCACACTCACTGAGAGCCTGGTCTGAAATTTCCTGGGTAGATTTTTTGTGGCTCAACACAGGGACCGTGTTCCCTGTGAGGCAACTTGGAAAAAGAGAGACACGTAAATGAAGATATAGGTTCTTTAATCACATGTCTGCTATTTTCAAGCTAATGAAGTTAAACCAGAACACGCATCCTAGTTTGCTTTTCTGCTGTTCTCATACAACAGTGGCCAAGAGCACCTTCCAAGTTTATTTGACTTACACACTCACATCCCAGCCCATCACAGAGGGATATCAAGGCAGTAACCTAGAGGCAGAAACTAAAGCAGAGGGCAAGGAGGTGCATTGCTTACTGGCTTTCCCCCCTTGGCTTGCTCACGCAGTTACCTCTCTCTCTCTTTTTTTCATAACTTTTACATTGATTTTTATTTATTCATTTATTTTAAGTTCTTTATTAATCACACTTTATTCACTTTGTATCCCCCCTGTGGTTCCCTCCTTCCTCCCATCCCAATCCCTTCCTTCCTCCACCCTCTGCATGCATGCCCCTCCCCAAGTCCACTGATAGGGGAGGTCTTCTTTTCCTTCCTTCTGATCCTAGTCAATTAGGTCTCATAAGGAGTGGCTGTGTTGTTTTCTTCTGTGGCCTGGTAATGCTGCTTCCCCCTCAGGAGAGGTAATTAAAGAGCTGGCCAATCAGTTCATGTGAGAGACAGTCCCTGTTCCTATTACAATGGAACCCACTTGGATACTGAACTGCCATGGGCTATATCTATGCAGGGGTTCTAGGTTATCTCCATGCATAGTCCTTGGTTGGGATATCAGTCTCAGGAAAGACCCCTGTGCTCAGAATTTTTGGTTCTGTTGCTCTCCTTGTGGAGTTCCTGTCCTCTCCAGGTCTTACTGTTTCCCACTTCTTTCCTAAGATTCCCTGCACTCTGCTCAAAGGTTGCACATAAGTCTCAGCATCTACATTGATAGTCTGCAGGGCAGAGCTTTTCAGAGGTCCTCTGTGTCAGGCTCCTGACTTGTTCCCTCTTTTCTCCTTCTTCTGATGTCCATCCTCTTTGCCTTTCTGGATAGGAATTGAGCATTTTAGTAAGAGTCCTCCCTCTTGATTAGTTTCTTAGGGTGTACAGATTTCAGTAGGTTGATCCTATATTATATGTCTATATGAGTGAGTATATACCGTGTGCATCTTTCTGCTTCTGGGATAGCTCAATCAGGATAATCTTTTCCAGATCCCACCATTTACCTGCAAATTTCATGATTTCCTTGTTTTTTATTGCTGAGACAACTTCCTGAACAGAACACCAACAGCACAGGCTCCAAGAGCAACAATCAATAAATTTGACCTCATGAAACTGAAAAGCTTCTGTAAAGCAAAGGACATCAGAACAAAACGACAGCCTACAGATTGGGAAAGGATCTTCACCAACCCTATATCTGACAGAGGACTAATATCCAGTATATATACAGAACTAAAGAAGTTAAACAGCAAAAAGTCAAGTAATCCAATTAAAAAATGGAGTACAGAGCTAAACAGAGAATTCTCAGTAGAGGAATATTGAATGGCAGAGAAACACTTAAATTCTCAACCTCATTAGCCATCAGGGAAATGCAAATCAAAACAACCCTAAGATTTCACCTTACACCCATCAGAATGGCTAAGATCAAAACTCAAGTGAATACATGCTGGAGAGGTTATGGAGAAAGGGGAACCCTCCTCCACTGCTGGTGGGAATGTAAACTTGTACAACCACTCTGGAAAGCAATCTGGCGCTTTCTTAGACAACTAGGAATAGCACTTCCTCAAGATCCAGCTATACCACTTCTAGGCATATACCCAAAAAGAGTCTCAAGTACACAATAAGGACATTTGCTCAACCATGTGTATAGCAGCTTTATTTGTAATAGCCAGAAGCTGGAAACAGATGCCCCTCAGTGGAGGAATGGATGCACAAATTGTGGTACATCTACACAATGGAATATTACAGTTACCTCTCTTATGCAGTCAAGTCCCACTTGCCTAAGTGGCACCACCCACAGTGGGCAGGGCACTCCTACATCAATTAATAATCAAGAAATGGCCCTATAGACATATCCACAGGGCAACCTTATGAAGTTCCTTCTCCCAGATGGCTCAAGTTAATGTAAAGTTGACCAAAAAAACAAAAACAAAACCAAAAAAACCCAACTAACCAGTACAGTTCTTACCAAGCACTAAGCTTGAAACCAACACCACAAAACAAATAAACAAATGAATAAATAACCAAATAAATGCCAACATTCAAATGCTCGCATGAACAAAATATGAGTTTATCGATCAGTGTAAAATATCACCCGCTCCCCATTTCCTTCAGATCAGTTGACAAAGAGTCTAACTAGATAGTCTAGGTTGTTCTCAAATTTGAGATCCTCTTGCCTCAGTCCCTTGAGTATTGGAGTAATACAGTTCCTCATGTCGAGGTGACTCCCAGCCATAAAGCTATGTTTATGCCTACTCCATAACTGTAATTTTGCCACTGTTATGAATCATAAGGTAAATATCTGTGTTTTCCAGTGGTCTTAGGTGACCTCTGTGAAATGGTTTTTCAACCCTCAAAGGGGTCATGACCCACAAGTTGAGAAGCACTGCAACAAGACATGAATCTTTCAACCTCTTTGGGCTGTTTTGCTCCTTGCTGAAGAGTTTCCATCTTCGAAATGAAAGGATTTGGAAGGCAGGGGATGTGACTTAATAGGATGGTTTGCCAAGCATGCATGATGCCCTGGGTTCAATCTTCTGCAGCACAGAGGTCGGGGGTGGGGGAGAGATCAGCTCATTACATATAATCAGATGGACCTTGTCTGATGTTGGAATAACTGAAGATAGCAAAGATTAAATTTAACTGTTTACCGAAGTCTTACTTATGGAATGTCTGTGCCTCACCTTTCTCATTTGTACAATAGGAATAAAATCCTTGCAGGACTCTTCAGAGATTTAGGTAGTTTTGCACCCAGTTCTAAGTAGCGTAACATAGCACCCAGATGAGAGCCTGCTGATATGGCAGTGTTGTCAGCGGTCACAATCTACATAGTCAACAGGGTTAGAAAGAGTCTAGGAATGCAAAGGCTGTGTCCCTCCTGTCCTATTGCTTTTTAGAAGCTGTGGAGGCGGAAAGGATGCTGCCCTCACACTTGACACTCAGGACAGACCATATCCCATGTTATACCCGAAGCTCAGAATTGGAACGAGAGCCTGGAGGGAACACGTACTCTCCCTGGTGTGGAAGGATCTCTGAAAATGAGCTTTTCCTGCAGGAGGTTGTCACTGTCTTCCTCTTGGCATAATTTCCTACATCACCCATAGGGGTAAGAGGGAGAAATCCTTGCATGGCTGAGCTGAGGGTTCCCCAGCAGGAGGATATCGGATCCTGTGGTGTGGTGCCTCCTGTTGAAGAGGAAACAGAGAAAGTCTGAAGCAGAACCCTGGGAGAGATACTTCTCCCTGTTATTCCTGCCTGACTCTGAAAGCTAATGGGCGGGTCCCAGTGAGCAGTGAATAAGGGCCCCTTGCATATCTATCGCTATCTCTGTCTCTGTCTCTGTCTCTGTCTCTGTCTCTGTCTCTATCTCTATCTCTATCTATGAAAAATTTGCTGCTCTTGACACAGCACTAAACCAAGAGCAAGGCCTTTCTGTGTACAAGACCCTGAGAGAAATCATAGGTCACATGTCCAGAAAGTTGTCCTGACTACACAGACTAAAAACAAAACAAAACAAAACAAAAACCCCATCCTGCCAGCCTCTATATAGGAAAGAAGCAGATGCATGAATATGAATACAAGCCAGGCCTCGGTAAACCATATTAGACAACGGTTATTGAATGTTTCCTGTGTGCCAGGCTCTCCTCTAAGCATTTCCTCAGGACCCACTAAGCCATTCCTGCAAGGTATATCCTATCACCACCTCGATGTCAGAGAAAAGCAAATTAGGGAACAGAAAGGTATCAAGAACTTGTCCTTGGCCACAGCTCTCAGATGGAGTGAGGATTACAAATCCAGTCAACTGAGACGCAGAGCCTGTGAGCTAACCACTGGTGATACTGTTTCTATTGACACAAACACCACTTCTCCAAAACTCCTGGGCCCTTGAGTGTGGCAACTCGGGACAAGATTTGAGACAACTCTTGGCCTACTCCCACACCAGATCCAGAATCTACATACATATTTGAATACCTAATTCACTTTTCTGGTCCCCCACCAAACACAAATAAGGATGCTTATCTGAAAGAAAGAAGAAGAGGGATCAGGAAAAGAAGACAATTTGAACAAAGCAAGGTACCATGTACCTATAATCCTTGACTTGAGAGATGAAAAGCAGGAAGATTAGGAATTCACAGTCATCCTCAGTCATATAGAAAGTTTGAAGTTAGCTTAGACTATGTGAACATAGTTACTATGTGGGTAATATGTCTGCCGGTGTCATAAATATTTCTCTAAATATGTTATGCTGTATACCAATTACATCTGTCTCAAAAAGTTTTCCTTATCATTGGTGCTTTTCTTCGCAGCACAATTTTTTCGTGTGTGTGTGTGTGTGTGTGTTGTGTGCTTATGCATGTTTTCATGCCTGTCATCATGTGTGTGCATGGTTGTGTAGACACATGTGTGTACAAGCATGTGGAGGCCTGAGGTTGGTATAAAAATTATCCTCAATTTCTTTTCCACTTTATGGATTAAGTCAGGCTCTCTCAATCAGGCCCAGAGCTTGCTGATATGGCTGATACTCATGGAATCATGACCCTGACACTTCCTACTGATGTCTTCACACCACCTTCTTTCTTGTCGCCTTTGCTTAGATTGTGGCTAAGAAGTACCGAAACTATGACCTTCCAGCTGAGATGACCGGCTTGTGGCGGTACCTCAAGAATGCCTATGCACGGGACGAGTTCACCAACACCTGCGCAGCTGACAGTGAGATTGAGCTGGCCTATGCGGATGTCGCCAGGCGCCTCAGCCGATCCTGAGCTTAGATGTCTGGCCCAATTCTGCTGCAGAAGAATTTTACTTCTCCCAACGGCCTTCAACGCTACAGACTCTGCCTCCTTGTTGCCTTGGGGAAAACATTAAAAAAAGAATAGGCCACATCTTGCTGGCACCCCTGAACTCAACTCTAGCCTTCTACCTTCTAAGATCAGTGCCATCCTTCCGCCTTGCCCTACAGGAGCCTGGCAAGCAAAGAGACATAATAGCAGATCTTTCCACCCACAGATCTGATCTAGGGTCGGTGTATCTGGGGTCAGTTTGGAAATCTTCCATGGGATTGTCACTGTTCCCTTCTGCCAATATCATAATGCTTTCTTAGATGCTCTAACAGCTTGAAATGCTAGCTTCTCTCTCTCCCCTGTCTTCCTCAGCAACTGAAAGGGCATGAATGAATGCCATTACATGATCACTGGGGAGGCAGCGGTGGGGAGCTCTCAAGTGAGTGTGGCTCTGGGAATCTAGCAAAGCAGTTCCAGCTGCTCACTATTTATGACCAGAGGGCCAGATGGTAATGTCCCCTTGGATACACTCGAATTTGCTGCAGCACTGGGAACTGGTGCAATATGACCTGGCCAGCACTGACCCCAGCTTTCCTTCTGTCTCCATTTTGCCACAAAGGCAGTTGACTTCTAATTCTAAACTGAGGTGACCCAGATGAAGAGGGACTTCTGGGAAGCAATGTTGATGCCAAAAGGCCCACCAGGGTCTACAGCCACAGGGGTCACTGACTGAAGAGTAGTCCACTGGAGATCGCACGGGCGTGTATGACTGTGTTCCTCAATGAGTGACTTTCAGTTAGAGAAAGAGATGGGAGAGGGAGGGAGGAGATACAGTTCTATATGAGTTTGATGTAGCTTAGAAAACTTTTAGACCACTCTTCTCTCTCAGTATCTAAACCTTGGACTGGTGTTGGACTGGTTGGCACACCTACCAGCCATAAACCAGATTCAACATCCGCCAAAAAAAAAAAAAAATGTTTTCCAGGCCCTTCCTAGTCACTTGCAGATGCTGGTTGCAGATGCTGGTGTGTGCTCCTAGCTTCTTCGCCCCAAGCCCTGATGGAAGAGAAATTCTGTGAAGGAATGGTGTGAAGGAATGGCTACCTTAGGAAGGAAGTCCACAGGTCTTTCTGACTGGGAAGCCACAACTTGAATTTGGAAAATCCGTGCTGCCCTGGGTCCATTTTCCCACTGTCACAGTCATCACAGTATCATATTTTTAAGAAAAGGAAGTGTTTTGTTTTTTAAACTACTATTTTTCTCCTTAATCATTCTCCTTGAGTTTTACCTACAAAACTCACAAGGCCTGAGCATGGAAACCTGGGCTGATCAGGCACTATGGCAAACGAGTTAATCATTAGCTCTTCCTCTACTTGTGAGGCGCTCACAAGTTTCTAGGCGTTCCTCTAGTGAATGCCTAGAAGAAACCCATCCTCAGGGCCTCAGTTCCAACAATCTCGCCCTGTGTGTTGCCTGCCAGTGGAGGGTGAGGCTCGTGGGGGCCGGAAGCCTGGCCTTGGCTCATTGCACCGGAGGGCGGGGCAGCACGGGTCCTTTCCATAGAAACATCAACATGGGATAAGCCAAGCAGTCACTGGACCCACCTTTCTCTAGGGATCTCCAAAGCAAAGAGTGACCATTGATCCGAGGAGGGAGGAAGCAGGAGGTCTCCCTAGCCCATTGGGGAAGAGGACTGTGCCTGCTAGGACCTTTTTTAAACTTGAAAGGGCTTTGAAGAGGCAAAATGAGTCGATTCATTTCCATCGCTACAGGAACCTTTCCACAGGCTCTCGGCAAGCAGCCCCTCGGGATGTTTAAAAGTGTAGCAGTGCTGAGGGAACAGCCCTTCTTCCTTCAGGGGAATTTCCCTAATGGGCCTCCCAGGGGAGGAGAGCTTCCGGAAGCAACCGGAAGGCTGTTTAATTACTAGGAAACCATGTTGTTCTCAGGGATCTTTCCCGGAACTTACAGGCAGGCAGGGTGAACCCGACGCAGCTCACATCCCTGTGTCCCACAAATGTGCTGATGGTAAAGATGTGAAGTGTAGCCTGCGGACAGAGGGGCCTGAGAGGAAAGGTGGGAGGGATACCCAGGACGGTCCTGTGGTGATCTGAGGCCAGCAATTGGCAAGTCTTTACAAAGAAACTTCCCAAGCCGAGTCAACGTTGTTTCTAGCAGGTCCTCCCGTGGTCAGGTTAGCTTTACATAAGTCACAAAATTTAGGCAATGTTGGGTGTTAGAGGATCAATTATAACCCCTTTCAAGACAGGCAAGACTGTAGGAGAGAGGCTTTTCTGGGTACTTTGATGCAGAAGTAATTTTAATTTTATCAGATAATCATAAGGAGACTGACCAGTGTCTTCGGACATAATTATCACGGTGTATAAAAACAGCAATAAAGTAAATGATGATTATCCCTCTCCCCAAGGAGATTTTTCTCTGGTGGCTCCAGCCTCCCTGGACCCTGGTCTTAACCTTGTCATGTGTGTGATTCACCATCTGCAGCCACCCTGTGGTAAGGTTCCAAATCCCAGCTCAGGCTGTGTGGAACGGTTATCAGGGTGGATGTTCCTGCATAGGCGACTCTGGATAGGCGCTGTCCTGGTAAATGGCGGTCCCTCCGGAAGCATTGGAGAGGCAGAGAAAGGGAGACTATCTTGATGGAGCTATTTAGCTTGTATTCCTCTTCTACCACGGATTGTCACATGCCAATCTTGCCTGTGTGAGAGCTATGTGGGAGGCAAGACAGACAGCTGGGGTCAGACTCACAATTATCGAGTTGGTGTGCCTACCTATTTAAAACTGCCTACCTCTTAGGATGACCCAGAGAGAAGGTATTCCAATTAATATATTAATAACTATACACAGTGAGATAGAAAGTGAATTTTCGGTTGTTTCAGAACATAATTTCATACGTTCTGAAAAATTCCTCTCCTAGGCAGCCTCATGACACCAAACAAATCAGTTGCCAAGTAGGAAGCAGTCAATCATTTTATTTGGCCAGACCATCCCAAACTGGTTGCAGCTTCCCGGTAGATGGCACTGTCTCTGGTGTTCACTTCTGGTGCTGCTGAGACCAGACAGGATCTTGGGGTTTTTCATCAAAAAGCAGCTGCTCCAAGAGTGAAGGCTGGACCATGTTTCTGCTACCTTCTGGTTCTCCTGAGGTGCGGCAACAGCAGTGAAGGCAGTTCTGCCTTCTGCAGACAGACAGTCCCAAGCATTTTAGGACCACCATGGCACAGAGCGCCTGGCACAGACAGATGCTCACTGTCTGAGAGTACCAGGAACTTGGCAGGCCCAGGCAAATTTGTATTGCGAAGGAAGCCGAGGCAGAAGCTGTGTGTCTATTCAGTAAGAGTTCACCATCGCTAAAAGACTTGCATCTGCAATCAAAATGTTGTAGAAGCGGCCGGTGTCTGGTAGGTAAGTGCTTCCAGGGTTCCGCCTTCATGGCCCAGGAGTGAGCTCAGCTGCCTACGAGGAGGATACTAACATGGCCTTGCTTGGAAATGTGAAACACCTACTCATGAATGAGACTAAGTTCAGTGATTCTCAAGAATTATGTTTTGAGAGCTCCATATCTGTATCCCCTATATTCATATATATCATAACTATACATAACATTATGAAGAATCTTTAGAAGACGTGAAGGAAAGAAGTGCCTATAAAGCACCAGATCCTAGTGTTTGGAGAACATTTGTGATTTTGTCATTGGCTTTGGGGCCCTTCAACACACTGGCCAGTGACGTTGTATCCACTGCTCTTTTTCACTCAAACTAACAGCTTGTGCCCTAGGTATAAGTGTATTCTCCTCTCCCTTTCTCAGTATTCCTCATCAATATTTTTCTCCCAGTCTAGTTTCAAGACACTTTCATCTCATTATTAAGTATGAATCAGACAGCACACTCTTATTAAATGTCGTTTAAAGAGATAAATCTGTTCTTCACTACCACTGCATGCACTAACCAAAATAAACAAAACATTGTCCCCATATAAGGTCTGAGTTAAACCGTAGGTTTCTAAAAAATCAATCTGGTGTTTGGCAAAAACAGTTTTGAAGACATGGTATTTTGGTATACAGCTAAAGATTTCCCAACGTAGACTGTGGATATATTTATAGAAAATATCAAACTGGGATCTAGCTCAGTTGTAGAGTGATTACTTAGCATGCATGAAGCCCTGGGTCAGATCTCCAGCACAGGAATGGTAGAGAACCTTTGTAATCCCAGCACTAGGAAGGTGGAGTCAGGAGGATCAGAAGTTCAAGGTCAGCTACATAGCAAACTGGAGGACAGCTTGAGCTACACATGACCCTGTCTCAAAACAAAACAACAAAATAAAAAGAAGCAAAATATTGAGCTCACATTTGAATTTCTTCTCCCTCCCTCCCGTCACCCATTTTATTCTTCATTTTATAAGCTGGAGAATTAATGATTTAGTGATTTTAATTCCTTGTATGCAGACCCTCCAAATGATGGTGACTCACTTTTCTTGAGACCTTTAACTGTGGTGAGACTAGGTCTTATTCTCAAGCTTTACTAAATGCAACATGCCTTTGCATACACACCAAGCTGAGCGTTTTCTCCATATCCTTGAGCCAGCTGTAAATGTGTTTCCCAGTCTTGATTGCTATTAACTGATTTAAATAAAGTTGGTTTATTTTCAAATATTACAAAAGAGATAACTGGATTTCTTTGGGTTTGGGTTATGTTGTCTTAAGTGACAATATAAAAATATCACTCTCTTTTCCAATAAAGATATTTAATTTCACATGAAATACAGTCTTTTTTAAATCAAAACAAAAACAAAAATAAAGGTGGGCCTGAGTGTGGATCTGTGGTAGAGCCCTATAATGCGAGATACTGTAGGTTTGATCCCCAGCATAGAAAGAAAGAAAACAGTAGAAAGGGATGACGGAGGAGAGAGAGAAGGAGAAAAGGAGTGACGGAAGGAGGGAAGGAGAAAGAAAGAAGGATGGAACAAAGAAAGTAAAAGACAAGGGTGGGAAAGAGAAAAGGAAGAAGGGGGAGGGTATAGGAACAGAAAAGCCTGAAATCAAAAGGTTTGTGATGTAGCTGTCCCAATTCTATTTTTAAACTCAAGAAGGCTGTGATTTCTTTGATGGTCTGTGGGTGAGGTTATACATTATACCCGGCCAGCCATGCTTCCTTTTCCTCTCTGCATTGTCATATCCATAGATAGACACGCAAGTGATGGTCTAGTGTAAGTTAAAGGATCAGTCTACTTGTGCCCAAAGCTCCCTCCTGACTCTCCTAAGCCCCACTAACATCCCCGGCACTAATAGTCAGCCCTTGCAGCACATCACCAACTCAAGGCTGAGGTTTTCAGGGTCTCTGAAGACAGTACGTTCTCCGCTGAGGGCACCTGTGAGCTATGGTCCTGGTCCTCTTGTATGGCTCTCTGTGCAGTGAGAACAGCCTATGAGACTCTTAGAAGTTACTGACGAGCTGCTGAGAAGGGGAAGCCTGGGGCTCAGGGCAGGTACATCGGGGCTACTGATTGCTCTGAAGCCACACCCATCATCTTGACAGAGCTCTAACTAGGTCAGGCAATAGTTCACTCTCCTTCTCCTGCTTCACCCCATGACTCCAGTGAAAACAATCTCATTTCCAGTTGCTGGGAAACCATCCATATTCTGTACCCATCCTGCCAGTTGGTTTCCGAGTGGGATCCCCAGGTAGTTATACCAGATGTGGGAGGAGAGATCTGCCTAGGAAGTCCTGGAGAAAATGATCTTTTCTTAAGAAAAATAACTCTTTAAATTTCTGTACCAGGGCTGTCTCTGGATATGCGGTGTGTGTTTGTGTGTGTGTGTGTGTGTGTGTGTGTGTGTGTGTGTGCATATGTGTGTGAGAGTGTGTGTGTGTGTGTGTGTAGTATGTAGAGTGTTTTGTGTGTCCCAGATGTGCTGTTGCCTTAGAAGGACCATTGTTTCATTGTTTGAACGCAGAACTGTGAACTGGAGAGCAGAAGCTGGGTCAAGGGAAACTTCATCTCTCTCCTTGTTATATCATGAAGAAACCAGGAAGCATAAACTGCTATGCTATGTTGTGGTTTGACTTTGGAATATCTGCCACTGGTTCATGAGATTTCGACAGTTATGGAAGAGCCTCACTAGGAGAGGCAGATCTCTATGGTCAGGCTCAAAGGCTGCCTCACAGCCTCTCTCCTTCCTGACAGCAGATGCGAGGCGACCAGCTGCCTCATGTTCACTGCCACCTTGCCTTCCCCGAGGTGAAGAACTGAATCCCTTAAACTGAAAGCCAAGATGAACTGTAAATCCTCCTCTCCTAATTTGCTTCTTGCCAGATATTTTGTCCGGGCAGTAAGTTCAGTAACTGATATGACATGTGAGGTGTAATGGTTATGCGTAGGATTAAAAGGATCTCAGTCCCTTTGCAGAGAAGTCTCCAATAAGTGATATTGGAGATGAAAGTAGCTCATGCTCAAAAATGCTGAGTACCATGTCTCTTTTATTTTTATTTTTTATTAGTGTGTATGTGTGTGTGTTTGAATGTAAGGGTGAAGACAGGAGGATCTTTGGCAATTTCTGGCCTTTTTGCCTAGCTTCAGGCTCAGTAAAAAACCATATATATGTAGACAGTGATGGAGCAGGCTACCTAATGCCCTCTTCCACACATAGTACTGGGGTTAGCAGTGTGTGCATAACCACACTTATTGTTTATGTGGGTGCTGGAATCTGAACTCAGGTCCTCATGCTTGTGTGGCATAGTGCTCTTACTGAGACATCCCTGCACCCCAACCCTTTCAGGCTTAACAGCTAGGCTTCCCACACATAAAATACAGTATTTTTTTTTATTATTATTAGGAAAAGCATAGAGTGTCAGACCAAGGAGACAGGCAGTGCAGGCTGGAGACAAGAACATTATTCTCATGGGGCAGCCATTGAATTATTCTGTGATCTTGGGCAGGGAGATTATTCAGTCACTGGTGAAGAGCATTTGTTGACAACTAGGACTGAGTTCAAATGTAATGACAGCCTATATTAAGATTTCTCTTGAACTTCATTAATAGAAATGAAACCAAGGGCCAGACTAAAAAAAATAGACAACTTGTATTTGTGTGAGTGGATTTTTTTTTTTTTGAAGTAAATTTCAGGTTTCTAGCTTGGAGTCAGTTCACATAATTCTTGTGTCTCCTATTCTCCACCCACATGCAGTGAAATATGCATCCTTGTGCAATAAAGGCTCTTCAAGGCTCTGGCGTGAAGCTCATCAGATGCCGCTACTTAAGACAGAGAGTAGAGAAGACTCCAACTTTGAAAACTCTGAAGATGAAGGACACCAGTGAGGGGCCAAAGAGACAGCTTAGTGGCTAAGAATGTGTGCTGCTCACAACCATCTATATTCCAGTTGCAGTGGTCTGAGGCCATCTTCTGCCCTATTCTAGCACCTGTATCCATACTCTATCACTCCTCTCTCTGCATACATAACTAGGAATTAAATAATATTTAATTAGAAAAAATGTGGGTGAAAACAAAAAGATTCCATTTACCCCCATGTGGTGGTTTGAATAGGAATGGCCCCCATAGACCCATCTGTTTGAATGCTTGGCCATAGAGGGTGGCCTTATTAGGAGGTGTGGCCTTATTGGAGTAGGTGTGGCCTTTTTGAGGGAAGTATGTCACTGTGCAGGGGCCGGAGACTTTGAGGTCTTATATGCTCAAGCTATGCCTAGTGTTCTTCTGCTGCCTGCGGATCAGGATGTAGAGCTCTCAGCTCCTCCAGCACCACGTCTGAGATTCCGTCGTGTTGATGCTTGGGTTCTCTCTCTTTAAATAAGGGTGCTCTCCTCCCTCTACCCACAGTCCAGCTATCATAGATCCTTAAGGTGCCACATTCTGGGATGAGCTAGCAATGAACTGCTTTTCTTGGCAGCTGTTGCTCTGTTTCAGACTTCCTGGTACATTCTGAAACAGATGCTGCCATATAGATTTCCTTCTTTAACTGAAACATGAGAAAAACTCACAAAACAACAGCAAAACTAAAACAAAGCGAACCTTTATAACTTTATTTTAGGTCACCCTAGATCAAGTCCATGTGCCCCCCACCAGCATATGAGGTATAGGGGAGGCAGGAGAGGCAGGGGTTCTTCTCTGACTTACAGAGTTTGAAGCAGTGCACGTGGAAGCATTGGACTTGAAGAGAGCTTTTCTTTCTTTCTTTTTTTTTTTCTAGAAAATTCTACCAGAATTTCTCAGACTTTGTTGATCTCTTTGGTGTACAGAGTTAAATCAAGTTTGATCTCAGGAGAGATGAGCATGGAGGAGCTAGGAGAAAACTGGAAAGCTCTGCCCCAGGGCACATGAAAATGTGAACTTGAAATCTAAGTGTCTGTATCTAGGATAACAGCCTCCAAAGCACTGTAGCCCCTCAAAGAAGAGCCAAGAGACCTCAAAGCTTCGATGGAATCCTTAATTGGTGCTGGAAGGAGACTAAACTCAGCTTGAATGGATGAACTTTTGGAAAACGGTCTCTTCAGGCTTTCCCATTGCCCCATCATGGTATCACGGGTCACAGAACTCCATGAAGACTATCTCATGTCAACAACAGCCTCTGATCTCTGCAGATTCCCAAACAAGCTAAGATGCTGCTGTGTATTTGGCCTTTAATTTAACAAGATGCCACAGAACCCACAAAGAAAGACTAGGAACCAAGTAACGACTGTGATGGATCACAAGAGTCTCGCTGAACCACTACATAGTAAAGGCCACAGCAGGGCCAAGTTCAACATCCAAAAGAGACACGGATCCCCAAAGCGACCGCGTGGTTATTTAATTCTAGAAAAGGGAACTATGCAAGAGTGTTGAGGAGGATAATGAAAAGAGCAGTTAAATTCTAAACTGCCCACTGGAGACTATTTTAAAATGCTTTTTTGAAAAGTACCTTACAAGGAACTCTAAAGTCAATAATAAAAGACTCTATAAATGCATCAAGGCACAAAGCCAACTATACAGTGAGACCACTTGACCCAAAGTTACACTGGAGGAGGGGATGGGGAGAACATGAAGGATGGTCATTCTCCCCTTTTTAACTCTCTAATTGTAAGGAAAGACAGTACAGATATGATTTTTACTTCCTTTTATAAACATATGTGCTCACAGACAAAGAAATGTGAAGGACTGAGAACAGGGTATGGCAAGGAAAGATGTCCTGAGAATGACACAGAACAAAAGCACGTGACTTCAAAAAAGCTTTCTTAATAAGGGCAGTAAAATCCCCCACACAGGCAAGAATGCACACCAATTTGTACCCAGAGAATAGTGAATTCCGAACTCTCATTATCAGTTGGTTCTCTGTCTCTGTTACCTAGGACTACTGTGGCCTAGAAATCCAGGAAAGTTCTGGGCTTCCACTGGAAAAAAAATAAAACCCTGGCCACAATACACAAACATACTTAATCTGGTCCAAAATTAGCATGTGATGACTATTTTCAGTCCTGCCTTCAGATCACAAGAACTGTTAACAAAGGTATAAGCCACCCCGTCGAATGCCTACCCTGGAATTCTCACATGCTAAGTAATCTATTCCCTCAGATTCTTAAATTATTTCCCTGTTTTGTGCAGAGACAGGGTATAAGACCTACAGTAGTTGCAGAACCTAACAGTGTCTATAAGCCAGCAAAGATCCAGGATTCCAACCCAAAGACTGGCATAGCAATCTCAAATGAGAAACTAAAATGGAAAAGAACCCTCCTTAAGCAGAAAAGGACAGATGTAATGTGTTTGAATTTACCAGATAGAACAGGAGTAAGTGGCGTTCTAAAACTGCCAAAGCAGCTGATGTTTGGTGGATTGAATGCGAAACGTCCCCCATCAGCTCTCATGTTTGAACCCTTGGTCCCCAGCAGACACCAGAAGCCTATGCACCATATCTATTCATGCCTCTACTCGTTTCTAAGTCTGCCTTGCATATGCCCCTTTCTTCACTTGTCTCCACTTATTCTCAGCCCAAACTAGTCATGCTCAAGTGTCTTCACAGTGTGTGCTTGCTGTATTAAGGGTGGGATTTTAGCACCCAGTACCCTGAAACCTGAAACTAAGGGGCTGTCCCATGCCTGTAAGCATTCTAGAGTCTTGGTACTGATGGAGGCATGGAGCTCCATTTATTTGTAAATAACTTCCCTCTTGCAGAAGGCTTCCTGCATGTTGCCCTGTGCACACACCTTTAAGAAGCATGCCATCTTTTGCTTCCCCAACCTCATCACACAGGGACCTAATCCTCCAGAGCTTTGTCCACCCAGTTCTTCAAGCTCTTAATCCAGCGACTGGATTAAGAAAAGGTCTATGTTCAATTTTCCTCACCCTGAAGCACCCAGAGGACTTACTCTCTTGTTAGATTGCCTTTCTAGTGGTCATCTATGGCAGTGGGGCTCTTGGCTAGTCCTCAAAGAACACACATCAGAATGCTCCATTCTCCTTCCCCATAACTACAGTATCCAGTGACTTCCCTGGGATCTGGTGATAAAAGAAACTCTGCAGAGTAGCTGCTGAACGGAGGCCTTGGGATATTTAAATTTCCCCTTGAAGCAGGGCTGATGAAAGGGGTCTGTGCAGGAGTGACTTGGGTGGCTGAGGGCAGGGTGCACCCGTTCCTAGTGGGACTATTCGGAACATGCATGGCCCCTGGTGGAAACTACACAGGCGACTTCCCCCTTGGTTCACCTTTGGATGTTGCCTCGGATGTTGAGTCAGCTGGAGCTAGTGTCAGGACTAGAGGTGGTGATGGTGGTGATGGTGGTGATGGTGGTGGTGGTGGTAGGGGTTATTGAGGATCCCTACTCCTCTTTCTCACTTACCTGAACCCCCAATGGTACATCCCTCAGAGGTAGTGTAACAAACCCCCAGACCACAGCACAACTGACACTATGATGAAGGTACCATCCAGGTCCTGGAACACTGTAATTAGACAGCAATGCTTGCCAAAACTAGAATAAAGACTTCTAAATGTACTAACCTTCAAAGTCTCTAACTTTGCTTTTTAACCCCTGTAGTTCCGCTTCTGGCTAACTGTTCTTGCTAACAGAAGTATGTCAACCCAGGATGTGATTTCTGTGCTTAAAAGAAATCTGAGAAAGGCTCAGGTCTGCACGTGGGTTCATAACACCCAGTGTAGTTGCTAGCCAGCTAGTAAGAACCTTCTTTTGGATTGAAGCCGTGTCCAAGTGGTCTTCTCTGGTGGATATCTGGCAACAGTAGCATTTGCATGTTTGAAGACTCCACTCACTTGGCATTGAAAGATTTCAGATGTTCTTCTGGACAGTTGTTTGCATTTTTAACAATCATCTTTATATGTTTCTCCATTCTTATCCTGTGGAAATTATTTTAAGAAGTATTAGTGTCATACAGGTTTACACATTGGTTAGGTTTTATCGTCAATTTATCACAACCTAGAGTCATCTGGGAAAGGGGGACATCAGTTGAGGAATTGCCTTGGTCAGACCGGCCTGTGAGCCTATCTGTAGGACATTTTCTTAATTGCTAATTCATTGGAGGACCCAGCCCACGTTAGGCAGAGCCTAGGCTATATTAGGAAGCTAGCTGAGCAAGTGAGGGGTAGAAAGCCAGTAAGTTCTGTTCCTCTGTGCTCCATGCTTCAGTTCCTGTCTCCAGGTTCCTGTCTTGAGTTCCTGCCCTGACAACCGTTCATGATAGACCGTAATCTATAAGATAAAATAATCCCTTTCTTCCCCAAGTCACTTTTGGTAGTGATGTTTATCGTAGCAACAGAAACCAAATCAGAGCAGTTTCTGTTCTCAGAGTCTGAAGCACCTGCTATTTCTTTGGGGCCATCTTTACATTTTTAAGACTGCCGATGCGAGGTTGTAATGACCCTTCCTTGAACAGCTTGAATATGTATCTTCGTAAACCGACTGAAGGTATTGTAAAAGGCCAGCAATCTCACAGCCTTCAGGTTCTCTGCAGCAGGAAAGCTGCTTTCTCCCTAAGTTGCCAAGACATCAGTTTCTTCAACCAGATGTTGTTGATCGGAAATTCATTTCTCCTCTTTTCTGTCAAATTTGTACCCACAGTGAGGAAGCATCCACAGCTGAAGCCCGGGTCATTTTTGCAGTCAGACCTATTTCCTCAGAAAATCAAAACAGAGCAGTATTTACCTTTTTATCAGAGGCATAGCAAGACTGAACTATTTAGGAGAACTGTCTTAGCGTAAGTTGCTATAACAAATTGCTACAAATGTGGTGACTTACAGACAAGAGGGATGGATTTCTCAAAGTCTGGAAGCTGGGGGTCTGAGACGAGGTGCCATCATGGTTAGTTCTGGAGAGGGTCTTCTTCTGGGCTAAGCAGTTGACTCCTCCTTATATCCCCATACTGTAGCTCTGTGAACCACTGTCACAAGGGCACTGATCCCACTTTTCAGGGCCCCATCCTCATGATCTAAGTGCCTTGATAGGCCTTGCATCCTAGTTAGAATTTCAACATGCGAATCTTAGGGGAATATAAATTCAGTTCTTGCGATGGTTACTTAACCTTCATTGTCCACTTGAGTACATTAAGACTCACCATGGAAACACATTTCTGGGTAGCTCTCTGAAAGGTGTTTCCAGAAAGCTTTAACTGAGAAGGAAGGACCCATTCTGAATGTAGGCTGTGCGACCCCATGGGGAGGGTGCTGGACTGAGTAAAACGGAGAAAATGAGCTGGGCGCCAGCATTCATCTCTTTCTCCTCCCTCGTGCTCTTGTCATAATGACTTCTCTTCCATGATGCATTTCGCCCTCAGACGGGGAGACAAAGTAAGCCCTTCCTCTCTCCTGCATGTTGCAATGCTTGCTTTTAGTTTGTCATCTTGGCACACATCTTGGCATCTCAACTACAAAGAATCACCTTTGTAGGGAGGGTCAACTGAGGAACTGTCCTGATGGCCTTAATCGATGGGGAGACCCATTTCAAGTATGAGCAGCACCTTCTACGAGCAACCCAGATCAGGGGAGCAAGGGGTTGGTGGTCAGCTGGCGAGTTGACTGCCTCATAGCTGTTGCTGCTGATCATTGTTGCTGATTGCTTTGCTAACATCAGAACGAGCCTTTCCAGGCTTCCCTTGTAGACTAAGGACCAGCAGTTCTCAAGAAAACTTGCAGTTTCACATGACCATATTGGGACTGCTGAGGCCTCCTGGACTGAGCAACGCCTACATTGTTGGCCTCGATAGAGTGAGACACCCACCATGGGCCTACTTGGACTTCTCAGGACCCGAGCCTCAAGGGCCAACAACTACTGGATTAGTCGCTCGGGTGTGTTACTTTTGAAACACAAGCTGACTTAAATATAGAAACTATACCTATAGGACAGTTCTAAGAAAAACAGCAAATCATCTTTAAGAAATATACCCAGTTCCATTGCAGCCATCACCTGGCATGAAAAAAGAAAATAGGAGCATAAAAGCTCAGTGTGTTAGGAACAGCCAAGCAGAGGGGTGGTGAGGGCCTAGAACCTTAGAGGCATCACTGAGATTCTAAAGCAGTCTCAGGCCCTCCTGACACCCCGAAACTATCCTGAGCTTGGATAATTGAGTCTCTTCTTGCTGTTGTAACTTGCTGGCACAGATCCCTTAGGGTCAGCTCCCAGCCAGCCAGCCTCAGTTTCCTCCTCACTGCAATGTCTATTGTTCCCAAGTCTCCATAAGCTGCTTATCATTCTCATGCCTATTTGTCTTAAGTCTCTCTCACTGCCTAGAGTTCTCCCATCTGCTTCTGTTCCGGACAGATGTATATTCACACCCTTTCTTCATGATGTCGTCCTGATGTCACACATACATGAAGACGTTGTACCTCCCTTCCAAGCAGGCTTTGTCCTCTCGGAGTACTTCTTCATGTCTGTTTCATAGGCCAGGTACACGTCTGACTGAGTGGATATTTTCATGTTCTCCACAATCAGGTGCCACGGGAGGTGAGGGTCAGCATTTTCACTTATAAGTTCCAACCCCCTCCCCCCAAGGGGGGGGGAATTACACAGTAGCCACTGAGTAATTCTTCACTGGACACTTAATGCAGTCTATCTCTCAGTGATGTCACCCTGCCTCCATGCTGGAAGCCCATCCCCTGTGAACACAGCACATAACAACTTCATTTGTCTTTCTTTTTCCCTGGGAGCTCTCATTTCACACTCCCTTAAATTCTCCCTGTTACAGTTGGGAGAGAATGTGGAACTGTCCTCAGGTTAATCATGATGAAGACAGCTCAGTGAAATGAGGGATTCTGGAAATCAATGTATTTGGGAATCTCTGAGTTAAATCATATTAAAGAAGTCTTCGTCTTCGGGTAAATGTCCTACCAGAGCCTATGGGTTAAAAGCGTGGTCTCAGCCTCGGGTGCTATTGGTGGCACCATTAGGAGATGAGATCAGCAGGAGGAAACTGGATCACTGAGGGAATGCTCATGAAGGAGATACCGGAATCTTGGCTCCTTTCTGTCTCTCTATCTGCCTCATGGGCTGCCATGAGGTGAAGAGTATTCTGGTATACACTCATGCCATAATTTATTGTGCTAAGATAGGCCAAAAGGGATAAGACCAAATGACCATGAACTGAACCTTTTTAAAACAAGGAGCCAAAAAAGACCTTATTCTAGTTTTATTCAGTTGTAGTGACAAACACCATGACCAAAGGGCATTTGGGGAGGAATGGGTTTATTTTAGTTTACATATTACAGCCCATTACAGAGGGAAGTTGGGAAAGGGACTCAAGTAGGAGTGCAAAGAAGAAATTATAGAAAATGCTGCTTGCTGGCTTATTTGCAGACCAAATGCTTAACTACCTCCTTGTATAGTCCTGGATACCTGTGTAGAGAATGCTGTCACCCACAGTGGGCTGGGCTCTCTGTGCTGTGTCATTTTATGTCAACTTGACACAAGCTAGATTCATTGGAGAGATGGAAACCTCAGTTGTGCCTCCATAAGATCAGGCTGTAGGCAAGCCTCTAGGGCAGGTTCTTAATTAGTGAGTGATACCGGAGTGCCAGCTCATCGTGGATGGACCCATCCCTGTTGGTGATCCTGGATGCTATAAGAAAGCCAGCTGAGCTCCTTAGGGAGCAATCCAGTAAGCAACATTTCTTCATGGCCCCTTCATCAGCTCCTGCCTTGGTTTCTCTCAATGATGAATACTGATATGGAAGTGTAAGCCAAATCAACCCTTTCCTTCCCAAGTTCCTTTTGCTCATGATGCTTCAACACAGCAATACTAACCATAACTAAGACGTTCTCCGACATCAATTGGTAATCCAGACAGTTCCCACAGGCACGCCCCCGGGCCAGTCTGACCCAGGCAATTCCTTGGTTGGTGCTCACTTCTCAGATGATTCTTGGCTGTGTCAAGTTGACAGCTAAAGTTACCTAAGATGGGTTTCTTTTCCTAACTGAACTGCTCATCTGAAGCATTTTGTTATAGTAACACAAGCTGACACAACTTTCGCTGGAAAACCTCATCTTATGCTAATGTATGTACAGGTTACTCTTTTCCATCCCTACCATGAACTTCTTTCTATCAGAGTGTTTCCTTGAACATGGTCCTCTGGGACATACTCTGCTTTAATATGAGCTTCCCACTCAACAGGACAGAATTTACTTCCTTGGATCACAGAGATGAGCCTGCAGCCAGGCTTCCTGTCACTGGCTCAGAAGTTCTCCATCCACCCCATGGCTCCATCTTGATCTTCTCCACCACTTTTCGGCCACACCACTAATTTAGCACTTTGCATGGTGGGTCATGTATGCACTTATGTCTAGAACTAAATTATAACCTTCTTAAAAGGAAGGAGCCATTTTAACACTCTTCTGGTTATTCCCTCATTGTGTAGAGTCGGTCATGTGGTTAAATGAAGAAGAAGTAGAAAATTTGGTGAATGCGGGAAGTAACGTTGATCACACTGCTTTGAAAAATAACCCTATTTTTCCGGTGACTAGGATGGACACCCCATTATTTTTTGAACCACCACTAACATTTGCAAGGCTTTCCGTGACATCATCACAATACTTTCTTATCAATTATGGAAACATTGTAATTCCAAGGGCATTAAAACGAAAGCAAATGTGTATGTTAATTAATTAAAGACAGCCAAGTCCTTGACTCAAAGCAAAACTCGGTGGTCTAGAAAAATCTCCTTCCGCTGGGAACTCACTTCAGAATTAGGAAAAAGCCTCAGAGTGAGGAAGGAGTGGGCAGGAGAAAGGTTTGGAGCCATAGGGTTAAAAAAGAATAGCCGAGGAAGTTCTTCCAAGGGCCAGGCTTGTAAGTGCCTTGAGGTTTGCAAGGGCGGCAGCCATTACTGTTGGGAAGCCTCTATCTTAAACCCGACAGGCAGGGCACACAAATGGCATCAATTAATCTGAGATTGGTAATGACATGTTTGTTTTGGACGGAAGGAATGCCATTGTGGCTGCGCTGCTGTGGTTGGGTTGCCGTGGATGGAGGGTGGGGAGAGAGATGTCCTGGGCATCGCCCTGTCATGGCCTTTGGGGACCATCCAAGATGGTTTGGGGTAAATTTGGAGTCTCTGGATAAAAAGTATTTTCTCGAAGAAGCTCAAAGAGAGGAGGGAAGAGCAAACCATGATCCCGTAAACCAGAGGCCAACCCCACCTGTGGGTGGCCAGCAAGTACTTTCTATGGGCTCAAACCCCCTAGATGGGCAGGAAATGCTTTGTGCTACCATTGATCAGCCATCCTCACTTCTTTTATTTTATTTGTTTGTTTAATTGTGTGTGTGTCCATGCATACCTACATGCAGAGGTCAGAGAATAAGCTGGGGTGAAGTTCTTCACCCCCACCTTGATTGACACAGGGTTTCTTGGCCCATGCTGCAGAGCTGGCTAGCCTGAAAGCTTCTCATCTGTCTTGGGAGTACTGAAGTCACAGGCACATGCGTACCACACCAGGCCTTCATGTGGGTTCTGGGGATCCTTTGCTATTACGGGTGTCTTACCCACTAAGCCACCCCAGCCCCCTTTACTTACTTTTGAAGGAGAGCTTTCTCTCTCTCTTTCTTTCTCCTCAGCCCCGTGTCCACATTACAGTCCAAACCCACAGGTTCGGCACTGCTAACGTGCCTGCCTCTGCTGGCTTACCTTACTCGGTCGACTAAGTCAGTCTTCTGCACCAGAGCGGGTGGGTAGGGACGGCCGAGCCCTCACGGGGCTGGTTAAACAGGCACCGACGTCCTCCGGGACAGAAAAGAGCTCTTTCCAGACGGACTTTTATGATTACGTGCAAATGATTACAGAACACATGGATCAAATTTCCCTGACATTACACACAGTTATAAAAATTAAGGGAGAAAACGCAATATATTTTTTGGTAATGTCATACATCAAAAGACAGCACACACATACACATGCACACGTATGTATACACATACACATGTGGATGTGTATTTGTATGTGTGTATGTATATTTGAGTGTTCACATGGATATGTGTGCACACATGTGTATTATGTATACACACATACGTGTAAGTACACAAGCATATGTTTATGTGCATGTGAGGATGAGCATGTTGTATAAGCACATACATACATGTGTGTTTATACACAGTATGAGTGTGTATGTGTGTGCACGTGTGTTCATGTATAAATGTGTATATACATGTATGCATGTGTATGCATGTGCCCATGTGTGTGAGTATATGCATGTGAACACGTATATGTGTACATACCTGTGTACATGCTTACACAAACCTACACTCATACATTTTCTCATCTGTGCACACTTACACACGCATGCACATACACCGACACATGTGCAAACAGGCATACACATCCTCACTGTCATGTGTGTGCACATGTACACACACATGAACATGCCATGCACAGTTACACACGTGCACAAGAGTTACCACATATCTTTGCAATCATGTGCATATGTACACACACACAGATGTGCTTGTCCACATGCACATATACATGTGCATATGTGTCTATGAACGTACATACATACATATGTGAACACGTGCTTACACAAATACGCATACAAATGAACACATGTACACATGCAGATATTTGCTCATACAGATTCAGAAATGGTGACGCATACACTTGCGCATACACATATACATAGATACGCGTCTATCTGCGTACACATAGACATGCACATAAACGTGTGCCCATGTGCACACATGCATGTACATACACATGCACATGTGTACAAAAGCACAATCCACGTGTGAACATTTACCCATGCGTTTTCACATATCCATGTCCACACGTGCACATATTCATATTCACCTGTACCTGTGCAACATGCACACATATGTGCATGTGTGTGCACATACACATACATACACGCGCACTTGCGCAAGCACATCCATATGTGTCCACAAACACGTACACATGCCACGCACGCACATGCATGCTGCTGCAGGCCGCACTGAGCTGAACAGAGCCGCTGACCCATTTGTGTGGATTCCCGCTGAGCTCCTCTCTGCCTAGGGAGCGCTCCCTGCCTTCCCCTGTGCCCTCCCCGGTGCGGGCACGCTGGGTGGAGGGCTCCCTGCCTTCCCCTGTGCCCTCCCCGGTGCGGGCACGCTGGGTGGAGGGCTCCCTGCCTTCCCCTGTGGCCCCGCCGGTGCGGGCACGCTGGGTGGAGGGCTCCCTGCCTTCCCCTGTGCCCTCCCCGGTGCGGGCACGCTGGGTGGAGGGCTCCCTGCCTTCCCCTGTGCCCTCCCCGGTGTGGGCTCCCTGGTGTGCAGAGCTCCCTTCAGCGCAGTGCCCTCCCGAAGTTGTGCAGAGCGAGCAGGGAGGGCAGCTGGAGGGAAGGCCCGTTCTTGCAGGTTAAGCCTCTCCATTAGCTGCCTTTCCCTTTCTGGATGCTGCTAAGATTTGGGCTTTCACATACACAGCCTTAAATCAGGAATACCCTTCATGGGGCTTTGATTTGTTGGCTCCATATGTAACCTCTTGCTCCACCAAATTGGCTCCGAGTCAAATCCTGTTGCTCTTTTACTTTCAGCTTTTATTTTGGTTGAAAAAGAGGGTGCATGGCACGGAGAAAGAAGCGAGGGGAGGAAGAGAGAAGAAACAAGGGAAAGATGGAAACAGAAGATGCTTCTGCTGAGCTTCTTAAATATGGAATTCATTGTCTGTCCTGGCTTTTGGGGCAGAAAGAAGGAAAACAAAAACAAAAACAAAAACAAAAAACAAAAAAGAAAATCCCAAGAGTTTGACTATTTGTTGAAGTCCGGATTTCTCCTTGCACCCACCCCTGCCCCTGACAACCATTTTCCTCTTGTAAAATTAAGGCTGCAGCTAGCGGCTCCAGACTCGCTCTCGAAAGTCATCTGCTCCGCTGCTATTTTCCTGACTTTCCTGGGCAACGCCCGCCCGTTGGGTCTCTGCTGCAGCTCAATTAAGCGAGGCCTGCCTCTCTGCCTCTCTCTCGGCGCTGGCCTGACAGCTGCATTGAGTTTGGGCTCACGGGGTGATTTACCGGGTCTGCCGATGTTCAGCCGCATGATTTAGTAGGGCAGAAAAGGAGAAAAACGTGGAATGCACCAAAAAAGCAATATATGCATTATTATTAATAATAATAATAAAGATAAATGTCAGCCCCAAGTGACTCTGGTGGCCCCTGCCACTCCATTTAACATTTTAACGGTGGCAGGTGGCCCATGCGTGGCACTTGATTCTGTCTGGTGCCTTCAAAGAGGCTAAGAAAAGGTTATTTGTCAAATGCTGGGTTAGAATTCGGGGTGGGGGGGAGGGTTATATTTCCAAGCTCTAGGTCAGCCCAGCCCAGCTGCATTCCTGTCCCTGTCATTGAAGGGGCTGAACTTTGTCACATTATTAAGCTGTCAGCAAGGCCAGGGCGTTGTTTAGATTTCTGGTGGGAACTCCTCACACATGCTCCGGGGCTCCATGGGGATTTTATCAACACCATTGTAAAACACGCACAAATGAGCTGCGCTGCAGTTGCCCCCGGACGCCCAGGCTCCGGCAGCCTCATCAGGCCAGAATGGAAAGGCCAGAGCTGGACCCCTGTACCACCCACAGGCGTCTTCCCTGCTGTCTCTGCAGACATCACCGCACGGCAGGTCCCTTGCTCCGCCTGGCCCTTCTCCCTGGGCGTTAATGGAAAGATATTCACCTTTGGCCTCGGCCGCATTGGATTGCCCTCACCGTCCTTCTTCCCCCCACCTCTGAGGTCCAAATGGTCTCACCTTATTAAACCTCCAGGCTGGAGGCCGGGAAGGCCGCAGTTGTCAAGAATTATGGCCTGCCTCATCAACATGAGGAAGGCCTCCATTCAAAGGGAATTGAAAGGAGCAGCCATGCTACGGAGCAGATGACTCCAGGGAAGGGCTGCAGTGTGGGAGGCTTTCCGTCAGCCTTCAAACCGCCCCACTCACACCCAGCCCAAACTGTGTCCACATGGAACAAATATTGGAAGTGAGGCGTGAGGAGAGGGGCACAGGTAAAAGCAAGTGGTGACAGCGGCACCTGCAGCACGCTGTATATTGCGTTCCTCGCTGCTGTGACAAAACCTTTGACAAAAGCAACCTGCAAACAGAAAGATCTCTTTTGGAGGTGCAATGCACCATGGGAGGAAGGGCAGTGGTGGGAATGTGAAGGAGCGGGCCACCCTGCCCTCCCAGTCAGCAAGCAGGGCGAGCTGCACGCTGGTGCTCCCCTCTATTTCCCTGTCTGTGGAAGGGCACCATCCACATTAAAGGGTGGGTCCTCCCTCTCCAGTTAAACCTCTCCACAAACACCCTCGTGGATATACCCAGAGACGCGTCTCTCCACTGGTTCTAAATCTCACTAAGTTGACAGCGGAGATGAACCATCATAGAAGATCCGGGATCCTGCAGATCTTTGGAAAGAAACCTAGCAAAACAGTCACGTGGCATTTCCCTCATCTCCAGACTCACCACCCACAGACAAGAGCAGAGGGCTGTGCCCATGAAAAGCCCAGGCATTCTTGGGACCCATGAGACTATCAGGATATCTTTGAGCCGTTTGAAACCTACTGACTAATGTTGTTTTCTGTTGGCTCTGCAACCATGACCACTTGTCACATATTCTATACATATATGTTGTATGTATGTATATAGACATATATGTACAGATACGTATCTCTATAGACATTTATAGCACTGAAATAAGATAATAGTGGCACATGTTTTGTGGGCTGAAGACAGGATTGGAGGACACAATACAAACATAACATACTTTTAAACACGCACGGCACTAAATCAATTCTGGTACCTAGTATGTACCACAGGAGAGAAAATCCTGTTTTCTGATAAATGGACATGGAAAGTCAAGAAAGAACCACTTTATACTGGACTACAGAGAGTTACCTGTTCAAATCTATTAAGGTAGATTCCATCCTTGGAAACTATTTTTAGGATTCCTCTGACCTATTAAAATTATTATTGTTTAAAGAAAGGGATGGATGCAACATAAAGATGAATAAATAGGGAATTAATTAATATGAAACACGAATATTGTGACTATTATATATAATGAAACACATGGGATTGTACACCGGTATAGACAATGAATGGATGATATAAATTATGACTGTAATATGTACACATTCATACATTCATATATAAAGTCATATTTTTATAGTTGATAGATTTTGATTGGATGAATGAGTGTGGGTTCATTAATGGGTAGGTGATAGATAGATAGATAGATAGATAATAGAATAGATGATGATAGATTGACAGATGTTAGAGAATTGATAGGTGATAGATAGTTGATAGATGATAGATAGATAGATAGATAGATAGATAGATAGATAGATAATTGATAGATAGTTGATAGATAGACAGATGATAGATAATGAATAGGTAATTGACGTATCATCCAGTCCCAGGTGATAGTCAGCCCCACTGCTCTGCTGATCCTCCTAGGAAAAGCATAAGGAGTCCTGGACACTTCTTGTCCCTGCTCTTATGCAGCTGTGCTGAAACCTGGGCCTGTCTCTGCCACCAACCAGCTGGGAGAACTTGAGAAACACACCAGGTCTCTGATCAGCCAGGAGGATTCACTAACGAGTCAGGCCTCCACACTTTTTCTTTCTTTCTTTTTTTTTAACGTGCCGGATCAAGTTCCGAGCAAAGGAATCGGAGTCATTGTGTTCCAAATTCCAGAGGCACAGGAGGAACAGTGTCAGCGGTGTGACACTTGCACAATGGAGCAAGTAACACCTAAAGAGAAACGCGTGGTTGTTTCTCCTCTCCATTCCAGGGCACGGCAGCCCACGGGTGGTCCTGTTCACAGGAGATTCTCCACGCGAGGAGAACCCCAGCCCTTTTCTCGGAGCCTCCTCTCCTTATAGCCCATTGACTTCCGACAAGGCCCCATGAGACCAGCACGGCTGAAACTGGCTGACAGCTTCATTCAGTTGCAGCCGCCAGGCCTTCGGATGGACGCACTGAGAACTTCGGAAGGAAGCCACGGACCTGTCACAGGATATGCCAGCCAATGCCCACACAGCTCCTTCGTTGTGCAGCGGTCCAAAACACCAAGAACTACCACAAGAGTTACCACAAGCGAAGCCAGCCTTGAGCGAAACACACCGACAGACGTATAAGCGAAGTGTTTGTTTCTTTACGATGTGTGCAACAAAAATAATGAAAGGAAGGAAGGAGGGAGGAAGGGAGGAGGGAGGAAGGGAGGGAGGGAGGGAAAGAAGGAAGGAAGGAAGGAAGGAAGGAAGGAAGGAAGGAAGGAAGGAAGGAAGGAAGGAAGCTTTGCACCAGAATCCATCTCTCTGCTTCTCGGCTGTGGCTACAATGAGAGCCTCCTCAACACTCCTGCAGCCACAAGGATGGACTGCACCCTCAACCCAGGAGCCAAAATAAACCCTCCCTCCCATCCTTAAGTTGCTTTGATCAAATGTTATGTCATAGCAATAAGACCTTCCTGAGTCGCGTGAATACTAATGACATCATATAAAGCAGAGCCGTCTAGCCCAGTGCTCACTGCACAGACTCTAGAGCCATCCAGCCAGTACATTCCCTTCACAGGCCACCTAGTCTGTGTGGCCTTGCAAGAGCCACTTGATCTTTCTGGACCTGAGTTTCTTTACCTGTAATACAGGATTAACAAAGGTGTAAACCCTGCGGGATTGTGGTGAGGCTAATGGAATTAATTAAAAATGGGCTCAGAGTGGTGTTGGACACACAGAAATGCCATGTCCCTGTTGCGTTGGCACAGATGGACACCCCCTTTTAAACAATAACCTCCAGCACATAGGCCTGAGGACTATCTAGTTCAGTCAGTTCCCGCGGCTTGAGAGTTTAAAACTATCATCTTTTCCAAGTGTGAAGTGGGCAAGCCACAGCTGTTGGTGGATTGTTAAAATGTGAACCAATTGCAGTAGTGACATAATTGCTCTCAAGGAAATTTCGTGGGAAGTTTCAAAGCCTCTGAAACAATTGTAGCTCTTTAGGAACACCCTTAAAGTGATTTCTCAACCATTTCTGGACCCAATTTAGCCTCTAGGGGTGCAGGAGCCACTCTTCTCATCCTTCTGAACAAAAGCAACGTCAGGTCAAGAATTGGCATAGACCATCAAGGTACGGACAGCATGGCTGGAGCATGAGGTGGCTGTTCTCATTGTACCTGCAGTCAGAAAGAGAGTCAGTGTTCAATTCGCCTTCCCCTCATTCAGCCCATGGAAGAGTGCCACCCACATTCAGTAAATCTCCCTTTGGAGATTTCTCACAGACAAGCCCAGAGATTGATTCCTAATCTAGTCAAGTTGGCAATAAGGATGAATTGTGAAAAGTAAGAAGATATAGCCAGGCGTGGTGGGGCACATCAGTAACCCAGCACAGGCAGAGGCAGGAGGATCTCTGTGAGTTCGAGGCCAGCTGGTCTACAAAGTGAGTCCAGAACAGCCCAGACTACACAGAGAAACACAAAACACAAAACACAAAACAAAACAACAACAACAAAACAATACAAAAGAGAGAGGAGTAAGAAGATACAGATCTACTTATTTGAATAAATAAAAGGTTTATAAGACATTGTTGCCATTGTGAAGTTGATCACCATTTCTTTCAACAGAAGGCCCATCTGAACTACACATTAGTTTGAGGAGAATGAAGTTGCTAAGGACCACCTAGATGCCCAAAAGACCATGAATGGAGACTTAGACAGGAGGACACACTGCAAGAGAGTCTCAGGCACCGATTTAATCACTGTGGCTTAGAACCTTGTAGACTTTACTTGGGGGAAAAAAAGGTGATTGGGAAAGTGCAGGAACCTTTCACTGAAATTCACCATCTCTAAACATGATTAATGCAAAAGGAAGTCACACAAGGAGGCTTGTGAAATGTTTTTCTGCATCCAAAAGTATTAATTGAGAGTCTAGGCAGTGCACAGCTCTCTGGTCCCATCCTTGCTCCTGTGAGATTCTGTGGGGCGGCAAGCAGAGCAATCTCATGCCTGTGTGCAGACAATCATTCTGCAGTTCGCGTGGGAGTGCTGCCAAGAAGGATAAAATATGGTTCCAATCCTCCTTTCATGGAGCACTTTGTGAGCAGACAATGAGAGAAAGCAGCCTGGCATTTATAAAATGGGAGCCTCCGTGAAAAGTGTTTCTTGGAAAGAGAGCTAGAAGCGAGGGGCCCAGGCTCTTGGCAGTGGTATCTGATAATGATGCTGAAGGATCCTCTCCTTCTGGAGACTCTAGTGTGTCCACTGGACTCTAAAGGGTATGAAAAAAAAAAAAAGCCAAGCTGCCGAGGTGAGCACAGCATCTATTTGTGAGGAGGTGGGGTGCTTGCTTCTTAGTACCAGTGCTGGCTGAGGGTCAGGATGCCAAGCTCATAGTGGGCCAGGGAGGTGGGAAGGAGAGGTTTCCAGTGAGACTCGTGAACACAGTAGCTGGCATATGTTTCCGAATTCAAGACTGGAGGAAGATGAGAATTCTGCCTTGTAGTCAGCCAGTTCTCGTGGTTTTTAAGCATTTAAGTTCCCTGACTCACACTAAGAGTTTTTAGGCGATCATTCTAATCATATTCAGAACTCTGCAACTCAATTAACCCAATCCTCCCCTGGGGGATAATTAAGAACCATCCAGAAAAACCAACCTATAAGCACCCCTTCCAGGATGCCCACTTCACGGCTGGAAGTGCCCATCTACAGAGATGCACTTAATTCTTTTATTGAGGAAGTTTTATGTCAGCCAGTTCATTAACTGTGGTGCTTGCCATTAAATGATGATAAGAATAACATATCAAAGAGCAGCCGCATCGATTTTCCTGGAAGCCAGGAAAACAAGACTTTAGAATGGGAAGCTTCATCCAAGATCTGGGTGTGGACCACCTAAGCATCTAGAACAGCTGAGCCAGAGGCAGCCAGTTAGTTCTCTGCCTCCGGTATCTAGCCATTCCGTCTTACTCAAATCCCTCCAAGCAAGCACCCTACTCCAAGCTGCTCTGAAGGAGCATGGGTCAGCCATATAAAAATTGCAGAATCAGATAAACAGGAACTGATAGTTCAATGTCCTTCTCAATATTACTGTAGAAAAGATGACCGAGTCTTTACCTAGCAGGGCAACTTAATTTCTTATAGATCTTTAAGTTTGTTCTCTTGCCTTTGAATAAACTCCCACTTTTGTCTTTGTCTTTGTCTCCATTTTTTTCTTTTAAATTTCAATGAGTAAAGAAGTAACTTTGGAAAGCAGTGTAAAGGATATTGAACCAACACCATACATACAATAGAGCACAGATTGCCATAGCTGTCTGTTTCATGGCTGTGTAAAAATCAATAGTGTGAAATGGTAGTAAAATTTATGAATAGAAAGAAACCATTTCAAGGGTATCTATTTCACATCCAAATAGTATTTTTTTTTCTTCTTCTTTTCTTTGTCTGAACCAGTTCCTCAAGAACATCTCAGCGCATGGAAGCTCCTTAGATCAACGAGGAGGGTCAGATCAGTGTCCTTGTCTCAGACTAGCTTCTCAGCCTCGGACTGTTTTATTTTTTTGTCTTTGAGGGCTCTCACAACCCAGCTCAAACTGGTGAGCCAGAATGAAGAAAACACAGAGCAAAAGGAGGCAATAGTAAGTCTCCATCGTCACCTTGACTGCAATTGGAATGCCCAAGAAGACACATCTGAGAATAAGAACCCCTGAACATCAGTTGTGTCTGCAAAGGTCGATTGACTGATTAGAGATTTAGTGATGTAGAAATGCCAGAATGTGGTGGGCAGAGCCCAGTTATCTTGGGCTAGCTTTAACCTCCTCAATGCCACATGGCATCAGTACCACACTTTTTTCTTAATTGGACTTATTACAATAGCCATTGTGTGCTTGATACTCTACAGCAGCTGCGATATTTTCAATGGCTTCTACATCCTGAATGCGAAGTGTCTGCTCTGTTGTCTCTTCATGTGGCTACCCATCTGCAGGTTGAGCTAGAGGCATGCTTACCTAGAGCAATTGAAGCTCTCAGTGGCCAAAGACCCAGCCATGCCTTTGTGGTAACTTTCCCCCTTTAGTTATTCAGTAACTGCATCTTACGTGCGCATGTGTGCATGCTCTCTCTCTCTCTCTCTCTCTCTCTCTCTCTCACACACACACACACACACACACACACACACACACAGAGAGAGAGAGAGAGAGAGAGAGAGAGAGAGAGAGAGAGAGAGAGAGAAATGATAGTTAACCAGAGGGGTCTGAGTTACAGGAAATGTGAATATTCAAAACACAGAGAATATACTCAAGCTCAGGGGGCAGAATTGATCTGGAAATAAATATGGTTTCGATATGCCTCTCACATAACCCCCCAAATATAAGGGCCTGCTATCTCTAATTCCTTTGTTGCAATTTTCCAATAAAATCTGGCAGGGGTCCAAGTTCTCCAAAGTCTAATAGGGATAAGAATGTCCCTGATTTCCCTTCAAAATAAGAAATCATTTCAACGTGAGGAATCCGGCCGCAACTGGCACAGTCCCCATGGGTCTCTGGGTTTCAGGAAAGGGACTTGGGCTCTCTCCGGCCATCCCAGAATCCTCCCAGACTTATAATCTTTCAGTCAACAGCCCAGAATTGTGGCCTACTTAGTTTTCTCTAAAAGCACTTAAGGACAGTCTAATGAAAGGAAAGAGCCACAGGAAAAAAAAAAGGGGGGGGGGAAACGCTTTTTTTAGGATCTGAACAAAATATCATGTTTTCTCCTCTCTCTCTCTTTTTCCTTTTTTGCAATATTTCTCCTCAGAGAAAATTATAGCCTTCGGGGCCAGCAATGTGCTCTGTGTGTTTTGCTTATTACAGTGGTTAAAATGAGAGCCATGGGTGATAGAGTATCATTATGACATTCTTGATATCCCTGACATATTTGTGCAAACATAGTTGTGGGCTGCACACGCACACGGATGGATGTGCCCGCATTGTCTGGGGAACTTTTTCCTTTCGTTTCTGTCCACAGCCTCTTGTATTACCTTGCAATCCACACTCTGTGCTCTTTCCCTTCTTCCTTGATTTTGTTACATTTTTTAACTCTTCAAACTACCCTTCCCAGTATCTCTCTTTTTGGATGTACCTTCTTTGCCATGTCCTCAAGCAAAGCTTAAATGTTTCCTGGCCAAACAATTTGCAAAGGAAACGGTTCAGGTTAGGACCCAAGAAGCATGTAATCAGAGCTCAGGGTTACCACTTCATTTTGGTTTGTGTTTGTGTCTTTTTCTATTTTCTGGTCCTGTTAGAAGAGCCCAGGGAGAGGTCCTCTGACCCTCCCATACAAGGGACAGAGACTCCAAAACTAAAAAAAAAAAAAAAAAAAAAAAAAAAAAATGAGATAGCCCTGAGCCAAATGCTGTTGGGATCCAATGAGCAGTTCTCTCTTCACCCATTCCCTGTTCTGAAACACTTTAAAAGCAGTGAAGGAAAGGCAGCAGCTGTTCAGAAGAGCCACAGTGAGCCAGGAGAAGAAGGCCTTCGGAGGACCGAGAAAGTGCTGAAAAGCCTCACCGAGAGTCCTGAAGGACAGATGGACCTACCGGGACAGAGGACACACAAGAGAAGCCAGATGAAGAGACTGTTCTAGACAGAAGGATCGACAAAGCCAGGAGGGCAGCTTACATGAGTCAACCTTTCTGGGCAGCTCAACGCTTGAAGGCTCACAGAGCCTTTCTTTACAGGAAACCTAATAGAGATAGAGATCAAGATCGAGATATAGATAGAGAAGGAGAGGAGAGAGAGATACAGATGGAGATAATGATAGCTATATATAGTTAGGTAGATATGGATAGGTGATAGATATACATAGATATTTATGTATTGATAGATGTAGAGACAGTGATTAATTGTCCGGATTAATTGGTTTCACTGGGACATTTCCATGCATTCATCCAGCATACTCTGACTACACCCATTCTTTCTTCTACCCTCCTCTCTGTCTCCCCGCCCCAGTCCCCTTTACCGTTCCGAACAGCACTTCCATTTTCAAGTCTTTATTCTATTTTAAACTTAGTCTTCTTATATGAGAGAAAACAGGTGATGTTTGTCTTTCTTCACTTAAAATAATAATCTAAAGCTTCATCCATTTTTTTTTTCCTCAAAACTGCTGTATTTTATTTCTCTTTATGGCTGAATAGAACTCCACTGTGGGAGAGAGGGTCACCCTTTCCTTTGCGATCCTTTGGCTGAGAGACACCTAGGCGGAGACCGCAGCCCGGCTATCGTGGCGAGGACAACAATGAGCATGGTTGCACAAGACTCCGCTAGATGCAGACTTAGCTCCCTTATGGACTACATAGACTAATGTAGATGGCTCAGACTATGGATCCAGTTTCAGTATTTTTTTTTTTAGAAACTTCCATACTGATTTCCATAGTGTCTGCCGCAGTTTACATTTTCACCAGCAGTTCACAAAGAAAGGCTCCGCATTTCTCTCCACCAACATTCATTATTATTATTATTGTTTTTTTTTTTTTTGAGAAAACTTTCCTAGTAGGCCTTACTTATCTCCCTTACTGACCAATTTCCCTTTTGTTTACCTCTGGCGGTAATCACAAATCTGTTGTGGGTTCTTAAAGTCTTCTTACAATTTTATTTCTCCTCTGCTGTTGGATTCTGTTTGGGAGGGATACAGGGCATCATGATTCCGATGAAAGGTATGGGGCCTCTGCTCAGGAAAATTAACATCTACCCCAAATTATGCTGACAATGTTAGGGAGTTCCTCGAGGAAACCCAGGCTAAAGTGTCTTGCTAAATTGTCCTTGAACACACACCAATGTCTAGTCGTCGCTCAGAACTCGGTAAATGCAGCAAAGCAAGATTAAAAAAAACAAGTCCTTCTTCTCTTTCTCTGGTCCCGAGGGACTTCTGTCAATGGCTTTCTGAGGGTCATGGATCTATTGTCCTCTCTGATCTTGAGTGCTCACAGAGAAGGCTCTCACGGGGTCTGCTCACTGGAGTCTCTGCTCCCATGTGAGCATCTTCAAGCCCATTTTATCAACCCACTGTTTGTCCCGTATGGTATGTCATTGGGGAGTGTGCTGAGCCTCGCATCTAGGACAGCTGTCAGCCAGGTAAAGAAACCAGTGTTGGGAAGCTAAGAGGGAAGAACCTGACAGGTCTCTCAGACCTCCAGTGTCTTTCCCAGGGAAATCATGTGTGCTATGGCCACTTCCTGGAGGCTGACCCTCCATCTTTTTCCTCTGACTTTAAGTGTCTCCACTAGGGAAACTGAAGCTTAGCTGAGATAGGATGTTTGTCTTTGGAAGGCCAGAGGAGAAGGTATATTGTGGGGAGGGAAGCTTGCGTCACAGTCCACGTTTAAATGGTTTATCCAAAAATGGAAATAATACAAAAGTCCACCATGTCTCTTCTCAGAACCATGTCAGCACACTGTCTGGTAAGCCTTCCTGTGAGTTACTGGATTCTGTTGGTGCACGTTGCTTTTCCTGGTGTATGTGTGTGAGTGTTCACACACATCATCCATGTGCGCGTAGGTGGTCTAGAATGTGTGTGCATGTGAAGGCCAGAAGTTGTGCCTTCCTCACTCGCTCTCCACCTGGGTTTGCAGGACAGGCTCTCTCGCTGAAGATAGACTTCACCAGCTGGGTGTGACTTGCCGGTCAGCAACCTCTAAGAATCTACCTGCCTCTGCCTCCCCGGCAGCACAAAGGAGTGCGGATTCAAGATGTCACAGCTGGCCTTTCACACGCACGCTGGGGATTCGAACTCAGGTCCGCATCCTCATTTGGCAAGCACTTTGCTGATGGCCTTATCTCCCCAGCCCATTCTTTCTCTTTAAACACACACACACACACACACACACACACACACACACATGCCTGATATTTGTTAAGTGTCCAAAGTCTGTAAGGCTATATATTGATACGTTACATGTTATCTTTGTCCAGTAGAAAGTCAAGTGACCTCCAAATGACTGAAAAAATAAAGACAACCTCCAAAGGTGTTAACAACTTTTATATTTAAGGTTTCGTTTTGACAGTCTTCCACTTGATGCCTGCCCTGTGGTTCCTGTATCACTTGTATTCTTTCTCCATGCCCCCCCACCTAACTGTTTTTTAAGCAGAATTTTCCTTGTACTTCAAGATAACTCTGAACTCACTAGCTAGCCTGAAACACTGGATTCTTATCCCCCCCCCAACTGTTGGAATTACAGGCTTAGAGAACCACATGTAGCTTGTGTACTCTCTTTCAAGGTAGTTTTGGCATCGTGTAGAATTCATGAATTAATGTGTATAATAAACCTTTAAATAATGCTGACTTCATAGCAGTAGGAAAATTATTTTAATTTTTAGAGATCTGTCAGATACATTTCAGCTACGTTAGAAGCCATTTCAGAGGGCTTTTAAAGATCTGAGTTCTCTGCTCTTCAATACCACATGTCAGGCCCTAGAGGACTCCCACATGACCTGGGGTCCTGCTAGGATGCCATTCTAACTGGGAAGCTCTGACAAGCTTCCTGACATCCCCTCTGCTGAACGGATGTCACCTTAAGGAGCCAGCAGAAGGGGTATCGTTCTCACAAAGCAGCCACGACGCTGGCTCACCAACCATCTTTTACCTCCATAGTCACAAAGGAACCAGAGCTCCCCCTCGGCCAAAGAACTGAGCCTGGACGGGAGATTCTGGGACTTCTGGGGGCGGCTTCCCTGTTTATGGAGGGGTGTGGATAAGAGGGCGGGGAAACAAAGAGAGGGAAGTGACTCACCACCAGGCCTGGTGATTTCAGGAGTATTAAATGCAATCGCAGGGAAACACGATCTCCATTGGAGGGATGGTCCAGCCTAGAGCCACCATCCAAGCATTACAATCCCACCTCCTGCTAACAGCCTCCAAGGCCCTTCCCTGGTCACCCTCCTCAGCCGTCAGCTGCAAAGGCTCTTGCCAGACTCTTTGTTTTCTATGGCTATGGAACCCTCTGCACTTCTGCCTGGAGGAGGTGAGGCGGGCCTCTCTTGTTTTCAGTGGGCACGTTTCCATACTCCTGCATTGGCCGGTTGATTCTCCTCTGCAGTGTGCTGCCTTACACCATGATATGCTTGCTTTTGGACTTAATATTCACTAACGGGACATTGGTAGACTATGCCAGTTGTTTCACTTCTTTCAGTAAAATTAAAGTGTCAGTCTTCCCATTTGGGGAGAACTATTCCACCACGCAAAACAACGCATTCAAGAATCACTCAGCCTCTGCTTCGATACCTCGATCAGCAGAGTCTTTCAGGGGCCCTCTGTGGTAGGCTCCTGTCCTGTTCCCTGTCTTCTGCTTCCAATGTCTATCGAGTTTGTCCTTCTGTAGGAGGATTGCACATTTTCCCTACGGTCTTCCTTGTTTTTTAGCTTCATTAGGACTATAGATTTTAGTATGTTTATGCTATTTTATATGGCTAATGTTCACTTATGAGTGAGTATATACCGTGTGTGTCTTTCTGCTTCTGGGTTACCTCACTCAAGATGATCTTTTCTAGTTCCCACAATTTGCCTGCAAATTTCATGATTTCTTTGTTTTTAATAGCTGAGTAGTATTCCATTGTGTAAATGTACCACAATTTCTGTATCGAGGTATCGAAGCAGAGGCTGAAACTCATAGCCAAACTTTGGGCAGAGTGCAGGTAATCTTATGAAAGAAGAGGGAGATAGAAAGACCTGGAGGGGACAGGAGCTCCAAAAGAAGACCAACAGAGCAAAAAAAAAAAAAAAAAAAAAAAAAAAACGGCCTTTCAGAGACTGATACCCCAATCAAGAACCATCCATGGAGATAACCTAGAACCCCTGCACAGTTGTAGCCCATGGCAGCTCAGTATCCAAATGGGTTCCCTAATAATAGGAACAGAGGCTTTCTCTGGCATGAACTCAGTGACAGGCTCTCTGATCACCTCCCCCTGGGGGTTGGGGGTGTGCAGACTTGCCAGGCCACAGAGGAAGACAATGCAGCCACTCCTGATGAGACCTGATAGGCTAGGGTCAAAAGAAAGGGAGGGTGACCTCACCTATCAGTGGACTTGGGGAGGGGCATGGGAGAAAAGGGAGTGAAGGTGGGATTGGGAGGAGATGAGAGAGGCAGACACATCCATGATACAAATTGAATAAATTGTAATAAATGATGATGATAATAATAATAATAGTAACAGTAGTAGAATCACTCATCTGGGCTGTAGATGACACACCTCCAAGTAACTTTGTCACTGTTAGTAACCTTCTTCCAGCTGTTTGGAAAGCCAGCTGTTTATTCCTACAAACATATAAAGCAGTAGGTAACTTCACGCCAGTCTCCTTAGCCCCATCACTAGTCTGCTGGGAAGGAAGCAGTTGTGTCTTGAGACAGAATAGATTCTCCTTTATGTCATTAACACAAAACCTGAGGCCCTGGGGGTGAGTCTTGGTTTTACCACTTGGAAAAGTCCAAGAACCTTCAGAAGGGGCTTAATCCTTCTGAAGCTGAAAAAAAAAAAACTTACTGTGTTGCCAAGATAGTAAAATCAGTACCATACACAAAGAGCACCATTGAATATAATATAGAGGAGCACTGAAAATGCAGTCTGTTATCCAAAGACCTCTTGCTTTATCTCCCTACCTTTTTAATTATAAGGAAATCATTGTGAGCAGGCAAGATGTCTAGCTTGCTCCCATGCACTTTTGCTGTGCCATAATTCAGTGAGCTTCCCTGTCAGTTATTCATTGGATTTTTATTGCTCTGGGATCTGTTGGGGGCATCAAGAGCCTTCTTCATAGCTAAAACATATAGCTGAGGCCAGTCATCATGCTTAGTAGGAACTGAGGTAGAGCAAGCACATGTAGCCGAACTGGGCTAGGGGCAGATTTTCAAATGTTCTCATATAACTCTAAACATTGCAGTCAGCATTCCCAATCACATATATAAAGTAGGCCTTCTAGACGTTAACTTATCACTGCCCAGTTCACTGGGCATCAGTCAATGGTAAGGTCAACAGACCCCAGTTCAGGCTTTACTCAAATCTGTGTGTTCGGTTTTATTTTCTGTTGTTTTTAAAAATTCTATTTTTAAATTATGTGAGTATGTGTCTCTGTGTGTGCCCATATAAGGGAAGGTGACCATGGAGGCCAGAAGAAAGCATACGCGCTGGAGCTGGAGTTACAGGTGGTCATGAGCTGCCCAGTGTGGGTGCTGGGAACTGAACTTGTGTCCTCTGCAAGAGAAGCACCTTCTCTTAACCAGCAAGCCGTCTCTCCAACCCCTGTTCTTTACTCTTCACAAGCCCATACTCTCTATGAGCCAATAATGAGCCTTCCCGCACTTGCCTTAGGCTGTCGGTTGGATGCCCAGGCTTGGGACTGCTCCAGCTCAATCATGTGTCCTGGGACAGGTGTCTTCTGTGACCTCCTATACAATCCACAGAACAAGTGGAAAGTCTTCCCAGGTTCTGTGGAAGCTATCGTGGAACCCGAACATGCGCACATGACCTTCGTAGAACCCATGACCATTAGTGTTTGTATTCACAAGCTACGAGCCTTTGAAGGAAGAGGAAGTTAGTGTGGTTCACAGGTCCGGAGGCTGATGCCAGTGGCTACTTGACATCATGCGCTGGGATCAAGAGAGTGAGTGAGCCAGCACTCAGGATGCAGAGCAGGCAAATCTCTATGAGTTCAAGGCCAGCCTGAACTCCACAGTGAGACCTTGTGTCAAAAAACATGTGGGTGAAGCAAAGGGACCTACTTCCTGAGACTAGGTTCTACCTCCTGAGTTCTGGAACCACCTCCTAAGTGGCATCCTCTAGGGTCCAAAGATTCAAACTATGAGGTTGTGAAAACACTGCATGTTCAGACCATAGCAGCTTTCTCTAACGAATTTCTTCATCACCAGTCGGAGCTCACTCCGTATGCTGTAACATGAATATGAATGAACTGTCATTTGCTTTTCTTAGCAGAACTGGCGATTGGAACTGCTCATTCCTGATGGGTTAAATGAAATATTTTATTCTACTTATGTTGAGCCTTAGCTGACTCTCAGGACTAATATTGGACATGATCTCATCCGCGCACACTCAACGGAGCACAGGCATCTGTTCCTGATGTTAAGCTTCTAATTGGGGGGCTGAAATGTAATATAATAAAGAGAAAGTATACACGAGGAAAACCCAACTCCAAAATGCTTTCAATTACAGCGCGATGTCCTCCGCGTTATTTAATCAAGTCCTTTCTTATAACTCGGTTAAAATGAGGGGGAACTGAAGAGAGGGAAAGTTAATACCAAAATTTATTCCTAATTTTAACTCAGAAGTATACAGTCATCATAGTGATTTGATGAAATAGTTTGAAGCTTCCAAAGTGAAAAAAAAAAAGAAGTTATGTGCTTTTCATCTATCCAGAAGGTAAGTACAGCTTTGCCTTAATCATTTTAATAGTCTGACCTCAGAAAAACTAAGATGCAGGGAATGTGAGCATGTATATCATAGAAATGGACAAGCATCAGAGGTGATGGGTCTGGAAACCAAGTTTTGGTATGAGGAGGAAGTTAGACCTAATCAGAGTGTCCAAGTATCTCGACTATATTGAATGAGGCAGCTCATTAGTAGACTCCAAAAGCTATATGTGTACCGTATATATTTGTTTAGACTTGACTTAAAAATAAGAAACAGAAAATAGAATCTGCCCCTAAAAACCCCTTGACTTTGTTCATTTCACAGCACTTCCCTCTCGGCTCATCCTTGAAGACAGCGCTGTCTTCAGCAGGAACCTTCTGTTTCAGTGGCTATCGCTAAGTGAACAAGGATCATCAGGACAACGCTGTTTTTCTAAACAAATACCAAGCCTGGCCATTGACACTGTCTGAGACTGCTTTGGGGCCACAGGTGTGGAGCTGGGTGGCTGAAACTGGGAACATTTGGTCCGGCACAGAAAAGGCACTCTGGATGCTATGCTAGTACGTGATCTTACTTGGCAGGACCATTTGCTGAAGTTATCTAGCTTCCAAGATATCTGCAACTCCTGAACACCTGACTGGGGAAGACACGTATTCCTCTCAGTGATCCCAGCTTATCCTTGTAGGGGAGAGCATGCCACAGTACACATGGAAAAGGGTTTTCCACGAAGATGGTGAGATATAAGCTTCAGGCATGCTCACAGGCACCTGCCCTGGGTAATACGTTTTCGTGACACCTGAAGAAAACAAGGCAGGGCCATTTGTTATTTCTTTACATTCCAAATTTGCTTCTGCACTTGTTGAGTCACACATGCCTGTGAGGATTTTGAGGACTGGTCTCAGCAGGTAAAGCCAGCAACTGGGGATACATCTAGTTTGAAGGAGGCAGACGTTCCGTGGCCATCCCTGTGTGACTTGGGTGAGTGCTAACCAGCCCAAGGTGGGGACAGGTTTGGGGAGAATTCCTACACCTCGCTGTACGGACGATTGGGTGCTGCAACGCAGAATGTCAAGCTCTGTGATCAGAAGTGTCTGAACATGCCTTGAGGTGCCCGTCACTGAAAGTATGTGACCACCGTGCAGAAAAGGTTGAAAAAGTTTCAAAGCACGCCTGTGTGAAACTCCTTTTATCCTTTCAGCTCATATATAAAAGGGACATGATAGATCTCCACAAACGTCTGTGCACTGTGGGTTAGTTAAATATGTGTGTGTTTGTTCATGCGTGTGAGGCATGTGTGAGTGTGAAGTCATGCAGAGAGATATCAGAGGTTAACATCACAGCAAGCCTCATCAGAGGTTAACATCACAGCAAGCGTCATCAGAGGTTAACATCACAGCAAGCGTCATCAGAGGTTAACATCACAGCAAGCGTCATCAGAGGTTAACATCACAGCAAGCGTCTTTCTGCATTGGTCTCCACCTCAGTTTTAGAGACAGTCTCTTGCTGAACTTGGAACTCATAAGTTTGGCTAGGCTGATTCAGCAGGGAGTTCCAGGGCCCCCCCCCCCTGTTTCCATCCTCCCAGCACCAGACCTATAGGTGCTTCCCATCCAGTCCAGGGCTGTGCTGGGATCTAAACTCCGGTTCTCATGTTTGCACAGGAAGCACTTTACTGACGGAGCAGGCTCCTCCAGCTCCTTCCACACCTCAGGATATCTTGAACCATCTAGGAACTGCTCCCTGAGTGGTTTCATGCTTAACAGTGCTAACGGGCACTAGAGAAATGGTTCAATGGTTCAGAGCACTCGTGGCTCTTCCAGAGACCGCTGGGTCGGCACCCACGTGGCAGCTAACAACCATAAATCTAGTTTGCAGGGGATCTGATACCATTTTCTTGACTTCTCAGGCAACGCTTGCACATGGTGCACAGATGCAAACACAGGTAAAACACCGATACATGTAAAATGAAAAGTTTTTAGAAAAATAGAAAGTGACATCGCTAAAGATCAAAATTTCTTTTGTTCTGCATAAAATTTTACATTATTTTTCTATAAAGATATGATCAGAATAGGCAGCCCACAAATATGGAAAGACTGGAATTACTAAATATGGCAAAATGATAGTTAATAGAAATATGTTGTTTTAAGGATTGTATAATGTATATGATACACTTTAAAAATTATTAATGTTTTATGACAAATTGATCATAATTATAGATCCTTTTTTTCACAAATAGGCCATGCCAAATTATGTAAGCTTTGGCCCATAAAATGTGTCTTACATGCATACTTTCTCACATAAATGCACCACTTAAACAAACATTTCTTTGTTTCCCTCTTATTTGACACCTGTCATCATATACCAGTCCATAGCTGCTACAGCCAAGTAATATGGAGATTTACAGTTGAAAAGAATCCAAGAACCCCCAAAATCCTAGAGAGGGGCCAGCCAGCTGACTCAGCCAGGGGAAATGTGCCTGTGACCAAACCAGAGAGCATGAGTTAGATTCCCAGGATCAACACGGCAAAAGCAAAGAGCTGACAGCCAGCTTGTCCTCTGACCTCCACTCAGGAGCTCACACACACGCACCACACATGCGTGCACATACATGCACACCACACGTAATCACACCATACGCATGCGCACATGTACATACATGCATACACATGCACACACGGTAAGTCAGTAAAATTGTAATAACAACAGAAAGGGAGCCGTATTCCCAACAATCCCAATTAATAAGCCTGGTGTGGCGGCTCAGTGGTTAAGGGCACATTAGCCAAGCCTGAAGGCCTGAGTTTGGTCCCTGATGCCCATGTAGTAAAAAGAGGAAACTGAATCCTGAAACCCCCTCCCCCAACCTCTACAAGTGTGTCCCCGCACCAGCGCACACAGAATAAGTGTGAAAAACTACGGTAGAAATGAATCGCTAATTTAAGTGAACCCTTTTCTAAGCAGGGCCTGCCCAATCCAAGCTCTAGCACACACGGTAGAGCTCCATGACGTGTGGAGCTTCTTCTTTTTTTGTCTTTGCCCCTTGACTTCTTGAACATAACCTCTAACTCGATTGAGCCCCAGCTTTCTCCGTCCCCCAGTGAGGAGAATGGGATGAACTTGATAGTTTTGCCGTGTGGGTGAAGGGAGGAAGCCTCTTGCACTACAGAGACTGGGACCCGCACACAACCCTTCTGTTCTTTTGCACGAGGTTCCTTCTGCACCATCTTCCCCATCTCCCTGGGAGCCACCAGCAGCTCTTGCACCGAGAACACAGCTGGCAAAGAGACATTCAGAGGAAAGCCTCCGTAATTAATGTCATATTCACTCAATTTCAAGTCTAGACAATATTTTTCTTGAACAATTGCTTCTGAGGGCCGGTAATAAAAACAGAACAATGTCAGTCATCAGGACTCAATGCGGGGAGGGTGAACACTGCCTGACGGGGCTGTTCTAGCTTTGATCAGAAATTCCACCCTCTCCCGGGAGACTCGGAGTAAATGATTTCCACACCTCTCCACGGGTGTTGGTCCACGCTGTGCATGTCCTGGGGTCTCAGGAACAAAAGGCAGGAATGCGGGGACAAGAGGGCTTGCGGACCCTTCGGAAGAATCCAGAAGGCTCAAGAGCTAAGAAAGCAAACACTAACGATGCTGCAGAAACCACTGCCCTCCGTACAGTGGAAGCTGGGGACTCTGGGAACTATGGGCAGCCCAAATGCTCTAACCACAGTTTTCCCAGCCAGCATCTTGGAGGTATGTAGTGTTCATCTGTCTGCTGCTTAAGGTGACCCTGTGAAAAGCTGTGTGCTTTTCTGGGGCAGCAGAAGAGAAGGCAAAGGGGACAATGGCTTTCCCTTGGCACAGTTTCGGAGGGAGGGTGACATTTTGAAAGAACTCTCTATATATCTCACTCCCCCAACGGGGACATTTATAATTCGGGCATTCCTAAGGTATTATCTGCTCCCCAAACTCCTTCCGCCCCTCCAGCCATGAAGCAGAAAGACTAGACACAGGAAGTGCAGAGAGTCCGCAAGAGGAGCTAGGGAGGCAGAGATCAGGCGGGTGACAGTGAGCGAGCTGGAGACAGAAGCCTACTGCCTTGGTGACAGCCAGGAGGGACGAGCTCACTAGTCAACAGATGAGCAGAGAAGATGTCTGATGTTCTACGGACCCGGGGACCACCTAGCACGCACACTCCGCCAGCAGACCCCAGAGTTCCCTTCTTGCCTCCAGGGCAAGTCTCTCAGTTGGCAGGGGCCCCGACTCACTGCCATAGGTTACCACAGTTGAATGAAGACAAGGCTGTTAGGACGCAGCACGAACGTCTGTATCCTGCCCTACACTGTTCCATACTTGTGATACATAACATGGTCCCAGCAAGAAGAACCGTCTCAGTTCCAAGGGCTGTGCTTTCTGGTTGCTGTGGTAGACACCACGAACGGAAGCAGCTTGGAGAGGAAAAGGTTTGTTTCGGCTTATACTCTACAGTTCGTCATTGAGAGAAGTCAGAGCGGGAACTCAAGACAGTTCCTGGAAGCAGGAACTAAAACAAAGACCCTGGAGGAATGATTCTCAATGGCGTGCTCCATGAGGCTTGCTCAGCCTGTTTTTTTGTTTTGTTTTTTTTTCTTATACAACCCAGGTCTACCTGCCCAGGGCTGGCACCACTCAAAGTAGACTGGGCCTTTTCCACATCAATTATTAATTTAGAAAATGTGCCACAGATTTGCATATGAGCTAGTCTGATGCTGACATTTTCTCTAGTCATGTTTCTTCCTCCTAGATGACCCTGCCTTGTGTCTAGATGATGAAAATCTAATCATGGCACTCGCTCACAAGACATCCATTTTTAGTTCCCTTAAACAGGCCCCAAATGAATCTTTCTGCTTTGATTTCTCCAGCCCGGGTTCTCAAGAACCCCATCATCTGCAGGAGTGTTCTCAGCTAAGCACAAAAAGGAATCTGACTTAACTAAGTTTTGCTAGAGAACGAGACTGGTGACTTCCCTCAACTCCCAGAAACTTCTTATATTACAATAAAGCAGCTTAAAGCTAAAATCAATAAGATTTTATGGCTCTCACTGGTAAGCAACCAGGACCGGGACAAAGGGAAAGGAAGATGAAGAGGGATTTGAGAATTTCGGAGATGGAGCTGGTTTCCTGGTTCTGCACACATCACAGCGTGAGGATGATTGCCTTTTCGTGTGGAGGTCTAGGTGCTCCTGCAGTCAAAAAGCCAGACCTCACTTTGCTTCAGAAGCCAGGAACCCCTGTATTCTTCCCTGTCACCCAAGGGATGGTTAAGGTTCCAGGTCATTCGCAGCTGGGACCCTATCTCTAGAGTCGGAAGCTCTGGGGATGGACCCTCCAAGTATGTGGGATGTATACCCTTCAGAAAGCACAGATGCCACCAGTAGGGGTCATGGTGAGGTGGAAGGCTTTCTTTCTCAGGTTCTCCTGGCTTAGTTAATGTGTGTGTCGGGGGAGGGACCTCTGTTTCAACAAACACAAAATTGATTCAATGTCCATTAAATGCCTGTGAGAGGAAATTGTTTAATTACTCAGAAGCCTGGAAAATCCCTCCTTAGGTAGCTACCATGCCCACAGCCTCTGAGACACTCCAGAAACTCAGCCACGAGTACAGAAACTGGTTTCACAAAGCTTAGCCCTGCAATGGTGAGACTCAGTAGAACCAAGAACCTGGAGATAGATAATGCAGAGAACAGTGGATGAAAAGCTGACACATTGTGATTGGAATCTTGACTTGGTATTTAATTCTAAGTGGCCTTGAACTAATAGCTAAATGTTCCATTTTCTCCCATGCTTTGTAAGTGTGTGTGTGTGTGTGTGTGTGTGTGAGAGAGAGAGAGAGAGAGAGAGAGAGAGAGAGAGGTGTTATGCTGTCTGCTCTCTGTAAAAAAGGCTTCCTGAAGATACCGTTGGGGACCACTATAACATACTGATGTTTGTATGCAAAATAGTGATGTGTAGGTACATATATGCACATAATAGGCACATAACAATGCGCACAGCTATACAGAAATGTGTATCTGTCTTATATTTATAGTGGGATATAGAACAATTACTTTGAACAAACATTTCAAACTGTGTGCTTCCATGGGGAGAATATGAACAAATGACCAGGAAATCCAGAGAGCTTTGTCACACTTGGATAAGCGAGCTTGGCTCTGTGCTCCGAAAGGGGACACGGAACCCGGGATGCTGAGCTTCAGATTATTTTTCTTTACAGATAGACACTCGGCTCTGGGTGCCATACGTTATGTGTGTTATCATCCCAAAAAATCCACGTGCAGGGCATGTCACTGCGTCTGTAGAGGCAGTTCCGCAGCTCTTTTCTAAATGCCTGCATGCAGCCTTCCAGAACTCACTCCAAGCATGGCTCACCACGCCACGGGTGAAGCAACTGCGGGAAATAGCTAGGGAGTCACAAGCACACAGCTTCTCTTTTTCCTTAAGTGAAATGGAGAGATGTTGGCTGAACAGAGTGTTCCATTTTCTAAATAGAATGCTTTGCTTGGCTAGGCCAGATAGGACTTAAAGGAAGATATTCAATTGCATGTAAAAGGAAGGAAAATGAAAATCTAAGTAGTAAAATGGCGTAGAACACAGACAGGACTTTCTTCTTGTATAAACTACTTACTCTAACTATTCTCTTTGATTTAACGACAAGTGTCTTCAAGATTGTTGAACATTCCATGGGATTGTTTTTAGTTTAAGTTTGGAGTTTGGAAGGCAGACAGCTACTCCTGGTAACACTTGGGGTATTGCAGAGGGATGCCTCGATGGCACCCCAGTAAAGACAGAGCTTGCCTTTGTCCTAAAGTGTGGCAAGTGTCTAACAAATGTTGGTTTTTAGAGATTGTTTTTACTTGTATGTGGGTGAGTTTACAAGTGAAGGAAGGAAGAGGGCATTGGATCCTCTGAAACTGGAGTTCCATCCGGTTGACTCTATGCTGCTGGATGTGGGTGTTGGGAACTGAGCTGTGGTCCTCTGGAAAAGCAAGAAGTAATTTTACCAACCGAGCCATCTTTTCATCCCCAAAATATTTCTCTCCCCCACAATATCCTGTTTGTTCTAACGAGACCCTGAGTGTCACCCAAAGGTGGAGTTTGATAGTCTATAGACAGATTTGAGATGTAAATTTGTAGTAAACTACCAGGATAGATGCTTTCATTGAGAAGCCTTGCCTTTTTACTAAATAAAATATGGCAACAATGATTGCTGTCTGTAAAGACCTGCTGAGATCCATGCACTCCGCATACATTAAATCATCAGTGTCATAAAGACCGTGGCATCTGGAGGCCGTTGGTTCCGCTCCCAGCTGCCAAGCTTATGGGTTGCATAGCCCCAGACAAGAAATGCAATCTGCACACTATAGATTCTTTGTTGGTGATGTGATATTGGCTGTAGAGGCTGATTGATAAGACGGGCAGGAGGATTGAGATAATCATGGAAAATACTATGCCAAGGCAGCTGGGTATTGTCCTTGATAGATTCACTCAAAAAGAAGGAAAGAAAGAAGGAAGGGACAGAGGGAGGGAGGAAGGGGGAGAAGAAAACAGAGGGAAGAAGGAAAAGAGAAAAATGAAGGGAGAGAAGAAGAGGAAGAGAGATGGGGAAGAAGAGGAAAGGAGCCACAGCTTTTGAACCCAGTATATAGTTCTCGGTGGAGGAAGGAAGGTAGGAAGGAAGAAAAGAAGAGAGAAGGGAGGAAGGCAGAGACGAAGAAAGAGAGGGAGCCATAGATTTTTATTTGTATGTCGTGGGTTTGCCAGTGAATGCAGGGAGAGGGCTTTGGATCATCCATGATGCTATTAGCCTGATTTTTGTGGCTGATTCACGGATTACTCTCATCGGAGCCCAGTCAAACTGGCTTTTTGGTTACCCAGGTGCCTCCAGTCTTGTGCCCTATTGTGCTAGGCTTGTCTGTGTGTAGCTTTCTATCTATCTCAGAAGTGAAGATCACAGAGGCAAGGCTAATCCTCATCTTTTTACCTCCAATGCATTGCTCAAACTCTTGGCCCTTAGTAGCACTTACCAAACATTTGTAAAAGGAGTCAGCAAGTGAGCGAATAAAGAGTGTTGCCTCAGGCCAGCCCTGCTTTCTGTAAAATGATAAATGATTGACAGGGAGGCCATTGGCAGTTCCTAAGACAAATCCGGATGAAGCCACTACAGAGAACCTTCTCTGGGGGCTGAAGGCTAGGGGCTCCCAAGGCTGGTCCGGCTGCCAGATGGAAACCACATGAGTGGCAATTTACATTGTGTTCTTCTAACACAGAGAGAATCAAGACAGCCTGGCTCCTGCCATCTTATGAGCCATTCTGCCCCTACACACTGGCTACTGTTCTTTCTAGTGTGTAGGAATGCTTCCAGCCCCGCCCCACCCCCACATGTCAATAAACAGCTACAGAGTCAAATTAGTACTGTTTACTGTCAAATTAAGACAGAAAGTGATCCTTTCTGTTCTTTGTTTATGGCGTCTGTACAGCCTGCCCCAAGCCCAGAACTCAGTAAATGGCAGAGGACGGCTTCTGGACTGTGGATGCAGCACGAGATCAAACCGAACACAGATTTTGTTTGTCTTCTACAATAAACTATCTTTTCAGGTTCACGGGCTCGGAATCACAGCTATCATATTTCGCCAGCTGTTTTTTATTCCTCTGTTAATTTTACAGTTTGGGCTTTGAGAAGAACGGCCCTGTCTTTGTTCTGCATCTACGGGGCTGGTTCCGTGCCAGGAGAGCAAACTATTGCAAGAAGCCTGGGAAGCCAAGACAGGAGGGGCAGGGTGTGTTTGTGATTTGGACGCATGGATAGCTGTGTTCTGCGAACTTGCCATGAGATAAAGTGTTTATTGTCAAAGCCTGAACATTAGCTAAATGATAGTGTTTTAAAACCATACTCCCACTGCCAGGTATTAATTTCCCTTCCAAGCACTTCACCATTTGAATATTTCATAAAGAGACCCTGAGTCTATTCATCTAAGCTATTTTCTGGAGTGTTGAGCAAGACAGAAGTTGGTTGTGTGTCCTTAGAAACCATGTGCACCTGTACTGACAAGATTCCTCCAGCCATGACATGGAGGGACCTGGATACAGACCTAGCTTGTCAATTAATAAAATACAGTATTCTGCCGTTGACGCCTTCCTATCTCGTTCATCAGCCTGTTATGGGAAAAAGTCTCACAAGTGACATCATTAAGGTCCAGACCTTCTCCTGGTGACTTTTCTGGGTGAGTCAAGCTACCTTCTCAACAGAGTGAAACTCTGTGGCTGGTGGCTCACTGCAATTGCCAGGGCTTTTGTTAGTTTGGTTGGTTGCTTTTGTTAGTTTTGTTAGGTTGGTTGGTTGGTTTTTATGTGTGTGTGTATGTGGGCATGTGCACAAGGGTGCCAGTGTCTCTGCAGGCCACAGGAGGACAATGAAATCAGATGCCCCGGAGCTGGGGTTCCAGCTAGGTGTGAGCTGACATGGATTCTGGGAAGTGGAGTTGGGTCCTCTGTAAGAGCAGCAAGCGTTGTCAACAGCTGACCAATCTCTTTAGGCCCTGACAGGTATCTTAATTTTTGATAATTACACACAAGTTTTAAAATAGCTCGGTCAAGATTCCTACCCGAGGGTCTCATCACATCCATGTCTGTACTTTATTGTTTCACTATTTTTTTTAATTGGACGAACACTTTTCCAAATCCAAATTTCAAATTTGTCATTTTTCCTCAAGAAGTATTTTAAAGTATCACATACTTTTATGTTTATAACATTTTAAGTCAGGACACATCCCCATTTTATAAATAAACAATGAAACCAGTACTTCAAAAAGTGAAGACCTACCCAAGAGGTAAACCCACTTGCCATCCCAGCCTGGACTCTCACACCATCTCACTGCTTTGCCTTCCCTGTGGGCTAAAGGTTGCTCCTAAGCCATTTCTGATGGACCCCAGTTTACTTTGCACATTCCCATATTTCTTTAGTCAGACCTGAATGTCTGGCCCTCAGTAATTAAACCCTCAAAATCACATGGTATTGGTATTTGGGGACAGAACCTTTGGGATCCTAAATCAGTGGACCATTAGATGAATGAGTTGTGGAGGGAGGGGTTATGGTATAAAATCCAACTCTTGGCATTCTTTATTTCACATGAGAGGCCCTGCACTACTTTCAGACTTTGGGAAAAGTCCCCACTCTAAAGAAGTCCTTTGCCAGATATATCCCCTCCACCTTGGACTTTGAAACCTCTAGAATGGAAAGAAGTACTATTTTCTTTATGATTTCCCAGTATGTCACAACAACAAAATGGACCAAGACATCTTCCCACTGATGCTGTAGATGAACTGGGATGCTCACATGCTACAATGTCCTAATTCATGGTGAGGGCCTCAATGACATTCTTGTCATCCCTCAGCCTCTGCCACATTGTTGGTTTCTAATTAAAAAAAAATTACAACTCCTACAAGTCCTTTTCACATGAACATATAACACATGCACTCACACCACACACACACATACACACACGGATACCATGCATTGACACACACATACTCAAGAGCTATTGCTATTGCTCTCTGTGGCCAATCACTTGACAGTAAGTAGAAAGCACATGTTGCCAGGACTCTTCTTGAAATCAGAAGGTTCAGGAAGCCAGCTGAGGAGAATACTTAGAGTGCCCTAGACATTAAATGGGCCCTTTAGACTCTTCTAGACATCACATAGAGCAGAGCTGGAGTTTCAGAGACCTTACATGGCCTTCTCTCATTGGTACAATACCCGATGACACAGGTTCTCCACAGTCCTAGATACAAAGAGACATGGAAGTAAATATCAAAGTTTCCCAGTCATTTCCAGCCACAGGAAAGTGGAGATCTGCAGCTGCAGACATGCTGTTAGCGAAGTTCATACATGTAAGTTCTGTAGTTCCCAAGGAGGTGGGGCTTTTCAACCCTTATATTCACCCATTCACCACTCAATACCATTGGAAAAAAATGTGAAGGGTGAAAAAGATGAGTAAGAAATTAACTCTAAGCACAAGAGTGAATGACTTTGATGAGAAAGAGGACCTCAAAGATCACCAATGAAGACAGTCGTCCCCACATGTCTTAAGCATTCAAAAGCACACATTTCCTGAACTCAAAAGGATGAGGTAATTTCCCGTGGGTCCTAGAGCAAGATGGAAATAGAAGAGTCCAAAGGATTTAAAAGTTAAGACAGTTTGGGGCAAATATTTAAAGGCAGAAGTTGCCAGAGGAGCTCAGAAAACAGCAGCTGGGCACAGGGCTTGAAACACAGCCCAAGGAAATGGTGGGAGGCAGACGGGAGGCCTGAAGATGATCGTGTGACTATTCTGGATGGGCCCGAAGAGCCACAGTTTTGAAAAGGGAAGTGACTTGATGAGCACGTTTAGGAAGTTCATGGGGTCACTTACGGCTTGTCAGTGTGAAATGGAAGAATATCAGAAGAGCTTCACACACCACATACTCTGATGTCATCTTGGTGTGGATCCTTCTAACATTTCTGGGTTGCCTAACCTCTCTCTTTTTTTTTTCTTCACACACATTAGTCTGAAATCGTATCCCAGAATGACTGTTTTATTTCCTTTAATTTACTACTTTATGTGTCTTTATGGTGTGCTTGTGGGGAGTGCACACACAGCACAGCACATGTGCTGTGGAGGTCAGAAGACAATGTACAGAGCTTGGTTCTATTCATCAGCCATGTGGGTCCTGGGAATCAACCTGAGGTTGTCGGCTTCAGTATCCATTGAACAGTCCTGCTGTCCCCACTTTCTGCTCTTTGATAGAATAATACATAGTCACATACCACTTAAAGATGGGACTATGTTCTGGGAAGTTCATCCTTAGTCATTGTTCAGGGTATGAACATCAGAATGACTTCTATAAACTAACATGGCCATCAGTGGGTATTGATTGTACAATTTACCCTTATCTAAAATTAGGTCATGTGGCACATGACTATGTCTGTGCTTGATCTACCTATTAAACAGCAGTGGCTATGTTAGACACATTTCTACAAATTGGAAGGAACTTCAAGATGAAGGCTTTGATCTATTTTCAATTAAAACCAAATGGGAGCACTAAAAGCTACTGAACACTTATTTTCTACTAAGTATTTAATGGACTCATTTAGTCTTTTAAATATCATAAGCTTGAAGAGAAAAGTGGTTGACTTTCCATACAATAACACCATCAGCAGCAGCACCATCTTCATCTTCACTACATCCACCACTATCATCATCATCATCATCATCATCATCATCATCATCATCATCACCACCACCATTATCTATGGTGATGCTAGGGATAGAACCTGGGTCTTTGTGCTTCCTAGTCAATCACTCTACCAATAAGTTATAGTCTAAGCTCTCAACACATTTTTGGGTACAGAGTCTTTCTGTTGTATGCATAGTCCAGGCCCAGAATAAAATTTCTAACCTATCTGTAGAAACCATGGAAGTTCTCAAACTGGGCCTATTGTAATCTTATTTGGCTTTACTGTGAGGTCTGGATTTTTTTCATTCTTCCAACACTTCCTAAGTAGCCATTACTACCCAGAACTTTGTTGTACAAGACAAACCTCTTCCAGTAGGCTTCCATAGATGGATTTTCACTGAAACACCAGAAAGTAGAAACATTCTCACCCAGTTTGGAACAACAGGGAATCCTGGACACAAGACTCAAGTCAGCTATTAATTATTCTAGAACTTTGGTCAAGATGTCAAACCTTCCAGAGCCTTGAGGTTGGCAGGACAGAATTCTCCTGTAGTATCTTAACCCTCCATTAGAAGCATGATATCCAGAATTCCCTAGAATGTGGTGTGGAGATATTTTCTCCTAATCCCTACCACAGGCTTTCTGCTCCTCAGGCCTGAAAGAGTCTGCCTTCCGTGGACCACACCTGCTGGTCCTTCTCACTGATGCTGATTGGAACCATTCTTGGACCTAATGAGTTAGGTCAGCTGTTTTAGTTTACCCTGAATCCGAACCCCTTCCACTTTAACTTGACATTGTCTACCTACTGAATCATTTCCTCTATAAAAAATGTCTTTTGGAGACCTGAACTCAGTGGGTCCTGTGGTTGTCATACAAGGTTGAGGACCTGAGTTCGAGCCCCTTAAACCCTCAGATAAAAGCTGGGAATCTATGTCCTTGGAATCCAAGTGCTTGGGAGGGAGAGACAGGAGTAGGTCTATGTCTGGCTAACTAACTGGCATACCTACTTGACAAGTTCAAGGCCGGGGGAGACCTTGTCTCAAATATAATAATAGTAGTAATAGTACTAGTAATAGAAATAGTAATAGTAATAGAAATAAAAAAACAACTAATTTTTGAGTTGGGGTGAGATTCAGTAAGATGTAAAGCCTCTTTCTCTCTGTCTCTTCCTTCTACTACTTTCTTTCACAACTCCTTCCTCAGATCCAGGAAATCTGACTGAAACAGGTATCTTGAGAAATGATGTATAGAGAAAAGACGGATGGCTTCAAATCAATTTGGTTCCCAGGAGAAACTCAATGTGCACAAACCAGTAAGATTTCTGAGACATCCACTAAACCCTTCCATATCCACTCTGCCGGGTGGGGGCTCAGTGAAAGCTTGGAGCTGGTTTTTAGTCCTCTCCCTCCAAATGCCAGGCAGCTGCAGTGCCCCTCCAGCCTAGGCCCTATGAGCACAGGGAAAGAAACTGAAAACCAATCCGGGTGAGGGGCGGTGGAGAAAAATGGAATAATTTTGACAATTTCTGCTCTTTATTTCACAATTACCAGAACTATTTAGAACATATTTCCATGTTGAGGTCTAATTACGGAATTTTCTAATTTTATTTTTTCTGTTGTTGTTGCTGTTTCAACCCAACTTGTTTTTGGTCATTTTCTCAGATGGAAACTCTTAGTACTCAGTGAGTTGGGTTTTGTGTTGTTTGGTTTGGTATGAGTGCCTTTTAAAAAGAGATATTTCAATGCAGTTTCTCTGTCTCAGTATGGACTTCCCTGAAATTTACAGGAAAATAAAACTTCAAGTCACTTTGAATTTAGGTCAAACCAAATTTTAATATCCAAAGAATTTAATCAAAAGGCTGGAGTCTGCATTACTGCTTTAAGATACCAAATTTTGGCATGCATTCTATTCTCTTATGAAGGCCCCTACCCATCTCAGGACTAATGCAGTACATATTAACATTCAAGACTCAGGAAATCTCATTTGGGTTTCCATTTAACTCTATCAGTCCAAGCATTTGTTAGATAAAGAAATCCGTACTTTGTGTGTCAGCTCAAAGATCTACCAGATTGACTTCTCCAATTCAGGGTGGTTTGAAAGTCATCAAATTGCTTAACACATCCCCAAAGCAAATACGAAAACATCTCATTAATTCCGACTTCTCTGATTTAGAATTTATTCACCTTGCAATGCTAAGCAACTAGTGATATGTACTCTATTTAAATGAGGTCTAATGACATTAAGAACTTGCTAGTACTGGGGAGATGACCATGGTTATGAGCACTGGCTGCATTCCCAGAGGACCTGAATTTGCTTCCTACCACCCACTCGGGCAGCCCACAACCACCTGAAACTCCAGCTCCTGAGGAACCTAGTGCCATCTGTCAGCCTCAAGGTCACCTGAACACGTATGGAATTCACCGGCATAGACACATACTCATAAATGAAAAAAATAAAAAGAAGGCATTGCTTAGGGGCTAAGGAAATAGCTTGGTGAGCAAGAGTATTTGTGCCAGCATGAAGACCTGTTTTCAAACCTCCAGCAGCCAGGTAAAAGGCCACACGTGACTGAAGGTACCTGCCATCCCAACACTGCAGTGGGTAGACAGAGGAGAATCTTGGAAACGTGGGAGCCATCTAGTCTGACTGATATGATTGCTTCTGACCCAGAGAAGAGCATGTCTGATTGCATGTGGGTTGATGCCCCAGGTCCCGCCTCTGAGAAAAAGGTATCGGATGGGTCTGATGCTCTTTGGGTGGATGACACCTAAATGAACATCGGTACAAAGTCCCAATTTATTTCTAATATCAGAGATCAGACCTCTACTCTTGCCTGATGCGTCTAAAACAAAAAGGAGAAACTGTAGAGAGCTGCGGAATGCTATGCCTTAAAGATGGAGCTGGTTTCCGCCTTCCACCTTCCCGATGGTGAGTGCTCTCTGTCACGATCAATTCCACATTTGGCTAAGGCTGAGGATCTGGCTTGCTTCCATGTATGTGGACCTATCTGCATTGCCCACATGGCACGCCTGGATTGGCTACCCAGAGGCTATTTAAGCTGTGGGCTGGCTTTCCCCAGGGTCAGATGATTGTTCAAGGTTCCTGAATAAACTGCATTGAAAAATAAAAATAAAAAAAAATAAAAAAATAAAATAAAATAAAATAAAATTGTTTTGAAAAGAAAAAAAAAAAAAAACCCATACTCAGAGCAAAAAGGCACAGAGGGACAGAGGAAGATGCTCCATGTCCTCCCTTACCTCTGCATGTGCCTGCTCACACTGCCATGTGCTCATGTGCACACATCATACACCATACATGCATGCACACAGACAATAAAAAGAAGACATTGTTTTAAGTGTAGTATTAAAAGTATTTGGGGGAGCTGGAGAGATCGCTCAGGTCCTGCTCTTCCTCAGGACCTGAGTTCAGTTCCCAGCGCTTAGCAGGCATCTCACAACCACCTATAACTCCAACTCTAATGGGGCTTATGCTCTCTCCTAGCCTCCTCAGGCATACACACATGCATACACACACACATACACACACACAAATAATATGTAAAACAAACATCTTTTGAGCATACAAAATAAAGGTGATATTACAATAGCTTGTAAATGCCCAAAGCTGACGCAGTAGCCTCTCTTTGCATAGTGTACATCAGGGTCGTTATTTGTGACACTGGTCAAGGCTGAAGTTTCTCCTCGAACACTCTGTAACTCTAGTTTTTCCCCCTCTGGGTGTGCTGATACCACAGCTTAGTGGAAATCCTTAAGATGGCTATTTTTTTTATTTTTATTTTTTGATATGCCACAGTGGAAAATGGGATGCGTTTGACCATGACGCAAAATTTGTCTTTTGTGACTCACCCTTGTAATAATGAAAGCTTTTCGTGGTGGGAGGGGTGCTGAAGGTGCATCTGGGCAAACACGGAAGCAGAGCGTGTCATCAAAGAATCGATCCCAAACCAGTTCTTCAAAGGTTCTCTGGTTCGGCATGCAGCTCAGCGAGAGTTAGCAAACCACCGCCTGGGGCGGGCCTTCTCCCACCGCCCTGCTGTTTACTTTATGAAGAGAACACAGCTGGCTCAGGGCCTGGCTCGCTCTTCCCTACGCTGACTCAGCTCTTTAGCTTCACGTAGCCACTGAACCACTTGTTTAAGATGTGCGGAGGATCCGCCTACAAAACTGTTCACTTTCCCCGGCCTCTGTGGTGGCGGCCCTTATATAGACTTAATTACTGGGAAGGCCCAGGGCATAGTCTCCCGCCCCGTGTTTTTTTAAACCCGAGTCTTCAGTTCATCCCTACCTTGACCTTTCTGGTAAATCAATAGTAGTTGGGCAATTTTGGCAAAATAGGCTGGGAGCTCACCAGAGCAGCTTAGGTTCTCTTCCAACTGAGCTCGAGAGCCACAGGCTACAGTAACCTGATTCTTACCCCAGAGAAGCTCACCACGGATCCTGGAAGCTGTTTTCTTTCTGGTCTGTGATTTCTTTTCTCCAGAAGATCCTGGGTAACCAAAGGGGTGGGACAGGGGTGGGGCAGGGGTGGGGGCAAGGAGGACAAAGAAGGAGAGAGAAATCCTGGCCTTCCCAAACCAGACATTTCTCTCGGGCCTGCACACAGCAACCCCAGGGCAGGTCACCACGACTTGAGAACTGAACTGGCAATGGTGCTGTGGTGAGCGCTGAAAGGCAATTTTGGCCTGGCTAACCAATTAGCCAATGATCATAGCCACTTCCTTGCTCCTTCCTAAATTTCTTAAACATGTGTTTCTTGTAATCCCCTTCTTCTGCCACATAGACCCAAGTGACAAATCAAGAACTCGAACCATCCGGTGCCCCGTGACAAACCACAAAGCATTCTGTCCCAACTGCCAGAGGGCAGGCGGGAGTAATAAGCCAGACTACCAAGTTTGGTAAAAAGAAAAAAAAACAAAAAAAACAAAAAAAAAAAAAAACCAAAACAAAAAACTCCTGTTTGTACAAGCTTGATGGTGTGTTTCAAAAAGCAGGGGTGGCACTTATTTTTAAAATGTTTAATAGGCCTTAACCATTTCTGAAAATATTCTGAGACATGCTACAATTAATAGAAGTTGAAAGAAAGGCTGGCTCCCAGGGATGCCATAGCTTGGCGCTGATGGGCTTTTCCCTGCCCACACACCCTGGTCCTCTCCCCGGCAGGCCCAGCAGCCGGAATCGGCCTGCCTTCAGGCAGAGCTGAAAATCAGTTTCCTGCGGGCTTTTTGATAGCCGAGCTCATGAGGGAGCTGATGATTATACAGGACATCCCTTTATTAAATAACAGTGGGGCAGATCATTTCAGGAGCCACCGTGCTCTGTCCTTCAGCTCTGTCAGGAAGACATCTGGAAAGCCATCTCAAGGATCTGAAACTACCAGATGACCCTTGGCTCGCCATGCAGCACACAGTTTTAGTAGACCCTTGCCCAGCCCAAAGGCCTTTCTTTCCTTCATCAAGTTTGAAGGACTCTACAGACTTCTCTCTTGCTACAGTCCCAAGCTGCCTGCTGACAGTTTCTTCTTCTCTATTGTTAGTTCTTTGAGAACTTCAGGCACTATAATTTGATCGTGTAGACCCACTCCTCCATGCCCTTTCAAATCCACCTGTCTCTCCCTGCCCCCAGCCACTCAACTCTGTCCTCACCCACCTCTCCAGTCCAGTACTGCTGCCCATACACTTTCAGCTGTGTGGGCATCCCTTTGAGGGTGGTCAACCTGCCATGCGTCACACCTTTAAAGACAGCTGACTCGCCCTCTCCCGATAACCACCAACTGCCTGTCTCCCCATTCCACACTGAGACCTTGTCCGGCTTGTGCTTGCTCAGGTCTTGTGCACACGGTTGCCATCGCTGTGAATTAGTGTGAGCAACCGCTCTCTGTCCAGAAAAAAAAAAAAAAGTTTTGTTTTAGTTATTGATGGCAAAGGCTCTTGATATAATTTTACCCACTTCTTCAGCAATGATCCCCGAGTCTTGGGGGCTGTGTGTGTGGCACAGATGTCGCTTGTCAGGCTGAACATTCTCTGGGCTCTCACTTACAGCCTGGCCCACAAATGAGACCCACTCCTGGGTATGGTAATCACCAAGAACCTGCGGCTAGAGCGCTTACAGGCTCTAGAGAACTTTGACATGTTTTAAAACTTACTTCGTGTGTGTGTGTGTGTGTGTGTGTGTGCTGTGTGTTGTGTACATATGTGTGTTATGTGTGTATGTTGTGTATGTATATATATATCGTGTGTGTGTGTGTGTGTGTGTGTGTGTGGTATGTGTGTATGTGTTGTGTGTATATGTATTTTCTATGTTGTGTGTGTTTGTGCATGTGTGTATATGTGGTGTGTGTGTTTGTGTATGTGTGCAGGTGTGTGCATGTTTGTTATGTGTGTATATGTGTGGGATTTACGTGTATATGTGCGTATATGTATATGTGCGTATATGTATATGTGCGTATGTGTGTATGAGTGTAATGTGTGCATGTGTGTTGTGTGTGTATATGTGGTGTGTTATATGTGGGGTATGTATATGTGTCTGTCTGTGTGTTGAATCTGTATGTGTGTTGCACATACAGACACATGTATGTATGTGTGTGTGGTGTGTGATAGGAACAAGAAGGCACGGAGGATACTGAAGTGTACCCACTGCATCCCAGCACCTCAAACAGTCGGATAAAGAGGTGATGGAGCTCCAACTCACAAACCCCATAACTGGGAAGACCCAATTATGTGGAGTCTGAGGCTATGAGGATTTGATTTTATGAAAAAATAATAAAGTTAGGTTAAATGCACACAGGAAAAATTACTCTTGTTAAAACAGAATGTGCAAACACCGTGATTTTTATTTAGAGCAAGAAGAGAAACCTCAACACGTTACCTAAGGTTTTAAAATCATCAGATACTACAAACATCACAAAGCTAAACTTGATTCTGACAGAGATCATGTGTTATATTCTAGATTTCCGTCTACATGTTATTCCTGATGTACTACTTCTCTAAGTATTCTTAAACATTACCTTTTAGTTTATTATTTTATTTTTTAAAAGTTTGTTTTTGTGTTACGAGTGAGTGCCTGTGTGCGTTTGCATGTTCCACATACATGCAGGAACCCACAGAGGCCAGAAGAGGCATTGGGCTCTGTGGAATTGGATTTTAGGCTGTTGTGAGGCACCGTGAGGTCACTGGAACCAAACCAGGGTTCTCTGAGAAAGCAACAAGTGCTCCTAACTGCTGGGTCACCTCCACAGCCCCCCTTTAGTGTGTGTGTTTGTGTGTTCATATATACAGGTTTCAAACCAACCAGAAAAGGGCATCAGATCTGGACCTGGTGTTACAGGCAGTTGTGAGCCACCATGTAGATGATGGGAACTTATCTCTTATCTTTTGGAAAAGGAGAAACTGCTTGCAACCACTGACCTATCTTTTCATCCCCTTAAGTAGTATTTTCTATAGAAAGAGCAAAACAGAGAACCCAGTCTTTCCACTAGCAGGAATGATGAAGTTTTTTTGTTTTGTTTTGTTTTGTTTGTTAGGATTTTGAGGTGGCAGTTTTGACTAGGAACTAAACCTTCCACATTAAAAAAAAAAGTATGAATATGAAGATATGGAAATTTTTCTCACTGTTAGTTCTGGCTCCACTCATTTGTAACCTGCTTCCACTTCCATTACACCAGTCCCAGGGACCTTAAATCACTGCCTTGTAAACCTTGTCAGGACCTTCACCTTGGGGGTCATGAAGAGTGTCAGCAGCGGGAGCTTTCTGAATATGCAACAAGCAAACATTAATTCAAAACCAAACATTGTCATAAATTTATGTGTTCACTTCACATTGAACCACTCGACTTCCTGAAATCTTGGTTTTGAACACACAGCATGCACTTTGAAATGCACATGGCATCATGATACTCACAATGAGAGAGTGTCGTGCACACGCCATCATGCCACACACGACGAAGGAATGCAGCCTGAAACACGTGGCTCCTGCTTGAGGCTACTGCGTACTATGCATGGTCATGTTTTCCCAGGGCACACCATTTTAATTGTTTAGTTACAGTGGAAATATAAGACGATATCATCCTGCCATCAATCACCAGCATGAAAGTGTCAAGTTAGTGTTATCATCGGGTTGCACTGTATCAGAATTTCTGAGGTTAAACATTGCTTTTTGAATTCCTGACTTGTGTTTTGCACAAAATCGTTACATTAACTTTACCTTGAGATTATGGAAGAATTCACAAGAACATCTTAAGTGGCCCTAAACGTTGTACTCTGCCCTGTTGTACTGTGTATGCATGTCTAACAGCATTCCCAGCATTGGCAATCATAAAGTCAAAATGTCACACAACTCTGAACAATGTTGAGGAGGCTCTCCATGTGTGGTGCTGAATATTCAGACAAGATTCAATGCTTCATGCACACATGCACACGCACACGCACACACACGCAAACATACACACACTCCAGTCAATCTGATATGGGTCTGGGCTCTGTGAAGACAGAAGCTGCGGTATGAACCTGTAGAAAACACGCTTTGTGTTGCATGTGTTCAGCTGCAGCTGAAATGTCACCCATCCCTTCGTTATGCAAATTTACTTTTGCTGTTCACAAATGATAAAGATACAGGTACACCAAAGAATTGTTCTAGAATAAAATTTTTATGAGTTATTATCAATAAACATTTTATTTGTTTACCTTTTTGTGAACCTAAAACAATCCATGATCACATAAAAATTTCTTGGGTGAAAAGGGGCCACAAGTGGAGTAACTTTAAGAAGTCCTCCCTTGAACATCTTGGAAATGATTGATCACTGATGATATACCTCTGTACCATGGTGGGGATAGGTCCTCTCATAGGTGGGAGGGGGAATCCCTGTTATTCCTTCCCATTCCTGCTGGTGGCAAACTACCATAATATTCTCCCACAAACCGGAATCACTGTCTCCCCAATCAGTTGTCCTCTGTGCAGATTCTCCAAATCCCAATGGCCTTCGCATTGCCATGGCAACCCCAAAGTTATCTGCTGGGAAAGGAGATGCGGTGGAAGAGATGCTGAAAAGGACAGAAGTCTTAGACGATTCTGCGAGAACAGCATTTTGTACTGTGACCTCCACCTAGCACTAGGGTCCTCACTGCAGTTGGGAGGGAGGATCCAGAAACTGCAGTACCATCAGCTTGAAAGGAAGTCTGGGCTACACATCTAGAAAAACCAGACCTGCTGATGAAGCTGAGCATTGCGCCTTCAACGAGGCAGCTTACCTGCTGTGTGGACCAAGGACACTCTCTTAGGGTAGTAACTATGGGGTGACAGTGGGGTGATCTCACCTGATCCTTGAAATGAGTCCACATGTGGCTGGACTTGCCTGATGAAGTTGGGAGGAAGGTGAGGAACCAATTGCAGCAAACATCGATATCCAACTGTTGAGTAGCACCTTTGGGGAAGGAAAGAAAAGAGTCCAGTGTCAGTGTGGGCAGCAAGGAAATGAGGGAAGATGGCATCCTTTCTCTTCCTCTCCCTCTCTGGCTCTGTCTGCCTGTCCCTGTCTCTGTCTGTCTCTCTGCCTCTGTCTCTGTCTTTGTTTCTGTCTGTCTGTCTGTCTGTCTCTTTCTCGCTCACACACACACATACACACAGAGAGAGAACAAATGTGATACAAGTCTAGTTTTCATTGAGAGAGAAGCCACAGCCTAAATGTGTAGGAAACACACCTTCCTCTGCATTTTGATCAGCTACAGGCATGAGTGTCAAACCTGCTAAGTCTCCAGCTGCCGAGGTGTCTCCCCAGGAGGTGGTGTCTGCGTCATACCTGAACAGAACACAGCATGGTTCTTGAACCACAGAGGCCAGCAGTTCTCAGGAAAGAGGGTTCTGAAGCAAAGGCTGGAAGCGAGAACCCAAGAGGGGTCGGATAGGACAGGACGTCGCACAGTGACTATAGCCAGAACATGTGACACATCCTCCCACCCCTGTGAGACTGGGGATCCACAGATTAGTGTGTAAAAAATAACGTTACTACCGTCAAGGCTAGAAGACTTAAGTCAACTTGGGAACATCAGTGGCAGCAAATTCATTAGACCTCCAGTCTAAGCTGGGTTAGAGAGCTGAGTGTGGAGGGAAGGTGGATATGGCATTCCTCCCCAGGCCCAATAGTTAAGGGCCATGTCAGGTTACAGTGAAACTACGTTCATATTTTCTAAACATTCTCTGAGCTCCCGTAATGCACCAGGTGCCTTTAGGGGAGGAATAGAACAGCTAGAGCACAAGAGGGGCTGGCACTTTCACTGTGAGCTGCCATGTTCACTGCATAGAACAAGTAACAATGAATGTTGAGGCTCTGGACTCTGGAGCAAAATGTGCTGGACTTGAATCCACAGGAATGTAGGTGAACACCCCGTTTGCCCTTCTGAGTGAGGATTGTCTTGCTTAGCTTCTTTAGGTGTATAGATTTTAGTATGTTTATCCTATATTATATCTCTAAAGAGGGAGAAAACAGGGAACAGGACAGGAGCCCACCACAGAGGGCCTCTGAAAGACTCTACCCAGTACGGTATCAAAGCAGAGGCTAAGACTCAGCCAAACTTTGGGCAGAGCGCAGGGAATCTTGTGAAAGAAGGGGGAAATAGAAAGACCTGGAGGGGACAAAAGCTCCATAAGGAGAGGAACAGAACCAAAATAATCTGGGCCCAGGGGTCTTTTCTGAGACTGATACTCCAACCAAGGACTATGCATGGAGATAACTTAGAACCCCTGCACAGATGTAGCCCATGGCAGCTCAGTGTCCAAGTGGGTACCCTAGTAAGGGGAACAGGGGCTGTCTCTGACATGAACTCCATGGCTAGCTCTTTGATCACCTCCCCCTGAGGGAAGAGCATTTTTCCCAGGCCATAGAGGATGACTATGCAGCCAGTCCTGATGAGACCTGATAGGCTAGGGTCAGAGGGAATGGGAGGAGGACCTCCCCTGTCAGTGGACTAGGGGAAGGCATGGGAGGAGAAGAGGGAGGAAGGGTGGATTGGGAGGGGACGAGGGATGAGGCTACAACTGGGATACAAAACGAACAAATTGTAATTAATTAAAGATAAATTAAATTAATTTAAAAAAAAGAATGTAGGTGATCTGCTCAGCCCTCACTTGGCTGGTGTGGTGGCCTTGTCCTGTAAAAGGAGAATCCCAGTGAGGCTTATTCACAGGGTTACCCCGGGAACTAAACGAATGACCCGTATGTATTAGTTCTCTAAGCTCATCAGTCATCTTTTGCCCCCATGTTGATGGTCTCCCTGTAGTGACAGCAGAGTTTATGGTTGAGAACCATACCAGGTCACAAAGAATTGTAGAGAAAATGAATCAGCCTGCCACAGACGTGGGCAGGAGGCAATGTGGTGGCCCCTGGAGCAACAAGGCACGCTGACCACACTTGGGAGGCCTTAGCAGCCTGGCCCTCCACACAGTGGCAAAGGGTCTGCAGGAAAGCCAACCGCCAGTTCAGGAAGCCTTCGCTATCCTGTATGGAAAAGGGATACAAAGTTTTGAAATTACATTGGTACTAAACTGTGGAAGGCTTCCTAAGGCCCAAAACCACTCCATTCTGCAAGCTTGGGAGACTCAACAGAACTCATAGATAATAATTAGAAAACAGATAGTGTGATCAGTTGCACATCTCCCCTAATTATTTCCTGTGTCAGCAGGGGAAATAGACTGCACATACAGGAAAGGGGCTGATGGGAAGTATGAGCTAATCAGAAAAGCCACTTATGTAACCTTTCTTTACATCATTGCAGGAGGGAATAGCTTTCTTCCTTCTCTGTTGTCTATGACTGGGATGCCCTGATGACTTCTTAGCAGCAAGGCCCCTAATTCTTCCGATCCTTCATTCTCAGGACACACAGAGAAGATTACATTGTGAGTTTTCGAGCTGTTTGGAACTACTCAGCTTCTGGGAATAAAGAAGCATTTATGCTAGGGAAGACCAGAAAATACATTTTCAGTCTCCCAGATAGTACAGGAAGCTGGTGTGACCAAGTATCTGGCCCCAAGCCAAGTGTGTCCAGGCAAGATGATGGAGGGCCTTGCAGAAGAATCTGAAAACCAAGATGTGTTGCCTCTTAGATCAGAAACTAGAAGAAAGCATGACCTGGACTCCTGTCTCTGCTTGATGAGACTCTCCCCTCACTCACTCATGCCTCAGGATCTGTCCATCCTGCCCAGGCAGTCTCGTATCTCATTTCCACCAAGCGTAACATCTGGGAGCAGATACGGGGTCTTGTATTGGATGCAGAGCATCCCTGTATGGCTGGGCTCTGTAGGGATTCATCTCTTTGCTGACACAAGGCTCTAATGATGAACAACGGAGCAATCTTTGGGTGTAAGTCACCCTTCTGTCACATACCTGTACCTCAGGAGTCCCGCCTATGGCATTGTGGCCCTGTGGCAACGCTGTGTGTGTCAGCCCTTGAGAGTCTGCAATGTTTCCTTGTTTGGTGTGTGATGGCCTTAGCTTCTCACTTTAAGGTCATTGAAGAAATCTGGTTACTCATGTCATTACTCCATCGGATGCTATGCTGAATCCAAAAGAGAGAGAAGCAAGGCTGTCCTATTTTAGCTCCCTAGATTCTGTCTCCACTTTTCCACCCATAAATTTGGCAGCTGAGTGAGAGGCAGGCTCCAGGTGGCCTTCCTATGCCTTGTCCCCACCTGGTGCTATAGGATGGTGTCCTTTAAGAGTACTATTTAATCATGCCACATGTCCCAAACTTATTCTTCCTTCCAAGGTAAATCATAGCTAATACACCCCACAGCAAGAGATTCGCTGGCAGTCACTGGTTTAGAATCACCTAGACCAGTGGTTCTCAACCTGTGGGTTGTGACCCCTTAGAGGGCACTGAATGACTCTTCCACAGGGGTTTATATTACGATTCAAAACAGCAGGAAGTAGCGATAAAAATATTTTGATTGGAAGTCACAACATGAGGAACTATATTAAAGGATTATATTAAACTATATTAAACTATATTGAGAACAACTGACCTCAATCCATCAGAAACGTGGCGGGCCTTAGAGGAGAATGAACTAAAGCACTGTGCTTCCTAACTGGCTGTAAATTCCTAGCCTTGTGCCCACAGGTGAGTGTGGCTCTCCCCTCATCAAAGAAGCTTCCCTTTGTAGCTGACAGAAGCCACTTCAGAAACCCACCATTGGTCAGAATTCAGAGAACAACTGATCACGGGTTTTACAGATACATCTACAGCAAAACTCCATCACGGAAGAGGGGGCAGAAAGAATGTAAGAAGCCAGGGGAGCAGGAAATAGGCCGTGAGATCGCTTCTTCTGAAAATGACAGGGAGCCTTCAGCAAAATGGCTGCTTGCACAAGACCTGAACAACCACAGCACCAACAGATGTGCTCAGCTAGAAGTAGATGTCTCCTGAGGCTCACCCCTACAAAGAACTGCAAGAAAGTAAGGAATGTGGGGAGGGGGAGGATTAGTCTTCCCAGGGATGAACCCCTAGCTGATCACCCAATACCAAGTGATCAGCTCCGAAATCACACACACACACACACACACACACACACACGTAACACTAAGAAGAACTGTTTTCTCCTTTCTGTTAAGCCCAGAACTCTTACCACAGAACGGCACCATTCACATTCAGAATGAGTCTTCCCACATCAGTTAAGCCAGCTTAAAACTCCCCCAGAGGCCCACCCAGAGGACCCAGAGGTTAGTCTCCTAGGTGACTCTAGATCCCATCAGGTTGACATCAGTATTCACCGTCACGGGTACCTACATCCAGCCATACAGGATACAGCAGAACGGTGCTATTTCCCTCAGCCACACATGTATGGTAATGTTCCAGGACGAGAAGCTCCCACCCGCCCCATCACGGGGGACATCTTCTCTATGGGGAATAGTTTCAAAAGCAGAAGAACATCTAGAACAATAATCACGAGGTGAAGTGGTAGTTTCTGGTTTCTTGGAAAACTCATTTGTGTCATGTTTCGGTCCCAAGTGTGAGATGTGGAAATGGTTTTTTTTTTTTTTTTTTTTTTTTTTTGCCTGTGTAAAACAGCCCCTACCCCATGGCGGGGGGTGGGGGGACATGATTTCGGTCAGCTGAAAGCTACCTCGTGCAAAGGGTGTCATTTTTGTGAGCTGCAAAACATCCTCACGTGGACTCTGAAAAGAGTTTAATAGAAGCCCACAGACAGTCAGAAGACGCTTTCTGCATCTCTACGCTTGGGCATTGCTACGGTTTGTGTCCTTCGTTGGTCTTTGCAGAGAGAAACGAGCAGAGAACTTGGGGCTGCTTTGGTGGAGTTTTGCTGCTTGTGCCGTATGGGCAGAGTCTAGCTGCTTCTACTGAATCGCTCTGCTTCTGCTGACCGCATGTTGCTGTTGCAGCTTTGCCATTTGATTAGACTGCTGGTCTCCTGATGACTGAGTTCGGTAATCCCCAAAGGATCCACCAATCCTGATCAACAGGAAGTAGATAAAGGAGGTCTATAGCCCCTTTTCCTGCTAATCTCTTACTTAAGGTCAGGGGGTTGGAAGGGAGGTAAAGGCATTTAAGAAACTTAAACAGTAGGTGTTTGAAAAATCTAAACCTGCAACAAGGCTTTGAAGCTGGGGCTCTGAGGTCTTGGGAGAAAGCCACAGGTGGCCACACCAGAAGGTTGCATATTCCTTGGTTGGTACTATGCATTCTCCTATCAAACTCTCCTATCAAAAATGTGGCTAAGTGATGATACTCCTTTTGAAAATTAGAATGGGAAAGAGGAGAAGACAAAAAAAAAAAAAGAAAAAAGAAAAAAGAAATATAGAAGCAGTAAAAACAAAGACAAAAACTGCCTCAAATTAAGCAGAGCAGGGAGAATGAACTGTTATCTTCCCTCTGAGCTGGTCCTATCTGCTGGCCTTTAAGGCAGTGGTTCTCAACTTTCCCAGTGCTGAGACCCTTTAACGCATCTCCTCATGTTGTGATGACCCCAGCAATAAAATTATTGCTGTTTCTACTTCATAGCTGATACTGTTACGAATTGTAATGTAAGTATCTGATATGTAGGAGATCTGCTATGCAACCCTCGTGAAACGCTCATTCGACCCCCAAAAGGACAGTAGCCCACAGGTTGAGAGCGGCTGTTCTAAGGGATCTCAAGCTCTTCTGGGTACATTCTGGCTACTATCTGGGGCCATGTTCATGTCTGAGGTCTGTACAGAGCTGGCCCCACCCCTCATCTGGGCATCATATGAGAGATGGCCCTGAAAACATCAGAGTATGAGGGCAGGCCCTTGTGCCTTGCCCAGGAAGCACAGTGGAGCTGGCCCTTGATTGTGGGTTGTGGGTGAGCCTACCTAAGGGTGTGAGGGTGATCCTGCCACCTATATGCTGTTTGGCGATGTGGGCAAAGAAGGGGTGCCCTTCCTTCCCACAGCTCCACGCCTGTGGCAGGTGAGAGAGCTGGCCCGGTGTCATTGAGAGTGGGAGAGCTGGTCCTGCCCCTCACCTGGGCAGCACCGTAGAGCCTGATTGCAGGAGTTGTGCTGAGCCAGCCCCAGAGGACATCAGAGCAGCAAAGAACTGGCTCTGCCCCACCTTGCTCAGCTACAGCACTGGGTAAGCTAGCCTGGAAAGTGCTGAAGAGCTCAACCTGGTGCTGTGTGTACTGAAAGCCGGCATGCTGGCCAGCTCAGCTACCACCCAGGCCTAGATCCAGGGCTTTAAATTGGCCCATCCCAACATCTACAGCCATCTATGAACTGCTGGAGTTTGTGAAAGGGCCAGTCCTATAGATCCAAAGCAGCAGGATCTCCATGACCCAGGGCAACAACAGGATGTCAAAGAGGAGTCCCGGTGAGGATCCAGCAGGACTAAACTGTGAGACACACCACGATACACTACAGCTTCCACGATGAAATTTTTTAATTTTGTTTGTTTTTTCTTTTCTTTGGAGGTGGGGGTTGATTGCAAGGATGGAGGGTGGGCACAAAAGGAAGGGAAGATGAGTGGGATTGGAGTGTATGATGTGAAATTTGAAAAAAAAATCAGTAAAAAGGTTTTTTAACAAATATAGGCATTGTGGCCATCTCCATGCAATCCCAGCCCCAGACAATCAGAGACTGGAGGGTTCTCCTGGGCTAGCTAGCCAGACAATCTACTTAAAACAGTGAGCTCCAGAGTCAGTGAGAGATCCCGTCACAAAATGTACTGTAGAGAGCAGTTGAAGACAACATGACATCAACTTCGGGCCTCCTTACACGTACCTGCCCTTACACACACACAGACACACACACACACAGACACACACACACCAGAAGACATCTGTCCACTGACACAGCCAGCCAATAATCCTGGTGGTTTATTGGCTGTGTTCTCAGCCCTATGAGGGCTGCTGCGAAGACTTGGATCTTCACAACTCCACACACTGCACTGAGATGTCACCCTCGGACCTCAGCCACGACTTTGGAATTTGAAGACTTTGGGATTTCTCTGGTCCCTCACGAAGGTGCAGTATCTCCAACCACAGTTGCCTTTGAGATTGTCCTCTTTCAAGAACAGTGTTCTGGAACAAGACTTCTGGGAAAAGAGAAGTGAACAGAGAAAGCAGAGGGAAGTAGAGGATGGAAATGGGAGGGCACCAGGTATAGACCGGATATGGTTGAAACAGCTCCTTAGGATTCTGGGTGTTGCCGCTCCAGCCAGCAAGCAGCTGAATGCCTTCCAGAAGACACTTATGGTTAATAGAGAAAATGTCCTGTAAGTCAGTCACAAGCTACCAGCCAGGCAGACCCAGCACGGATGCTTAGTCAGTAGTAATGCATGAAGTCCTCGAAATAACCCCATCGGGTTTAGTTTGACAGATGGGGAAACTGAGGCACTGAGAGGCCAGGTGTCATACATCTGGGTAATAGAGCCTGGAAGGTAGGCTAGGTGAATTGACCCTAACAGAAGTCTCTGTGGCACAAAGCTACTCTCACACACAGAGACACAGAAAGAAAGAGAGATAAAGAAAGAGGGGGGTATTCCTATTGTCTAGGGTCACTATATTTTTACTTAGAGCCAATAAGTAAGGATAATTTGTTTGGTTGCATGCAAGACATCTTATGTGGTACTGACAGAGTTGGCACAGCTTGTCTTTCTTAAGAAGAGGCTGGAACTGACAGTTGGGGCTCACTGCATCACCACACAAGCAGAGTACCCAGAAAAACATGCTGTACAGCGAGACCCGAGTTCCCCGCTAGCGGAAATGCCCAATCTTGGCCTACTGTAGTGCGGGAGCTGGTGGATAGTCTCTGCTATGGGCATGAGGCTGGGCGAGAGAAGAAACCAGGCCCCTCCTAGCTCCACATCTCTCCAGATCTGTGTTGCAAGGCAGATTCAGAACAAGTCAACCCCAATCCAGCCTCTCGGGACGATGAAGTGTGTTTCTCAGACTTTTCAATGTCATCTTTGTCGTTTCTCAAAGGTGCTTGCTTGATAAGGATCAGGGACGGTCTGTTCCTCTCATCTCTAAATAGTGGGTCTCATCTGCCTCCAGCGCCCTTTCTCGTTTCTACCCACCTCTGGGGAGCATTATTAGAGTTCAGGCTAGGTTTTTTTTTTTTCTTTTTCTTTTTTTTAAGAGAAGTCTGTGATGGATGTGTCTGCGTCTGCACCTCTGCAGAGGAAATGCTGTGTGTTACCAAAAATAATAATTTGTAGATCAATGCAGTTGTTAACTGTCCCTCATGCTCACTCTCACTTCCCTCCAGACTCTCATAATTACTATTGCTATGCACCTACTGGCAAGAATTGTATTTCTCTGTCCAG